>NC_042618.1:109125830-109874826 GCF_901001135.1 Rhinatrema bivittatum
AGGAAAGCCAGCACTAGAGGGACCCCTGGTGGTGAGGCGGTAGCACAGCAGCCACAGCCGTAACAGTACCCCCCCCCTCAAGGCCTCCCCCTCCTCCTGGATCCCATCTGTACAGGAGGTAATCAAGAATAACGGGAGACCACTCCGGGGGTGATGCGGCAGGTTCAACTCCTTTCCGAGGCAATAAGGCAGTCCATAACCCCTCCTGGGACAAGGCGGCAGGGTTAGACCCCTCCTGGGGTAGCAGAGGCGGTGCAGATTTCCATAACCCCTCCTGGGGTGACAAGGGGAACACAAACCCCACCTGGGGCAGAGAAATAGTCCGTAACCCTTCTTGAGGCGATAGTAGGGCCGGTCCGGACCCTTCCAAGGTCGGCATTAAGACCGGTACAGGCCCCTCCAGGGGCGGCAGCTGGGCCAGTACAGCAGGCTCGGATCCTACTCGGGCAATTGTAGCAGGCTCGGACCCCTCTCGGGGCGGTGTAGCAGGCTCGGACCCCTCTCGGGGCGATGAAGCAGGCTCGGACCCCTCTCGGGGCATTGTAGCAGGCTCGGACCCCTCTCGGGGCGATGAAGCAGGCTCGAACCCCTCTCGGGGCGATGAAGCAGGCTCGGACCCCTCTCGGGGCGTTGTAGCAGGCTCGGACCCCTCTCGGGGCATTGTAGCAGGCTCGGACCCCTCTCGGGGCGTTGTAGCAGGCTCGGACCCCTCTCGGGGCGTTGTAGCAGGCTCGGACCCCTCTCGGGGCGATGAAGCAGGCTCGGACCCCTCTCGGGGCATTGTAGCAGGCTCGGACCCCTCTCGGGGCGATGAAGCAGGCTCGAACCCCTCTCGGGGCGTTGTAGCAGGCTCGGACCCCTCTCGGGGCGATGAAGCAGGCTCGGACCCCTCTCGGGGCATTGTAGCAGGCTCGGACCCCTCTCGGGGCGATGAAGCAGGCTCGGACCCCTCTCGGGGCATTGTAGCAGGCTCGGACCCCTCTCGGGGCGATGAAGCAGGCTCGGACCCCTCTCGGGGCATTGTAGCAGGCTCGGACCCCTCTCGGGGCGATGAAGCAGGCTCGAACCCCTCTCGGGGCGTTGTAGCAGGCTCGGACCCCTCTCGGGGCGATGAAGCAGGCTCGGACCCCTCTCGGGGCGATGAAGCAGGCTCGGACCCCTCTCGGGGCATTGTAGCAGGCTCGGACCCCTCTCGGGGCGTCAGCAGGACCGGTATGGACCCCTCCAGGGACGGCAGCAGGGCCGGTTCAGACCCCTCCAAGGGCGTTGTAGCAGGTTCGGACCCCTCTGAAGACGGCAGCAGGGCCGGTTCGGCAGGCTCAGATGGCAGAGTTAGAAAGTCTGTCAGCAGGGCTGGTGCGGACCCCTCCGAGGACGGCAGCAGGGCCGGTTCAGCAGACTCAGGCTCTTCTCGGGGTAGTGCAGCAGGTTCAGATGGCAGAGTAGCATGGTTAAAGGTAGTGTGCATGGAAGACACAGATTGTACTGCCGTGGGCTTGATACCTCGAGCCAAAGTCTGATGCTCCTGATTTTGTTTCTGGAGGAGCAGTTTAGAGAAGGCACAGGCAGTTCTAGGACGTCTAGGGAAGGTGCTCGTTAGTGTCCACTTGGCAGCTGTGGGAAGCTGAGCCCTGCTAGAGCTAATCAGCTCTCTCCGTTGTAGAGAAACCTGTTCCCGAGGCTCTAGCACTGGTCTCACAGAAGCCTTCTTGGCCAGGTAAGTCCTGGGTTTTTCTACCCTCAAACTGCCAGCAAAAATGTCTGTTTTAGTTGAGCCAGAAACAGAATACTGGTTAGGAGAGCTGATAGCCTTTTCTAATTGCACAGCTGGTCCTAGAGCAGAACAACAGGGGCAGGGTTTGCCTGGAGGTAACAAACACGGGAGACAGGAGCATTTCCACCACCCTGGTTTAGGAGCCAGACAGTTCAAACACTCCTGATAGACAGAGACATTTTTCTTGTTGCAGTTATTGCATGACCAGTGTTCCTGACCAACAAGTTCACAGGCTAGACAGTTCTGATAGCTAGGATAATTCAAAGTTTGACAGGAACTGCAGGTATAAAACTTTAAAGAAGGAGGCATCTTGAATTAGTGAAAAGTTGACTCACCGGCAGGACACAGACTTATCTCTTCCCCTGGAAAATGTGATGGCTTCGGCATACTGTTACGCTTGGGCTCCGGACAGGAGTCGTGCACACCACCCAGCAGGGTGGCTCCAGGTGGAGAGAGACAGGAGGCTCGAAACAGAGTCAGGTACCAGGCTGGGTCAGGGCAGGCAGCAATAATCAGAGTCTGGGTTCAGGCTGGGTCAGGGCAGGCGGCAAGTGGAAGTGTCTGGTACAGGCTGGGTCAGGGCAGGCGGCAAGTGGCAGTGTCTAGTACAGGCTGGGTCAGGGCAGGCGGCAAGTGGCAGTGTCAAGTACAGGCTGGGTCAGGGCAGGCGGCAGTCAGCAGTGTCTGGGTCCAGGCTGGGTCAGGGCACAGTAAGCAGGACAAGGCAGGTCAGAAGGCCCGTAGGCCACACACACACACACACGGAAGGCCCGTAGGCCACACACCATAGACGGGGCAAGGCAGGTCAGAAGGCCCGTAGGCCACACACACACACACGGAAGGCCCGTAGGCCACACACCATAGACGGGGCAAGGCAGGTCAGAAGGCCCGTAGGCCACACACACACACACGGAAGGCCCGTAGGCCACACACCATAGACGGGGCAAGGCAGGTCAGAAGGCCCGTAGGCCACACACACACACACGGAAGAAGGCCAAAAGGCCGCACAAGGCAAGGCAAGGATAGGCCCGAAGGCCGCGCAAGGCAAGGCAAGGCAAGGATAGGCCCGAAGGCCACGCAAGGCAAGGCAAGGCAAGGATAGGCCCGAAGGCCACGCAAGGCAAGGCAAGGCAAGGATAGGCCCGAAGGCCACGCAAGGCAAGGCAAGCAAGGATAGGCCCGAAGGCCACGCAAGGCAAGGCAAGGATAGGCCCGAAGGCCGCGCAAGGCAGGCTAGAGCAGGGAGCCCAGGTGAGCTCGATGCCGAAGCACCGAGGCAACTGTCAGGCAGGGTTAAGAGGGCACACCCAGAGCATAGAGTGGACATAGGAGATGGACTGGGCCTGTCAGGAAAGCCAGCACTAGAGGGACCCCTGGTGGTGAGGCGGTAGCACAGCAGCCACAGCCGTAACAATTTGATAATTTTATTTGCATTGATTTTATTGTATTCTTTGACTGTGATTTTACTGTCAATTTCTTTGTAAACCAATATGATGGTATATAAAAGCAATAAACTATAAACTATTTTATAGACTCCTCAGGGCTGGCACCACTCTTGGATAGCTCTAACATTGTTCACTTTCCCCCAGTGTTGGGATCCTTTGTTTATGGAGAGAAAGATTTACTTTCAAGGTCCTGTGTGCTAGTGGTGACCCTTTATTTCTTAGTTCTCATCCCTGGGAGAGAGGTACCTTTCTTTCACTGTGGTTGCTGTATGTGCCAAATAAAATACTGTAGCCACTGGGTTAGTATCCAAAATTAAAAGGTTTACTGTTGAAAACTCTGATGACATAGGGCACCACCAATTTCTCTTTGTTCACAATCCCTTTCCCTCTATCTGTGCAAATGTCTCAGCTACCAACGCAAAGGCTACAGCCACCCTCCAGGGCTTGGCTAGTTGGAGTGCCCAGATAGGCTGGGTATCCTTTAGTTGGGCAGAACACCCTTCCAACTGGTAAAAATGTAACTCTCAGTCTCTGCACAGTTAGTCCAAACCTTTCTCTCTCTCCAGGGGGCTGAAGACTCGTGATTAGTGCCCTCAATGATCTGAAATGTCTCTTACTCACAGTTAGTAAATCTTCATTTAATTTCTTTCCTCTTTCACACAAATCTCTGACAGGAGGGATCCACACAGGAAGAAGAAGCATCTGAGGTTCCTTCCAATGAGCAGGAAGAGGGGCAGCTAAACACTTCCTTCTGGATCTTTTAAAAACAATTTCTTTGTCCCAAAACTGAATTAAACAACGAAAGGTCCTGAAATCGGGTCACTGCCTTCTTCTGTCCTCTTTGAGGGTGTAGAGGGGCAGGTCTTCCCTAACCTGGGCAGCCCTAGACACAGGATTCTCCAGGCCCTGAATCCAGGCAGTGCACAGGATTTCCCCAGGCTTTCTACAAATCAAAATCTTTTCAAAGCCCAAAATATCCCGGGATGCAGACCCTACCCAGTTCCAACAGGGAGTGGATAACTCCCAACTCAGACACCCAGCAGGGTTTACTGGAGTCCTAAGAGTAGGCCAAAAATCCAAAGTAGGCAAAAACTCCTGATACCTCCAATAACTACAAAACAAAAGCTACACTGCCCCCAGAGCTCTCAGAAGAGAGCTGCTTATAAAGCTCACGAAGAGTTTGCACACCCGGTAGCACTGGATCTGTGCTATTGAAAATGTGGTCAATTGTACTTAGCACTCACAAACATCTTGCTAAGAGCAGGAAGAAGTCTGAAGAGGACGGCTCATAATCGGCATTCTTTCCTCTACATGTACGATGTCCTGATGCACTTACCTGCTCTGCTGCAACAATGTGTTGATGTTGAGTCTCATTTTTGTCTGAAGTTTAGAAAGTCATGATTTTTAATTAACAAACTACTAGGTAGAAATTTGCTCATCACCCAGAATTTTTTAAATGAAATACTCAATTTAAAACAATTTGTTCAAATATGTATGCCACGTAAGTATGATTGGGCTGCTACACAAAGATGCAGACAAGAACTCAGCAGGAAACCCCCTAGGCCTACTGCTGCTGAGCACTAGACTCGTAATAACTCTTGACCTACTGCTGCTGAGCACTAGACTCATAATAACAATTAGTAACTCATCAACTAATCAGTCCAACATTATGCACAGGGTCCATTAAATTTAGAATATGTAAATAGAGAATACATGAAAGAATCTTCAACAAAACATACCAACGAGATTCAAACTATCACATTTGCAGCAAAATGCCAGAAGACTGAAATAGCAGTTTTGAATAAATGAAAGTTATTTTTTAATGTGATAATCAATTATAAACAAGTTATTTCCTATTTACTACATGTGGGTGGATGGGGAGGGGTTTTGCCGGTGTAGGACAATCTTCAAATAGGCCACATAGCTGCAAAGTACAAAGGCACTTTTGCCACACACGTTGAACAATGAAAGCCCTTGTATACTACCCAGATACTGCCTGTGCCCTGCCCCTATTTGTGCAGGCAGTGGGGGGAGAAGGGGGGATAATGATAACGTGTATTTTTGAAAATACCAAGTATAC
Source organism: Rhinatrema bivittatum (assembly GCF_901001135.1). NCBI lineage: Eukaryota > Metazoa > Chordata > Amphibia > Gymnophiona > Rhinatrematidae > Rhinatrema > Rhinatrema bivittatum. The sequence goes on from NC_042618.1 coordinate 109,131,130, forward strand.
ACACTGTTTTCCATTCCCCACCTCAGCACACTCCTGAGAAAATCTCACTTTAAGCCAGCTAAAATTTTCTAATATGGAAACCCATGCATACTTTTAACTACTCAGAGGAGGGCAATTCCAGATAGGCCAATTTACCTGGATAAATCATTATTTACTTGGGCAAATGGCTTTGAAAATTGCTATTTACTAAAGGGATTTAATTCATACACCTGGGTTTGAATGAATTACTGGGAATCCAGGCCTACATCCAAAACTCTGGGTGCCGCTGTAGAAACAGACCCCAAGGAAAAAGTCACCTTAGCCACATGGGCCAGGAGGAGGTGGCACATTGGGCTCATGTGGGGAACATGAAACAGGCAGCGGGAAGCCTGTGCAATAGGAGGAAGAGCAGGAGCATTGGGCCTGGGCGGGGAAGATGAAAGAGTAAGAGGAGAAGGGATTTAATCCATACACCTGGGAGGAGGAATAGCCTAGTGGTTAGAGCAGTGGGCTACAAACCAGGAGACCAATGTTTGAGTCCTGCTGTTGCTCCTTGGGCAAATCACTTTACCCTCCATTGCCTCAGGTATAAAACTTAGATTGTAAGCCCTCTGGAGATAGAGAAATACCTACAGTACCTGAATGTAAAACCGATGTGATATCTCAGATCAAATGTCGGTATATAAAAATAAATAAGTGTTGGCCTGAGCCTGGAGAAAGAGGAGGCTGGTAGCAGGGACATCATTAGCAATGATGAGCACACAGGCCCCAAGTTTCTTCTTTGGTGCTCCAAGTCTCTGCGTCTTCAGCTGCTGGTGAAGTAGAAGAGGCCCTGCAGGGCTGCCAGCAATTCCCTGCAGCTGGCTGCCAAAGAAGAGGCCCTGTGGGACCATCGACATTTCCTGCAGCCAGCGATGAGGAACAGGCCCTGCAGTGCCATCAGCGTTTCCTGCAGCTGGCGGCCAAGGAAGAAGGTCTTGTGGGGCTGCTGGCAATTCCTGCAGCCTCTGGCCGAAGAAGATGGAGAGGTCAAGAGTGTTCCTATGTGTGCATAAGAGTGAGAGAGAAAGAGAGAGTGGCTGTTTCTGACAGAGTATGTGTGTGTGTGTGTGTGTGTGTGTGTGTGCCTGTCTGCCTGCAGGGTCTAGACTCCAACATTCATTTCATAGAGAAGAACTTTATTGATTGATGCTCTTGAATGATTTTGGTGATAGTATTACCAAATAGTTGACAGTGGCCAGGAGTTTCTTTGTTGCATTGAAGGTCCTTCTATATAGAGATGCCACTAACATTCATTCCCATTTTGTGATTGCAATGTTTGGGCATTTATGGGACAGTCCCACAACCGGCCACACTCACACCAGGATGCCACCATTTTCCTTTGTGCCCAATGCTGTCCCCAGGAGCACATCGTGTTAAGAAGGCCCCATGGTGGGAAACAGGGGAATTGCTCCTTCTGATGATGTCAGCACTGGGAGGGCATTTAGACCCTCGCCACACTCCCAGTCAGTGCCTTCACAATCTTGTCCAGCCTTGTCTTCGTGCCTGTTTCCAGTCTAGCTCCTCTCCTCCCTGCCTTGCCCTTCCATGTTTTGCTCCATTCCTGCCACATCTTGCCTGTCCTTGCCCCTATTGTCTTGATGCTATCTTGTCTGTGCTCATCCTTGTCTTCCCTATCTAGTCCCTCTCTGACTGATTCTCGGATTCTCACCCCGGTCTAGATTCTGACTCTGCTTGATCTCCACCTGCCCTGACCTTGACCTGTTTCTCAATGCCACTCAACCAATCACTTTGGGACCATTACCTAAGTCCTACTGGATTCCAGCACCCAAGGGCTCAATCTACGGGGAAAGGGGGGTTGGTATAGGTGAAGCCCAGCCCTCATCCCTGAGCATGTCCACCTGCTGGCAGTGTGGGCCTAGTGGGTTCACTTGCCTGGCTGCATCAACCATGCCACAGCCTAAGCGTTCACACTCCATGACAGCAATAATGGTGCAAAATGTTTGTAGCGGTGCCTCCTGCTTTATGAGAGGATGATGGAAGTAAGAGGTGAGTGTGGAGAGAGCCATGGGATCCTCGCCAGGATCAAATTAATTGGGTGATTTCCCTGTCACAGATCATATAGGATGACTCCCCGGTGACAGCTGAATGGGAAAATAGAATAGAGATAATTTAAAATTTAATATTGAAAAGTATGATGTGCAATTATATATTTTTACAAGATTGTTCTGGGGAGGGGAGAAGCTGTTAATTGTGATGAGTTAATTGTCAAATTCTTGGTGGGAGGGAAGGGGAGATCTTTTAGGTACCTAGCAATACATTTGGCTGGTGGGTTTGGGAAGAGGTGAAAGAATGAGTATGGGTGTGAGAGGCAGACAAGTAAGTGTATGTGGGCATGTGTGTGTGTGTGTGTATGGAAAAAGGAGAGAAATGAGTGAGTGTGCATGTGTGTGAGAGTCTATATGTGGGTGAATGAGGAGTGAAAGTGAGCATGTGTGAAAATAAGAATGTATGTGAGTGAAAGAGTATGACAGTGAATATATAAGTGTATTAGTGTGAGCGTGCGAGGGAAAGTTTGTGTGTATGCTGCAACAGACACTCCTCTCCCCCCCCCCCCCCCATCTGCAATAATCTCAGGGTGACTGGAAAGTAAAAGCTCCCTGGTATACAAATTCAGGGGGTCTATTTAATAAACCACAATATTTTTCCCTCAGTACCACAGCATAGTAAATCCCATGAGATTTTTCCTGGTGGTAAAATACCACAATGAGGTGCCCCACATGATAGTGGCTCCATAGCCTGGGCCTACCATTTTGTATAGGGCCCTGGCAGCTCACATACTGCCCCTCCCCTCATAAAGTATAATCCTCAGGGTATCTATTAAGAGCACCTGTCCCAGTCCCACTGCCTCTTGAAGTGGCCAATATTGAAAAAGTAAAAAAATTAAAGGTTGAAGTCCTCAGCCCACCCCGTTTCTATTTCCAAACCCTGCCCATTGAGTAGGAAAATTCTCCCCCAACCTTCCTCAGTACTTACTAGAAGTCCCTGGTAGTCCAGTGGAGCCCAGACTGCCCCCTAGGGTTCTCTGTCCAATGCTGTCGTTTAAAAAATGGTTCCAGTTGGTCAAATATAGATTTCTGGCCTTATATTTGCTGGCACTCCAGGCTCCACGGTACCAACGTGGACTTGTAGTAAGTACTGAGGAGAGGTCGTTGGGCCAGAGGGTGGAGAGGTGACTTCTCCTACTCAAAGGGGGCCGGATTTGGACATGGGGGTGGGGTAGGGCCTCGCTGGTGAATAACCTTTATTTTTCTACTTTTTCAACTTTGGCCACTGCAAGGTGTGGTGGGATGGGACAGGGCATCTCAGTAGAGTCCCATGCATATTTATTCTAATGGGGGATGGGGAGAGCAGTATGCAGACCGCTCAGGCACTGTAAGAAAGATCGCAGCAGCATGGAGACATACATTAGCATCCTGATGCTCTTGGTGAAAGTTAGCGATACCTCTTGAAATGTTCTTCATGGTAAGCTGCATTATTTTATTACCATACTAGCTGTACCCGGCCATGCGTTGCCGTGGCTCAGTCTGGTTTAATTTCACAATGCGCATTTGCTCTGCTCCGGCCATCCCAACTCACTCCCCCCCTTCCCCGGCGGTAGACGGACTGGCTCATCGACTCTTCTACCCTTTTCTCCTCCTGTGTGTAACTGTCTGGCAGTCCCTACTCCCTACCCCCTTCCCCAGCGGCGGAGGAACGGGCTAAGCCGTTTCTCGGAAGGGCAACTCGTCTGCCCTTTCCTCCTCCTCTCTGTGACACCCAGCACGTAGCACAGAGCTCTATGGTCCGCACATGCGCGGTAGAGCTGCTCTCTACTGCGCAATTGCAGTCCGTCGGTCAGAGCCCATTTATATTGTAGATAGCGTGTGTTGCTTTTACATCCAACAGATGGCGCTGTTTTTCCCAAAAAGCATGCTTTTACCTGTCACAGGTGTGACATCTATATAATATAGGTATATAAAAACACGCGCGTATTCGAATGCAACGTTGCGTCAAAATTTCAAAGCAATCGGTGAAGAACTTTCGGAGATTTAAGATTTTGAACAAATGAACATTTACATTTTTATTTATATAGATAGATTAATGAGCTGATCTGCATGAAAATCAGCTTATTTTAATACCTGCGTTGAACCTGGTTTGTTGGGGGAGAGATAATGTGCAGTATTTGAAATACTGAACGTTATCTATACAATAAGAGGTAGATCTTCAAAAGATAAGCGAGCGCGTACTTTTGTTCGCTCAGCAGGCGCGAACAAAAGTATGCTGGATTTTATAAGATACGTGCGTAGTCCCGCGTATCTTATAAAATCCGGGGTCGGCACGCGCAAGGCTGCGCAAAATCGGCAGCCTGCACGCACCGAGCCGCGCAACCTGCCTCCGTTCCCTCCGAGGCCGCTCCGATTTCGGAGCGGCCTTGGAGGGAACTTTCCTTCACCCTCCCCCCACCTTCCCCTCCCTTCCCCTACCTAACCCACCCCCCCGGCCCTATCTAAACCCCCCCTTACCTTTGTCGGCAAAGTTACGCCTGCTTTCAGTAACTTTGCGCGTGCCGGCCGGCAGCCCTGCTCCGTCCTCTGGTCCCGGGGGCTGGTCCGGAGGCCTCGACCACGCCCCCGGGCCGGCCCATGCCCCCCCGGGCCCGCCCACAAAACGCCGCGGCACGCCCCCGAAACACCGCATCATTTCGGGAACGCCCCCGGACACGCCCCCTCCCGCCCCTTTTCGAAAGCCCCGGGACTTACGCGAGTCCCGGGGCTTTACGCGCGCCGGCAGCCTATGCAAAATAGGCTGCCGGCGCGCGAGGGCCCTGCGCGCGTAAATCCGGAAGGAAGCCTTTTAAAATCCGCCCCTAAAGTATTTACCTTTCAGAAAATGCTATTTACCGTGCATTAAAGTCCTAACGCAGGTTAGAAAATAACCCCCTTTAGTTCATTATTTAGTGCTCCAGGGAACACAGAATATTAAAAACTGATGTGGCTGAAGCCACTTCTTAGAATCAGATTTGGTTTTATGTGCTGCAGCCTCATTTTTCTGTGCTCCTTTGAGCTTCCAGCTCAGTTTGAACTCGTGCTGGTTTCTAGCTCATGAGTCTTCATTTGTACCTATCCAGAGATTTTTCCATTATTTTATATATTTCCCTTATTTATTCTGATTTATCGACCATCTTATTGAAGAGATTCACTCACGAAGGTGTAAAGCACTCTCTGGGAGCTCAGGGTGGACAAAGGCAGTGAGCAGGCACTTCACACATAACCTCATTGACATTGGTTGGGGGGGGGGCGGGTGTCAAGTAAACCATGGAGTAAGAACAAATGAATTAAAAAATACATGAAATATGGTGGACTAACATAGACACGCAACACTGAAATAAAAACCTACGATGGAACAAGACATATACAAATACTTGACCTGTTAGTGGGAGCGCAATGTAGTCACACATAGCGAAAATGAATAAATAAATATAATCTGGTATATTTATTGTCATAGTGAATCGAGGATTCAGGCCTGGGCTTGGGCAGGAAGTGTACAATTTTCCATCACTCGTATTAACCCCTTAAAACGCTGGGCAGAAGAGCCAGGTTTTCACCAGCTTTCTGAAATGGGGGTAGTTCTTCTGAAAGAGAGCTGCCGCTGTGCTATCGAATCATTTTACTTTGTGAGAGGCAGTCTCATTAGTGGGGCTCATTGGTCAGACCTCAGAGACCTCAGAGACCTCATGGGTATGTAGGAGGCTGGCCTGTTCTTCTGATAATCTGGGCCCTTCCATCCAAACATGCACCCACCATGCTAAAATTAATTATTTAGGGAAGGGTCAGCGACAAAATTATATAGAGAGTGTATTATATCCCTCACAAACAGCTACTGGAGGTAAAGACCACCTTTGCAAGATTTCTGCATGGTATGGCGTACACCTTATCAATCTTGTAATTTCCTTTATAAAGTCCCTCTTGGAATCTTTTTACTTCAAACTTTTCCTCAAAATCTTCTAGTTGTGAACATTTTCTTCTTTTTGAATATTACCCCACACAGATAATCTTGAAATTACTTGCAGATGATCATCTGATACCTTGAGAACAGAATTTTATGGTATTTCTTTACTATAGCTCTCTATTTGCATATCACAGTTTCATTAATACAAATTGATATAAATATTCATAACCAACTAATCAGGTTGGTTTCATAATATCTTCTATTCTGCCAAGTTTCACTAGTGTCCCCAAAGACAGTCAATGAATCATTTACAATCATGTCTGCATCTGAATATTTGCATCCTAAGCTTATAAATAAGATGGTACAGCTGTCAAGGAATACTGCAGTTTCATGTAAGAGGAACTGGCGTCTCTTGCAAGCCCTACCTTTGCTCTTGACCTTATAATATGGTATCTCCCTCATGGCCCTGTCCTCTCACATGATCATCCCTGATATTAATTATATGCATCATTTCCTAATGGTCATGTTGCACATTTTTAAAAGAGGAAGAGGGATACTACTGAGGATGCATAAGCTAATGGTGTCACTAAAGAAAATGTGGCCATAACGTAAAAAATGCTTTTTTCTAGGTCAGAAAGAAAGGGATTTTTTATTATTTTTTGCAGGAAGCTTAGGCATATGAGAGAATGGATGAATTCACAGATTTATAGCTTGAGACTGAAAAACAGTTTGGGGTCACAGATTGAAGTTAATGTATTCATTTAAAAAAATGTATTTCATTAAAAAAAAAAAAAAATGTTAACAAGGAAACCTGAAGCAGAGCGCAGGAGTAGCCTATGGTTAGCACAGTAGGCTACAAACTAGGGAAACCAGCCTTCAAATCCCGTTGCTGTTCCTTGTGACTGTGGACAAATCACTTCCATTGCCTCAGGTACAAATATTATAAGCCTTTTGGGGATAGGGAAATACCTTGAAGTGGTAGAATATAGAAAATTATCTGTTATTCTCTCTATATTTATTTATTTATTTTATTTATTTCGGATTTTTATATACCGGCATTCGAGATAGCAATCACATCATGCTGGTTCACATAGAACAGGGGTGCAAAGCAAAACATTAACTATAACAATGGTGCGGAAAAATGCAGTTACATTTAACAGGGAGACTAGAACTTGGCGAAGAAGGAAGAGAGAGGACAGATTGGAGTGTATAGAAATAAAACCCAGCCCTTGGGAACTTTCATAATTGTCAGGATATGATCCTTGAAATAATATTGTAAACCTTCCTAATTGATAGAGGGCTATTTAATGGATGCAATGCTCATATATTATAAAAAAATAAGTTTCTTATGATAGTGTCAAAATCTTCAGTGTGTACTATGTAGTAGTCTGAGTTATAACATTCTTTTAAATATTTTACTTTTAATTATGGTGATTTCCTTAATTGATTAAAAACTGATTAATACTAAGTATGCAATATTCAGATGAAGCATTTGTTTTGTAATGAATGTCAGTTTTATATCTTTCATTCATTAGGTTCTTTGCCTCTGTGGCTACGTTTGATATAGGGACCCAGTGCGTCTCACTTGTGACAGTTCAAACAGGAATGTTTCAAAAACTGTTACTCAAAGCAGCCTTTGCCTCTGAAATGGTGTATTTAGGTTTACCAGAGGCACAGGACTTTCTAAATGTATTCCATAAAGCATGTTCCTGATATAAAATAAGAATTGTGCCCCAACTTCAAAGTGTCATGGGGAAGGGAGTTACATTAACCTAGGTAGATGAATTCTACAGCTTGCAGCATCGCCTCATCTAATCATCTCAAGCTAAAAGACGCTGGCTCTGCAAACTGAAGGAAATCTGAGTTTGTGAATCAGAACTCTTTCTATAAACTCTTTTTGGGATTATCTATGTTTTTCATAGCAGACCATGTTTATACGTTTGCTATCTTGGAGATTGATGCTACTGCTCGCAAATTTGGAGATTGGTGCTAAGTCAATGCTTTTGAGTGCACGCGTCTAGCAGGTATTTTTTCAGAGCCTCATACCAGACATGTAACATTATATATATTTATTATTGCACTGGAATTGATACGGGATGGACACTGTTATGAAAAATCAATACTATTGATTTCAAGGTGATTGATGTTTATCCTGGGAACACTGGCTTTCAGATCCATTATTGGATTTTATCTTTGCGCATATTGCTATTCTTTATGGTCAAACATTTTCAGGCTATGGAGTCCTGTTAAAAAAACAAAACAAAACTCTTCTTGCATTTTGAAAAACCATGTTATTTTGCTGCTGTAAATTACAGCAGCAGTCCTAACTTGATTCTTCAAAATAGCCACTTCTCCTTTTCATGGCACTGTTGTTTCCTTTCTTGCTTTTATTTCTTTTTCCAGTATATTTCATTTCAAAAGGTTGTTGCACTTTTGTGAAGTAATAAAAAAATAGGATACAGCCATACTGCTTATGTTTAAAAATCACTTTCCTCGAGCTAGTCCAGTGTTAGTACCGTTTACATTCATTTGGGTTCAAGTCCCAGCCAGGAATCTGTTTTTCAGGATGGCTAGGGCTTGGACGGAGGGGAGAGGGAGGGAGTCTCCTACCATTGCCCAACAGTGACAGCTATTGGCAGGCTCAGGGTACACTCATACCAGGTTCCAGAGGGAGCTATGGTCTGTGGCCCCAGGGATGTAATGAGGGCGAGGTCATCAAGACAGCTATCCAAGGTGCAAAGCTTTAAAGGGGCACAGACAGCACGACTCACCCACAACAATGCACACAAAACCCAACCAGGAAAATGAGAGGATGCAGTGCGGGGCAATCTGCTCTGCCCCTCTTCCTACGCCAAAGCAGAGCAAGGTGGCACAGTGGATTCTTCCTTCTGGAGGAGACTAGGACGCATGGGCCAAGCCAAGCTGCCCATCCCCCAACAGGAGGAGAGCAGATGGCACAAGTTGATTTCACCTCACCCATGCCCCCTCCATAGGACTGCAGGGAGTGTGCGCCAATATGGGTCCAGCTCCTCCAAGGAGAGCAGGCTGATTCTGGTCTCCCACCTTTCTCACTGAGGGGATGGAGGAGAGCGAGTGAGATGTGGTGTGGCCACTGCCCATGAGGAGGACTGAGATTTTCAGCAGCTGTTGCTCCATCTGCCTGTGCTACTGCTGGCCAGGGAGAGAGGGATGGAGAGGAGGAGAACTGCTAGAGAATGTTGAGGGTAGGTGTCAGGGCCAGCTTTTGAGGTGCGATACCTGTGTGGCTGCATGCGTCACCAAAACTTAGGGCAGTGATTCCTCATCCTCTCTGGAGGCACACCTATCCAGTCAGGTTTTCAGGTTTGCTGTAATGAATATGCATTGGATAGATTTTCATGTACTAGGTATCCAATATATGCAAATTATCTCATGCATATTCATTACAGGATATCCTGAAAACCCGACTGCCTCCATGGTGGCAGGAAACATTTCCTTAGGGGGTGTTACTAGGCTGGTACCCCTTCCCCTACAGTGTCCTCTCCTCTACTGACACCCTTTCTTATCCTCATGCTTCAGATTGAAACTGATAGCTAATCCAAGAGAGTGGAATCAGCCACACAAGCACGGAACATGGCACCTACCAGGGGCATTGCTAGGTACTTCAAAGATCCAGGGCACGGGCTTATAGATTCTTTCCTTCCCCACCCAAATGGGTTGCCAACGATTCCACAGGCCAGGACTGGACACTTGAGGACTGGGGGAGGATAGACACCCTCCGCTTGTGCCACCATTTTCTCTGAACCTGCCTTCTCTCTCTCTTGTTCCTCTGTTATTTCTATTCTAGCATCCCCAAGAAAGTGGCAATGGACAATCTACCAGTGGATCAACGGCAATAACAGAGCTAGCAATGATGAATGATTCACTCATAAATCTATTTGAAACACCACAAGGATGATGGAGCATAATCATACTTAGATGTATGCATTCTATTATTTATTTATGCACAAGTGTATTATGGGTGCATTGATCATTGTTCCCATGTTATGGAAATACTGGGGCAGATTTTCAAGGATTTACACGCATTTTCAAAAGGCCCGGCGGCGCACATCCATGCGTCCCGGGCTTTAAGTCCCGGAGCTCGCAAAAAGGGCTGGGGCAGTCTGGGGACAGGAGTGTGGCCAGAGGCCTCCACACGGCCGCTGTGCCTGGGGATTGCGTGCCGGCAGTCAGCTGGCAGGCGTAACTTATGAGATAAAGGTACGGGGGGGGGGGGATTTCGGGCTGGGGGTGGAACAGGTACGGGAAGAGAGGGGAAGGTGGAGGGGGAACGGGGAAAGCCAGCTGGTCTCCTCGCGCACGCAAGGTGCACTAGTGTGCACCCCCTTGTGCGCGCCGATCCCTGATTTTATAATATGCACGCAGCTGCGCGCACATGTTATAAAATCGGGCGCACACCTTTTAAAATCTACCCCATTATGAGTGGATCAGTCATCCACCTACTTCACTGATCTCTTTTCAAGGTGCATGCATAGCTGGTTGAGGGACCCAGATACAGCACAGCACACTGCCACTTACATTCAGTACTGTAGAGATTTAAAAACTGTACTGTCTTTAATATGATGTGGACAATAAATTGGCAATGAATCCTCAGAAAAAAAGTGAATTACAATTACAATATAGTAAGCCTTTTACACCAATATAGCACTAATTGCCAGCACTCAAATAATAACAACCCTACCTATGAAAAGGCAACACAACAAATATTACACCAGACCACTGATGGCAAACTCCAGTCCTCAAGTGCCACAAACAGGCCTGGTTTTCAGGATATCCACAATGAATATGCATGAGATAGATTTGCATACAATGGAGGCAGTGCATGCAAATCTCTGGCAACTGGCAAAAAGAATAACCAATAATTAAAAACAAAAAAATGTTAAATTTCCCAAGCAGCTATAAAATATTTCAAAACAGCAGACACAACAAATACCATCCAATAATGAAAACAAATAAGGATAAAAAAAAAAAATCCCTTGCTCTTCATACCTGGGAACTTTTGATTTCCAGGCACCCTGAAATGGATTAGTGGGGAAGGGGGTGCCCAAACTTTCTTCTCTCTCACACATATACACACACTCCAACATGCACACACTTACACACATACATGCTCTCTTTCAACCATATGCTCCCTCAAATACACACACACATACATATGCTCTCTCTCTCCCCCCAGTACAGGCAACAGCAGCCTCCTCCTAGGGCTCACGCAGCATCACTCTCTCCCATACAGTCTCACACACTTACATATACACACATGCCCTCTGTGTCTCTCTCTCACACACGTGATCCCACACACATACACACTCATGGTCTCTTATACTCTGTCTCACATGCACACATGCTCTTTGACAAACACGCACACCTGTACATACATGCTGTCACATACATGCACACATGCTGTCTCTTACATACAAACTAATCACTCTCCCTGCTAATAGTAGGGACTATTATAACAATTCCCAAAAACTCATATATTCCCCACCTTTATTATACTTTATTAAGTTCACCTCAAAAAAATATTGAAAGTAGGGAAAGGAAGGTTTCATACACCCACCGCTACTTGCTACTCCGTAGCCTTGTATGCAGTGATTTCTAGTTGTAATCATAAACCTGCCTTCCTCCTACCCAGTTTTATTAGATTTTTTTTCTTAAAATCAAAAAATCATTTTTTAATATTTTTCAAAAAAGATTTTTTTTAATTATTTTTCAGAAAAATTGTGTGCACAAACCCTTCCCAAAGTCAACCATCTATTTGTTAATAACACCCCTGATCTTGATGATAATATTAATATTCGACATTACTTCATTCAATTTACAGAATTTATATTCTGTAAATTCACAATATTTCTATCGCTGTTTATGTTGTTCCATATGGGCTTTTTCTTTGGACTTTCTTTGGACCATCTCATACGGCAATCAGCATACCGACAGGAAGGAAAAAGCTGACAAACTCCCTTGAAGAAGATAATCTATGGTTATCGAAACATGGCCATGTCGGGAGACATTAAGCAAGTTAAGTAGATCGGGAACGCACTGAGTAACAACAGTGTTGAGAAAGCTACAACGGCGTTGAAAATATTTAAATATAATCATTGAATGAAGGAGTTGGGGTATGGGAAATGCCGAAGTTAGCAGAGATAACGGTTGTGAACAGTACTTAAGTGAATAGTAATTAAGTGAACTCATGAAGGAGATATATAACTCGAGAGTGTATATATAAATATTGGAAGCACAAGTTTTTTTTAAAAAGTAATTGTGATGCACTCAGTGAAAACCTGTTCAAACACTGGTAGATGAGTCGACCTGAATGAGAGCTAGAGGCGAATTTGGACTTTACAAAGTGGCGCAAGACATTTGTAGTTTACAAAGAAGTTTAGATATTAAGACATTGTCTGTTTCAAGTGACAGCAGGAAGTGTATTCAAGCACAATTTTTGGAGCGTTGGAATATAAAAGTAATTCACTTCGGTATTTGTCATTGCTTTGAATGTAAGTTTAAGATCAGCGTACCGCTGTATAGGAGATCAAGTCCAAAGAAAAAGCCCATATGGAACAACATAAACAGCGATAGAAATATTGTGAATTTACAGAAACACTCGAGTATTGAATGAAGTAATGTCAAATATTAATATTATCATCAAGATCAGGGGTGTTATTAACAAATAGATGGTTGACTTTGGGAAGGGTTTGTGCACACAATTTTTCTGAAAAATAATTTAAAAAAAAATTTTTTTGAAAAATATTTTAAAATGATTTTTTAATTTTAAGAAAAAAATCTAATAAAACCGGGTAGGAGGAAGGCAGGTTTATGATTACAACAACTAGAAATCACTGCATACAAGGCTACGGAATAGCAAGTAGTGGTGGGTGTATGAAACCTTCCTTTCCCTACTTTCAATATTTTTTTGAGGTAAACTTAATAAAGTATAATAAAGGTGGGGAATATATGAGTTTTTGGGTCTCTTACATACATACACATGTATGCTGTCTAACTCACATACATATGCACTTATCTCTGTACCTCTTACACATGGGCATTCATGCTCTCACGCATATGCTGTATCTCCCCAGAGCATGCAGGGTCCCTTACATGGCCAAGAGTTACACGCACAAAAAATAGGCCTGAACTGGGCAGATCTCAGGTGGAGAGTGTTAGCCATAAAACTTATACAGCTAACTATTGATATTCAGAGTTAGCTGCATAAGTTTACATCTAAGTTTAAATGCCCCATAGAGCAGGTCTAAACTTAGCCAAGTTGACTTATACGGCTAAGTCCGCACATATATGCATATATTCAGCGGCTTTGCCGTGATGCTGAATATACATCATAACTTAGCTGGATTAGTTACTTAAATGGCCAGTGCTGAATATCAGGTCCAATATGAATTGCATACTGGTCCTTTTTGTAGTGATTTAGCAGTAGTGATTTCTTATCTGAGATATGACATTAGTGAATCATATGCTGATTTTTTTTGTTATTATTTTGGGATGTTTTACAGAATGTGTTAGGTTTAGAGAAAGTGCAGAACTAAATGTCAGGACAATATATCGATTAGAAGCAGTGAATAAAGACAAGAAGTCCACTGAGAACATATACAGTAGTTTTTCTTATCAGTAGCTTGGCAATATTTCAGGAAAGTTAGGAGGCAAAGAGATCCCTTCTGTGCATGTGTAGTCTAAACAGTATATAACCCCTGCACACGGTAGGACCTACGGACTTCTGCGGAAGATCTATACCGAGAGAGGTTAGCAAGACAGGTCTAGGCACCATGAAAGGTCCCCTGTGCAGTCCAGCCTTCCCAATGAGAACCTGCTTAGCTACACTGACCGAGGAGTTTTGGAAGGCGCTCTTTCAGGAAAGTGCAGCTTACTGCTAGGCTTCATATATAATTATTCCCTATTAGTTGGGGAATTAAGATATTTACCCTTGCTTATTGTGCTGATAAACCAAAAAGATTACATACAGTATATTTGTTGGCACGTGTTCTCCTAAGCATTTGGTTTTGTGCATATTTTATAACAAGAATATAACTTTTCATAATTTCACATAAGCCGGTCAGTTATTTTCTTAGATCCAGACTACAAGACAAAAACCACCATCCTTCCATCTACTACCGTATCCCATCTAGGCTGGTGATTTTGAGCACTATGATAGAGGTGTTTAAAATCATGAAAGGTCTAGAATGGGTAGATGTGAATCGGTTATTTACTCTTTCTGATAATAGAAAGACTAGGGGGCACTCCATGAAGTTAGCGTGTGGCACATTTAAAACTAATCGGAGAAAGTTCTTTTTCACTCAACGCACAATTAAACTCTGGAATTTGTTGCCAGAGGATGTGGTTAGTGCAGTTAGTGTAGCTGTGTTTAAAAAGAATTGGATAAGTTCTTGGAGGAAAAGTCCATTACCTGCTATTAATTGAGTTGACTTAGAAAATAGCCACTGCTATTACTAGCAACTTTAACATGGAATAGACTTAGTTTTTGGGCACTTGCCAGGTTCTTATGGCCTGGATTGGCCACTGTTGGAAACAGGATGCTGGGCTTGATGGACCCTTGGTCTGACCCAGTATGGCATGTTCTTATGCTATTTCTTTTCAGTTTTCTCTCTGACTCCTTCTGCTGGAGGGGAGGCATAACCCAGCAGTCTGGACTGATCCTTGGAACTACAGGAACGAAAATTATCAGGTAAGAAACTAATTTTCCTATACCTGCTACATTTGTATGAGGAGCCAACCGTGAAACTCCTAATAAGGAATTAAATACCCTACAGTTAGTATGGGAACCAATTGACCAGCAAGTTTGTAAAATTTACCTGTGTACCCATTTAAGCCCGGTGATTTCCCTATTTTCAATTCCTTTATTGCTTGTAAAACTTCTAATTCTGTGATTTTCCTATTCAGAAAGTCCTGTTGCTCCAACTTGATACACGGGAGTTCTACTTTAGATATTTGTCTATTTCAGACAAAGATATAGATGAATCTTCTCTATACAATTCAGTATAAAATTGTGAAAATCTATCCTTAATATGTTATACCTTAAAAAGATAATTGCCCTCTAAATCTTTGATCTTAAGTATTTGGTTCACAACCCTAAGTGTTGTTAAAGATTGGGCTAATAACTTTCCCACTTTGTTCCCGCCTTCAAAATAGCATTGCTTGGTTCATGTCTAATTGATGGAATATCTCATCCACATTCAGTTGTTGAGGCTCCTGTCTAGCCTTACGTAAATTTATCAGATCCTGAGCACTTTTTTTGCTTTTTATGAATGTTCTCCAGGGCCTTGATTTGAGCTTATAATCCACACCTAATCTTATTATTCTTTTTTTTCTTATAGCTGGATCTCGCTATCAAATGGCCACTGATCACTGCCTTCAGACCTTCCCACAGCAAAACTGCAGAGATAACGCCATCATCATTAATGTCTTCATAATCCTTAATTAACCCTTGTAAGTGTTCACAAAACTCTTTATCTTATAATAAAGCTTTATTAAGATGCCAAAAACGTTTTCCCATGTCATCCTGTTGTAAAGCTATATCACAAAGAATAGGTGCATGATTGAACCATGTTATAGATCCTATTGAAGCTGAAGAAATCTTGGAAGCTAACATCTTATCAACTAGGAACACATTAATTCTTGAAAAGACATAATGTGGTCTGGAGTAAAAAGTCTAGTCCCTTTCATTACTATGTAAAAATCTCCAGATATCCACCACCCCCAGCCCATGCATGAGAGTATTCAATCCCTTGCGTTGTTTTATGGCAATAGAACTTCTCCCTAATGAGGTATCAACATGTGGATTCAATACCATATTGAAGTCCCCTCCAATAATGAAATGTCCCCCTGCTATTCCCTCTAGTTTATCAACTAGAGCTTGAAAAAACTGAGTATGATCCAAAGTTGGTCCATAGACACTGACAAAAATATAAACGTCGTTTAGAGTGGACATTTGCAACACTAAATATTTCCCATCTGTATCATGGAAAAGAACTTTAAATAAATTCAGCACATATATTTTTAGAGATCGATATACCCCCCTCCCCTCCCCCAATATTTATTTTTAACAGAATTAAAAGCCAAAAAATCTTGAGGAAGTTGTTTATGTGTCAGTAAACTTTCATCCCTTTTCCTTAAGTGGGTTTCCTGAACAAATATCACATCTTCTTGTAAGCAATGTGCTTCCTTAAATAACATGCTCCTTTTATAAGGAGAATTAAGCCCCTTGGCATTTATCGAAAAAAACAGAATATATGCCATAGTAATAAGAATAAAATACAAGTCGCAAAATATAGAATATGAAACAAAACCAGTAATGGGTGTGGAGCATTTGCAATTCAACACTTTGGCTACCTGTCTTTATCCAAGAAAGATGAAACTTATCTAAACACCAACAGAACCTCTCGATACGGATAACAAAGATACCTCTGTTATATTCTCCACCCATCCACTGACCCACCCCCAACCATTCCCATCCCAATAACATCATTGGAGCCTGTGCCGACTCCATTAATAAAGAAGGAATAACATCACCACATATCATCCTCTATCTGTTATATTAACTCATCTAACAAAAATCTCAAGCATGAAGTAATTCCCGCATATAACCAATCGAGAATTTATAACCAAACATTATGTATCCAATACATATAAATAAAAAGACATGTGATCTTATTTTAAGACAGAAAACTGGTTGTTCTCAGTTCGATATATGGCATGCCATAAGTTACACTTTATGGACTCTTCCAGAACAAAAGCTGTAGAAATGAACACAAATATGTGCATTAATCTAGAGATATATATTCAACTCAGGATTTAGAGATCTTAGAAGAATCTGATCCTCCTGATTGCCTCCATAAGCGACGATGACCATTGGTGGCCCTTTGACATTTTGGATATCCTTTAGGATGATCAATTGTTGTATCAGATGATTCAATAACAGCAAGAGTGGTTATCCCAGTTGCTTGCAAAATCTTTGCTGCCTCAGCCAGAGTTTTAATACGTGAAGTGACCCCCAAAAGGAAATAGCCAACGATATCTGATGTTTTCTTTTCATAGCACTTCTGTAACCATGCTCAGATTTTTCTGTTTTTGCAAGGTCAGGGGAGATAAATCTGAGTACACAATCAATTTATGACCTTGCACCTGGCCTTCTTTTTTAGCTGCCCGGAGAACTCTCACTTTAATCTGGTAACTCTGATAACAAGTGATAATGTCCTTAGGCAGATTTCCTCTCTTAGGGCCCAGCGCATGATGTGCTCTTTCAATGCCTATATCACTGGTAAATTCTTCTCCTCCTTCCGTCAAGAGAAGAGTCTTGCTCAGTGATTGCACCACAACTATGGCGTCAGAATAATCATCATGGTCAGGAATTCCCATAAAGGAAAGATTGCATTTTCTAGATCTGTTTTCAAGATCTTCTAGCTTTCCTTGCTCTGCTGTTTGTGCTGAGTCTAAAACTGCCATCCTTTTATACAATTTAGTGGCCATTTCCGTTTGCTCTTCTGCCTGATTTCCCAACTCCTCAACTCTCCTCCAGATGCCTCCCACTTCGCGCCTCAATTCTGACACCATTTGTAATATTTATGACTTCACCACCTGAATATTCGTATTTAATTCTTGGAACCAGGAAGAGAAATCGACTGAAGACAAACCTTCTGGTAAAGAAGAGGTTGAGTCGCCGAGGGATTTCATGGCCTGAGTTTCTGCCACTGTAGGCCTCTTCCCATCAGCCATTTTTTCTATCTTCCTCCTCCTCCGGCTCGATTGCACTGTAAGAAAATTGGCGCAAATCCAGATTTCTTTTTTGATGCCATCGAATTCAAGCCAGGCGCTTTTCAAATGTCCAATACTGTTTTCAAATTACTGAAGGAGGTTTCAAATATAAGAAAATAGCGGGGTATAAGAGGGAGCAATCTGTTCAGGCTCCCATCAATATAGGTGACGTCACTTCCTCCCTCATTTTTATTTTTAACATAAAGAGCTACTACTCCTCCTCCTTTTCTGCCACCTCTATCTTTCTTAAACAGATTACAAGTAATTTGCACAATTCCAAATTAGAAAAAATTCAGAGTACACTGTGTAACACAACAAAATCCAACCTAATTTTACAGCAGTTTTAAATTCTATAGCCAAAAAAATATTTTGCAGGAGTAGATATTTTCTGTGGCAAAAATGTATCCATTTCCCTTTTTTACCTTGAAAAATATGTGAACCTCAATATTACCTAAAAAGACCTGCAAGGTCAGATTGAATAAGTACTGATTCAGAAGGCATTGCTAGAGGCACAAAATGCTTTCTCTGCCACTTTCACATAAGTATGGTAAATTTTGTCAACACCGTGTCTACCGCTCCTTTTTACAGTGATCCAGCAAACCGGAAAAAAAAAATGTTGGGTTACCATGAATTCCTATTTTATACATTTGTAGACTTCTGTTCTCACTGCATATTCAATGTAAGACATCATCACAGTGTAAAGCTGGTCCTCTAACGAGTTACGTTTTAGGGGATTAAATCAACTTTAGAATACAGTATACTGACCATTTTATTTGAATCAGACATGCTTTCAATATGGTCTGGCAAATGCAGCAGTCTAAATCTCTGGCCCTAAAAACCTACAAAGATTAAAATTGTTATGGATTAAGGGGCCATCATAAAACTGAGTGAAGTGCTCTGTCAGCTGGAGCTCGATTCTCTCTGCTATAATCAAAAGGTCTATTAGTGGCAACTTCAACAGTGCCCCCTGGTGCTTCGTACAAAAATAAGCATGGAAAGGGATTAGGACAGCAGGTAAGGACCACAGCTTCTATCTAGTTGGCCTAATTTGATTCTTGATACAATGTAATGGAGCCTAGTTCATCTTAGACTTTCTGTTCACAACTAGGGATCCTCTGTACTTATCTCAGGCTTTCTTGAATTCTATAGCCAGACAAACAAGATAAATATTTTACTTTCTGTTCACTTTTACTACTAAGTCCTCTCAAAATGTTGATCAGGTTGAAATACTATCTGCAGGTATGCAATCACTAAAATATAGCTAAATTACGCTATAATATTCTCATCAAAATAAGGGCTTACAGCATGAATAAAAAATATTTGCTCTCTGCCAAGTTTCAAAGCAGGGCGGAGAGTCACTGACTGGGAAGTCGACAACTCCTGCAGTAGCTTCCTCCATATGCCCAGCAGGGGATTTCAGGCCAACATGATGTGATTAAAAAATATGAAACCTGAGACAGGGCAGGCAGTTCTGCATTCCTCTTCCAAATGCTTTGCCAACCGATGCAGCAAATATCGAGCCTCTGTGGTCTTTTACTTTTAAACACAATTCCTTTAAAAGTTTGGGGTGTTTTGCAGTCAAAACGAAGTAATTTTCATTCAAAGATGATAAGAACAGTGTTTCCTTGTGTTCGGATAATTTTCTACCTTTGAAGAATGGTACTTTTTCTACACGCACTGAACATAAATGTAAATAAGATTCAGAGTGCAATCATCTGTGATCTGAAGATCTAAAAAAAAAAAAGTGTGACCAGCTTTCCAGTTGTTAGCAAACTACATGATCAAATCAGAAGCAGAACAAGACATGTAGAAATCCCTCAAAACATCAAAACTACATCATCTTACTAAGAAATCTTTATTAAACACTAGTGCAGACTTTCTGTGGGCTCTTTCCTACAGAACAGAACTGTTTTGAGTTCACTGTGCCGAACAATGAGGATGTTTTAGTGTAAGTGAGAAATCGGGAAGTTAGAAAGTGGATGCCTACACATCTCTGTCCTTATGGACTAGTGGCTCCTCAATGCTTTATGTCCTTTCCTGTGCACTAACAATGTTTCTGTCTTTTGGGCGAGAACCATCAGCTGGGAATCTCAGGAGAATTCAACAGGAAAGCCAGGCACAAACATTTGGGTTAAATTCGCTTGGGATATTTAAAATTTACAAGCCTCTCATTATACACGTTTACCAATATTCGGGTTATCAACAATGACAAGCAGATTTCAGGTTCATAAAAAGAAGTGACTGTATTCATCATCCACTTGCAGTGCTAAAAACTGTAAAATGAGAGAAAGGGACAAACCACTAGCCAAAAGAAAACATATAATGGCTGCAATTGCATTTCACTTCTATTGTACATCAAAATATCTCCCCTGTGGCCTGGAGCAACTCCGCTAAAATTAAGCACTTTATTCAAGCGTATTTCTTTCCAAATACCAGTTTAACCAGGCAAAAGGGCCGTCAGAAAACCTTCAAGCAACCCTTCCTCTGGCTAAAAATATTTGTGGGGTTCCAAAGCATGCAGGCTTCAGGGGAGGCCTTCCTCAGAGTGTATGTTGGATGGGATTAGGAAACGGCAGACAGGCATTGCGCTTTCAATTGTTCCCATGCCATTTCCCAGCCCACATGAAAAGCAGGTGCCAAGTCTGCAGGCTGGTTCTACTCCGGGGCAATTTTCAAAAGGGAAAGTTCACACAGACTTCCCCCTTTGAAAATGTGTACAAAGTCCCCCATGGACTTTGTACCCGGACGGGCTGTTCTGAAAAACTGCCCCCACGGACCGTAACAAAACTGAATAAGCATGCTCCCTTCATAGAGACATCACAGGTGGCCTGGGGAGCCTAGCATCCTTTAAATGTTTTAAAATATCTTAGACATCTACTGAATTCAACTTGGAGTGCAAAACTCCTCACTCATCCTTACTAGCAATATGAGGTAAATAATGCATAAACAGTGACTTACAAAGTTTAAATATGCCCACTGAGTTTAATACAACTGTCTATTTACATTTATAAAATCTTACGTCTTGCCCTGGCACTCAACACACAGGTTGAAAACATTTTGACAAAGCCCCAACTCTCATTCAGTGCAATTCAGCAGAGTGCAGCTCACAGGGCAGGCTGAGGACAGACGTGTTGTGTGCCTCTTCTGCTCAGGTCTTGTGCTTTAGTACAGATGTTTGCCACACAGGAAGCACTGTCCATTTTAATCTAGAGAGATCACTTCAATCCAGCCTGCCATGGCTGAGACCACCTGCTTGGGAGAGTGAACCTCATCTTCCAGACAGGAAACTTTCAACACCTGATATAAATCTTTAGATTAGTAACAGATTCTGCTCTCTGTTTGATCTGTCTGATCTGCAGTAGAACCCACTCCTTTGCAGGGTAAAGCTGAAGCAAGTTAGAATGGGAGACAGGGGTTACTCTGTGTATCGACGAAGACATCCAAAGAGCAACATGAATTCTGTATGCACTGCTGTTGTGTGCATGAGTAAAACAAGTGCCGAGAAAGAAATCTACTTGCTTAGGCCTGAGCGAGTCTTTGAGGAGAGCCTGAGTAATAGTGCCCCTGCAGTTTAGCAGAGACCACAGGCCTTGGCTATTCTGAGAAGTTTTCCAGAATCAAGTGTTTGCTGTCAATTTGCTGGGCTGCTGCTTAGTCACCATGTGCAGATACCGCTGCCTCAGAGAAGGGAGTTGCTCATAGACTTCAAAGCCTAGAGGATTGTCTGTGTTGGACAGTTTGTAGAAGATCAGGTGCTTTTTCAAGGCCTGAAAAAAACAAGAACAGAGAATCAGAATTTGCTGTACACACTCTGTAGACAGCAGAACTATGACAAGAGTATACCCAGTACTGACAGACAATCCCCAGCAAGCAGGATCAGTCACAGACAAAAACACAGGGTGGCCTGGACAAGTCTTTTTCAGCTTAATGTAACTACACATTGGAATCCTATGCTCCTACTCTTTCACTGTCAGCCAAAGATGCTTGTACTGTGTCAAGCACTAGAAGAGGAGGGAAAGGCTGTGAAAAAGCTGGTCAAGAATGTACTGCCCAGTTTTTTTCCAGGGAGAGAAATGACATTCAGATTCCTCTTGGCTTAACCAACTCGCCATCTGTATACCAAACTCTATCCTAAAATGAGGGCTATCTGCATAAACACCACCATCACAGTAAGGGATTACAAAATTACACAGTTGGCTCACTTCAGAGAAGATCGGATGGTCAAGTGCACACTTCTCTCAATTACCTAGCAGCTCTCTCTATGTGGTAACACAGGGGAAAGGAAAAACATTCTGCATCTGCAGCAATGAAAACAATTCCTTCCTGACCCAAAAATATGAAAACTGGCTCAGAACCCCTGAATTTGCACTTTTTTTTTTTTTTACCACCAATATCATCTTTTATCTAATAACGTGTCCAATTTACTTTTGAATTGATTCCCTTGGACCTCCATGAAACGGTGCCCTCAGTTGTTGAAGGACATACCTCATCTGCAAGTAGCCAGGTCTTCCTCAGCATGCTCTTCCGAGCACCATCCACTTCCTGGCAACAAAGCACAACTGCATGATTTCATTTGACAGATCAGAAAGGGTCAAATTTTGCCTCCTCTATCCCTCAAGGTGCTGTGTTGGGAGCTACACCTCCTATACACTTAGGTCTCAGTCTACCTTGGTGCAAACATGCAATTCATCATAGTAACATAGGCTCTGGTGAAATGAAGATCAAAGCTACAACACTACAACCCAGTTTATAGTCAGTGTAATTGACACAAAATCCACATCCTTTGATACAATGCCTTTTGCTAAAGATTTTGTAAGTGGTGTTAAAACTCATAGTTTTCCTTCAATTGCCCGCATGCATGTACCTGTGCCACATGGTCCTGCGAGAAGATGAAGCTGTTCACGTGGGCTACAGCCACAGCATAGAGGATGGGACACCAGCTGGGTCGCAGAGCACCAGTGACTAATGTTCGGAAATAGAGCTTCAAGAGGGGAAGGGAGCTCTCGGGAGGCGAGGTGTATCGTTCCAGGGGGATGGGGAACTAAGAGAAAATGGAGAATTATTTTGAGGCAGCACTTACTACCATGAGACCCTGATCCCATCCATGACCAAATTTCGGATACCCAAAACCAGAATTACAGTGGGGGATAATCTCTCCGCACTACAATATCTGGCAACAGTAATAGTGCTCTTAGCAGTACCATCACCTTTACCTTGTGGTACTCATTTCTTCAAAAACATGCTCTCAGAATCTGTCATCAAAAAGTTTCAAAGCCATAATAAACACAAAGGGCTCAGAAATCTGTGATTGTCCCACCTTTAAGGGAAGGAGTTACCAGCCTAGAGTTCTGGAACACGAGTGTGTCCCTTTCCATAGTGTTATAGCAGGCAAAGTGTCTATTAATATCCCACTGGTACACTTCTCACCCATCTCAGGTATTTCACATTTGACATTTATCACACACTAATCCTATATCATATATTTCCCCATCTAGAGATGTAAACATGTCCACGTGCTGAAACAACATTATCTTGCAACATTCCACTGTGACCAATTGCTGGGCAAATACTACACAAAACGTTACCTCTCTGAATGGTACTCCCAGCACTCTCAAAGCGCTCAAATGCTCTCCAAACAATGCCAAGCGAAGCTGGACACTAAACCGCCTCTGGAGGGGCAGCAACACAAAGACTCCGAAGAGACGGTCCCCAAAAGAGACACCTTCAAACTGCTCCAGGAGGTCAGTATACAGGTCGTAGAACGAAGCCAAACCAGGCAATGGAATATCCAGCTTTAGCGAATCCAGACACTTTGGCTGGCAGTACAAAGAAAGAAGTGCAGCTGTGTAGCAATGGACAGGACTTTCCAGGAAAAGATCACCACCTGTAAGAAAGATACAGAAGAGGCGAGAAAGCTTGGCAGCAATGGGAATATGCTCCAGGGCTCTGGAACGCCAGGTTTCTAGAAGTAGGACCCACTGCAGGTTCCGAGTCACGGTGTTCACCAAATCTGGAGGGAGCGTGTTCAGCACAGCCCCACGTGTCTCTGCATTGGCCACTTTGTTATAGAGGAGAATAAGAGGGAGAAATGGCCAGTCAGAAGGCAGGATGGGCCCTTTCATTTCTGGAAGAAGCATTGACTGAACAAGGTAAGTTCGCCCTTCATAGATAGCCACAGAGCGTGCAAGGGCCATCTCCAGGTGTGCAAAGTGCAAGAGGTAGCAGGCACGGATGGAGGGTAGATGCCGGTATGTTTCTTCTAGCAGTGCACCACGGCTGGGATTTGGAGAACTCAATGTCACTGAACCTGGGTGCATGAGTTTTCCATCTGTTCTGATATGCAGAATGTCAGAGAAGTCTGCTGCTTCCGGTCCTCCAGACCTGCCTTCTCTGCAAATAAATAGAAAGGAAAAAAGTGAAAATAAATGGTTTACAGTTAAAAGATCTTAGGAGCCATGCAATCCTGATTTTTAGATTTATAGATCAGTAACATGTGGAGCTCCAAGTACCAATGAGCTGTCAGTGGTTCCCAAACTTTTCTGGGGTCCCCCAGCCAGTTGGGTTTTCAGGATATCTACAATGAATAAACATGAGATAAATCTGCATGTAATAGAGGCAGTGTACGCAAATCTCATGCATATTTCATTGCAGATATCCTGAAACGCCAACTGGCTGAGAGTACCAGGACATTTTGGGAACCACTGAACCTGATTTTAGCACATCAAGGAGTCTATTCATCAACTCATGGCACATATGCATATTAGTGAATAACTCCCATCACAAATACTGGGAGCCACAGTAAATAATGAACAGTAATACACATCACAGGTTTGTTTATTTATTTATTTATTTGCTTTTTGGCACTTCAAAGAGGATTACATCCAGATTCTGTAGGTATTTCCCGATCCCCAGAGGGCTTACAATCTAAGGTTCTCATTTACTAAGCATTTTTCCCAAAAGACACAGAATGGGAGAAAAGCCTTAGTAAGTCTGGCCCTAAGGGGCTGATATTCAGCCGGGGAGCGGCTAGTTAAGTTTGGTGTATCTGGCTAACTTAACCGAGATATTCAGAGGCATGGCAGCACCGCTGAATATACCCGCCTATCTTAAAGTTAGTCAGATGAGTATATCTAGCTAACGTTTTAGGGCAGCCCTATGGCGTGACGAATTAGCCGCATAATTTAAGCATCTAATTCTGAATATCGGAGTTAGCCAGATAACTTATGAGGACAGTGCTCACCCTGTGCCCCTCAGTATAAACGTTATCAAAACAGATAAACATAACTGGAAATTGAACCAGAATAAGATCAAGCAAGTAACAAGGCCAACATGAATAATATAATGCGAATCTGGAGCAGTGCAAAAAACAGCTCTTATATAGATATCTATGTGGTAGATATGTCCGGTGCCTTATAGTTCTGCAAGGAAGAAGGCATTCTCCATATCTGTGAAGAAAAAGGCTTCGAGCGTACTGAAAAATGTAGAATGGGAGGGAGTCTGGACTGATCTGTGGTACTACAGGAACAAAAATTAGCAGGTAAAACCAATTTTTCTTTCCCTGTACGGACCCGGATCAGCCCAGACAGTGGGATGTACCAAAGCTTCCCTAACTAGGGTGGGACCGAGACAGTCCCGCTTGAAACACCTGTCTGCCGAAGGAACAAAAAACTGGCGCCTGTACGTCAAGACGATAATGCCGAGCAAACGTATGCAGGGATTTCCAAGTAGCTGCTCTACAAATTTCTTGCGAGGAGACCAGCTGGCTCTCCGCCCATGACGTAGCCTGCGAACGCAGAGAATGGGCTTTTAACCCCTCTGGGACCGGCCAGCCTCGGCAAAGATACGCGGACGCGATCGCTTCCTTTAGCCAGCGAGTTATGGTAGTTTTAGAGGCATTCTGTCCCTTATTAGGCCCACTCCATAAGACAAAGAGATGATCGGAGATGTGGAAGTCATTTGTAATCTGTAAGTATTGCAGAAGAACTCTCTTAACATCCAAATGTCACAGATCTCCGCCAGACGTGTTAGCAATATCCTCCGGAGTAAAAGCAGGAAGCTCCATTGACTGATTTACATGAAAAGAGGAGACTAACTTTGGCACAAAGGATGGAACCGTCTTTAGGGAAAACCCCGAATCAGAAAACCGAAGAAAGGGCTCCCTACAGGATAAAGCTTGCAGCTTGGATACCCTCCTGGCCGAGCAAATAGAAACTAGAAATACTGTTTTAAGAGTCAGGTCCTTGAGTGTGGCCCGCCGAAGAGGTTCGAAGGGCGCCTCGCAGAGTACACGGAGTACCAGGTTAAAGCTCCAGGATGGCCCATACAGGCGGCTTCAAATGCTTAGCCCCCTTAAGAAAATGGATGACGTCCAGATGGGCCGCCACCGCATAGCTGTCCAGCCTCCCCAAGACAGAACCGAGTGCCGACACCTGTACTCGCAAAGAATTGAAAGACAAACCTTTAGAGAGGCCATTCTGGAGAAAAGAGAGAACCAGGGACACCGAGGTTTTGTGTGCTGATACACCAGCCTCAGCACACATATTGTCAAACACTCTCCAAACCCGAACATAAGCCAGAGAGAAAGAAGTTTTATGGGCCCGCAACAGCATGGATATCAACTCCTCCTTATAGCCCTTCTTTCTCAGGCGCCGCTGCTCAAAAGCCAGGCTGCTAGACAAAAGCAATCTGCCTGATCGAAAAATACGGGAACTTGTCGAAGAAGGTGACAAAGATGAAGAGGACCGTCCAACGTGATATTTACAAGATCCGCGAACCACGGTCTCCGGGGCCATGAGAATGACCGGACCCTTGTGAAGCTCTATCCTTCTGAGCACCTTTCCCACCAGAGGCCATGGCGGGAACAAGTAGACGAGGATGTCGCTGGGCCAGGGTAAGACCAGGGCATCCACGCCCTCCGAGCAGTGCTCCCTTCTGCGACTGAAGAACCTGGGAGCCTTCGCATTCCTCAAGGTGGCCATCAAGTCCAAGTGGGGAGCTCCCACTTGCGTACGACGAGATCCATCGCCTCTTCTGACAACTCCCACTCTCTGGGATCGAGATGCTGACGACTGAGGAAGTCGGCTTGAACATTCTCCCTCCCCGCAATGTGGGAGGCCACCAGGTGGTCCAAATGGCGCTCTGCCCAGGTGGGCAGTTTGCTGGCTTCCAGGGCCACTAGACGACTTCTGATGCCCCCCTGGCAATTGATGTAAGCTACCATGGTGGCGTTGTCTGAGAGGACTCTCACCGCTTTGTGATGGATCAAGGGTAGGAAGAACTTGAGTGCCAGCCGCACAGCTCGGGCCTCCAGGCGATTGATGTGCCACTTGGATTGGATCGTGGACCATCGTCCCTGGGTTGATTGATTCTGACACACCGATCCCCAGCCTGAGAGACTGGCATCCATTGTCACAACAATCCACTGTGGAGTCTCCAGGGGCATGCCCTTCAATAGGTGATCGAGCGAGAGCCACTACTACATGCTGGTGATGGAAGATTCGAGAAGTGGTAGAGGTGCCCGAAACTCTTCCGAGACCGGCTTCCAACGTGCCAGGAAAGCTTTCTGGAAAGGACGCATATGCGCAAATGCCCAGGGAACCAAATCTATAGTTGAAGCCATAGAGCCGTGAACTTGGAGGTAATCCCAGGCCGTGGGCATAGAGAGAGATAAGAGATGCTGTACCTGATTCATGAACTTGAGCGCCCGAGCCTCGGGCAGCGAGACCTTGGACACGCGGGTGTCGAAACGAGCTCCCAGAAATTCCAGAATCTGGGAGGGCACGAGGTTGCTCTTGGGGAAGTTGACTATCCACCCGAGGGTGGTGAGGACCGACAAGACTCGACTGACCGCTGTAGCACAGAGCTTCTTCAACTTTGCACGGATGAGCCAGCCGTCCAGGTAGGAATGGACTAAGACTCCCTCCCGGAGGAAGGCCGCCACCACCACCATCGCACCTTGGTGAATGTGCGAGGAGCGGTGGTGAGCCCGAATGGGAGCGCCTGAAACTGGAAGTGCCGGCTCAGGATGTCGAAGCAAAGAAACTTCTAGTGCTCCTTGCAAATCGGGATGTGAAGGTAGGCCTCCATGAGATCGAGGGAGGCAAGGAACTCTCCTGAGCAAACCACTGCTATGACAGTCCTCAGGGTCTCCATCTGAAAATGGGGAACCTTGAGCACCCAGTTGACTCTCTTGAGGTCCAGGTCTGGTCGAAAGGAGCCTTCCTTCTTGGGGACGATGAAGTAGATAGAATACTGGCCAGACCCCTGCTCCTTTGGGGGATCAGGGCCTATGGCCCCGAGCTCCAGGAGCCTATCGAGAGTCTGACACACAGCTGGCCATTTCAGACTGCCGCATGGATAGATCAGGTAGTGGTCTGGAAGGTCCCAAGCAAATTCTAATGCATAACCTCCTCCGATCACATCGAGGACCCACTGATCCGTAGTAATTTTGGCCCATTCCTTGAGAAAGAGGGACAGACGTCCACCTAAGGTGGGAGCGGAGGAATGGGTCGGCTGCATCTCATTGCGAGGACTTTGTGGCGGATCCTTGAGGGTTACCATCCCGGAAAGGCCGACATCCCCGAAAGGAATGAGACCATGCTTGCGATCTGGTGGATGTATTTTGCTGAAAAGATCCCTGCGGCTTGTTGTACCTGCGCTAACCCCTGAATCGAGAGCGCGAAGGAAAAAATGATTTGGATTGTTTGGGGCGGTTCTCAGGCAGCTTGTGAACCTTGTCACCTAAGGATTTAATAAGCTGCTCCAGGTCCTCCCAAAGAGCAACTTGCCCTTGAAGGGGCGAGTGCCCAACTGCGATTTAGAGGAGTCGTCTGCCACCCAATTTCGCAGTCAGAGGAGTCGCCTGGCCGAAACCACTAAGACCATGGCTCTGGCCTGATCCCGGAGATCATAAAGGGCATCAGGTCCATACGCAATCGTGCCTTCGAGCTGCTCCATATGTTCGGCCTCTGCAGACGGGAGGACCTGGGTGCTGAGTAGTTGTTGAACCCACCTGAGGCTTGCCCACTGCATGAGACTGCTACAGACTGTCGCCCGGACTCCTAAGGCCAGCACGTTGAAGATCCTCTTGAGATGTAGCTCCAACTTGTGATCCTGAAGACCCTTTAACGCCGTTGCTCCCACCACCGGGATGGTGGTGCGTTTGGTGACTGCGGACACCAAAGCATCTACCTTGGGGACCTTAAGCAGTTCAAGAGATTGATCCGGAAGGGGATACAGCTTATCTATTGCCCTGCCCACCCGGAAACCAGACTCGGGGGAATCCCATTCCCGGAGCAGGAGTTGCATGAGCATAGGATGGAACGAGAAAGTACGAGGCAGAGACCTCAGCCACACTAGGACCAGATCTACGGCGCGGGAAGTGGAGGCAGTGGCGGATTCTTCCGAAGGAACCTCAATCCCAAGTTAATTTAGAACAAAAGGAATAAGCGGGTCAAGCTCTTCTTGTTTAAACAATCTCAGAACCTGCAGGTTATCTCCTTTGATGGGCGGATTCGCAAGTGACAAATCCAGGTCCTGATCCGGATCTGGCAGAGAAGAGGGCTGAGGAGGGTCAGGCAGATCCGGTCCGCCCGGCACGGTCCTGACCCTAGTAGCGCCCTGTGAGTCCAGGGTGCCAGAGCCCTGTCCAATGGTCAATCAAGGGATCTTCGCTGGGGGGGGGGACGGGACCGGGGAGGGATCCTCCTGTTCCTCCAAGCTTGCCAGAAAAGACCTGTGCAGTAACAGCACAAACTGTGGAAAAATGGTGTTGTACTTTGCCGGGCAATGGGGGGAGAAGGGCCCCTTGGGAGGGGTCAGGGGCTGCACCCGGAGAGCCCACGGCGCTTAATTCAGGCGGCAAATGAGACAAATCCGGCTCCCCTCCCCCCAAGGCTCCGAATCAGCAACGAGGTCAGAGCACAAAATTTTCTGAGGGGAAGCTGGCCTGGCTGCATGTTTAACGACCTGACCTCGGGTCGTCGATTTTAAAGGTGCCGCGGAGGGTCCCTCCCCTCCGGGCAAGCAGACAGAGCAGAGCCCATCGCGGGAGAGCCGTGAAGCAGGCTCCCCGCAGGCTATACTGAAAGCTGATCGCGGTATCGGGAGGACAAAGTCAGCCGCGAAGGAAGGTAAATCAGCTGTGCCTGTCTGTTCTGGTGAGCGGGAGCCGACGAGACAGCTCTGAGCCGCTTCTTTCCCTGCCGGCAGGACAAATCAACTGCGGTGAATTACCTTTTTCCTTCTCTAAGGTTTCTTTTCAATTGCCTTTTATTTATTTATTTTTTACAATAGCAGAGGAATTAAATCATCTCTGCAACGGGACCCGAGGCATAACACATCTCTGGGGTCACCTAGATAAGAAGGGGGAATGCCTGGACCACCAGTATCACCCCTAGGCAGGGAAAAAACCAGAGGTCACCAGGAATAAGGGGCCCTAGGCTGATTACTCAAGGGGAAAAATCCCACCTAGGACCCTATAAGAGCTAGGAGACAGAGCTGTCTCCTGTGAAGTTTAAACACTATGTTCTTGAAAATTTTTTTTTTTTTTTTTACTTTAAGTTAATACTTGCTTGATCCAGTGAGAAAAGAGACATGAAAAGAAAACTTCTCAAGAAAAAGAAAGAAATATATAACTAAGGAGAGGGAACCGCAGGTTCATCCGTCTGCATCTGCTGGAGACAGAGAAATACTGACGGGTGCAGGGTGAGCACTGTCCTCATATTTATATTCAATTTTATACAAATCCCTCACCATAATCCACAAAGCTATTCACAAACATCTCCAGCTTGACCTCCAGATCCCACTCAGACTCCACATCTCCACCAGACCGATTAGAGAATTGTACAAAGGATCACTACACATCCCCTCTGCCAAAGCTTCTCGCTACACAGCCACCAAAGAACGAGCATTCTCGATAGCAGGTCCCACCCTCTGGAACTCCATCCCACCAGACCTCAGATTGGAACCCTGCATACAAACATTCCGGAAAAAACTTAAAACGTGACTTTTCCGCCAAGTTTTCCTATAACAGGTCCGACTTTAAAAACCTTTTTATTTTACTTCCTCACCAGACATGTACCTAACCCTGCTTTATTCTACCCAAAATGGTTATTTATTTATAAAAAATGGTTATTCTCTCCCTTCCTCTTCCTTCTTGCGTCCAAGTTTTTGATACACCTTGTTAAATGTAACTTTGACTCCTGTTAAAGCCCTATTGTTAAACAGTTGATAATGTATGTTAACCCTTGGTTCATTATAAACCGATCTGATATGACTGTCATGAAGGTCGGTATATAAAAGAATTAAATAAATAAATATAGGATACCCTTTCAGTTTTTCTCTGTCTCCATCTGCTGGATAGGAGACTCAACCCACTGTCTGGACTGATCCAGGTACGTACAGGGAACGACCTCTAAGTTTTCACCTGAGGCAATGGAAAGTAAAGTGACTTGCGCAAGGTCACAAGGAGAGACCTCAGGAATGACTCAGTATATTATTCATCTAGCTTTGAACTAGCATAGCAATACTGTGAGAAAGTTCAGACTAAGTTATTGCTAAGTGTTTAAGGTCAGAAAATTCCAGGGTGGGAAACAGGGAAAAGGAGCTGGTGCTCCTGCACAGAAAAGATCTACAATTTAATCAGCCACCAATGAATTCAAGAGTAAAAGAAGAGAAACCCTCAGTTCATCGGGACTGGCTTTTCCCAACAGTGTCTCCATGGCAAGGGAAGGAGTATGTCACCAATTAGTGTCACACTGTCCCTAAGGGAATCCTGCAGATCACATCTGCTCTGCTGCCGTGAGGAAGTCAGGCTCTTAGCTTATTAGCTCTGACTAGATCAGGCAACTCTGGCCCTCGAGTGTTGCGAGCTGGTCGGGTTTTCAAGATATATACACTAGGGATGTGCAATCGTTTAGGACGAATTAGGCAATTTCAATGAAATTGCCTAATTCGCCCTGGTTCGGGGAACCCAGAAACCAAACCAAATTTTCCCAAAATTTCGGGTTAGTGCGTGCTAATGTTAAAATGTTAGCGCGCGCTAACGGTGAGTTAGCGCACACTAATGGGGTTTGCACATCTCTAGTATACACTGAATACTAGAGTTGCACTGAATATTCATGAGATGCATTTACATACACCACCTCCACTGCTTGCAAATGCATCTCATGCTGGAGCAAGAGAACCCAATTTATCAAGTGTTTTCTCCCATTCCCACTCTGGGAAATCTATGTCTTGCTGCAAAATGGATACTTCAAAAGCAAAAGCTCACTTCAATGAAAGCTAGCTTCCAATCTGCCAAGATCTAAAACACTGTACAGGCAGTAAATAAGTTGTCAAATTGAAAATGTGTATCCTTTAAATATAATTTCTTTAAAAATAATAAAGGCTTTAATAGTATTTCAAACCTCCATCAATAGGTAAAAAACTGTCAGACTTACGGGATAAACTCGTGATTAAAGATGAAACCTGCCAGGAGCTCATGAGCCAGGTGTTCACTGCCTGGCAGAAGACGGCTTAGTAATGTCATGGCTGCAGAGTGATAGTGAGAGGCATGCTGGGAGTGCTCAGGACACATAACTGCCTAAATAAATACAAAAGTGGCAAATGATCATATCGTATCTCTCTCCCAAGTGACATCAATCTTAACCCTGAAGCTTGGAATAGCATTGTCCAAGACTCTAAGAAGACTAGTGTCTAGCTCTCCAGTACATCAAGATAAGCAGGTTGGAGGCATGTCATGAAGTTGATACAGATAAGTTGGGAAGTTGGAAGAGAAATCACATACTGCAGGAAGAAGATCTGTTACCTTAAAAGCAGCACAGAGTCCATCCTGGGAGAGGGTTTCTTTGCAAGCCCTCAGTCAGTCAGAGGACCCGAATTATTCAGTGAGATTGTCTAGGGCAGTGGTTCTTCACCCTATCCTAGGCACATACCAAATCGGTCTTGTTTTCAGGATTTCATAATTAATGTGCATTTGCTGGGTCTCCTGTACATGCAAATTTATCTCATGAATATTCACTGTGGCTCTCCTGAAAACCACACCAGTTAGGTACGTCCCCAGGATAGGGCTGAGAACCACTGATCTAGAGGAGGAAGAAGGGAAAGGTAATCTTCAATCTGCTTATAAGCTTGTAACAAGGACCACTGAGACAGGGTCAAATATGAAAACTACATTATTCTGCACTTCTCTTTGAAATAGAAAAATGACATTTTTGTTATTCATCAAAAATGAATGCAAAAAGGTTTATTCTAAGTTGACACCTGGCTACTTGATGTAGGCATAACATTGGTTATATATAGAACAGGTTAGTTAAAAATCCCTAGTATAGAACACGTGAGTTATGTCACTAGAAGACTGGCTAGGTGGTCACTGGTCAGGCATAAAGAAACTAGTTTGTGCACCAACTAGTTTGACTGACAGGCTGGAGAGAAATTTATCTGGCTAGTGGTGCACAGAGTGGTGGTGAAGAAGGCGGTAAGGCTGCAGACATGCTTGCAGCAGGTGTGCCATATAGGCTGGTCACATGTACAATGTATATGTAGGCAGTAGAAATGGGAATTTTCAATTTGGTCAATTTGGTCAGTTTTGTTTCATTTTAGTGTGCGCTATTTAAAAATAATGCACACTAAAAAAAAGAAGCAGAGCACACTAAACATTTAGGACATGCATTATTTTTAGCGAGTGCTACTTCATTTTTAGTGTGTAATATTTCAAAAAGCACATACTAAAATGAAACGAAACTGACAAAATGAAAAAAATATAGCAAATGTTGCTTACCTGTAACAGGTGTTCTCACAGGACAGCAGGATGTTAGTCCTCACATATGGGTGACATCACAGGATGGAGGCCAATCATGGAACATTTTTGTCAAAGTTTCTAGAACTTTGACTGGCACCTACTGGGCATGCCCAGCATGGCACTAACCCTGCAGCCAGCAGGGGTCCCCTCTTCAGGAAGTGCCGAAAAATAAAATAAGAAAACTTAATGAACCCAACACTGCGGGGTGATGGGCGGGTTTCGTGAGGACTAACATCCTGCTGTCCTGTGAGAACACCTGTTACAGGTAAGCAACATTTGCTTTCTCACAGGACAAGTAGGATGGTAGTCCTCACATATGGGTGAGTACCAAGCTGAGGATGTCCGAGAAATGCACCAAAAGTACCCAAGATGTGCAATAGGCACAAGGACTGGGGTGGAATTTGGTAGAGGGCATCCTGAATCCTAACGGGCAAGCGGAAGGGTGTTGGTACATCAAGTTGTAAAAATGTTGCGCAAGACAGACTGGCCGAAGATGGAATCTTGTCTTCCAGCCTTGTCTAAACAATAATGTGCTGTAAAGGTATGGAGAGAACTCCAGGTAGCAGCCCTGCAAATGTCAGGAAGCGGCATCGAGCGTAGGTGTGCTACTGAAGTCGTCATGGCCCTCACAGAGTGTGCTTTAACATGGTCTTGAAGCGGAATGCCTGCTTGCTGATAGCAAAAGGATATGCAGTCCGCTAACCAGGAGGAGAGAGTCTGCTTATCCACTGGCTGCCCCAATTTGATGGAATGGAAAGAGACAAACAATTGAGTGCTTTTCCTGTGGGCAGCTGTACGGTCTAGATAGAAGGCTAGAGCCCGTTTGCAGTTAAGGGTATGCAGAGCCTGTTTTCCTGGATTGGAGTGGGGCCTGGGAAAGAAGGTAGGTAGTATAATGGATTGATTAATGTGAAACTCCGATACTACCTTAGGTAAGAACTTAGGGTGAGTGCGGAGTACTGCCCAGTCCTGCAGAAGTTTAGTGTAAGGCGGATAGGTAACTAGGGCCTGTAACTCACTAACTCTGCGAGCAGATGTGATTGCCAAAAGAAAAATCACTTTCCATGTGAGATAGTGAAGATCACAGGATTGGAGAGGCTCAAATGGTGGTTTCATGAGCCGACCCAAAACCAGATTGAGGTCCCAAGAAGGGGCTGGGGGCCGTAGTGGAGGCTTGAGGTGAAGCAAGCCTTTCAGAAAACGTATTACGAGGGGTTGAACCGAAATAGGAACATCCCCGACACCTTTATGGAAGGCGGCCACTGCACTGACATGCATTCTGATGGAGGCCGTTTTTAGACCTCATTCTGACAAGTGCCAGAGACTATTCTAGAAACTTCGTGGTGGAACAGATAAAGGGATCAAGGGATTGAGAAGAACACCATGACGTAAACCTGTTCCATTTGTTTAGGTAAGACTTTCTCGTGGAAGGCTTCTGTGAAGCAATCAGGACATGGGAAAACTGGCTCCGAAAGGTTAAATGGCTAAAGAATTAACCTTTCAACATCCAGGCCGTCAGGGACAGAGCTTGAAGATTGGTGTGGCGTAGGCACCCGCCGTTCTGAGTGATCAGAAGCGGGTCCATTCCCAAGGAAATGTGCCTGCGAATGGAGAGATCCTGAAGTATTGGATACCACACTTGGCGAGGCCAGTGAGGTGCTATCAGGATCATGCATCCTTTGTCCTGACGTAACTTCAAGAGAGTCTTCGAGAGAAGTGGAAGTGGAGGGAATGCATATAGGAGACCGGTTGCCCATGAGAGGGAGAACGCATCTCTTGGTTGTGAGTGTTGGCTGCGAGTGAGAGAGCAAAAGTTCTCTACCTTGCGGTTTTGAGGTGACACAAAGAGGTCTATGCGAGGATGACCCCAACGTTGGAATATTGCGTCTGCTACTGTGGGGTTGAGGGACCACTCGTGCGGATGGAAAGTGCGACTTAGGTTGTCCGCCAACACATTGTCCACTCCCGGCAAATAGGTGGCCCTGAGGTACATCGAGTGGGAGAGGGCCTCCGCCCATATCTGCACAGCTTCCTGACACAGTAGGTAGGAGCCCGTCCCTGTTTGTTGATGTACCACATGGCCACCTGGTTGTCCGTCTGAATCAGGATGACCTGATTGGAAAGGTGATCCTGAAATACCCTGAGAACATATCTGATTGCTCGAAGCTCCAGGAAATTGATTTGGTGTTTGGCTTCCTCTGGAGACCAAATTCCTTGTGTTTGCAAATAGGCCACATGGGCTCCCCAGCCGAGGTTGGAAGCATCGGTGGTGAGAATTATTTGAGGGTCTGGAGCCTGGAAGGGCAGGCCTTGGAGGAGATTGATCTGATTTTTCCACCAGGCTAGAGACTGACGGAATGAGTCGGTGATGTGGACAGTGGTTGATAGAGGTTGGACTGACTGAGTCCATTGTGACCTTAGAGTCCACTGCATGACTCTCATGGCCAAGCAGGCCATTGGGGTAACCTGTACTGAGGACGCCATGTGTCCCAGTAGGATGAGGAAGTGGCGGGCAGTCATGCGGCCCTGAGACTGTAGCTGGTGTGTGAGGGAGATGAGAGTGAGAGCTCGCTGTCGAGGCAGAAATGCCTTTGCCTGCAAGGTGTCCAAGTCTGCCCCTATGAATGATAAAGTTTGAGATGGGACTAAGCAGGACTAAGCGTAGTTGACAAGAAATCCTAGCGAAATCAGAGTGTGTAAAGTAAGACATAGGGACGACAGAGCAGCTTGCTGAGTGGGAGCCCTGATCAACCAATCGCCTAGATAGGGGTAGATGTGAACACCTTGAGTCCTGAGGAAGGATGCTACTACTACGAGGCACTTGGTGAAAATTCGTGGTGCAGATGCCAGGCCGAATGGGAGCACTCAGTATTGATAGTGCTTGGGGCCTATTAGAAATCTCAGGAATCTGCGATGAGATGGATTTATCACAATGTGCGTGTACGCATCTTGGAGATCGAGAGAGCAGAGCCAGTCTCCTCTTTGCAGAAGAGAAAGGAGGAAACCCAAGGTTACCATCTTGAACTTTTCTCGATGGAGGTACTTGTTGAGGGCACGTAGGTCCAGAATTGGACGAATGCCTCCCGATTTTTGGGGGATTAGAAAGTACCGGGAATAGAATCCTAGGCCTTGTTGAGAGAAAGGTACTGGTTCTATTGCTCTGGACTGGAGGAGGAGGGAGACCTCCTGCTCCAGGAGTAGTGAGTGGTCGGATGTTCTCCACACCGGTAGAAGTGGGGAGTCCGGTGGAATGGAGAGAAAGTTCAGACGATAACCTTGAGAGATTATGGTAAGGACCCACTGGTCTGAGGTGATTGTGTGCCACCTGTTGTTGAAATGGCATAATCGACCTCCCACTGGTATATGAGGCAGTGGAAACTGGCTGCTGTTCTCTATGCAGGAGTCAAAAACTGGAAGCAGGACCCGGCGGAGGAGCTGCTTGCGGCTTTTGTTTACGAGGTTGACGAGACTGGGCCTTTTGGAAAGGTCTCGTGGAAATAGTCCTACACTGTGGTGGATAGGACTTCTTTGGACGGAAGAATGAAAGGCTGTTTGGAGGAATACTCAGAGAGCATCAGAGAGAGCTGGCAAAGAGTCTCATGATGGTCCTTGAGTTCCGCCACCATCCGCTGAATCTGTTCGCCAAACAGATTGTCTCCTATGCAGAGCAGAGCAGATAATCTGTCTTGTACTTCAGGGTGCAAGTCCGAAGACTTAAGCCAGGCCCATCTTCTTGCCGAAATAGCAGTTGCAGATACCCTGGAAGCGGTGTCAAAGATATCATAAGAAGATCTGATTTCATGCTTCCCTGCCTCAAAACCCTTGCGTACTAGGGTTAGAAGTTGCTCCTGTAATTGCTGAGGCAGGGACTCTGCAAAGTCCTGTATCTGCTTGAATAAGACCCTGTTGTACTGGTCATATACAGCTGGTAGGAGGCGATCTGAGAGATAAGCATCGATCCCTGGAAGGCATGCCGGCCAATGGCATCCAAAAATTTCTTTTCCTTACCTGGGGGAAAGGAAGAGTGGGGTTTTGATCTTTTTGCCCTTTTTTGGGCAGATTCTACAACCACAGATTGGTGATCCAGCTGAGGTTTCTGGAATCCTGGGGCTGACTGGACCAAATAAGTGGTATCAGCTTTTCTGTTGACTGGAGCAACAGAACCAGGGTGTTCCCAGTTCTTTTTGAGGA
Organism: Rhinatrema bivittatum; assembly: GCF_901001135.1. Taxonomy (NCBI): domain Eukaryota; kingdom Metazoa; phylum Chordata; class Amphibia; order Gymnophiona; family Rhinatrematidae; genus Rhinatrema; species Rhinatrema bivittatum. Next base: position 109,168,907 of record NC_042618.1, read on the forward strand.
GATCCAAAAGAACCTGGTGAATAGGGATGGAGGTTATTTCCTTGGGAGCATCCAGGAATTGTAACAGCTCCATCATTTGATGTCTGCATTCTTGTTCAGTCTGCAATTGGAAGGGAACCAATTCAGACATTTCCTTCACAAAATTTATGAAGGATAGTTCCTCTGGAGAACACTTCCTGCTTTCAGTAGGAGAAGGTAGCGATGGCAAGTCATCTGTGTCTTGAGAAGACTCGTTGGTCCAGGTGTCATAGGGATCAGGACCTACTCCTCTAGGAGCCTGAGAAGGACGGGACAATGGTATTCCTGAAGGCCCTGGTCTAGATTCCGAAGGCATCGAGGGAAGTGCTAGAGGCACAGATGAAGGCATCGAGGGCACCGGTGCAGGCATCGAGGGCATCGATGGATGGATCGGTGGTGCTGATGGGCGCATCAGCATCGATGGTAGAGGCATCGGAAGAACTCCTGATGGAGGAATGCGGAACGGTGTTTCCCCTCCCGGTGACAGGGTACGCGGGGAGGACACCGGAGCCATTGGTGACCCAGGATCCATCGGTGGAAAAGCAGCTATAAGCGCTTCCATCTTCGAGAGCAGCGGTGCCAGTGCTGCCGGAATCAGATCGGTGGTCGGTTCCACAATCGACACCGGTTTCGGTGTCGGAGGAACTTGGAGTCTGTGCATCGCCTTATCGATGGCCTCCTGAACCATCTGGTCCAGTTCTTCACGGAGACCTGGAGCAAGCAGCTCCGGCTCCAGAAGGAGGCAGAGGCATAGCCGGAGGGACCACCGTTAAAGGCAGAGTCGCGGGCTCCCGATACCCGTCTGGGTGGGGCTTGCCTCAGTGACCCTGTCACAGCAAGGGTCGGTGCCTTTTCTGGACGGGGTTTCTTCGATGGCAGCTCGAAGATTTTCCTTCCTCGATGGTCCAAGACTTGCGGAGTCGATGCTTCTCTCTACAATCCCCTCAGACCTGAGGTGGAGTAGAGGTAGTTGAAGGCCGAGAAGTCGTCAATGCCGGACGGTCACTGACCGGTGGCCGATACTGGTGCGAAGCGGACGGTGCCGGTTCAGACGACGTCGATGCGGACGGTGCCGGTTCAGACAACGTCGATGCAATAGACAGCGTTGGAGTTTGAGAACGGAAGAGAAGTTCCATTTTCTCCATTCTGGCCCTGCGACCTTTTGATATCATTAAGGCACATTTGGTGCAAGTCAGGACATCATGCTCGCACCCGAGACAAATTACACAGATTTTATGCAAGTCTGTAATGGACATGTGCGAATACAGTCCGGGCACCGACGGAACCCCGACACCATGGCCTTTGAAAAATTTAGCCATGGTATGGTCGACAGCCAGTAGGCCGCGAGGGCCAAACTCGACGGGAATCGATCGAAACCAGGTAAAAAACTTACCGGAGTACCGCGGAGTCAAAAATTTGAAGGAGGGACCCCTGTGGGGTAAGAAATTTTTTAGTAATTCGGTGAGGAAAATTCCTGTCAGGAATCTCTGTGGAGCTCCTTAACCCGCGTGGCTACTGCTGCGTGGAAAAAAAGAAGACTGAAGAGGGACCCCTGCTGGCTGCAGGTTTAGTGCCATGCTAGTCAGGCCCAGTAGGAGCCAGTCAAGGTTCTACAAACTTTGACCAAAGTGTTCCGTGATTGGGCTCCATCCTGTGATGTCACCCATATGTGAGGACTACCATCCTGCTTGTCCTGTGAGAAATATAATTTTCACCTTGGACATCCTTAGCAAGAAGCATAGCACAGCAAGAAACAGTCACTGGGTGTGTTGGCTGGGGAAGATCAGTCAGTCAAGCTATGGAGCAGTCATCCCCTTAGTGAGTCAGTTAGGTTCCTGGTTAGGAGATCAGTATACTGGTTCAGGTTAGTCAGTCAGGTAGGTTAAAACCAGATTGGCTTTAACAAAGAACAATTACCACTTTGCGAGCTAGCACAAGTGCGAAATACTGCAGATGGTACTCATGCCGAAGGACCCAGGCAGAGCAGGGTGTCAAGCATGGAGATTGAACAGTCCAGCTCTTAAGCAGGTAGTCATTCAGCTCCCTGGATTCGAACACACAGGAGAACTACAAAGAATAAGACACAGGGAGAAAAAGTTAAAAGCAGTTGGCTCTTCTAAGAGGACAGTTAAAACTGCTTAATGTTTCCCCTGATTCACTGACTTTTTCTCAACCTATTCTTGTCAAAATTAATCTATGCCAAAATTACCATTATTTTTACAGTTTGGCCAGCCTAATGTTCCCATTGACCTGTTTCACTAAAGTGCTCTGTGGTGCACTATTGCATGGAGCTGTCTGACCTGCATATCCCTGATGGTTCTCAAAAAAAAACCAAAAAAAAACAAGCTATAGTGAGGAATGGCAAACTGCAGTCACCGAATGCCTCCACTGTTACAGACTCTGCTCCACAGAACAGCTCAACAGAGCAAGAGAAGTATCAAAATAACCGAGCCCCTAGAAACCGTTCTACGGATGGAGTTTAAGGGGAAAGAAGGACAAAAAAGCCTTCCTTCAGATCTGGAGACAGGAGTGGCAAAAAAAAGAAAAGTAAGAGAGGATAGAAATAAATAGGATAATCACCATATGCCCCCCCTCTAGATAGATTGTGTGGTTAGGGTCTGAAGAGCAGAAGCATAAAATACTCCGGTATATCACAGATGCCTGTACCTGCAAGTCCTTTAACATTTATGAGAGTAAAGGGGCAATATCTTAGTCTTTGATTGAGAGCCACTGGAATAAATGGATTTTTAAAAGGGAGAGAGCAGGCAAATGATGACATTTTCCACCCCAGACAGGAAGAACTGGCATCTCTGATATAGCTGAGCATTTTACAGCCTAATCATATATTTAATTTCTTACAGGGGTTTTTATACCACCTATGCAGTATTCCTTTAATGGTAATCACCACACCAGAACTACAATCATTCCAATTTTCCTAACTCCCCTCCAAAAACAAGCCACTTACTGATGTCATTACCCATATCTCACTAATAAGGCACACAGGGGTCTATTTTAAAGGGTTTAGGCACCTCTGAAAATTGACTAAAGCTGAACATCTATATTTAGGCTCCTATCTTCAGGAGCCCAAAAGAGAGCAGAGTTAAGGTAGGGAAAAATGTTAATTATCAGCACTGGATACTTAACTTAAGTTCCTAAATATAGACAAATGAAGTGCAGGCCCAAGTTTTCAGCATATACATTTAGGGAAATTTTCAGCCAAAGACAAGGCACCAAAGTGAAGCACTGAGCATTTTTTGAAAATGTATGCTCTTTAGTTTGGTGACATTGTTATACCTGCACCTGGGGGTGTGCTGGAAATCTAGTAAGTATGAAGCCCTTACCTTACTGACCAATCCTTTGTGAATACTGGTGATATTGTTGATGAGGAAGAGAAGGGCGGTTAGAAATGGAAAGGGGGTCTTGGAGCCAGCCAAGCTCAGAGGTTCTTTGCCTTCTGTGCAGCTCAAAGAAACAATGCTGGCAATGGATTCAGGTGACGGAGAGCAGGAGAGTGGGTTACAGACAGCAGAACGTGGCCTGAGGAGAGATATATATAGAGAAAGAGATACATTAGGAAACAGATCAGCTAAAGAGTTCAGAATAGCTTCTTGATATGTTTGGTAACCAGCAAGATGCATAAATAAGGCAGATGGAGAAAATAGCTATCATCTGATAATTTCCTTTCCTTGAGTCCAATAAGACCAGACCAGACAAACGGGTTATGCTCACTGACCAGTAAATGGAGTTAGAGATCAACAGGTTTGCTGATGTCACCTCTTATATGCATCCATGCTGACCTCAGCTGTCAGCATTATCTGTAACACGCTAACCTGAATAACTCTAAATATCTTCATATCATAAATCTTAAATTTACTCACTCTGGGTTTTTTTTTTTGGGGGGGGGGGGGGGGGGTTACCAGAGAGCTCCCAAACAGAAACCACAACTAGGAAGTAGAAGCACTATATACATTCTTGAAACACTCACCTGCATTGTAGAAATATTGCAGATTCAATTCATTATCTGCAATCTAACTGAAAATGTTATGCAAGTTTGACAGTACAGGGAGGATCCTGGACTGGTCTGACTGGACTCAAGGAAAGGAAATTATTTGGTAAGAACTAATTTGTCTTTCCTCTTCATCCAGTCAAAACAGTCCAGATGAATGGTATGTACCCAAAACTACTCTTGAATAGGGTGGGAACTTGCCAAACCTGCTCTCAAGACCTTGGAGTCAAATGAAGTTTCTCCTTGATACTCAAATCCAAATGGTAATGCTTTTAGAAGGAGTGTAAAGAAGACCAAGTTGCTGTTTTACAAATCTCCAGTGGAGAAAACAACCACAGTGCAACCCAGCAAACTACCTGAGCCCTAGTGGAATGCGCTCTAACTTGTTTAGGCAAGGATCTACCACTATCCACATATGCTCCTGTAATGACTTCCTTAATCCAATGCATTATAGGAGCCTTGGTAACTGCCTCACCTTTCCTAACTCCAGTGTACAATATGAACAGATAAGCCGACTTTCTGAAGGTATATGTAACCCTGAGATATCACAACAAAACTCTTCTTACATACAAGTTTGTAAAAACTTGTATTCCACCAAATATGTATCCCTGATAAATGAGGGCCAACAGAAATCCTGATTCAAATGAAAAGCTGTAACAGCTTTCAGCAGAAAGGAAAGTACTGTATGAAACTTAACCATATCCTTTGTTACTGTCACAAAAGGCTCTCTAAAGAAAAAAAAAAAAGAGCTTGAAATTCCGATATTCTTCTTGCTGAGCAAATAGCAATTAGGAAAACCACCTTTAAGGTAAGCAATCTTAGTAAAATTTCTTTAACAGGCTCATACTGTGACCCTGATAAAAGGACAATACCAAATTCAGGTTCCAAGACAGTACAGGAGTACTAAACAGAGGCCTAATGTGCTTAACTCCTCTTTAAAAAATCGATATATCAGGATGTGAGGACAATGGTCTACTCAACACATGCCCACTGTAGTATGCCAGTGCTGCGACTTGTGCTTTCAAGGAATTAAGTGCCAAACCTTTTCAAGACCTTCCTGCAAAAACACCAGAACCAATGGCACTGATGTCTTGCTCACGTTCACTTACTTACCAGCACACCAATGTTCAAAAAGTCTCCAAATTGTCACATACAGTATGCTAACAAAGTAGAAAACTTCCTAGCCCTTAAAAGAGTATTCACTACTTCCTATGAATAACCCTTTCTAACTAAAACAGCCCTTTCAAGGGCTAGTCTGTAAGACAAAGCCAGGTGAGATCTTTGTGTAGAACCGGACCCTGGGAAACAGCTCCCTGTGATGAAAAAGCCTCAACGGCTTTCCATGCAACAACCATACAAAGTCTGCATACCAAGGATGCCTTGGCTAATTCAGCACCACTAGAATTACCATGTCTGGATGCCTTGAAATTTTTTTAATCCCTGCCCCCATCAAGGGCCATGAAGGAAATACATACAGAACTGCCTCTGTCAGCCAACATTGAACCAATGCATCAAGACTGGCAGAGCAATTTTTCTTTTATCGGCTGAAAAATCTCTCCATCTTCGCATTCCTGTAGAATGTCATCAACAGTACTCTCCATCTGAATGCTATTTGATTGAAAGCCACCTGAGACAAGGACCATTTCCCTGGTTTGACAACACTGTGACTGAGAAAATTTGCTTGAACGTTCTCCACACCTGCTATGTGCAAGGCCACAAACATCTTCAGATTCTGTTCCGCCCAAATGGGCAGCAAATCCATATGAAGGAACACCTAAGAACTTTTGGAGTCATTGTGGTGATTGACATACGCTACTGCAGTGGCATTGTCAGACATCATCCTGACTCCCTGAACTCTAATCAGTAGCGCAAAATGCAGAAAAGCCAACTAAATCACTCTGATTTCCAAATGACTGATGGGCCACTTTGCTTCCACAGGAGGCCACTGATCCATAGCCACTTGTCCCAGACAATGCGCTCCTCAGCCTATTAGACTGACATCCATTGTTACTGTCACCCAGCATTGCAAACTCAAAATGGCTGACTCCAGTATCATCATCATCATCTCATGAGCACCCTCGCCCAAGGTAGCAGATCCAATGCTGCTGCCATGGAGCTGAGAAGCTGCAGATAGCTTCCTGCAGTCAGACTTTTGACCAACAGCAACAAACATATCCGCTGTTGCAGTTTCTGAATTCTTTGTTCTGTTAGACATACATGCTCTATCATCATGTCGAATAGCACAGGTAACTCCAAGGTCTGAGAAGGCTGTAAATTGCTCTTGGAGAAATTGACTATTCAAACCCTACTCCTGCAAAAACGGAATCACTCACCGGATGGCCTCCGCACTTCTTGAACAGTCTTCACCCCTATCAACTTTTCATCCAGATAAGGATGCACCAAAATCCCCTCCTTGTGCAATGCTGCTACTACTATTACCTTTGTGAGGGTCCTTGGAGCTATGGCTAAATCAAAGGACAGAGTTTGGAACTGAAAATGCCCTCCGAGTACCGCAAAATTAAGGACGTGATGGTCCCTCATTAGAATGTGAAGATAGGCCTCTGACAGGTCCAAGGAGATCAGAAATTCTCTCTCTCACTGCCAAAATTACTGACTTCAATGTTTCTATCCTGAAATGAGTCACACATATGAATCTGTTGACCTGCTTTAGATCCAGAATGGGTTGGAAGGATCCCTTTTTATTGAGAGTCACAAAATAAATTGAATATGGACTCATTCTCCATTAGTCTCTTAGGACTGGGACGACCACCTTCAAGCCAAGAAGCCAGCTCAGTATTGCTCTTATGGCGTCTCACTGCCCAGCGGAGCAACAAAGGGAAACCATAAAAACATATGAAACCAGATGGAAGAATTCCAGGGCATAACCGTCTAACGATCTCTAGGACCCCACTGATCCAATGTAATTTGGACCCATCTTTGATAAAATTGTGAAAGATGGCCACCTATCTCCAGTACCATATATTGGGTCCCCAAGAACCTGCACCTGCCAATCCTTCTTTACCTCTTATTTTCTTTGAGCGAAAGGACTGATATCTATCAAAGGGATGGGACCTCTGATTTTCAGCAGGCCTCCCCTGCTTGAATCTCCTGGAGTCACAAAACCTATTTCAGGCCAGAAGAGAATATGAAGAATCCTTTGGCCTGTCTTCCAGAAGCCATGTTGGACTCTACCCATACCTTGGTCATCTTCTCAAGGTCCTCTCCAAACAACAGCTATCCCTTAAATGGAAGCTTTGTCAAATTAGTCTTAGATATTTAATCCACTGACCAATTACGCAGTCAGAGAAGCCTCTAAGCCGCCACTATGGATGCTATTCCTCTGGAAGATGTCCGCTCCAAATCAAAGCAGGCATTTGCTAAATATGCTGCTCCCAGTTCCAACTTCTGCTATCTCTTGAATGCACTGTGCCAGACACAAGCCACACCTTGCCACAATACAGCTGCAAGCTGCTATCTGCATTGATATGCTGATCATCTCGAAGGCCTGCTTTAAACACAGACTATCTTTCTGTCCTGTCTCCTTAAGCACAGCGCCTCCTTCTACCAGGATAGTAGTTCGCTTAGTTATGGAACAAACCATCACATCTACCTTGGGAAAATGAAACCTCTTTCTCTCTCTCGAGGAAGTAAAGGATACAATTTGGTCAAAGAACGACCTCCTTTAAAATTTGCCTTTAAATTTTTCACTACCTTATGGAAAGGAAATGATTTAGTAGGCTACTACTGACCATAATAGGATTCTCTGCTGCAATGGAAGCTTCTTCTTTGTCGACTTCTGCAATAAACTGCAGAGACTGGGTAATTAAGGATGCTAGCTCCTCTTTGTGGAACAGAATTACCATAGCTGTACCATCCTCTCCCTATTCTCCTTCTTCCAACTCTTCCTCACTATCAGCATCTGGCATTTTTTTTTTAAACCTATGAAGAGAATCTTCCGAATCAGAATAATTCTCCTTATCCAATTTTCTCTCACCTTCCCCTCTGGGCCTCTTCTTACTCAAAGCCCATGAAGGATCTGAAAGAGCCAAAATGGATTCTGTGACTGTACCCTGTCCCATATTAAAAGCCTGCTGCAAAAACTTGAAAAACTCCCTGGAAACAGAGGCTCAGGCCAGTGAGGAGCCGTCTAAGGAAGAGGGAGATGAGTTTGTTCCCTTAAGAGCTGCCACCAAGACAGGATTCATCCCAGATCCCCCAGGTGCTTGCCTTTCGGGAATGAGTGAAGAAGGCCCAAGCTCTCATTCCCTCCCCCATGGCCCCAACATGGCCATCGTTCCTGCCTCTGACTCTCAGGTCCCAACAAGAAGAGACTTCCTGGCCAAATCCCCTACCTCAGACCTCCCTGGAGAATGAAATTTGTCATCAAAATTTTCTCCCCTTGCTGTAAAGCAGTTGTGGCACATCTCTGACATCCCCTGCTTGTATCTTTTTCTGTCCACAAGCAGTGCAGAGTGCTTTCTTTTTCCCACACTCTGCCACTGCTGCCATTTGTGCCTCTTGCAGTCCCAATCCCAAATGGACACTGCTGCAGCCAAAAAAATAAATAAATTCAGGGCACTCATCTGGGCTTCAAAGCTCAGTCCGCTCCTTCTCTCCGCATGCTTCTATTGCCTTGATAGATCCTTAAAGAAACAGACCCGCATAAGCAAAAGGGAAGGAGGAATAGCAGGGGTGCGGGGTAGAACAGAATAGAGTCTAGCCCAAATCCCAACCAGAACAAACCTGGAAGCCCCCTGGCCCAGGCTCTGCTCAATTAAAAGCAGGAGCTCAAGGTTTTCATCTTAGAAGCTGCGGTCCTCTCTTTTTTCCCCCTATCTGAAGGTCCTGTTCAACTGACAGAGTGAGAACTAGTTTTTAACCTCAAGAGCTGCCTCCTCAAATTTTTCTATTCAGCCAACCAGGTATAAGTTCACAGCATGGGATGCTTGCCTACCATCTGCTGGAGACAGAGAATACTGGGGTCAGCACGGATGCATATAAGAGGTAACGTCAGTGAACAGTTGATCTTTCTCCAACTACTGGTTAGTGAACATAATACATTCATCTGGACAGGTCTGACCGGATAAAGAGGAAATTTCATTCAGTATTTCATAGGCTAGCTGTAAGCCCTCAATCTTCACACTTACACTGCAGAGAAATGTTCAGCTGAGAAACCAGTTGACAGGTTTTTGAGGACCACATAATTAAGTTAATATATTAGCTAACAGCAAAGGCTTTGGAGAAGGCTTAAATGAAGCCAAACCCTCTGGAAAGGCAATTTTCTGATTTTATGGTAATAATAGAAGATCATAGAAACATAGAAATGACGGCAGAAGAAGACCAAACGGCCCATCCAGTCTGCCCAGCAAGCTACGCACTTTGTCCTTTTTTTTTTTTTTCCTTTTTCTCTCTCCCACCTGTTACTATTGGCTTCCAGTACCCTCCAGCCCTAATTCCCCTCCACCAATGTAGAGAGCAGCGCCGGATCTGCATCCAAGTGAACATGCAGCTCAATTAGGGGTAGCAACCGCTGCAACAAGCAGGCCGCACCCCTGCCCCATACTCTTACCCACCCCTGTTTTTTTTTGGGTTTTTTTGGAGTTGGCAGCCCTCCATCCTTCCGCTCCGTGAAGGTGGAACACCAACCACTGGCATCCCGCTCCGTGAATGCCTCAGTGGCTACTGCCGCTCCGTGCAGTGTTTTGCTGCCTCCTCTTTATTCACGTCCTCTAGACTTGATAGATCCACAGTGTTTAATCCACGCCCCTTTGAAGTCCTTGGATGCAGGTCCTTCACAGTTTTAGACTTCACCACTTCCTCCGGAAGGGCATTCCAGGCATCCACCATCCTCTCCGTGAAGAAATACTTCCTGACATTGGTTCTTAGTCTTCCTCCCTGGAGCCTCAGCTCGTGACCTCTGGTTCTGCTGATTTTTTCTGACGGAAAAGATTTGTCGTTGTCTTTGGATCATTAAAGTTTTTCAAGTATCTGAAAGTCTGAATAATATCACCCCTGCTCCTCCTTTCCTCCAGGGTGTACATATTTAGATTCTTCAATCTCTCCTCGTATGTCATCCGATGAAGACCCTCCACCTTCCTGGTCGCCTTTCTCTGTACCGCTTCCATCTTGTCTCTGTCTCTTTATAGATACGGTCTCCAGAACTGAACACAGTACTCCAGGTGAGGCCTCACCAAGGACCTGTACAAGGGGATAATCATTTCCCTTTTCTTACTCGATATTCCTCTCTCTATGCAGCCCAGCATTCTTCTGGCTTTTGCTATCGCCTTGTCGCATTGTTTCGCAGACTTCATATCATTAGACACTATCACCCCAAGGTCTCTCTCCTGCTCCGCTCACATCAGCCTTTCCCACCCCCATCGAATACAGTTCATTCGGATTTACACTCCCCATATGCACGACTTTGCACTTCTTGGCATTGAATCTCAGCTGCCATATCTTCGACCACTCTTCCAGTTTCCTTAAATCCCGTCTCATTCTCTCCACTCCTTCCGGCGTGTCCACTCTGTTGCAGATCTTAGTGTCATCTGCAAAAAGACAAACCTTACCTTCTATCCCGTCCGCAATGTCGCTCACAAAGATATTGAACAGGACTGGTCCCAACACATATCCTTGCGGTACACCACTTAAAACCGCTCTCTCTTCAGAGAAAGTTCCATTTACCATCACATATTGTCTTCTGTCCATCAACCAGTTTGCAATCCAGGTCACCACCTCGGCACTCACTCCTAAGCTTCTCGTTTTATTCACCAGTCTCCTGTGCGGAACCGTATCAAAAGCTTTGCTGAAATCCAAGTAGATGACATCGAGCGCTCTTCCTTGATCCAATTCCTTGGTTACCCAGTCAAAAAAGTCAATCAGATTTGTCTGACAGGATCTTCCCCTGGAGAATCCATGCTGCCTCTGGTCCATCAATTCTCCAGACTGTAGATAGTTCACTATTCTCTCTTTCAACAGAGACTCCATTATTTTTCCCACCACCGAAGTGAGGCTAACCAGTCTGTAGTTACCAGTCTCCTCTCTGTTCCCACTCTTTGAAGCGGGACCACCACCGCTCTTCTCCAATCACTCGGCACCACTCCCGTTTCTAGGGATCTATTGAACAGGTCACACAGTGGACCCGCCAGCACATCTCTGAGCTCCCTCAGTATCCTTGGATGAATCCCATCAGGCCCCATGGCTTTGTCCACTTTCAGATTCTTTAGCTCTTCCCATACATTTTCTACTGTAAAAGGATTTTCATCTATTCCACTTCCCTCCAGGTTCTTGTTGTGTAGAGATGGTCCTTCTCCAGGGTCTTCTTTAGTGAACACAGAACTGAAGTATTCGTTTAATATTTTTGCCATTTCTTCATCTCTCTCCACACATTGATCATTTCCACCTTTCAATTTCACTATACCACTTTGAACTTTTCTCTTTTCGCTGATGTATCTGAGAAATGTTTTGTCACCAATTTTATCTCCTTGGCAATCCTCTCTTTTGCTTGACTTTTTGCCGACTTGATTAATTTTTTTGTCTCCCTCAGTTGAATCAAATATTCTTCTTTGTGCTCCTCCCTTTGGGATCTTTTATATTTCTTGAATGCTGTTCTTTTAGCTTTAATTTTGTCAGCCACCTCCTTTGAGAACCAGATAGGTTTCAATTTTCTTTTGCTTTTCTTTACATTTCTAACATATAGAGTAGTTCCCTTGGTGATTGCTCCTTTTAGATTGGTCCACTGCTGATCCACTTCTCTCTCCTTATCGGAGATCGGAGTGGGAACAGAGAAGAAAAGAAGTACAAAAATAATTTTTTCTCTTTAATCAATGCAATTTGAGATTGTACCCCACTAACTCCAGCAACGAGTTCATTGAATCCACAGCCATTTCAGTTCTTCACTTCTTGAGTGGTTGGTTCATGACATTCTCTGGTGATCTGGCTTAGTAAAATCTATAAGAGTAGTTAATAGATGAATCATATACAATGGAAGTGTACTAGAGTAATAATATGGCTACCCCCATGAACTCATTACTGGGATTTTCATCAGGTATCACTTTACATTGCATTTTGCCTATCATATACTCCTCTCCATCTTTAGTCTGATGGACAGGAGAAACCAAATTAAGAAGCCCTTCCCTGAACAGTCTTAGTTATAACTGTGTAAGTTGTTGGGCTTTCTTCCAGATCACGTTGGACCCACACTGCTCAGCAAAATTACTGTTTTCTGCCCAGAAGTGTTGCAAGTCAGGTTAAGATGGAATACCAGGATGGCAGGACCTCAACTGGATTTTAAACTTCCAGAACAACAGTACTTTAAAAGGGCTTTAAAAAGTATTTAAGCGACAGAGTGAGCAGGAAAGTTAACTGAAAAAAGTTACCTGGATGACTTTACCCAGATATTCGGACCAACTTGTCCACATAAATTTAGCTGGATAGCACTCAATATGGCACTGTCTGGCTAAATATTTTAGCCTTCCCTCACCAAGCCTTCAACCCTACTCCCCCTTTTTGTCTGGATAATTTTGCCTGCACAAAAGGTTTGTGCAAAATTATCTGTAAACTGGGGGATTATATCTAAAGACAAGATTTATGCAGGTAAAAGCTGATTTTTTAATATAGACCTCTGAATATTTTCATAATCTATGACAGCAGCGAACAAACCAGTCCTCAGGGCCCTGCTCCCCCAAACCAAGTAGTTCGGTTTTCAGGATATCCCTAATGAATGTGCATGAAATATATTTGCATACACGGGAGGCAATGTATGCAAATGAATCCATGCATATTCATTAGGGATATCCTGAAAACTTGACTGGCTACAACAGCCTCCCCACAGCCCAATGAAGATCTGTTTAAGCATCTAAGAAAGGGAAGCAAAAAAGGGTGATTTAGCACTGCCAGGCACAAAATGAGAGTTCATTTCTCAGCTTTAGAGGTCATGTGATTCATCTTGTTTAGAGCCTGGAACAAAGTGTACCTACTATACGCCACAATTTATATCTGGTATAGAATGTGGATTTTGAAGGGCATGCATAATGTTCTTATACATTTTTGCCTACATATGGAAGGAGAATACTAGAGGTTGCATGCACATAACTCCTGGGTAAAAGGTAGCTAAGAAAGGAAAAAAGGGAAGAGGCTTTCCCAAGGAGAATAACAGAAACATGGCAGAATATAATGATACAATCCTCTATGGCCATTATTGGAAGAAGAGAGCTCCTATGAACAGCCAGGAAACCAGGGGAATGAGGTGCGAGGGAGCTGCAGCTCTGTATTCTCGCCTGTCCTCTATTCAGCAAGTGCTCACTGTGGTAGTCTGAGGCATCCCAAAGCTCTTCTGTTCTCAGAATGATAAAAACTTTAAGTCATTTTGCTTCTTTAGTTCTTCTCAGCTAAATGATTTAAAGCCCAAAGTAATGGAAGCAGTATCTCTCAATAAAAAATTAAGTATCATGCAAAAGTTCTCCAGGTCCTAGCTGTCAAATTAATTCTAACAGTCTGTGAGTCACACCTGGGACCCTGAGCATTGTCTCTTCCACTCATCTTTCCAAAACAATTTTATTGCATTTCATCTTGACATTATTACATTTTTTTCAATTTGTTAGCTTTCATTATTACTATTTGGATGTAAATCTGTAGAAAAATACATCAATTTTAATGCAGGTAAAAAGTAGGGCATTTGGCAGGCCTGGCTGCTTTTCTTAAAGGCAAGCCGGTAGCCAGCAGACCCTTAAGCTGGCCAATGTATACAATATGGCAGGTCAGGAAGGAAGTGCAAAGGCAAGAGGTTTGCAGATTCCAGGTCTGGAAAAAAGTCACGTGTACCAGTGGGGATCACCGAGCTAGGATTCACACCCCTACCCACATCATGCTCTATGCTTTAATATCCTCCACTGTTACCAGCAGTAATATTACATGTAGGCTTTTTAAAGCGAAAAATGCCTTTTGGGGAAAGCTGCAAAGAAAGGAAGAAAATGTGCACATAAGTTTGTCGGCTACTAAAATAGATCAGGAAGGAAAAGAGAAATGTCGTCAGGCAAGAAGCTTGGGTTTTCTGGTTACAGATGCAGCATCTGCCACTCTATTTTGCATTCACTTTTTTTAGATTTAGCAGGGTAATTTTTTTTGGAAACAAAATGATATATTCTGATTTTACATCAAACACCTTTGTTTCAACATAAAAAAGAAGTCCGTGCAAATTGGTAGAGCACCAAACCCTTTTTGCACTGTGTTTATGCTAACAGTGCTGGGATACAGGCTCACAGACCTCTTATACTATGGCACTGGGAAATCTTTACCATAGAGATACTAAGAAGTCAGTATCCAAAGGGGTGTGGCCAGTCACTTTCCAGTTACCAGAACAAAAAACTTTAATTGAACATTTCCCCCCCCTCTCAGTGGCTAAATTTTATCTTGATAACTTTTTACCCACTGGGCGTTCCAGGTGCAGGGCTTAATTTTAGCCTGGCGCGCAGATATTGAGAGCTAGCAGCTGAAAGTTACACAGGTAAATCTAGTTGGAGAAAACCCTGGCCTAAAGCTATCCTGGGAAACCTTGGGTGAGAATAGACCTATCCAGATCAGTCCTGCTGAGTTTCTCACATCATGGTAATCGGGGTAAGGCTACCTGGGAAAGTTTTCACCGCGCTCCGCACTGCTGACTATGGACCTCTAAAAAGGAACAAGGGTCTTGAGCCCTCACTGAAGAGAGGACTTGGTCTCACATTACCATAACTCTTGGTGCAGACTATGGGGATTATAATCAGAACTGCACCAAGTTGGTGCAAATTCCATGAGATATGCACCAATCATCGGTGCAAAAGCCCACAAAGTCTTTTGCCACGATGGCATCCGCTTTCTCTGTGTGGTAATTTTTCCCCCCCATCAGAAATGCTGCGCGTAATTTTCTTTATACAATTCTATGTGAATTATTTTGATCCCCGTGACCCCAGATAGCCTCTTGACTTCGTGGGTAAAAGCATGAGCACTATTGACCCAAACACATTCTTTGACTTGCGGCCAGATCTGGCGATATCAAAAGCCCTGATTCTCACAGGGTACAATGTTGTCTTCACCTATGGAAGGGCTTCCTCTTTGAGAGATGAAGTGATCTTACCTCAGCAACTCCCACATGTGCCTGACAGCTGGCTGCTGAAGGAGAGGCAAGAGCACTTTAGACGTCAGCTGTTCCACCTCTTCAACACTCTCCACTGCATTTACAGATGGCTGTGGAGGGAGCAAGAAATGGCAAACGTTTATGTTTTCATGTGGAAGTGGTAATACTTCTGTAAATCATTAGCGAGACTTCATATGGAGACCCATGTCCAACTCTGGAGGCCACATTTCCACAAGGATTTAGGCAGAGATTATAAAAATGGTGCAAAGTCCATGCAGTATGCCCTACGAGGGGAGCCATATGGATCTGATTTTGTGCGCTCTACAGGAGATGAGATACAGGATAGAGACATTCACATGTTCCAGCGTTATGATCAATGCAGATGTTCAGGTATGAGGGGTTATGACTCAGGAGTGACACAGTGTGCTTGGGTGTGATTAACCTCCCAATGTTACGCGCTATCTTTATGGAGTTTGTTTCTGACTGGTATTTGAATTGAATCGCATTATCTTCCTTTTCATAAAATGTTAAAAACATCGGGGTCCATATTTTGTAGGCTAATTCATGAGCAGCAAATTCTCCAGTTAAAGTTAATCAAATAACTTTAGCTAATATATTCAGTGGAACACATCTCCCACCAAGTGACCTAAGCAAGTTTACTCAGATAACCTGCATACATCTGGTTCCAAAATTTTTTTTAAAAGCTGCAACCACAGCAATCCCCCAACCCTCCTACAATAAGTATAACATTGTCAAGATTAGCACCCGATCCCCCAACTTAAGAAAAAATAAATAGCAGGCCATGGTGGCCTATGACACACCCCTCCTCAGAAATACCGATACTTACATTAAAACCAGGCTCCAAGCCCTCTCCTCACCCCATCCCATTCTCCCGATAACCCAACAATCCTCCATGCAAACTCTCAAAACCTTTCCCGAAACCTCTCAAACTCCCAAGTAGTGCTCCGGCCATGTCCCATGTCGCTCTGTTTTCTAAATTGCTTTGTGATTTCGACAAGATGACAGAATATCAAACTGAAGAAAATAAATGAAGGTGGAGATGGGAAAATGGTTTTGAAATTCAATAAGCAAGAGAGAGGCACAGAGAACCCTTAATGATGGGAAATTGAGAGTACAATTAAATGTCAATTAGGGTCTGTGGTATTGCAGTAGGAGGGAAGAACAAGCAGATGGCATGGGTCTCATAGTTTTTACTTGCTGTCATGTTTCTTCTCTGATTGCAAACAACATCCATTCCCAGGATTTTATATATTGAAGGGGGTAGCATTCATTAAACTGCCTGAATTGCACTAACAAGTTGGCCAGCTTTAGAGTTCTGAAATACCCCGAAGTGCTTATCACCAAAAGGTAGGACAAGCAGGAAAATTAGTTCTTACCTGTTAATTTTCATTCCTGTAGTACCACGGATCAGTCTAGACCGTGGGTTGAGCCTCCTGTCCAGCAGATGGAGACAAACCAAAACTGAAAAGGGTATCCTATATCAGGACAGAGCCTACCCTGCAGCCCTTCAGTATAACCATTGTCAAAGCAGAAAAGAACTAAGATAACCCAGTAAAGAGATCAAGCAAGTAAACACGACTCAAAAGAGTAACAGATGAAACAATTATGAACAAGGAATGGACTCTGTAAAATAGTGCTCTTGCATATCCTTGGACATCATATAGATACTTCCGGTGTCCTTAAGATAATGATAGATGATAGTCATCCAGAGACCTGTAGGAAGAGCTTCGAGCGGACAGCAGAAAAGGAAGAAGAACCAGGGAAGGGCGTCTGACTGATCTGTGGTACTACAGGAACGAAAATTAACAGGTAAGAACTAATTTTCCTTTCCCTGTACGTACCCGGATCAGTCCAGACCGTGGGATGTACCAAAGCTTCCCTAAACCGGGTGAGACTGAGAAAGTCCCACTCGAAGCACCTGCCGCCCAAATGAACCAAAAACCGGAGCATGCAGGTCTAGACGATAATGCCGAGCAAACGTATGCAGGGAAGACCATGTAGCGGCCCTGCAGATTTCTTGCGAAGAGACTGTGAATTTGATGCAGACACGAGCGGAGACTATACCCGATTGAAACCGCATCAAATTCACAGACCACAAGATTATTAAACACTCTGTGTATTAACCCCTTGAGTGTGTTCTGATATATACAGAGAGAACAACTTCATACAGTTCACAGACCACAAGATTATTAAACACTCGGTGTATTAACCCCTTGAGTGTGTTCTGATATATACAGAGAGAACAACTTCATACAGCCCCTGAGGCAGCCTCAAGTGGGGCGAAACTCGGCCTGAGTCGGGCATTCATATGAACCTATGTCTCCACTGAAATAAAGGCTTACACATGGACTATCTTGGTGTCTAATCCATATTGTTGCCCAAACGGCTTTCTTAGACAACCTACCCTCTTGTTTTATTGGTCCTTTTGAAGGAAGGAAAGGACCACGGAGACCGGTGCCGAACGCACCGAGACACCCGAGTCAGCACAGAGATTCTCAAAGACCTTCCAAATGCGGACATAAGCTAACGAAGTAGATGGCTTATGCGCCCGCAGAAGGGTGGTAATCACCTCTTCCTTGTAGCCTTTACACCTCAGCCGTCGCCGTTCAAAAGCCAGGCCGCTAGACAAAAGCGATCCGCCTGATCGAAAAATATGAGAGCCTGCCATAGTAGATGAGGAAGATGGCCGAGACGCGGAGGGCCGTCCGACGCCAGATTGACCAGATCCACGAACCATGGCCTGCGGGGCCATTTGGGAGCTACCAGGATGACCGGTCCCTCGTGGAGTTCTATTCTTTGGAGAACTTTTCCCACGAGAGGCCACGGAGGAAACACAAAGGAGGATATTCGATGGCCACGGTAGAGCGAGGGCATCCATTCCCTCTGAACAGTGCTCTCTCCAACGGCTGAAGAACCTGTTGGCCTTGGAGTTGGTCAGTCGCCATGAGGTCCAGATGCGGAGAGCCCCACCTGTTGGTGATCAAGGTCATGGATTTGTCTGAGAGCTCCCACTCTCTTGGATTGAGATGCTGGCGACTGAGGAAATCGGCCTGCACATTCTCCTTGCCTGCTATGTGGGAGGCCACTAGACAATCCAGATGTCGTTCCGCCCAGGCAAGGAGTCGGCTGGCTTCCAGAGCCACTAAGCGACTCCGCATGTCCCCCTGCCGGTTGATATAAGCTACCATTGTGGAGTTGTCGGAGAGGACCCTCACTGCCTTGCCTCGGAGTAGAGGTAAAAACTCCTGAAGAGCTAGGCGTACTGCCCGGGCTTCCAGCCGATTGATGGGTCTGAGTCTGGCAGACTGCCCCCCAACCGGAGAGACTGGCATCCGTGGTGATCATGATCCACTGTGGAGTCCGAAGAGGCATTCCCTTCAGAAGATGCGGAAGCGAAATCCACCACTGTATGTCGGCGATGGTAGAAGCCGAAAGCGGGAGAATCGTTTGAAACTGTTCCGTCACCGGTTGCCATCGGGATAGCAAAGCTCTCTGTAACGGACACATATGCACAAAAGTCCAGGGGACAAGGTCGATGGTGGAGGCCATAGTCCCCAGGACCTGGAGGTGGTCCCACGCCGTCGGGAGCGGAAGCTCTGGTCGACGAGCTTGGATGCTCGAGCACGGGGCAGAAACACCTTTCCGACCCGAGTATCGAAGCGCGCCCCCAGAAATTCCAACACCTGAGAAGGCTGGAGATGGCTCTTGGGAAAGTTTACTATCCACCCAAGAGAAGGAGAGCTAAGACCCGGCTGACTGCCTGTTTGCAGAGGACGTCAGATTTGGCTCGCACTAGCCAGTCGTCCAGATAAGGATGGAGTAGGACTCCTTCCCGTCGGAGAGCCACCGCCACCACCACCATGACTTTAGTGAAGGTGCGCGGCACGATGGCTAGACCGAAGGGAAGTGCCCAGAACTGAAAATGCTGGCCCAGAACATGGAAGAGGAGATACTTCTGGTGTGTGGGGCAAATCGGAATGTGTAAGTACGCCTCTATTAAGTCGAGAGAGGCCAGGTATTCGCCAGGATGAACAGCTGCTATGACCGCCCTCAGGGTCTCCATACGAAAATGAGGTACCTTGAGGGCCCGGTTGACCCTCTTGAGGTCTAAGATCGGGTGGAAGAAACCTTCCTTCTTTGGGACGATGAAGTAGATGGAATACTGGCTGGCGCCAAGCTCCGCCTCTGGGACCGGGATAATGGCTCCCAGCTATTGAAGCCTGGCAAGGGTTTAAGCCACCGCCTCCTGCTTCAGACGTCCGCAGGGAGAGACTACATAGAGGTCCGGCAGATCTCGAGAAAACTCTAAAGCATAACCGTCTCGAATAATCTCAAGAATAATCCCTGATCTATGACCTCCCCAACTGCTACAACTCACCTTGGTCCGTCAGTCGACGTTCCCCATCCCTGACATGGCTTCTGACGTTATACTAATCAGTCCTGAGTTTTATGAACTAATACTATTTAGTCAGGAACATTTGATATTCTACAGCCCTAAGTATAGGATATCATGTATATATTTGATAATATTCAGTCCTGAGTACAAGTGATTATTATAGTCCTAAGTATATGTCTAGATATTATTTATTTCTGAGACTAAATATTATTTATTTCTATGTTAGCCATGACTCTGGCTTTTCCTCCTCCCAGTTCAAGTGCCTCTGTTTTATTGTAACTTTCATTCACTTTTTCTCTCTTCGCCTATTGTTCACATTGATGTTAATGTTATTGCACCGCTGTTTATTGTAAACCGATACGATATGATTGGTATCATGAGTGTTGGTATAAAAAAGCCCTAAATAAATAAATAAATAAATAAATAAATAAATAAGAACCCACTGGTCCGACGTGATCTTGACCCATTCCTCGAAGAATAGGGAGAGACGACTCCCTAAATTGGGGACGGAGGAATGGGTCAACCGAATCTCATTGGGAAGCGGGCTTTGGGGTGGTACGCTGAGGTGCCCCTTCATGGAAGGGCCGACGACTGTGAAAGGGCTGAGACCAAGACTGAGACCATGAAGGATAACCCCAAGAAGAAGCACCACGCCCCCGAGCCACATATCGACATTGGCCCCGAAAACGGGACCGAGAAGGCACAAAAGCTCGAAACTGTTTCGGTCGGTCCTCTGGCAGCTTGTGAACCTTGTTTTCACCCAAGGAATTAATGAGCTGCTCAAGGTCCTCGCCAAAAAGCAACTTACTCTTAAAAGGCAAAGTGCCCAATCGCGCCTTTGACGTCGGGTCCGCTGACCAATTTAATAACCAGAGAAGCCGTCTGGCTGAAACCACCGAGGCCATTGCTCGCCTGGATGCAGAGAAGGTCGTACAAAGCGTCTGCCCCATACGCAATAACACCTTCCAACCTTTCAGCCTGCTCAGCCTCCGCAGGGGGAAAGTCCTGGGTGCCAAGTAATTGCTGACCCCACCTAAGGCCGGCCCGCTGCATGAGACTGCTGCAAATAGTCGCCTGAACTCCCAATGCCAGTACCTCGAAGATACGCTTAAGGTGGAATTCGAGTTTGCGATCCTGTGCATCCTTCAAGGCCATAACCCCCACCACCGGAATAGTGGTGTGCTTGGTCACAGCGGAGACTGAAGAATCCACCGTGGGAACTTTCAACAGTTCCAGGCAGTCCTCCGGGGGCAGATAAAGCTTATCCATGGCTCTCCCGACGTGGAGCCCTGCCTCAGGAGCTTCCCATTCCCAGAGGAGTAGCAATTTGAGCATAGTGTGAAAAGGAAAGGCAGAAGCCTGAGCCTGGAGTCCAGACAGGACCGGGTCCATGTGCTTAGGCAGTGCTGCCGTAAGAGTATCCGCCGGGGGTCCCTCAACTCCTAACTCCTGGAGGACAAAAGGAAAGATGGGTTCCAACTCCTCCTTCTGAAATAAACGGAGAACCCTGGGATCATCCCCTTCAAGAGGACGAAGCGTCCCCGCTAAATCCAAAGTCGGATCCGGATCCGGGATTCCCAAAGGCGCTGGAGGGTCCGGGCAGTGGGGGGCCCCCGGGACCACCCGCACCCTGACAGCCCCCTGCGGATCCGGAGCCGCAGGGGCGAGCGGAGGGTCCAACTGCGGAAGCTTGGCCGGCGGGGGACCTGGGGAGGGGTCCTCCTCCTCCTGCAAGCTGGCCAGGTAGGATTTGAGCAAGAGGAGCACAAATTCCAAAGAAAAACAAGGCCTAGACTTGCGGGGGGGGGGGGGGGGGGAGAACCCAAAAAATCTTCATCCCCTGCGCCGAGTCGCCCCGAATCTGGGGCTGCTAAAACACAAAAAATGTCCGCCGTTTCCGCGGTTTGCCGACCCGGGAACTGCCTGGCCACGCGCCTGGAAGATCGACCCTGGGCTGGATTTAACTGCGCTGCCTGTGAGGGGCCTTCCCCACCTGGCAGACACGCAGAACATAGCCCCTTGCACGAAAATCGCATCAAGAGTTCCCCACAGGCTAAGCAGCAGTGCGATCGCGGCATTGTCAGTGAACAGAAGCCGCGATCACAGAGAAAATCAGCTGATTAGGCCCTCCTTCGCTGCCGGGAGGAGCGGAGGCAGAGGACTGAACCCTGCACGCTCCTCTCTGAGCACCTGTCTGCCGGCAATAAAGAAGCTCTGCCCAGAGGTAAAAATAATGAGCTAGTGGGGAGACTTAATTTCTTTAATTTACCTATGTTTGGTTTTTTGGGTTTTTTTTTCAAAAAGGAAAGCAGGCAAAAGAGTGTGTGAGTGCCCTAAAGGCACTGACAGGAGAGAAATCTCCTGAACACTTAAGGGCAGCCAGGTGAGAGGGGAGTGACTGGACCACCAGTTTCACCCCCTAAGGAGCACCGGGAACAGGGGCTTAGGCTATGCTGAAAGAAACCACAAGGGGCTATGCCCCCTTAAGCCCCACAAGAGCGTGGAGACAGTGCTGTCTCCAAAGAATAAAAAACAGAGCCAATTCCTTTTTTTTTTTTTTTACCAGAACCAAGAAAAGTACTTGCTTGATCCTCTAGGGTAAGTACCCAAACTGGAAATATGGCTAGACTAGCCAAGATCAGGAGACTGCAGGTTGAGCTGATCCATCTGCTGGAGACAGACAAATATTGAAGGGCTGCAGGGTAGGCTCTGTCCTGATATAGGATACCCTTTTCAGTTTTGGTCTGTCTCCATCTGCTGGACAGGAGGCTCAACCCACTCTCTGGACTGATCCGGGTACGTACAGGGAACACAGGTTTATTTAGTTATTGGCAAATAAAAAGCACACAAGATATTTTAGGATCAACAAAAAAGAGCACTCAGTGCTTCCTTGGAGTTCAAAGTCATCCCCAACAACAGGTTTTCTTCCAAACAAAGCTGCACAGGTTAAGCTACCATTCAAGCAGTGGTTAGTGAAATGTTTTTGTTCAGATTTATTTTACTCCAGCTTTTACAGGTTTCGAAAGCTCCTGTTGCCAACATTGTGAACAGAAGCAAATCAGAGGCCACTGCTGTGCTGATCCCTCCGAGAACTCAGGTAGGCTTCACACAGGAAGCATGAATACAGTCCAAACTACTGAAAATCTGACTGTGAGAAGGGAGGTGGGGGTGACCACAAAATAGAAACATGACGGCAGGAAAAGACCGTATGACTCATCCAGTCTGCCCATTCATCCAATTAATGTAGCATTATAATTCCCGTCACTTCCTTAGAGATCCCTTGTACTTAATCCCATGCTTTCTTGAATTCAGATACTGTTTTTGTCTCCACCACTTCCACTGGGAGGCTGTTCCACACATCCATCACCCTCTCTATAAAGAAACATTTCCGAAGATTACTCCTGAGTCTACCTACTTTCAACTTCATCTCATGACCCCTCGTTCTAGAGCTTCCTTTCCATTGAAAAAGCTCATCTCCTGTGCATGGAAACCTCCGAGATATTTGAATGTCTCTATCATATCTCCCCTATCTCACCTTTCCTATAGGATGTACATGTTTAGATCTTTAAACCTATCCCCATATGCTTTAGAAGGATGACCACTGATCATTTTTAGTAGCCGCCCTCTGGACTGACTCCATCCTGTTTACATTCCTTTTTAAGGTGCGGTCTCCAGAATTGTACACAATATCCAAGTGAGGTCTCACCAGGGACAATATCATCTCCTTTTTTTTTTGCTGACCATTCCTCTCCCTATGCAGTCAAGCAACTTTCTGGCTTTTAATGTCGCTTTATCCACCTGTTTGGCCAACTTAAGATCATCAGATGCAATTACCCTCAGATCTCGCTCTTCCTTTGTGCTTAGAAGAATTTCACCTCCGATACTGTACTTTTCTCTCGGGTTTTTGCATCCTAAATGCATTACTCTACGTTTTTTTAGCATTAAACCTTAGCTGCCAGGTCTTAGACCATTCCTCAAGCTTCACTAGATCCCTCCTCATGTTTTCCACTCCTTCCTGTCTACCCTGTTACAGATTTTGGTATCAACAGCAAAAAGACAAACCTTTCTCAACAACCTTTCCTTTACATCGCTCACAAAAATGTTGAAAAGAACCGATCCAAGGACTGATCTCTGAGGCACTCTCTAGTAAGAACTCTCTCCTCACAGAAAACTCCATTCACCACTACCCTTTCTTGTCTCCCACTCAAGCAGTTTCTAACCCAGTCAGTCACTCTAGGATCCATACCAAGGGTGCACAATTTATTTATAAGTCTTCTGTGCAGAAAATAAAATGTAAAAAAACCATTATAAACTAGAAAGGTGTAAGTATAGCTCAGATTGTGACGTAAGAAGCTGAGTTTTGGATTTCAGACTTCACTGTTTTATAGGTATAATCTATCTCCAAAAGCAGGCAACGGGGAATTAATATTCTGAAAAACCTAGTTAGCTCTGCTGTTTTACCAAATATTTCTTTTTAGTGTTTGGTCTTCTATCCCTAGTTGCACATTCAGCAGTACTTTCCTGTATTTTCATTGTTTTTATAACAAGTGTGCTATGACATAAGCGCAGTATCATTCAACAATAGCCCAAGGCCACAGCAGTCCGCAAGAGGATTTAAAGCTTACAAAATAAGGCAGTTTCCAATATTTATTTTCTTTTTAAGAAATTTTTGAGACGTGGCAGATGATAAAAACTTGATAATGATCCATTTAAGATAACATGGTACAAGTTTGATACTTCAAATGTTCCCTCCTCCCAAGAGTCTGGAAAATCTGCCTAGTACTCATACTATTGCCCTTCTCCTCCCTAACATCTACGAAGGACAAGAATAACATGGCCCATGTCACCTGACCATTTCCGCTCTTGCTCCCTGTAGGTATTCCACCTTTCCTGGGAGGTTTATCACTAGTACTGATGCTGGCGGAGTACTTGCGGAGTACTGAACAGGCCGTGACTCACCTGGCGACTGCAGGCACTGTAAAAGGCTCCCAGGTAGATGATGTACGTTGTTCGTAGGGGTTGGAGAGCATCCCACGTATCCAAACAGCTGATCTCCTGCAGGGATCTCTTCAAGCAGGCCTCAAGGAAGGGCTTGAGTCCCAACACTTGGGTCCACGTGACTGGTGGAGGCGGGAACTCTTGCCCCTCATCTAGGCTACTACTGCAATGCCATGAAACACCGGCATCAGGGAGAATTCTCTAGTGAAGATCATGGACATCTTACCTTCATCACATTAAAACAAGCACTGCGGGGGGATTCTGAACGACCATACACTGCTAGAGCCTTTAAAGGTTTAAAATGTAACAATCTTATTTTTTTCTACATACTCATTTATGAAGAATGGCTTAAACCTGAACATTAGATGCTAGACCTTTACCAGGAATCTGAGTCCCCTCCTCCCACAAGGCACTCCATTAAAAGGCAGCCAGTCCATGCCACATACATGCAAATCCACGTACCTGCTAAGGCGTTCCTGCAACTCCGCAGTGTAGCCCGCTGTGACAGTCACATTGGTCAGCAGGGTGACTACAGCTGCTGCCCGCTGAATGCAGAGCTGGAAGAGAGAGCTATCCTCACAGCATTCACTGGTGAGGCCAGGAAAGGACTGCAAAATCCGGACAAGCACTGGGTATAAATCACTGAGATTTATAGGTACAGGAGGGTGGCAAAGAGGAGACAGAAACAAAGTGATGGTCTTTTAGCATTGCAGTGCATGGAGATTATTACCTTAATACAAGGATAAAATGTGTGTCTCTCTCTCATTTTATATAGATAAATATATATATATATAGATATAGTCCTTCTATTATCAGAAAGAGTATATAACCAATTCACATTTACCAGCTCAGTGTGCTGTAGGATCAAAACAGCAAACAGAATGTTAGAAATTATTAGGAAGGGAATGGCAAATAAAACGATGGATGTCATAATGCCTCTGTATCGCTCCATGGTGAGATCGCAGCTGGTTGCCACATCTCAAAAAAGAAATAGCTGCACCGCAGAAAGTGCAGAGAAGGGCGACTAAAATAAGGGGCATGAAACTGCTGCACTATGAAGAAAGGCTAAGGAAGTTAGAGCTGCTCAATTTGGAGAAGAGACGACTGAGGGGGGAAATATGATAGAGGTCTACAAAAACATGAAAGGACTTGAACAAGTTAATGTAAATCGGTTATTTACTCTCTCAGATACATAAGAACATAAGAAATTGCCATGCTGGGTCAGACAGAGGGTCCATCAAGTCCAGCATCCTGTTTCCAACAGAGGCCAAACCAGGCCACAAGAACCTGGCAATTACCCAAACACTAAGAAGAACCCATGCTACTGATGCAATTAATAGCAGTGGCTATTCCCTAAGTATAATTGATTAATAGCCATTAATGGACTTCTCCTCCAAGAACTTATCCAAACCTTTTTTGAACCCAGCTACACTAACTGCACTAACCACATCCTCTGGCAACAAATTCCAGAGCTTTATTGTGCGTTGAGTGAAAAAGAATTTTCTCCGATTATTCTTAAATGTGCTACTTGCTAACTTCATGGAATGCCCCCTAGTCCTTCTATTATTCGAAATGCCCCCTAGTCCTTCTATTATTCGAACAGAAGGACTAGGCGGCACTCCATGAAGTGAGAAAGTAGCTCATTTAAAACAAACCGAAGAAAATTCTTTTTCACTCAGCGCATAGTTAAGCTCTGGAATTCATTGCCAGAGGATGTGGTTACAGCAGTTAGTGTAACTGGGTTTAAAAGAGGTTTGGATAAGTTCCTAGAGGAAAAATCCATAAACTGCTATTAATTAATAAGCTTGAGACTTATTTAATGTTTGGGTACTTGCAAGGTACTTATGACTTGGTACTTATGATTTGGATTGGTCACTGTTGGAAACAGGATACTGGGCTTGATAGACCCTTGGTCTGACCCTGTTTGGCATATCTTATATGTTTTTATGTACCTGTTCTAGTCGTCTTATGATTTTATAGACCTCTATCATACCTCCCCCTCAACTGTCTTCTCCAAGCTGAACAGCCCTAATCTCTTTGCCTTTCCTCACAGGGGAGCTGTTCCATCCCCTTAATCATTTTGATTGTCCTTCTCTGTACCTTCTCCAGTGCAACTGTATCTTTTTTAAGAAAGGTATCACACAAGTATATACACATATATATATATATATATATATACACACACATATCTCTCAGACACACATAATTACACACATATGCACACATATCTCAAAAAAGATATTGGAGAAATTACTTACCTGATAATTTTGTTTTCCTTAGTATAGACAGATGGACTCAGGACCAATGGGTATAGAGTACTCCTGATAGCAGCTGGAGACGGATCAGATTTCAATCTGACGTCAGCCCTAGTACATATACCCCTGCAGGAAGTGCAGCTCTTCAGTATTCTCCTCGAAAAGCATTGTGGATATATGCATGACTGAATAATTTAAATAACTAGATTAACTTTATAACTTGGTTAACTTAATTTGAACCGGTTGAATTGGCTATAGCTGGAGATCACCAGTGCCCTCAACCGAGAAACGTCGACACCCGGTAGGATGGGTGTCCTAGATGAAGGAAAGCATGGCTTACCCGTGAATCACTCGCTCCCGGGGATGTCCCACGAGAATTCCATGAGTAACGGCAGCCGTGGGTGGGATGCTGAGTCCATCTGTCTACACTAAGGAAAACGAAATTATCTGGTAAGTAATTTCTCCATTTCCTAGCGTGTAGCAGATGGACTCAGGACCAATGGGATGTATAAAAGCTACTCCAGAACCGGATGAGAGGCTGCCCGTGACCCACTTAGTACTGCCCTTGCAAATGCTGTGTCCTCCCGAGCCTGAACATCCAGGCGGTAAAACCTGGAGAAGGTGTGGATGGAGGACCATGTTGCCGCCCTGCAGATCTCGGCGGGTGACAGCATCTTGTTTCCACCCAGGACACTGCCTGGGTTCTAGTAGAATGGGCCTTGACTTGTAAAGGCAGTGGCTTGCCTGCTTCTACGTAGGCCGCCTTGATGACTTATTTGATCCCGCGGGCTATGGTTGCTCACGAGGCTGCTTCCCCTTGTTTCTTCCTGCTGTGAAGGACGAATAGCTGGTCCGTCTTTCGTACGGATTCCAACCTTTCCATGTATCGGACTAGGAGCCTGCCAACGTTGAGATGGTGTAGGCTTCGAGCCTCTTCCGAATTCTTATGCTCATCTGGCGATGGTAGCGAGATGGTTTGGTTGAGATGGAAGTGAGACACCACTTTGGGGAGGAACAACGGAACTATGCGTAACTGGATGATTCCCGGGATGAATCTGAGGAACGGCTCTCGGCAGGACAGTGCTTGTAGCTCAGAAATACGATGGGCCGAACAGACTGCCAGCAGGAAGGCTGTCTTCAGTGTTAATAGTCGGAGAGACAGGCCGCAGAGAGGTCTGAAGGAGTTTCCTGCTAGGAAATCTAGGACTAGGTTGAGGTTCCAAAGAGGAACCGGCCACTCAGGGGTGGTCGGATCTGCTTGACTCCTTTCAGAAAGCGGGAGACATCCAGGTGAGAGGCTATGCTGCTGCTCTCGCTCTTGGTTCCGTAGCATGACAATGTGGCCACCTTTACCTTGATGTAGTTGCAAGACAATCCTTTCTGTAGGCCGTTCTGCAGGAATTCCAAAAATCGCAGGAATTTTGACCAAGCGTGGTATGATGTCGCGGTCCTCGCACCAGGCTTTGAATACTCTCCAAATCCTTATGTATGTTAGGGATGTGGAGAACTTGCGTGCTCGGAGTAGGGTGTCAATTACTGCCCCCGAGTATTCGCTTTTCCTTAGGCGAGTCCTCTCAATGGCCAGACCGTAAGAGAGAATCGAGTTGGATCCTCATGGAGGATCGGTCCTGTTGGAGCAGGTCTCTGTGTGGAGGTAGCGGAAAGGGGCTCCCTGTCAGCAGTCTTCGCATGTCTGTGTACCACGGTCTTCTTGGCCAGTACGGGGCCACTAGAAGTACCAGTCCCCTGTGGTGTTCTATCTTGTGGATGATTGCGCCCAATAGGGGCCACGGGAAGGCATATAACAGAGTCTCCTGTGGCCAGGTCTGTACCAGGGTATCGATTCCCTGGGACTGGGGTTCCCGCCTGTGGCTGAAGAAACTGGGTACTTGGGCGTTGGACCAGTTTGCCAGGAGGTCCATGGTTGGTGTTCCCCAACGGTTTACTATTAACTGGAATGCTGTGGTCGACAGCCTCCATTCTCCTGGATCTAGACTTTCTCTGCTGAGGTAGTCCGCAGCGATGTTGTCTTTCCCGGCGATGTGGATGGCCGAGATCTCTTGAAGATTCACTTCCGCCCATGACATTAGGAGGTCTATTTCCAGAGACACCTGTTGGCTTCTGGTTCCTCCCTGACGGTTGATGTAGGCCACTGTTGTGGCGTTGTCCGACATTACTCTGACCGCTTTGTCTCGGAGTCTGTGACTGAACCTTAGGCAGGCTAGTCTGACTGCCCGGGCTTCTAGGTGATTGATGTTCCATCCAGACTATTCTTCGTTCCATTGCCCTTGAGCAGTTAGCTCCTGGCAGTGTGCTCCCCATCCTCCTAGGCTGGCATCCGTGATGAGTAGGATCCAGGTTGGTGAGGATAGTCTCGTTCCCTGGCTCAGATGAGCTTCTTGTAGCCACCATCGTAGTTGGGCCCGAACTCTATCCAGGAGCTGAAGACGTACAGTGTAGTTCTGGGACAGCGGATTCGATCATGATAGTAGTGAGCGTTGTAGGGGTCTCATGTGAGCTCGTGCCCATGGCACTACTTCCAGCGTGGATGCCATGAGGCCGAGGACTTTTAGGTAATCCCATGCTGTGGGGTGAAGTTCGCTCAACAGGGTTCGTAACTGGGTCATCAGTTTTGATCTCCTTGTCGGTGTCAGGATGACCTTGTCTTGTTTGGTGTCGAACCAGACTCCTAAGTATTCTAGGGATTGGGAGGGCTGCAGGCAGCTCTTGCTTGTGTTGACCACCCACCCGAGGCTCTCCAGTAGAGTTTTGACTCTGTTGGTTGCCTGGTGGCTTTCCTCTGGGGATTTTGCCCTGATCAGCCAATCGTCTAGATAAGGGTGCACGCGGATTCCTTCCTTCCTCAGTGTTGCTGCCACCACCACTATGATCTTGGTGAACGTCTGGGTGCAGTGGCTAACCCGAAAGGTAGTGCCCAGAACTGGTAGTGACGGTCCAGGATCGAGAAGCATAGAAAACGCTGATGCTCTTGATGGATCGGAATGTGTAGCTAGGCTTCCGACAGATCCAGGGATGTAAGGAACTCTCCCGGTTGTCTCGCCCTTATTACCGAGCATATGGTTTCCATGCGGAAGCAAGGAATCTTCAGGTGACGGTTGACCGCCTTGAGGTCCAGGATGGGTCTGAACATTCCTTCTTTCTTGGGGACGATAAAATAGATGGAATAATGTCCAGTATTTATTTGTTGTGGAGGCACCTCTAAGGCTAGCAATCTGGTTAGTGTAGCTTCCACTGCCATCCTCTTGGAAGAGTCGTGGCAGGGAGATTCCACAAACTTGGAGGAGGGAAGTGGTGGAAATCCAGGTAATATCCCTCTCGAATGATGGATAGGACCCACTTGTCCGAAGTTATCTCGACCCATCTTTGGTAGAATAGGGCAAGTCTTCCCCCTATGGCTTCTTCCTTTGGACGGGTCAGCTGATTTTCAATGTGGGGTACGGCTGGGGCCTGAGCCCGAGCTGGCTCCCCTTTTGTTGTGCTTGTTCCGAAAGGACTGGCTCCGGCCTGTGGGGCGGGCCACTTGATATGTGCTTCTATATGGGTTGAAGCACTGTGATCTTCTGCCCCTGGAGATTTGGGGGAAGGATCGCTGGTATCTCTTATTCCTGTCCTCTGGTAGCCACGGCAGTGGGGTCTTGCCCCATTTGTTGGCTAGTTTCTCTAGTTCGCTTCTGAACAGGAGTGTTCCCTTGAAAGGCATCCTTGTGAGTCTTGTTTTGGAGGATGCATCGGCCGACCAGTTTCGGAGCCAGATTTGTCTTCTGGCTGCCACGGTGGATGACACTCCTCTAGCTGTGGTGCGTACCAGATCAGAAGCGGCGTCCGCGAGGAATGATACTGCTGGTTCCAGGGCCTCCCCAGGAGTGTTGTTCCTGGTCTGTGCTAAGCAGGCGCATGTCACCACGGCACAGCAGGCCGCGATTTGTAAAGACAGCAGAGACGTCAAAGGACTGTTTGAGGATAGATTCCAGAAATCTGTCTTGAGCATCCCTGAGTGCTGCTCCTCCCTCCACTGGGATAGTAGTGCGCTTCGAGACCGCGCAGACCATGGTGTCCACTTTCAGACATGCCAGGAGATCTTTGGTGGCTGGATCCAGAGGGTACATGGCTGCCAGAGCCCGGCCTCCTTTAAACGTAGTTTCTGGGGCATCCCATTCCAGGTCAATTAGTTGCTGGATGGCTTGTAATAGTAGAAAATGGCGGGAGGTCTGACGGAGTCCTTCTAGTAGTGGGTTCGTCTTAGGTTCCCCCGAGGCACTTGTGCCCGGGATAGCAAGCTCTTTTAAGCTGTGTGTGACCAGGTCTGGAAGCTCGTCCTTGGTGAAGAAGCGTCTCATGGTTCGGTGGGGCTCTGTCCCCAGAGGGAGTTCCCCTTCCTCCAGGGGTTCTGAATCCTCATCCGAGTTGTCCGTGTCCCTGAAGGTGGAGCTTCTGGGCGGTGGGATCACTTCCCTGGGCATTTATTTATTTATTTATAGGAAAATTAGGGCTTACCTCCGATAATTTTCGATCCTGTAGTACCAAGGATCAGTCCAGACTCCTGGGGTTGTGCCTCCGCACCAGCAGATGGAGACAGAGCCAAACTTGTCAGGCTCCCCCTATATATACCAGGGTGCCACCCACAGCCTGTCAGTATAACGCAATGTCAAAGCAGAACTCTGACAACTAAACACTAACTAAAAACCCACGGCCTAGTAACCGGAGGAACTCCGGGCCCACAGTCCCCAACGAGAGACTAGCCCCGGAAGAGAAATTAGCATATAGCTAATCAAATAAGAAATCACGCAACATTCGCATAACAGAAAGAACACACACACAGCGGACTCTCCGAAAACTGAGAAAACACAGAGGGCGGGACTCTGGACTGATCCTTGGTACTACAGGAACGAAAATTATCGGAGGTAAGCCCTAATTTTCCTTTCCCTGTACGTACCGGATCAGTCCAGACTCCTGGGATGTACCAGAGCTGATATTACTTGGGATGGGATCCGGAGAGGCCCGCTCTAAAAAACACCTGCTCCGAAGTTGCCATCCCTTGAACCCCGAACATCCAAAATATGACGACACGCCAAAGTATACCAGGATGCTAAGAGAGACAGCTCTGCAAATCCCCAGTGTAGGGGTCCACATACCCTATCCCAGGACGCCGCCTGGGACCTTGTCGAACAGCCCTTGAGCCCTCGCTGGACCCATTTACCGCAAAGGGAATTATGCGGACCCGAAAACCTCCTTCAACCAGCAAGCCAGGGTAGCCTTGGAGGCCCTATTACTCCTCCTTTGGCCCTGACAAACCAAAAAGGGGTGAGTATATTTGACACCCCCAACTACCGGCGGAAAAAATTCGCGCACTTCCACCTTCCTCAGATCGCTTGCCGATGGCTCCGACCCCTAGAGATCCTGAAGGAAGGAAGTTCCACGTCCCGGTGCAAGGAGAATACCACCTGTGGGAGAAATAAGGGAACCATGCATAGCGTCCCCCCGCAGCGTCTCCCCGGCTTCCAGTATTCGCAAGAAAATTCCCTGCAAAATAGGGCCTAAAACCCCTGACACTCCTCTGGCAGACGCAACCGCCACCCAGACCACTGTCTTCAACTGAAGGTCCTGAAGGTTGCCTGTTTGAAATAGTGTGAAGGGAGGAGCACCCAGGGCTACGAGGATCACACTCCAAAACCAGGAAGGACACTGAACCTTCAAGGTGTCCGCAAGTGATCCGCCCCTCCGGGACCCGGGTCCAAACCGGACGTACCGCTAAACTCTTTCTTCAATAACTTCCGAACGCCACCGAGAACCGCTACCTGAACCCTTAGGTAACCACAGGATAGCCACAGGCTAGACCGAGTGTCAAACCACCCTGTAGAAGGCAAATAGCTGAAAACGGAAGCCCGAGTAACGGGTATTGACCGTTCAACGTACCATGAATCGAAGATATTGCAAACTCACACCACGCCAAGCAAGTTGACTCCTTCTGTGATCTCAGCAAGGCGGCACCATCGTGTCAAAGTAGCCTTTGCCCCCTTAGCCGATGCCTTTCAAAAACCATGCCGCCGCCCAAGCGATCTACCTGATCGAAAACACATAGGAGTCTAGAGGAGGAAACGGAAGACACGGCAATCACCCTGGTCCCTCCACCGCCAGGTCGAGGAAGGAAATAGGCAACTAGGGCCTTCCCGGCCATCCAGGAGTCACTCTAACAACCTTGGATGGATAGAACTCCATGCGCCGAAGGATTCCGGTGATCAGAGACCAAGGAGGGAGACGTTCCGAAGAATCCTCGTGTACGACGGCAACGCTAGGGCATCTGCTCCTCTTGCCTCCTTTTTCCCACCGGCGGGCCAAGTCTGGAACATCGCCCTCAGATCCCTGGCCGGCGTATCCCATCTGACGCAGCTGCAATGGGAGGCCCTGCTGTCAGAATTCATTCTCCTGGACCAGACACACTGGCGCCTGAAAATCCGCCTGAACGTCGCCGACCCTTGTTACGCAAGACGCCGCTCTGCGCAGCAGGTGATGCTCCATCCACTGCCGCAGGCTACTAGTCTCGAAGATCACCACCTGACTTCTGGATCCCCAGTGCCTAATGCTGTAGATCACCGTTGTCGCGTTGTCTGAGAGGACCCGGACCGACTCTCCATAGATCGGCCGACGCGACTCGGACGTAGCCCAATGGTCCTGAACTGACTTCCAACCCCAGAGCAACGAGACTTGCATCCGTCGTGAGCCCCGTCCATTCTGGCTTCGTCAATGGTGACGGGAGAAGGACTGCAGCGACAGTGGGCTCCATCGGGAGAGCAAAACGGATTGTAATGGATCAGGTGTGGCCCCACACCGATGAACGGAATACCGTTCCCTGAGTAGTATCGAACAACACTCTTAGAAACTCCCGTGATTGAGAGGGAATGAGAGGACTCCTCGTGACGTTTGCCACTGCAGTCGCTAGTGATGGCGACCCCCAGAGGGGCTCCGACTGCGACGGAAGAGCCAACCGTCCAGGTACAAGGGTAACAGTGGTCCTCCCTCCGCGGCTGTGCCGCTATGACCACTATGCCCTTGGTAATGGTCCGCAAGGCTGGACAACTGCACGCCTGTCCTCCCCGACGAATAACCGGAGATGTTTCTGGAGATCCGCACTGGGCCCACCATGCAGATAAGCCTCCGGGGAGATTCAGGGATGCCGGGAACTCCCGCCCGGCAATGGCGGGCCGTGGCGCCCTCGTACAAAGACGGGATACGCCGCCATCTGTTGACACTTGCGATCTGGTATGGGCCAGAAGGTTCCTTCCTGCTATGGAAACTACGAAGGAATTGGAGAAATGTCCTTTTCCTCGCTCCTGCTGCGGGAACGGCCCCACTGCTCCCAGATCGAACCACCTTTCCAAGGTTCGCTGGAAGCCTCGGTGCTTGTCTGCGTCCCCGTACGGTGGTTTGACTACCGGCAGTACTCTGCGCTCTGACGTGATCCTGGCCCATTCCTCGTAGAAGAGAGCCAAACAACCGAGTCTCCTGATGTCCGGTTCCCCCACCCGAGCGAAGGGGGAGGGAAGTG
Source organism: Rhinatrema bivittatum (assembly GCF_901001135.1). NCBI lineage: Eukaryota > Metazoa > Chordata > Amphibia > Gymnophiona > Rhinatrematidae > Rhinatrema > Rhinatrema bivittatum. The sequence continues at coordinate 109,203,275 of NC_042618.1, forward strand.
AGGGGAAGGAGCCCCTGGGGCGCGGAGCCCACCGGTTTCCCCCTGAAAAGAGAGGGCTGGATGAGAGGATAACCTGGGCCGTGACTATCTTCCATAGAAGTTAAACCATCTTCTCCAATTCCTTCCCCGAACCACAGCTTCCCCCTTGAAGGACCCCGGCATGGACCCGGGCGCACCATCCGCCGACTCGTCCTACCCCCACAGCAATCGGCTCGTCGAGCCCGTAGCAGCCACGGAGCGTGCCAAGGTCCGCAGACGATCATACCGGGCACCTGCACTGTAGACCACTACCGGCTCTTGGTTGTCCACCCTGGCGAGCCTCCTCTTCCGACTGGCCCTCATTGGCCAGAAGTCGTAGGGCCTAGCCTAGACCGGCTCTGAGTGTGAAATTACTGCCAATTTGCCGTCCAGAACCCCTAGGGCCGAGACCTCACAGGATCTTCTTCAATTGGATCTCCGACTTTCGATCCTGAAGACCCTACAGAGCCGATCCTGAAGGTCCCTACAGAGCCGTAGGATCGGTATGGCTTTGAGCGCTTCATGCCCGCTGACACATCTGCGTCCACTTGGGAGCTCGCAGGACTGCCAAGACGTCCTCCAGATCCATGGGAGCGAGCCTAGACTTCTCTGGAGGTATAGCAATCCCTAATTGCTCCAGGCTGGCTGGTATGAAGGGTCCAAGTTCGCCCCTATGGAAGAGACGGATGACCCTGGGACCTTCGCCCTCCGGAGTCAGGCCCCGTTCATAGACCCTGGCGGCATGGCTCCGTCTACCTCTACCCCCCTCGGGGGTGGGAACAGGCTCTCCAAATCCTCCTGTTCCGACGTGTCCTCTGAGAAAGCCAAGGCGTCATGTGGAGGGAGGGCCCTCCGAGCCTGCCTTGCCCGCAAGATCCCACAGTGGCCCCCAGGACTCCCCAGCTGTACGCCTGCGAGACCTACGGCCTCCGCCCAGCCCTACGCAGTATGGGCAAAATAAAAGCGGGAGGCATCCGACTTTTGGTAGCATCCCCAAGGAATTGAACTGAGCACCTTCTCCATGGCGAGGCTGCAGCCCTAGCACTGAGCCACCGGGCTGCTCTTTGTGGATCCTGAGGTGCTCTCTGCTCCTCCCCCGAAGGGCCCGCGGGCGGAACACAATCCCCGTCCCGTGTGCTATGGGGAGAGAGAGAGAGGGGGGGAAGGTCCTACCACACCGTGGAGGATGGCGAGACAACCAGGGCGACCGGCTAAGATGGCGTCTTATGCTGCCCCCTGCCTGTAGCCACTTCGGTAACGTCGCGGGAGGGGCCCCCAGCGCGACCGGCAATCACGATCGGCCTACCGAGCCCCCGTTCGCGCGTCCCCCGATGGACCCGCTCACCTCCTGAGAACCACGTGCGCACGCCGACCCGCAGGCCGCCCAGGGCGCACCACGTGGCAGGCCGGATCGGAGTAAGCAAAAAACGCACCCCTGTGAGCCGCGCACGCGCGCCGACCCACATGCCACACCACGCGGCAGGCCGGGTCGGTCCGCGCCGTCAAGTGACCAACGCCTCACCCTTGAGAGCCGCGTGAGCCGCGCGCGCCCCGACCCGCAGGCCGCCCAGGCCGCACCACGCGGCAGGCCGGGTCGAGCCGCGCCACCTAGCGAGCAAGAACTCTCTCCTGAGAGCCGCGAGCGCGCCAACCTGCAGACCGCGCCAGCCGCGCCACGCGGCAGGCCGGGTCAGTCCGCACCCCCGAGATTAAACAAACTGAAACCTCTAAAATCAAAATGTTTTTTTTTTTGTTTTTTTTTTAAAGCCAACTCACCGGAAAAACCGCGGCGATCAGGGAGGAAGGAGCCGACCGCGGAGGTCAGGGAGGAAGGAGCGACAACAAATTCAAACCGAGCCGCCGCCACGAAAGAAACTTACCTCAATTTTGTTTTTGAAAAAAACGACGCTGTCCCCCAGCGAGTGCTTGAAGCGGCCTGGTTGGGTGTGAGTGAGCCGGGCTCCCCGGTATCACCTCGGCTGGGCCGGTTCTCACCTGCAGGGTCCTCGACCCTTGGCCACAGCAGCCTACTACCGGGGGGGGATGGCCCCTCGGGACCGAGCAACCCCCTGGGAGGCTCAGGCCCGATCCTCTGGAGAACCTGCAACAAAAATATCTCCCTTTCTTTTTAAAAACCTAAAACTAGCCGTCTTACACCTATACACTAACACCTAATTGAATCAGGCAAGACTGTGGGTTAGGCATCTGACCATCTGCTGGAGACAGAGTTATACTGACAGGCTGTGGGTGGCACCCTGGTATATATAGGGGGAGCCTGACAAGTTTGGCTCTGTCTCCATCTGCTGGTGCGGAGGCACAACCCCAGGAGTCTGGACTGATCCGGTACGTACAGGGAATTGTATTTTTTTATATACCGAAGTATAGCATTCTGCCTTCACTCCAGTTTACAAGATAACATAATACATACAGTTAACTTAGAGCCTTATTTAACATTCACAACGTAGAACCTTATTTAACATATTAATTTAAAATTTATATGAATAAGATATTCCTTAAAAGAGCTAATAAATCTATTCTTGTAATAGCATATAGACCAAAAATAACAGCGTAAGTGTTAAACAGGAGTCTTGTGTTTCATCAGTGATAAGGGTCTGAAAGGAGATCGGGTAAGTATGTAGGGTGAGGCAGGTAATGTTTTGGGATTGGTTGGAAGTGGGACGAGGGAAAGGGGAAAGGGGTGGGTTGGTGGGGGAGGGTGGGGAGGGGAGTGGGGAAGGTGTGTTAATAGAGTGGCTCGTCGACGTTGTAATGGTTCAAGAAGGAGTGTATTACTTATCCCACGCCATCTCTGAAAGTTTGGCTGAATAACCAAGTCTTTAGTTCTTTTTTGAAGGATTTGATGTCGTGAATTGAGCTTAACATGTTGGGTATGTTATTCCATAAATTTGGGCCTGCTATGGAGAACGCTCTGTTCCTGGTGTTGGTTGAGTTTGGCTAGAGGAAGTGAGGGAATTTCAAGGTGTAGTTTATTGGCTGATCTGGTCAGTCTTTGAGGTTTGGTGTGGTTGTATTATTCTTTGAGAGCTGTGTTGTCCATTGTATGTAATGCGTGTGAACTATTGTAATGCTTTGAATTTGATTCTTTGGTCGATTGGGAGCCAGTGAAGTGATTTAAGGACAGGGGTGATATGGTCTGATTTTTTTTTTCTAGTTAGAATTCTTGCTGCGGCGTTTTGTAGTAGTTGCAGAGGTTTTAGGGTGGTTTTTGGTAGGCCAATCAGGAGGGAGTTGCAGTAGTCGAGGCTGTTGAAGATGAGTGATTGGAGAACTGTTCAGAACTCATGTTGGTGGAGTAGCGGTTTTAGATGTTTGAGGACGTGAAGTTTGTGAAAGCCTTCTTTGGTTTTGATAGCGATGTTCTTTTTTAAGTTGAGTTCGTTGTCGATCCAGATGCCAAGGTCTCTTGTTGAATTTTTTAGTTGGATGTTGATGTTTTCTATTTGTAGAGAGAGGGATGTTGAGGATTGTATTGGGTTATTTCTTCCGATGAGTATGCATTCTGTTTTATTCATGTTAAGGCATAACTTTAGGTGGTTCAGCATGTCTCTGATGGTGCTTAGGTGCATAGAGGAACCCGGGATGTTGAGGTCCTCTGGTGGAGCCTGTGGCCGTATTTTAGGAGGCTCCGGTTGCATGTGGACAAAGGTATGCAGACCTTTGAAGAATTCCACCCAGGAGATATATGCTGGTCTAGACTCTAGGGGCAACGTGTCCCTGGGGAGCCCCGTTTGAGGAGGGTCCCCGCTGTGCAAATGCTAGGTCCTGGCGTACTGCTCAAGAGGCTGGAACCCGGTAACCAGCTGGGGAGGGCCATGAGTTGGATCTCCTAGGGCCTCTTTGCACGGTATACAGGGCCGTGGCCTCCTCATACTGTGCAGCTCTAATGTGGCATGCTGGGCAATGGGCCCCTGAGCTTTGAGTTTCTTTTCGTTGGTGCCATGGCTTGTGTGCGTAAGATACAGTTGTGTGCTTCGGTGCGAAGTTGTTGCGCTTAGGTTTGGTGCGCGCTCAGGGAGATGTGCGCGCTGTTATGTGCACAGATTGAAGTTATGCGTCTGGCACAGTAAGCCTGTGGCTATGTGCGTCGCTTGTGCGCATGGTATTGGGCGCGCAATGTTGTGCGCACAAGGTATTTGTGTGCACGGCTCGCCTCTGTACGCACGGATCGGAATGGCGGACAGGGCGGCGAACAGATCAAAATGGTGACAGCGACCACGCGGACAATATGGTGACCACCTCGGAGGGTCTCCACGTGGGAGGACCCTCGGATCTGACCGGGGGTCTAGCCATGCTAGGGCAGGAACAACCCGGTGGCACTGGTGCCGGCTGGCGACCTGTGCGATTCCTCGAGCTTCGGGAGACCGGAGACTTTTAATAGATTTCTGTCTTACCTTGTCTCGGCGCTTCCCGGTCTCATTCCGGGCGGTCTCCGGCTGCGGGGAGAGAGGGAAAAATACCTTCACTGCCGCGCTCGAAGTTGCACCCGCTGCTTCTCAGCCTCACCCGATGTAGGGGGCTAGGTCCTCGCCGAGGGTCGGCCGCTGGACCGAGGCTTAGCTCCGAGGGATCGCGGAAATCACCTTGGGAATTCTCAACTGGGGGAGGGACCCAATGGGTGTCACCGCAGGAGAGCAGGGCTCGTCTGTAGAGGTAAAGACTTCTTCTCATTTTGGTTTTCTTTGGTAAAATTACTCTAACGCTGTGCGAGCATGCATAGAGTCCCTAACTGCTATGGAGATGGAAAATACTGAATAGCTGCACTTCCTGCAGGGGTATATATACTAGGGCTGACGTCAGATTGAAATCTGATCCGTCTCCAACTGCTATCAGGAGTACACTATACCCACTGGTCCTGAGTCCATCTGCTACATGCTAGGAAATGTTGCATCGGAGAAGGTACAGAGAAGGGCAACCAAAATGAGAAAGGGGATGTAATGGCTCCCCTATGAGGAAAGGCTAAGAGATTAGGGCTGTTCAGCTTGGAGAAGAGATAGTTAAATTTGAAGCGATCAAAGTTGAGTTTCAGAAAGTAATATAGCTGCACAACTTATTGGTAATTTTTTGAATGAAGTTAAAAGATATTGCATGGTGTTTTTGCCTGATTAGGTTACCAATATAGCTTGGAGAAGAGACAGCTGAGGGAAGGATATGATAGAGGTCTATAAAATCATGAGAGGACTAGAACGGGTATATGTGAATCAGTTATTTACTCTTTCTGATAATAGAAGGACTAGGAGGCACTCTATGAAGTTAGCAAGTAGCACATTTTAAACAAATCGGAGAAAATTCTTTTTCACTCAATGCATAATTAAGCTCTGGAATTCGTTGCCAGAGGATGTGGTTAGGGCCTTTTAAAAAAAAGTTTGGATAATTTCCTGGAGAAGTCCATAAACTGCTATTAATCAAGAAGACTTAGGGAACAGCCATTGCATGGGATCTTTTATTGTTTGGGTACTTACCAGGTAGTTACAAACTGGATTGGCCTGTTGGAAATAGGCTTCTGAGCTTGATGAACACTCAGTCTGACCCAGTATGGCAACTTCTTATGTTCTATGACAACAGCAATCCATTATCCTACCATTTTATGCTTCAACCTATCCCAACTTCCTAAAGAGGTACATATTCAGCAGGTTGTGAGGCAGGAAACTTATCCAAATAACTTCAGGAGAGGTATTTTTCTGACCAGACGTAGCTGGCTAAGATTTAGCCACACCTCTGGAAAGCTTCCATCACAGCCTCTTTTTATCCAGCTAATTCTATAGAGGTAATATGTTACCTGGACAAAATTTTCCCAGACAGCAAGGGCAATATTTAAATCTTGGGTTTCATCTAGGTAACTTTGAAAAGTGACCTCTAAGTATTCTCAGAGCCAGTCTTTTCCACCTTTTCATCGCCTATAGTGTAAAACCTTAGTTTGCATGGATGCTGACAGGTCATTGTCTACCTTTCATTTTTTAACGGTCATATTCTGATGCAAACACTATAGAGAAAGAGCAGGAAGGATCTAAACCCAAAAGTGTATGACTGGGAGTCATCCCAGAGTTACATGTGCAGCTGGAACCATGCCAGGCTAATACACTGTCCCAGATGGACAAACACAGCTGGATATGGGCAGAATGTAAAATGTGTCACAGCATCTTTTTTCCCACTCAACTACATAACCATCACCTGGTCCCAACTTCCTTCCTTCCTTGTGCTTTCCTTTTCCACAGCACTACACAACTCCTTCAAGAGTCTCACGTCCCCTAACATCTGAACTAGGCAATGGGATGCTCCGAGGAGCAGCTGGAGAAATGGCCCACGTCCAACGTTAATCATCACTGAAAGAAAACTGTAGGGTGCCAGAAACACTATGGCGATGGAGCGATAACAAAATTGCAGGTTCAAACGTCACTCCCTACAAAAGCTGAGGGAACTAGCCTTGAAACACTCCCCGTCCCACTTCCCCTCCCCTCCGGCACACATATGGCATCATCGTACCTATAGAGATCACAGGCCTGGGCATAGCCAGCAGCTACGGCCCAGAGCCGGAAGGCCTCCGTGCTCAGCCTTATCGCTTCCTCGCGCTGCAGAGGCAGGTCCTGCGGCTCCTCCACCACAAACCTGCTGAGACGACCCTTTAGATCAAACTTATTAAGCTGTTGAAAAAAAAAATTAAGAAATCCCGTAACGCAATCTTCTTACTGCAAACATAAAAGAGGTCATTTTCAAAAGCCATTTCCATAGGTAAAGCAGTGGTTTAATGAGTGGAAATGGCTAATTACAAAACATTTGAAATAATATTACAGCAACAGGACATTATTGTTCTATTTTTTTGATTTATCTGGCCAGTGTTTGTGCCGATAGAAGTATACGCAAAATGCTGTTTCTTAGATATTTTCCCTGCATTAAGCAAAGGCTTGCCAGAGGGTGGAGTCTGGGTGGGGTTAGCATTTACCTACACGCGTCTTGTTTGGAAAAGTACTCCCATGCAAATTGGCAGGTGTAACTTCTGCAGGGGGTTTCGCCAGAATAAATTTTGAAACTGAACCTGCGGTGTGTAAATTCACTTTGAAAACTGGGGTAAGTTCTGCGACTTGTTGGAAGATTACCCTCAACATGGAATTGTGCAGGAAAGAGTGCATTTCAGGATCATTTCTCACTTCTGACAACAGGTCGAGAGAGGAAGAGGAATGGATGTCATAACTGTTATACATCAATTTAGCTCTCTAGACATAAACCCAAGTAATAGCCGTGATGGAAATTCTGACGGGTTGCTGACCGTGCTGGTTACCTGCTGAGAAATCGCCCAATGTAACAAGCAGAAACCTAAACCTCTGGTTGAGCACACAGAACATAGAAGGATTTCATAATGGCCAAAAAAATAGCAATCCACAACTTTGAACAAAAACCCTACACACACAGCAGGGATTTTCTTGCAAACCAGGGTTTATCAGGTCTCCGTCACAGGAATAACAACCCTGGAAGTTAGACATCTCCAATATGATTAGAATTTAGACCAGGGGTAGGCAACTCCAGTCCTCAAGTGCCACACAACTATTCAGATTTTCCAGATAGTCACACTGAACGTGCACAAGATGCATATTCATTGTGGATATCCTGAAAACCTGACTGACTTGCAACTCTCGAGAACCAAAGTTGCCTACCCCTGATTTAGACAATACAGAAGCATGCAAGCTTCATAAATACCTTAACATGTAAATGTAGACAGAAACATTTGTTCAGTACATGTCTATTCCTTATGGTCTTATAAAACCAAAAGAACTGAGTTGGAAATATTTACAATAAACTGCAACCCGCAATGTAGAATTTGGTTAGCAATTGTAACTAGCTGCTTTCTTTTATCCTGTAAAGCTTGGGTGCGACATTGCTGCTGTCTTGGATGTCCTGGTGTCTTTAAATAACAAGCAAACACTGGGAGGGGGGGGCGGAACCAAGATGGCCACGTGACAGAATGCTGCTCTGCTATCTCCCCGAGATTTTCCTATTGCTGCTGTTTTGCCGGTTTCCTCATTTCAGCTATGCCGCACAAGAGGAAGGGGAAACTTAAGAGTTTTTCCATCCAAACCTAACCTCCCCGCGGACCAGCAATCCATCTGCGAGTATGCGATTCCCACTATGGAGTTGAGGGCTTCTAGCCCCGTCAGCGAAACAGAGAGAGGAGCTCTTTTTTCACCTGGGGAAATATCTTTGAGCCCTCCTGACCCATGACCACAGCCGATTGCTTCTCCCTCAGGTGACGCTGTCGGTGCCAGAGCACCGAGAGGAGACTCTGTTGGAGTGCCTCTGCCGGATGGAGCCGCCACAGTTGTGCTTGATTGGGCGTTGACTTTCCTTCCTGCCCAGCGGCTGGAGGTCTCCGCGGAGTGTTTTGGGGTTAGTGGAGATATCCTCTCAGCTACATCTATTGGGAGTGCTGCTACAGTTGGATAAAGTGTTGGCCAGCTTTCCCAGGAGATATTGAGACTGGCTGTGGTCACTCTGGAGTCTCTTTGGGACCTAATAGCAGGAATGCCTCTCTACTTTTAAAGAGCAGACCTGACATATAGAAACTGTTTCATTAAAATTGGATACAGTTGCTCAAGATCACCAGCGAATCCTTCAGGATCACTCTACTCATTTAGAAGCTGGAAACAGATGTTAAAAACCTACAGGCTTCTAATGCAGCCATTATTCGGGAACATTTGTCTTCTGTTAGGAGGCTGGAATTTTTGGAAAACTCCCTCTGACATTTGAATCTGCGGTTGCTTAATTTTCCTAAGGTTCTTGGTGAATTGCCTTTGATTACTTTTAAAACATATCTGGTTGAGATATTAAAGATTCCTTCGGATTTGATTCCATCTACTAAGAAGATTGTGTTCCTTTTTCAGAGGCAAAGACTACCTCAGTTCATTAATGAAGGGAACTTTTTCAATTTGTCTGAATATTTAGAAAACTCTACTATAGAATTTACTGGAAGATTTACAGTTAGTTTCCTTCTTCTCTGCGCAAGATTTAAGTCTTGTTATGCGATATTATTTTTAAAAAGTTTAAATATTTCTTTAGATAAGTCTTCCTTTTTTTTTTTTTTAAAGGAGAACTGCCTACACCTCAATCAAAAAGTGCAGACCACAGGTTTTGCACCACCTCCATCTGCTGGAGACAGAGAAATACTGAGGAGATGCAGGTGGCACACCAGGTTAAGAGGGGGTGCTCTACAAGTTTTTCTCTGTCTCCATCTGCTGGAAGGGAGGCAAAACCAAGTAGTCTGGACTGATCCGGGTACATACAGAGAACTGAACTTACTTCTTTGGGTGCAAGTTTTCTTTTGCGTTATCCATGCAAATGTATAATTAAACTACAGGATAATACCTATATTTTCTTTAGTACTGAACAGTTGCGGGAGTTCTTAAATGCTAGAGTGTCAGCTCCTGCTATTAATCTTTAGTGTTAGTGGGTCATATTGTGATTTGTGGGGAATTCCATGCTGCAGTTTCTTTGTTTTTTATGTTTCTAGTGATCTCCTTTTTTTTGCTTCCTCCACACCTTCTAATTTCCTCTGTGATGAAAAGAGAGTTTGTAATATTTCTGCTGTATTGGTCAATTATCTTTAATTACATGTTTCCTTTACATGTACTCTCAAAATTTCTTCAACAAAGTATTACTTTGTGGTTGTAATGATAAAGCTTAATAAAGATTAAAAAAAAAACAAAAAACAACAAGCAAACTACTATCATATAGGTGAGAGCAGCAGCTCCATCCCATTTCTTACCAATCTTGCTGATATGCTGCGGCCTGAAGACACCAGGACCCGGAGCAGCTTCATGGCTGAGGCACATGGAGTCCATGGAGGCTGTTGAGCACCTTTCCCTCTCCGACAGCTGGGGGACTCCACTGAGGGGGCAGAAACTCCTGCATCACGGTCTCCAAGAGACGAGGACAGTCTAAGAGCTGGACAGAGCACAAGCAATATCCTTAATTCCAACAGGAACAGGTGGAAGAGTCAATACCTGGAAAGGCAGATGGCTTCTCATTGCAGAAATCCTTCCTCCCCCTTCCCAGTGTTTGCCTATGCTCCTCTATAATCTTCACAAAGATGGATGCCAGTCTCTCTTCCCCTTGGCGCCTCACCTCTGACAAAAAGGTGGGATCACTATTAATCTTTGGTAGAGGCAGCTGCAAAGCACCCTGTGCACTAATGAAACAGAGCAGGCGAGAGAGAGCAGGCTGAACCCTGACGTGGAGGGTGTGTTATTCTTGGGTGATCCTCGATGATCATTTTGATCTTTATCAACCAGTAGTTCTGCCAATCACTTATCTTTATCTGGGCAGCTATAAGCAAACTCCAATAATACCCTAGAGAAAGCAGAGAAGGTTTCAACATAATGCCTCTTCTATACATTTAAAAAAAAAAGGAGTGGTCACATAACGAGAGCATGGGGTTCATGTATCTCTTCCTATCCTCACTGCCCCTTTTCCGCCTCTGGTTTTCCTGTCATTCTCTTGCCCCAACTGCTACCTTCCTTTACTTTCTCTTGCCCATTTCCTCACACACTTCTTCTCCACCCCTCTTCCCTGACCTCTCCCATACACAATCGCCTACCTGATGGCAGGCTTCCAGCGAGTGCCTAGCGAAACGGGTGAGAATATCCAACGTGTCCAGCACCACCACTGGCACAGGACGAACCACCTCAAGGACATATCTGAGCCGGTGAAGAATCTTGGTCTTCAACAATCCCTGTGAGGAAAAAGGCAATGAGACGGCAGCCTGCTCTTTGCACTGTCATATCACTGGTGCATGCTGGTCAGGGAAACAGAGAGTGGAGGGGACAGGAATCTGAAGAAAGAGAAACACACAGAGACTGTGAGAATGGGCTCAGTGGCCATTCTATTAATTCTGCTAAAAACCATGAGGGATTTTTTTTTTTTTTAAACAGAAAGCAGTTTAGAAAAAAAAATATAAGATAGTTGGTGCTTTTACAGGAAGAAAGACTGCATCTTATCAAGAGCCAGTAGCCTCACACTACTCTAAACAAAAAGGAAGAGGTGATTTCTAGAGCAAAGGTTACTTCTGTCTCAGGAATGGGGTGGGTGGGGGAGGGGAGAGCCCTCCCCTCCTAGGCGGTCAGTTTGAGACTTTGAAAATTCATCCCAGTGTTTTGAATTTCCTTCTTTTGAGAAACACATATTGCTATAATGCTAGTGGCGAGCTTCAGTTTGCTTGGCACAAGAGGCACCCCCGTGGTTTGAAATTACCTTTACAACATCGTAGCGAGCAATATCACTATCTGACTTGTTTGCGTCCTTTGATTTCTTCCCTTTTTCCTTTTCCGTAGCATTACTCTCAGGTTCCTCCTCCTCCTCTTCATCATCTTCCTCTTCATTTGGTAGGAAAGGGAAAACCATGAACCCCTGGTACCAAGAGAAAGTCATGTCCAAGCACTCCTAAAAATAAATAAATAAAAAATGGCATTTTCAGCTGCCACTTTTTTTTTTTTTGGAAGAGGCGATTTTCCTTTATTTCTTTCACAACCTCCCCAGACAGCGTGACCGAGTGAACTACAGGTCCAGTATTGGCTGAAAAAACAACAAACAAAAACGTCCCCAGAGATTGGCTGCACATAAGAACATAAGAAATTGCCATGCTGGGTCAGACCAAGGGTCTATCAAGCCCAGCATCCTGTTTCGAACAGTGGCCAAAACCAGGCCACAAGAACCTGGCAATTATTTATTTATTTATTTTATTTAACAGTTTTTCTATACCGACATTAAAATACACATCATGTCGGTTTACATGATAACAAAAAGGTGGAAATTACAAATAACAAGGGGGGAGGGAGATGGGAAGCTAAGAGTAACTGGGGGTCGGAAGGAGACCCCAACAAGTAGGAGGAGAGAAGCGAGAGGAACAGTAACATCTAAGTAACAAGGTTAACTATGGTTCAAGGAAAAAATATATTGTTATTGTTAAAGGAGTAGGAGGATCCAATTACCCAAACACTAAGAAGATCCCATGCTACTGATGCAATTAATAGCAGTGGCTATTCCCTAAGTAAACTTGATTAATAGCTGTTAATGGACTTCTCCTCCAAAAACTTATCCAAACCTTTTTTGAACCCAACTACACTAACTGCACTAACCACATCCGCTGGCAACAAATTCCAGAGCTTAATTGTGCGTTGAGTGAAAAAGAATTTTCTCTGATTAGTCTTAAATGTGTTACTTGCTAACTTCATGGAATGCCCCCTAGTCCTTCTATTATTTGAAAGTGTTAATAACCGAGTCACATCTACTCGTTCAAGACCTCTCATGATCTTAAAGACCTCTATCATATCCCCCCTCAGCCGTCTCTTCTCCAAGCTGAACAGCCCTAACCTCTTCAGCCTTTCCTCATAGGGGAGCTGTTCCTTCCCCTTTATCATTTTGGTTGCCCTTCTCCCTTCTCCATTGCAACTATATCTTTTTTGAGATGCGGCGACCAGAATTGTACACAGTATTCAAGGTGCGGTCTCACCATGGAGCGATATAGAGGCATTATGACATTTTCCGTCTTATTAACCATTCCTTTCCTAATAATTGCTAACATTCTGTTTACTTTTTTGACTGCTGCAGCACACTGAGCCGATGATTTTAAAGTATTATCCACTATGATGCCTAGATCCTTTTCCTGGGTGGTAGCTCCTAATATGGAACCTAATGTCGTGTAACTACAGCAAGGGTTATTTTTCCCTATATGTAACACTTGCACTTGTCCACATTAAATTTCATCTGCCATTTGGATGCCCAAATCTTCCAGTCTTGCAAGGTCCTCCTGTAATGTATCACAATCCACTTGTGATTTAACTACTCTGAATAATTTTATGCACAACTCATAATCCTCCTGCCCAAGTGAATCACCTCTATGACGTGCCTAAAACCATCAGCCCCGAGAGACAGGCGACCATGTGCATGGGCCCCGCTGCTCCCATAAAACTTCAGGGACATCTCCGCTATCCCACTCTAACCGAAGGACCTCTCGCAGCTCCCACCGCTGCAGCACAACACTAGGGGCAGAACCATGTTAGTACCTCGTCCTTAGAAGATACCAGCAGGGGCATGGAGGGCACGGATGGAGGCCGCAATCACATTGTCTGTGGAGTCATCCAGAGAGAACCGCAAGAGGAAGAGGAACCCAGCATCCAGCAGCAAGCGCATGACACTGCCCTTCAGGGCCGAACTGAACGCCCCCTGTTTGGCCTACGAGAAAAAGCACATGCAGGAAACATCACTGGAAAGAAACCAGGTGCAACGCACAGAATCATTACAGAAACAATAGAAAACACCAGTGCTAGAAAGATCTAGCAACAACATAACCCCCCTTTAATAACAGCAAAATCTGTAGAGCCCACAACAAAACACTTCCCACTTCTCATGCTCATTCCTCTCCCCCCCCCCCCCCCCCCAGCCCATCTCCACCTGTCCGTGTGCCCATCTCTTTCCTTCTATCTCACCTTCTGGACAATGCGGGCCAGGACTTGTAGCGACAGAGCCCTCTGCTGAATCACCTGGCTCCGGGACAGGTGAAAGAGCTCTTGGAGAGAATAGCCAGCTCTCTATGGGAAGACACAGAGAGAGAGAGAGAGAGAGAAAGGCTATTTTACATAAGGGAAACCGATGCCCCTGAGCAGGAGCTGAGAATGAGTGCTGAACACGTTTTATACACGGTGTGCTCCGGTGCCTGGAGATAAACAGTTTTTAAAGCTCATTATTGAATATCATGTCTTTTTCTCAGCCTGGCAGTTTCCTCCTGGCTCTTCTGGGCTTCCGGCTGAAATCAAAACCAGGGCTGGGATCTGGCACCATGAGCCTTCACGTGCAACTAGCTGGGGATTTTTCCCCCCTATTTGATGTAACCTTCCCATTGACTTTACTCTAGTCATTGCAGCTGGAAGCCATGCATCAGGGCTCCCTCTGGAATCCTGCAACCATGGGCCCAATCAATCCAGTCGCTAAGTATTGCCATTGTGTGATGATGACTCCTCCCTCCTTGCCCTTCATCCTCCCCAAGAGGCTGTGAATGCTGCCCCTGCATTTCTCAGATGTGTAACAGACCTGTTTAACTGCAGTTAAAGGTACAGAGTTCATGGGGGCCATATTGGTCCTAGGGAAAACCGGCATCTTTGTAGGCTGTGGTACCATCGATTGGATGCACAAAGATGAGGATGCGCTACAAGAGGGGAGCAGAGAGGGGCATTTCTTCAGATGCTACCTACAAAAGGGACCTCGGTGCTCTTAAATGCTCATGTTTTTAAAGCATCTTTATTGTTGCCCCAATACAATGTGTATACATCTACACAATCCAGCCAGTTAAAGCAAGTAATTTTAAATGGTATCTTTATAAAGTTTGCAAAGGCTATACATGAAAACTGTGTAGAGATCAATTCAGAGCATTTTAGAGCCACACACCCAACATACCTCACACGTCAGTACGGAAGATTAACATTCCTATTATGAGCCCAGGAGTGATAAAGTCCATCAAGCTGGCTATCTCATGAAGGTATCAATACTAGAATCTGCCCATCCCTGCTGAATTCTTTAAATATTTTGGGCCAGACTTACAGTGGTCCTGTGCTACTTAGTGTTGTTCAATTTATGGGCTATTCCCAAGAACTCGCCAGAAAATCTGCTATACATTCTGGGGGCAATTTTCAAATCTGTGCAGATTGTGGCAAAAGTCCGCAGGTACTTTTCACCACAGACTTAGCAGCAATTCTCAAAGAGGAAGTAGGTACATAGTTTCACTTTGAAAACTGCTCAAGGAAAGAAGTACTCGTAGATATGTGCACCTCCTTTTTCTGCAAATATTTTTTTCCATGAAAAGCACACATAGTTTTGACAATGCATAACTATTCTCATTGTTTTCCCCCAACAACCTAACCTCACTTGTGATCCCACCTACTTTCTTCTTGGAATCACATACTTTATCTGCATACAGGGTGAGCAATTTTCAAAATGTCCATTTTATCTAAGCAAATGGCTTTTGAAAATTGCCCTCTGTTCGTATTTTTACTTTGAAAAATCGCACCAGGGAAGAATACCCACAAAGATCTGGGCCGGGTTTTTTCCGGCTCAAAAACACTAAACGCACAGTTTGGAAAATCCAGAACTTTGCATGCAGTTATCTTCCCTGAACAGGCCTAACCCCACCTTAGAGCCTAAATACACAAGTTGAAACAGCTTATCTGGTAATAAGGTGGGCTGAAAGTTTCTGTAAATAAATAAAATAAAATAAATCTGTGCACCTTCTTTTTTACCTACATACAAGGGTGTGCAGTCGATTTATGCAGGTAAAATGTTTTTTTACCTGTAGAAATCCTTTTTGAAAGTTGCCATTTATGTTCTTCTGACCTTCTTTTCTCGGTTATCAGAACCAGATAGCTCTTGCTCATCATACATATTGCATCAATAAGGGCAGAACTGTGGCCTTTCATGCCCCTCTACCTGCATTTAACTCCTAGGAGCTCCCCCTCTCAGAGGATGCCACTGATGTCTGTGAGCACTTTCCCTGCTGCAACAACATTGAGAGAAGGATGAAGCAGTAAGAGGCACTTGGAGAGAGGCAGGAAGGGCAGGGGAAAAGGATGGTCAAAAAGGGAGAGAAAGGAGAAAAGAAAAGCAAAATGAATGAGGCAATAAAAAGGAAGGTGAAAGAAGAGGGAACAGAAGGGGATCTGGATCCTCCCTTGCATGGGAATATATCACTGTAAATGACCGGCTTTCCCCTCCTCTAGAAATAGACCAAAAATGAGCAGGGCAATCTTTTATTCTAACACACATATAGTCAATTAAACACAGCATGTTCCCATACCTCTGCTTCCTCGCCATGGTGATGTAAACCCAGATGTGTAGGAAGATCTGCATCAGGGGGAATCAAGTCTCCCTTCAAACTAAATCGAGCCTGCATCCCCTGACAAAAAACAATAGAAAAAAGTTACACCATGAAATCTCAGTTCCCAAAAATTGTGAGCTTCTCAGCTCTCGGTCCCAGGCTTGTAATTGTTGTTCCCTCTATGTACCGGGATCAGTCCAGACTCCTGGGTTTTTGCCTCCCCACCAGCAGATGGAGACAGAGAGGTTTTGACCGACTCTGCCCTATACCCTGAGGTGCCACCTACAGTCCCGTCAGTATTTCTCTGTCTCCAGCAGATGGTGGAGGTGCAAAATCCTAGTCTGTAGCTAGTTTCAAAAGAAAAAAAAAAATCAAATTGTAGTCAGGAATTTGGCTTATGATTTGTTTAGAGTTGGTGTTTCTTTATAAAAAAAAAAAAAAAGTTGTTTTGTTTCCTCAGCTGGTTTGCAATGCTTCGAGGTGCGGCCTGTCATGCATGTGGGGATGCGCGCAACGGTCTCTGTTCTGCCTGCCTCCCCGGAGTGTAAAGCACATCGGCGGCGGTCAGGGGAGGTGTTTCTCGGCCGCAATAGGTCCTCAGCGACATCCGAGCACTTGCGGCCTCAGCCTGCAGACCCATTCCCGCTGAGCGCGGGAACTGAGGCCATTTTGGCCACATTTCACGCTGCAGCGCGAATCAAGGAGGGGGGCAGGGATTTCCCCTCCTCCTCTTTCCCCGCAGCCTACGGCCCCCGAAGTGGGCTGCCCGGCAAAGGAATTCCCAGGGCGATTGAGGAGAGCCCGAGGGGGCAACAGACTCCTCCTCCTCTTCGTTTTCATCTGAAATTGTTTTGTTGCTGCATAAGGCCTTTAAGGCCAGGAGAGCAGCTCAGAGTCATTCAGGTGAAGGCCCTAAGGTGTATTCAGTCCAGGGGGCCAGTGGCTCAGGGAGTCAAGTGGTCAAAAGGTCCCGGCCTTCAGCAGGAGTGGGAGATCCAAAGGCTAAGAGACCGCTTCGGACCTTATCCCCCTATCTGCGGGATGATTCTTCCTCCGAGGTCTCAGAGCATGATGATCAGGAGCCTAGCAGGGCGCCTCATCAGGGAAGGCATCTGGAGGAGCACCAGGACCTACCTCCAGCTCATGAGGGTCCACAGATTGTCGAAGGAGATGACCCAAAGATGGTCCCGCCTGTTTTGCAGGGATGAGGTGGGCCCGCTAATTCCTGCGATCCTCGAAGAATTGGGTATTGAGACCCTTCAAGAGGACTCCTGAATGGGTTCCGTGGATCCCGTCATGGTGGGTCTGCGTGGTCCAACCAAGTTCTTTCCCTTTCATCTTTCTGTTATGGACTTGCTATTCTGAGAATGGGATACTCCTGATCTGGGCTTGAAAATCAGTAAGACGATGGACAAGCTATATCCCTTGCCAGAAGAGGAGTTAGACCTTTTCCGCATTCCTAAGATGGATGCGGCAGTGTCGGCGGTCACAAAAAAGACCACTATCCCTGTGACGGGCGTGACGGCACTCAAAGATTTCCAGGATCGGAAGCTGGAGGTGCAGCTCAAAAAGATATTTGAGGGTGTCGGCGCTTGGTGTCCGAGCTGCCATGTGTAGTAGTTTCTCCTTGAGGGTAAGTCTTCGCTGGGTCCAGCAATTGCAGAATAGCACTGCCCTGACGGAAGAAGAAGCAGTGCAAGCAGAGTATCTGGAAGCAGTGGTCGCTTATAGTGCAGATGCCCTTTATGACCTTCTGCATTCTTCAGCCAGATCAATGGTTTCAGCAGTATCTGCCCGCAGACTTCTCTGGTTGAGAAATTGGTCAGCGGACGTTTCCTCCAAAGCTCAGTTGGGCTCTTTACCTTTTAAGGGAAAGCTGCTTTTTGAAAAGGACCTAGAGGACATGATTCAATCCCTGGGTGAGAACAAGTTACAATTAACACCGCCTACCAGAGGATAGGCCAAGGGTGAAGGGCTCCTTTCCGTCTCGATTGCGCCTACGAGGAAATCGAAGATTCTGTTCCTCCCGATCTTCAGGATCTTCCTTTCGACAGCCATTGGGAAGACAACAGTCCTGGTCTCAGTCCTTTCGAGGCCGGCGCTCCTGCAAACCAGGAGCCCGCAGTCCTCCAAGTGGCGTCAAGTCCTCCCAATGATGTGAGTTGGTCCATTCCTCTGCTCCAGTGGTGGGAGGCAGATTGTCTCGGTTTTACAAGGAATGGGCCACTCTGACTTCCGACCAGTGGATCCTCAATGTGATAAAGCATGGTTACGCATTAGATTTTGCTCGGTGCCTTCGAAATCACTTTCTCATCTCCCCATGCTCGTACGTTGAGAAGCGACGGGCGGTATGGGACACATTGCAGCGTTTCCTCGAACTCAGGGCCATTGTAAAAGTTCCTCTCGCAGAACAGCAGAAGGGCAGTTACTCCATTTACTTCGTGGTGCCAAAGAAGGAAGGGCACCTTCCGGCTCATTCTCGACTTAAAAAGATTAAACGGATCCCTTCGGATGCCATGGTTTCACATGGAAACTCTGAGATCAGTCACTGCGTCGGTATGCAAGAGCGAATTCTTGGCGTCTCTAGATCTCACAGAAATGTACCTGCATATTGGCATCCGATCCGACCACCAGAAATTCCTGAGGTTGGCCATCCTAGGAGACCACTTCCAGTTTCGTGCCCTGCCATTCGGTCTGGCCATGGCACCCAGGATCTTTAAAAAAGTGATGACTGTGGTGGCAGCGCAGCTCCCCTCACGGTTACCTGTGGAGCGGGTGTACAAAAGTCACCAACCCCCAGCCCTTCCACCTCGACCAAACAGGGTAGGGGTCCCTCATGAGAAATCCCAACCCCTGGGAGGAAGGCTCAGAGCAAAAAAACAGGACCAAAAAATACTGGAACAAATTGCAGGTTTATGCATCAGTCACCAACAGCTGGAGACAGAGAAATACTGAGGAACTGCAGATGGCAGTGTATATAAAGCAGTGTCAGTTTTACTTTCTCTGTCTCTACCTGCTGGCATGGATGAATAAACCCAGGAGTCTGGACTGATCCGGGGTACGTACAGGGAATGGCTGATTTGGGCAAAGTCGGAGTTGCTTTTCCGCTCGGTGGTTCATCGGGTTCTTCAGCTATTGAGATCACTCGGCTGGGTGATCAACTTCACCAAAAGCCCCCTAATTCCTTCCCATCCTTGGAATTTATGGGGGCCCGGCTCGACACACGACAGGGCCAAGTTTTTCTGACTGAGGGCTGCATCGTCAAGTTGCAGGAACAGGTTCGGGATTTGTTGTCCAAGCATCCTCCCAGAGTTTGGATTATTTGCGGGTCCTTGGATTAATGGCGTCCACCCTGAAGTTTGTTCCTTGGCCTTTGCTCATATGAGACCTCTGCAGTCAGCATTGCTTTCCCGTTGGAGCCCGATGCGGAGCAATTTCATCTCCCTCTGCCTCTTACAGACTCTGCTTGTTCCAGTCCAGATTGGTGGCTCAACTTGGACAACTTGAACCACGGGGTATCCCTGGAGGTTCCCAATTGGACGGAGGTCACCCCGGACGCCAGTCTCACCGGCTGGGGAGTGGTGTGTCAGGAGAAATCGGTACAGGGCCAGTTGTCGAGGGAGGAGTCCCAGTGGTCGATCAATTGTCTGGAGAACAGAGAGGTGCGATTAGCACTGCAGGCCCTCTGACCGATCCTGCAAGGGAAGTCGGTCAGGATCCTGTCCGACAATGCGACCACAGTGGCTTATATCAATCGCCAAGGAGGAACCAAGAGTCGACCGGTGGCGAGCAAAGCACAATAGTTAATAATCTGGGCGGAACAGCATCTAGTCAGCATTGCAGCCTCTCACATTGCCGGGGTCGACAATGTCCAGACCGATTTTCTCAGTCACAACCGGCTCGATCCCAGGGAGTGGGAGCTCTCTCAAGAGGCGTTCAAGCTCATATGTGACAACTGGTCCAGGCCAAGTATGGACCTGATGGCAACATTTAGCAATGCCAAGGCTCCTCATTTCTTCAGTCGATGCCAAGAGCCAGGAGCGGAAGGCATGGATGCATTGGTTCTCTCCTGGCCAAGGAACGTTCTGCTATACATGTTCCCACCATGGCCTCTGATTGGCAAAGTGCTGAGGCACATAGAATCTCACCTGTCGGAGGTGATTTTGATAGCTCCGGAATGGCCGAGGCGTCCATGGTTTGCGGATCTAGTCAATCTGGTTGTGGAAGGACCCCTCCGGCTGTGAACCTTCCCGAACCTCCTTCGTCAGGGGCCCGTTTGTTTGGAAGAGGCAGATCGCTTTTGTCTAGCGGCATGGCTTTTGAAAGGCAACGTCTAAAGAGCAAGGGCTATTCTCACACAGTTGTGGCTACCCTCTTGTGATCTAGGAAACCCTCTACTTCTCTAGCCTATGTCAGAGTTTGGGGGATATTTGAGTTGTGGTGAATTGATCAGGGGGTGGCTCCTTCTGGTGCCTCAGTATCAGTATCACATATTTTGTCGTTCTTGCAGGCTGGTCTGGCAAAGGGCCTTTCATGCAGCTCATTAAGGGTACAGATGGCAGCTCTAGGTTGCTTCCACAGTAAGGTCGGCGGAGCAGTGTTGGCTGTGTATCCGGATGTGGCATGTTTTCTCCGAGGAGCAAAACATTTATGTCCGCTGGTCAGGAATCCTTGTCCGTCGTGGAGCTTGAATCTGGTTCTCAAAGCTCTGTGAGGGGCACCTTTTGAGCCGTTGAAGAGGGTGACGCTAAAAGATCTTATGTTAAAGACTGTTTTCCTCGTGGCTATTTCCTCAGCTCGTCGGATGTCAGAACTTCAGGCGTTATCCTGCAGGGAACCCTTTTTGAGAATTATAGATACGGGAGTTTCGTTATTATGGTTCCTTCCTTTCTCCCAAATGTTGTGTCCTCCTTTCATTTGAATCAATCGATAGAGCTCCCTTCCTTTCCTGACTTGGATCGAGCCGACCCCTAGTCGAGGGGCCTGAGGAAGCTGGACATGCATCGCATTCTATTGCGTTATTTGGAGATTACCAAAAGTTTCCACATGTCGGACCATCTCTTTGTGCTGTGGTGTGGTCACAAAAGAGGGCACAAGGCGTCCAGGGCTATGGTCGCTCGCTGGTTGAAGGATGCTATTGGTTCGGCCTATCTGCTTCGAGGCCAGACGCTCCCGGTTGGGCTACAAGCACATTCTACCCATTCGCAGACAGCATCATGGGCAGAATGTCAGCAAATTTTGCTGCAAGAGATTTGTAGGGCAGCTATGTGGAAGTCTTTGTACACCTTTGCGAAGCATTATCGGTTGGATGTCCAGGCCCCAGGCATTGGGGGGGTTGGTGAAGGTGTGATCCGAGTGGGACTCTCCGGGTCCCATTCCAACTAGAAGAGCTCTGGTACATCCCAGGAGTCTGGACTGATCTGGGTACGTACAGGGAAAGGAAAATTGATTCTTACCTGCTAATTTTCGTTCCTGTAGTACCACGGATCAGTCCAGAGTCCCGCCCATTTTCAGTATTCGGGTGACGAAGAGTCCGCTCCTTCAGGGCTTAATTTTTTTCTGCAGATTGATTTTCTAGATATCTATACATGCTCATGGGTTCTGGTTTGTCTTGGGGTTCATGAGCAGGTTGAGTATGTTATAGGTTTCTCTTCCCCGGTTCTTGCGAGGCCGTTAACTTGTTATGATAGTTTTATCTTGTTCTGTTTTGATACAGTTAAATACTGACGGACTGTAGGTGGTACCTCAGGGTATAGGGCAGAGTCGGTCAA
This sequence comes from Rhinatrema bivittatum, assembly GCF_901001135.1. Lineage (NCBI taxonomy): Eukaryota > Metazoa > Chordata > Amphibia > Gymnophiona > Rhinatrematidae > Rhinatrema > Rhinatrema bivittatum. Next base: position 109,224,932 of record NC_042618.1, read on the forward strand.
AACTTCTGTCTCCATCTGCTGGTGGGGAGGCAAAACGAAGAGTCTGGACTGATCCGTGGTACTACAGGAACGAAAATTAGATGGTAAGAACCAATTTTCCTCTCTTCAAATGAGATTCAAAATACAAAGGGATCAATATTCAAGAGGAATCTAAGCCGGCTAAGGTCTTAGCCAGCTGGATCAAAGCCTTCAAAAATTAGACATCCTAACCTGTTACATGTACACACCGAACCTCTAGCAGGCGGCTAAATTTAATCGGACAAATTCTGGGCAGGCTTGGCGGTGGTATTAGGACGGGACTAGAAATTTAGAAAGCTCTGACTGATTTCCAGCACTAGCTGCCTAACTTGGCAGGATAAATGTAGGTGCTGCAAAAGCAGTCCTAAATCTAACTCCCTTCCTCACAAAAAATAAATACATTAAACAAAACAAGCCCCTGGCAGCCCTATCACCTATCTCCCACAATCCCGATATGCCTTTTTTCTTTTTCGGTTCCATCCTCTTCCCCAGACACTCTCGAGAGTCCTTAAAAAAAACAAATTTATTGTCCCACACTCCTGGTGCTCCCTTTTTTTTTTTTTTTTTTTAAAGAGAATTGGCCTGTGGTTCCCATCCTCTTGCCCTCATTCTCCCATTTCTCTTTCAAAGAAAAAAAAAAAAAAAAAGGAAGAATGAGCCCATAGTCCTCCTGTTGTGTCAGAGGTGGACCCTTGGGCCGAGATGGGGTTGACGCAACCCGTAGGTACGGACCTACGGGTCCCCACCATCAGCATGTGGAGTGGGCTGAAGCTAGAGGCTGCTGGAGTTTCACCTATACCAGCCCTCATTCCCCTCAGTTTGAGCCTTTGGGTGCCAGGGCCGGCAGGACTGAGGTGGGCCTCAAGGTTAGTTAGTAACAAGAGGTGGTTCAGCCCAGAGACAGCAGCCGGTAAATGGCATAGTCCTACCCTGGACTGGATTCGGTACAGGAACTCAGGTGCCAAAGGAACAACAAGTAACTGTAGGTGCTCAAGCAAAGGAAGGCCTAAGCCTTGTAAGTCCACGTCCAGAGGATAGGCAAGAGGAGGCATCACTGACAGGCTAGGATCAGAGCCGGCAGCAAATGGAATTTGTGGCAAACGGCGTAGAAGTCTGGCACAGAAAGGCCTATAGCATAGTTGATCAAGGCAGTGGTCAGGGCACAGAGAAGGCAGACATAGTCGATCAAGGCAGTGGTCAGGGCACAGAGAAGGCAGGCATAGTGAAACATAGCGGAGGTCCGGGGTTAGAGACAGGCCGAAAAGTGATCCAGCGTAGCGGAGGTCCGGGGTTGGAGACAGGCCGAAGAGTGGTCCAGCATAGCAGAGGTCTGGGGTTGGAGACAGGCTGAAGAGTGGTCCGGCGTAGCGGAGGTCCGGGGTCGGAGACAGGCCGAACAATAGTCTGGTGTAGCGGAGGTCCGGGGTTGGAGACAGGCCGAAGAGTGGTCCCGCGTAGCAGAGGTCTGGGGTTGGAGACGAGCTGAAGAGAGTCAAACAAAGCAGAGTCGAAATCCAAAGAGTCAGTCCAACATAGATGAGACAGGAACGAGGAAGACAGGAACCGGGAACCACAGGAATCAAGAACATGGAAGTAGAGAGGATTCTCTATCAGCAATGAGAACTCTGAGTACGAAGAGAACTGTTGCAAAGGCAATGCTATGAGGCGAGGCCTGAGCTTTTATACGCTGAAGAGTCTGACGTCAGCATCTGGGGCTGTGGCCAGGTTCCCGCCGTGGGCCCTTTAAAAGAACTAGTGATGCGCGCACCTAGGGAGGGGCGTAGTGCCGATGGCGACGTCTCTTGCAGGCCACAAGGAGAGGCCAGACGAGCAAGGACATCTTGGTTGGCAACACTGGGGACCATGGCAGAGCTGGAGGCACCGGAGGCGACCTGAGGTCGGAGCTGGCGGCCCACCACCGCCAGCGAAGAGGAACCAGGAGCTAGAGTCCACATGAGAAGGTGAGAGGGCCGTTCTGCGGGTCTGCCGCAAGCGGCACACATAATACCCCCATCCACTTTCCCCTACCCTCCCTAGGGTCCTTTTAACAAAAGAAGAGAGCCCTGTTGGCCGGCCAGCAGCTACAACCTCCCTCTGGCTCTCCTCTCACAGAATATTAAAAAAAAATGTAAAAGGCTGTGGGGGAAGCCCTGGGATCCCCTGCCTGCTCCAGTCCAAATGAGAACAGAGGGCTGGCTTGGAGACCACGTTCCCCGCCCTTTCTTTCCTTCTGTGGAAAGGAGGGCGGGGAAATATCAAGGTAGGAGATGTTAGGCGGGGCAGGGAAAGGATACTTTGACAGACCTTTTTTGTTCTCCCCTGTCTGGCCTGTGGCAGGTCCTTCATCCATTCAAGTTTCTCAAACTCCACAGTGTCCATGTGAATCCAGTCCTTCTGGGGTTTCACAGGGAGGTCTTCCCCTGTGAGGAGAGAGGAGAAAGCAGCAGAACAGAATTACCTTGCAGTCTCCTTAAATAGCACATGACTGGGCATAGCCCTGACCTAAATGAGTACAACACACTGCCCCTTCCAAAACATAGAAAGCTGTGGAAGAGGCGCAAAAGCATTTTCTCATTAAATGACACACTGCAAACTCCTTGGAAGAAAAAGACCAGATGAGCCAGGAGTTCTCCCTATGTAAGACACTCTTCCCAATTCCCACAGGCGCCATTAGCTCACTGATCTTCAAGGAGACTGCCCTCATTTGCTCTCATTTCCTATGGAAGGAGAAATATAAAAGACCATAATTAAGTCGGTCAGTCATATTCAGTGGCGTAGCCAGAATTGATTTTTTGGGTGGGCACAAGGTTAACATAGGTGGGCACAAGGCATGCAGGTCTACTAGTTGTTTTCTTACTGATAAATAATGCCATATACTGCACCCTAGAATGGCTTTCTAAGTAGTTTGCAACAGCCATTATGTGTCATGTATGAAACTTTAAAATAATTTACTTCAATTATTTCAAGTATAGAAAACAATCAAATCCAATCATATAATAAAACAAAAATTAATGTATTCTTTCATGAACCATCTTTGCAGAAACCCAGAAATCTTCATAAATACAATAAATATAATTAATCATCAGAACAGGTGGCAGCGCAAAGCTGCGGCAATTCACATTACAAGTAACATGAAAAAAAAAATTCAAATTCTGGTGTAATCTCAGCAAAAAATAACCCTCCACTGCTATTTTGTGAAGTAACAAACTCTTGCAAAGAAAGAGGCATCTGGAACCTTGCCAAACAATCACAGCACTGACTCTCAGGATTCAAACAGCAACCTTATGAAAAAGCAGCAATGCAAATACTACACCAGGCCCTAGAACATTAATACATCACCTACGGGAATAACAGAACAGGCTGGACTACTACTACAGAGAAACTATATGCTAGAAATACTCATTTCTGTCACAAACAGGCAAAACTGAGACCGACCCTTACCTAATATAGAAATAAGAGACTATAAATTAGAAATAGAAACATGTAGATAAAGCCAAAATAGAAAGCCTGAGAAACTAAAATGTCTGAACAGTGGAATACTTAAGAAAGAGCAAAATACAAAAATATAAGAATGCACATTCCCAAAGATGACATATTTAAATTGCTAACATCTCTCTCTCTCTCTCTATATATATATATATTTTTTTTTTTACCTTTGTTGTCTGATCTTTGTATTTTTCTAATCAGTTGGTCCTGGTCTCTCTTTCCCATTTTTTCCCTTGTCGCTCATTTCCTAATTCCTCTTCAGTGTCTTTCTACTACTGTCTTCTTCCCTTCCACACACACACACACACATATATACATAAATGCTTTCTCTCACAGAGAAAGCATTTATGTATATATGTGTGTGTGTGTGTCTAACTCACATATGCTCTCCCCCCCCCCCCCCAGCTCACATTCTCTGCAAACACACATACAAGCTCTCACTTTCTCACCCCTCCCCAGGCTTATATTCTTATGCACACACAGACGCACATCCAGGCACCCATTCTCATCCACACACACAAACCCATTCTCCCATTCTCACCCACACATACACACATTTAAGGTCCCATTCTCACCCACACATACACACTTTCAAGCACCCATTCTTACCCACATATTCAAGCTTCCATTCTCACCCACACACACAAACCCAGGCTCCCATTCTCACCCATATATATACACATTCAAGCTTCCATCCTCACCCACATATTCAAGCTTCCATTCTCACCCACATATTCAAGCTTCCATTCTCACCCACACACACACAAACCAGGCTCCCATTCTCACCCACATATACACACATTCAAGCTTCCATCCTCACCCATATATACACACATTCAAGCTTCCATCCTCACCCACATATTCAAGCTTCCATTCTCACCCACACACATTCAAGACTCCATTCTCACTCCCATACACACCCAGGGTCCGATTTTCACCCACACACACACAAGGCTCCCATTCTCATCCTCACATACACATTCAAGCCTGTGCACAGTTTCCGCTTCCTCCCCCCAGAGCAGGAAGATCAGCTGGCCTCCTGCTATCTTCGGGCCGTATGGCCGACCAATCTTCCTGTTTGGGGGGGGGGGGAGGAGAGCGGAAGCGCCGCGCACAGTTTCCGCTTCCTCCCCCCAGAGCAGGAAGATCAGCTGGCCTCTCCTGCAGCCACTGGCCTCCTGCTATCTTCGGGCCGTATGGCCGACCGATCTTCCTGTTGAGGGGGGGGGGAAGAAGAGCGGAAGCGCCGCGCACAGCTTCCGCTTCCTCCCCCCAGAGCAGGAAGATCAGCTGGCCTCTCCTGCAGCCACTGGCCTCCTGCTATCTTCGGGCCGTATGGCCGACCGATCTTCCTGCTGGGGGGGGAAGCGGAAGCTGTGCGCGGCGCTTCCGCTCTTCTTCCCCCCCCCCCCCAACAGGAAGATCGGTCGGCCATACGGCCCGAAGATAGCAGGAGGCCAGTGGCTGCAGGAGAGGCCAGCTGATCTTCCTGCTCTGGGGGGAGGAAGCGGAACCTGTGCGCGGCGCTTCCGCTCCCCCCCTCCCCCCGCAAACAGGAAGATCGGTCGGCCATATGCTTGTAGGACCGCTTCCCCACGTGTGCCGTGATGGCGCGCCAAGCATGGGTTCTCCTCTTCACTGTCGCAGGGATGGGATCCCGCGACAGCCTTGCAGTTCCGGTGTCAGTTGGGTGGGCCTGGGTCTAAATTGGGTGGGCAGCTGCCCACCCAGGCCCACCCGTGGCTACGCCACTGGTCATATTACGTCATTGCTTGAGATGTACTTCAAATGCTTTAGTGTGTACAACCCTACAGCACATAGTATGGGAGTGTTTCCCTGTCTGTTTCGGAAAAAAATCCCCTGCAATTTTACAACATACCTAAGAAATCCAAAAGGTGCTTTACAATATACTGCTGTGTCTTGAAATTTAAAGTCCTTTTTTTTTTTTGCGCCTTTCCTCGCTTTTCTTCTACAGTAGTCTCTGCAGCTCCCCCCTTCCCCCGACTGCATGCCCCTGGGAAGTGAGCAGGGGAAGAGCTCCAGTTAACCTGTGCCTGCCTGAAACTGCAGAATGCCTCACTCAGCACAATTCACTGGCTGGCAGGGACCCGCCACAGCAGCAGCAGTCCATCCTGCCTCCCTCCCTAGGCCTGCACACAACACTTCCAGAAGTTATCTTCTGTCCAAAAAATATTACCCACACAACTTTGCCTGCCTCATGGCCCTCAAGTTTAAACTTGCACTAAGGTAATCGTTTTCCATAAGAGGCATCTGCTGCAAGTCCCACGGAGCTTAGGATACTGCTGTGCAGTTACTTGGTGTTATACAATATCCCTCTCTCAGCTGCCAGAGGTTAAAGAGAAATGGAAGCAGGAGAGCAGCCAAGACTGAAAGAATAGCTCCAGTCACTCAAGAACTTTCTAGGCGAACGGCGATTGATTTTTCAGTGTAAGGGAAACCTCGAATTGGGCTGGCTAGAATCCTAAAGGAGAGAGCTACCCTTCAGCATTTCATGCCTCAGGGAGATCTCAGTATACTTTATGGTATCCACAACACTCTACTGCTCTGGAAGAGTGAAAAGCTTAAAAATATATATATATTTCACCAAGGCTGAGGTAGAAAATACACAGTACAAACTGCAAGGAAACAAGAATTGCAGGGCAACTGCTTTGTGTGGTATCTATCCCCTCCTCTATGAAAATTCAGGGCTAGATCCGTAAGATTTAGGGAAAAATGTAACTTTGGTTTCTAGCTTTTAATAGATATACCTCTCCTGAAACTTTGGTTGCTGTAGTTTTGAATGATTTTTGAGAGATAAAGTGTGCACTGACAAACAGAGCAAATTCATAGTAAATTTTTTAACAGCTCACCACCCCCCCCCCCCACTCAAAATAATGAGAGGGGGGGCAATAAAGAGTATGGTAGAGTGCAGAAAGCCTGAAAATGAGAACCAGAAAAAGAGAAGATAAAGGAGAATGCAAGAGTTGGAGCTTGCTTAGCAGAATGGTTGCAAGGCAGCGGAAGGTATGAACAAGAAAAAGAAGATGCTGGAGTAAAGGCATAAGATCTGAAGATAAGAGAGAACAACTGAAACGCAGACAAAACATGGCGCATATGAGAAACGATGGCAGCCTAAGTGTTGCAGCAAATTCCTTCGTGAAGCACTAAGAGCAGGAGGGCTGTAAATTGTGGTCACTGGCACCTCAGGCTGAGCGTAAATCAATAGGCATTAATCACTGGCAGCTCCTGAGCTGCCCACAGGGAGGCTTCAGCTGAGAGAGCCTGCTGTGGGCGGAAGGGCTCATGGGCAATAAAACTGGCAGGATGTTCCTGCAGATTTCTTGCTTTTCCACCTTTTTCTGAGGAGCGTTCTGGTTCTTTTGTTGGGATTCCTTGTTTTTGGTGGGTTCAGGAGTCTATTTCACATATTCCAGAAACAAATTTACAAGATTCCTGTATTCTGCTTTGATTTCTGTAATGTAGCTGTTCCAAACCTCATGTGTAGAAGATATAAACTTGGAGAAAACATTACATTATACAGTCACTATTCTGAGCACAATGATTTGTTACACATTGCTGTCCGTACCTACATTTTCCATGTTCAAGAAAGCAGAAATTACTTACCATGTTCTCAGAGGATAGCAGGATGTCAGGCCTCGAACCTGGTGACATCAGATAGAGTTTGACATGGTGGAACTTTGACATCAAAGCTTCTAGAAACTTTAAGCACACCCCACTATGCATGCACATACCTGGGAATTTTTGATTTCCAGTCACACTGAGATTGGTCATGGATTACTGGGAAGAGGAAAAGCCAGTATGCATACAAACTCTCTCCTCTCTCATACACACACTCACATGTTCACTCGCATTCTCTCTCACACACATACATGCTCATTTTCCCATACACTCTCACTCACTTCTCTCCCTTCCCTCTCCCACACACCCCCCCCCCACTCCCTCTTCCAGACATACACACACTCACTTCCTCTCCTTCTCCCACACATATATATTCATGCTCTCTCCCTGCCCTGGTTGAAGCATCCTTTTTTTGGGCCTGCGCATTTGACAGAATAATGCCGTCCTTCTTCCGTCCGCACAAAACAAAGGGATGCCTCCTTCCTTCTTCCAGCCCATGCAGACCAACAGGATTTCTCCTTCCAGTCTATGTGGGCCCAGGTGATTTTCTTTTCCAGGCCATTTCAGCAGCAGAACAGCATACAAAGTTTTCCAGTGTTTAGCCAGAGACCTAGCAATTCCTATAGAATTATGGAATCAAATTTGGAGAGTTCCCAAGTAGTGGACATGTGCAAGCCCTGGACACTCCCTCTACATCCAATGTGGGAGAGTTTGATTGAAGAATGACATCTGCTGTCCTTGGGGACACTTGTTTCAGGATAAGCAGGATGGCAGTCTCATACATGGGGAATTCCAAGCTGCGCTGATATATAAAACTTCAGACCACAGAACAGAGCCAGTAGGCAAGAGACTCTTTTTGGTGCTGACAAAGTCATCCTAACACTTTCTGGGGTTTTTTTATGGCAGTCTGGAACAGGCCTATAAGGGATGCAATTGGTTTTATACCTCAAAAACTCTGGTAAGACAGCCTGGCCAAATCAGTAGTGAGATATGACATGTGTAAAGAACTCCACTAGCAGCTTTACAGATTCTCCATGGAGACAGATCTCAGGAGGACTAACGATGCCACCATGGCTCTAACACTGTGAGCACTTACATGACCCACCAGATTCAAGCCTGCCTGGGCACACAGAAGGAAACATAAATTTGCTAGCCAAACATATCTAGAGTGCTTGGCTACGGCAATTCCAGGTTTACTGGTGTCAAATGAAATAAAGAGCTGGGTAGACTATCTGAGGGCTTCAGTCTTCTCCAGATAGAAGGCTATGGTTTCCCTTAAATCTAAGCTACAACATCCTTTCACTTTGTGGACTCTGATACAATGTAGGCAGACTTAGGATGCATGCATATTGTGAAAAACTTTATATAAAGCAGATAAGTCATTAAACTTGCAGCTTACTGACTCCATGTGCCAAAGTGACTGCCACCAAAAATATGGCATCCCCAGTCAAGTACTTCAGCTCACAAAAGTCCAGAGTCTTGAAAGGAGCTTTCATCAATTGGGCAAGTACCATATTCAGGTCCCAGGACACAGTGCATGTCTTGATGGGTTTCTCTGACTGAAGCAAGCCCCGCATAAAAACAGACAACTAAAGGCTGTACGGATATAGCAGAACCATGTAAAAGTTAAATCTAAGTGCCAATTGCACTGGGGTAATGCCTAACTGAATTGGTTCTCAAACCCAACTCAGAGATGTAGATGGTACTCCAGCAGTTTTTGTGTGAAACAGGAGAAAGAACCTAGAACCTTTCCCTCAGAAGACATGGCAAAAGTGCTCCATTCCAAATCACAGGCTTTACTTGTGGAATCCTATGAGACACATCGCTGGATAGAGTCAGAAGTTGCAGGGCTACCCTTTCAATGTCCAGGCTGAGAGAGCCAGATACCCAATGTTGGGTGGCATAGCCGGCCCTGATCCTGACAGAACAGAGTTGAGGAATTCCCCAATCTGAATAGTTCTCTATTGGACATCTGAAGGAGCAGGAACCAAACCTGTCTCGGCCAATAAGGAAGCTATAAGGATCATAATTCCTTCATCTCTTCTAAATTTCTGTCAAGTCTTGTGACCAGAGTGCTTGGAGGAAATGCTTACAGAAGGTCCAGACTCCAATGCAGGGTAAAGGTATCTGAGGCTAGCTGCCACATGCTCCTCTCTTGTAACAGAATTTCAGGGACCTACCTGTTCAGAGGAGATGCAAACAGATTTATCAGTGTGTCCTCCACATGCAGAACCTCTGGTCTGCTATTCCTCTATCAAGGAACCTTTTGGGAAGGTTTCCAGAACCCAACTCAATCTGTCTACCAGGAGAGTCTCTACACCCACCAGATATGTGGCTCTGAGGACCATTCTGTGAGACAAGATCCAGTGCCACATCTGGACAGTTTCCTGCCACAGGAGGTATGATTCTGTTCCCCTGTTGTTAACATAAACATTAGGTAGCGGTGCTCTATTTGGAAGAGGACAAATTGTTGGCCAATCGAACCCTGAAAGCCTTCAAAGCATATCTTACCACCCTTAGCTCAAGGAAATTTAATCTGGTGAAATTCTTCCTGAACAGGCCAGCATCCCTGGGTGAGGAGTCCTTCCATAAGTTCCCCCAACCCAGATTGGATGCATCCGTGGGTAGAACAATTTGAACCAGAAGAATTTGGAATGCATCAGGTAGCAGGACAGAGTCCCTCAAATGATGCAGATGCTGTCCCAGAGATGCTGAATGACTGGACTCCACTATGATCTTAAGGGTCCATTGGACTCTTCAACTAAGAAGATGCACCACAGGAGTAATGCGTACTGTCAAAGCCATAATGATAAACAATCTTGACATGTTCCATGCTGATGTCTGCTGACTCGTTCTTATCTTCTCTACAGCGAATATAGACGTGAGAGAGTGAACCCTGACCTGCAGACTCCATGGAAAAGATGGAGGTTGAAGGGCCCTGCATGGGATGTGGGAGTGTGACCAGGGCTGCTCATTTTAGAGGAGCATGTTCAAAACTTCTAGAAGCTTTGATGTTGAGGTTCCGTGCCAGGCTCCATTTGAAGGTGTCACTCATGTGTGAGGACTGCTCATGTCTAAGGACAAGTAGGACTGCCATCCTACTTGTCCTTAGAAAATAAAAATGTTAAGCTCTGAGCAAACAGGGAACATATACAAAAAAAAGCAAAGCTGAGGCTGCCTAGTTTTCAGACTTTGGTAGTTTAAACAAACACTCACCAACTGTATTCCTTTATGTCAAATGGGAAGTCACAAGTAAGGGGACAAAAATATTACACAGGAAACACAATATGCTCTCTGGTTTTCAATCTTTTCAGCAGCTGATTTAACCAAGCTTCCATGCCAGCAAAATCCGTTAAAAAATAAATAATTTTTAACGATTTAAAAAATAAATAGAATTCTATGATGTAGTTATCCAATTTATATATATTTCTAAGGTTCACTAATAAAATTATTCTGATGTTTGGTTTTGATGTGAAATACAAAATAAAAGTGGTTAATCACATGTATACTGGTACCCTATTATCCACAGGTAATTTTTCTTCATCTTTAAGTTATAAAAGGATTTATGAATATTATAGATTAATTTGCCTAGAGAAAATGGGAAACCTATCTAAAATGGAGGCAAGCAGGACAGATAATCAAAACAAACAGAAAGATGCAAGGAATGGCTGAAAAAAGATCCAGTTTAGATGCTATCCAAAACTGAAAAAAAGAAGAAGACAAAACTGGGAGGTAGATATTTAGACATAGTTGTCTATGAAAGTTAGTTGGGTAAGACTTATCTGCCTAACTTACATGAGATATTCAGCAGCATATGGCTATGCTGCTGAATATCCCCATATTTGCCTCTACTTAGCTGGATAAGTCTTATCCAGCTAAGTTTAGACTGCTATAGTGCAGGTCTAACTTATCCAGTTAATTTAACCAGATAAATTAGCCAGATAAGTAGTGCCCACTGCCTATCCAGCTAACTACTGAGCTGGATAAGTGACTTATCTAGCTAAACGGCAGATACTGAACATAGCCAGATATTCAGCAGCTGTAATTTGGCAGGATAAGTGAACGTGATGTTTAGCATTTTTTCAATATCGAGGCTTGGGAGACCTATGTAAATATGGATCAGCTCAGAGCAAAAAACATTTCCTCTTGGCTTCTCCCCTTATCTGCATGCCTGGAAACTTTTGATTTCCAGTAACCCTGAGATTGTCATGGATTACCGGTGGGGGCAGGGGGGACCTATGCAGATAGACTTTCTACTCTGCTATGCACACTCACTCATTCTCTCTCCCGTCCCAAATCCACCAGTAACAGCAGCCTCCTCCTTCAGCCTGTGTGGCCAATGGACGATGACGCCTCTTTCTGCAAGCTGTGCAGGCCATCACTGCCCCTGTTCCTGGCCATTCGGAACAATGGGATTTTCCTCCTCCTTTTACTACATGCTGATGTTCCTCCCTTCTGTCACCCACTCAGGCCCAGGTGACTTCCTCTTTTGGGCCCAAATGGGCCACTTCAGCAGTTGGCTATTCAGGCTAGCATCTTAAGCTTTCTAGTGCTTGTCAGGAGACCTGGCAGTTCCGTTGGAATTTCAGAGTCTGCAGGTCAAATCCAGAGAATCCCTAGGTATGCTTATCAGTTTCTCAGTGCAAGAAGATTATTCTACATAGTAACAATACTTAGAGCCCATTTGGTAGGGAAGGGGCTGTGCTAGGACTCTCCTTTATCAGCTTGTTAGGTATTCATCTCTCTTACCTGTAATCTCCATTGTTTGTTCCTCCTCTCTCTTCACTGGTCCAGCCATGCTAGGCACCTCCATAGGGGACGCTATCAAAACACTCTGTGGTTCTGTTCTAGTGCAAGCAAAGTCAACCTGCTTTAGCACCTTTGCAACACCAACTTCAGATCTCCGTGACTTCAGGAAAGAGACCAAACTGGGATCTGAGGGAACAAGAGCATGATTTGAGTCAACAGCAACCTGCTTCTTTATGGCCAGGAATTTGGCATAGTAATAGTCAAATGCTAAACTCATTATCCTACACCACTTCCACTCTTCCCAAACTCTCATATAATGCAAATGAAAATTAGTTCTTACCTGATAATTTTCGTTCCTGTAGTACCACGGATCAGTCCAGACACCTGGGTTGTGACTCCGCACCAGCAGGTGGAGACAGAGTAAAACTTGTCGGGCTCCCTACATATAGTAAGGTGCCACCCACAGCCCCTCAGTCGCACGTAATGTCAAAGCCAGATAAAGCCAAAAACTAGCTAACTAGAAAAAAACCCCAAACATGAGGCCAATTCACAACAGCCCCTGAGCTGGAGCCGAAAACCTTCAGAACCAAACACAACGTGCAAAACTGCAAACTACAATGGCCAAATAAGCAACCGAGCAGACTCTCTCTCTTCTGCAAACTACAAGACACAGACGGGCGGGAGCCTGGACTGATCCGTGTACTACAGGAACGAAAATTATCAGGTAAGAACTAATTTTCCTTTCCCTGTACGTACCGGATCAGTCCAGACACCTGGGATGTACCAGAGCCAATTTACCCAGGGTGGGAAGCAGAGAGTCCCGCTCGGAGAACACTCGCCCCAAAACCCTGAGCCTCAGCCGCCTGGACATCAAGCCTGTAATGTCTCGTGAAAGTGTGCAACGATTTCCACGTTGCCGCTCTGCAGATCTCCTGTGTGGACACACTAGAAACCTCGGCCCAAGACGTGGCCTGCGCCCGAGTCGAATGGGCTCGAAGCTCCCTGGGTGCCAACTTGCCCTGCAGAAGATACGCCGAACCAATCGCCTCCTTGAGCCAACGCGCAATCGTGGCCCGTGAAGCCGCCGATCCTCTACGAGCCCCCGACCAGAGAACAAACAAGTGATCGGAAACCCGGAAAGGATTCGTAACTTCCAGATAACGAAGTAGAATCCTACGGACATCAAGCTTCCTCAGTTCCCTCGATCCCCTGGCCTGAGGATCCATGGCCGAAAACCCGGGAAGATCAACTGACTGATTTAAGTGAAAGGACGACACCACCTTGGGTAAAAAGGAGGGGACAGTCCGCAGAGAGACACCTGTCTCTGTAAAACGCAAAAACGGTTCTCTACAAGAAAGAGCTTGTAACTCCGAGACCCGACGCGCGGACGTAATAGCGACCAAGAACACTGTTTTCAATGTTAAATCCTTCAACGTCGCACGCTTGACCGGTTCAAAAGGCGACCCACAAAGAGCCGAAAGCACGCAGTTCAAGTTCCAGGAGGGACACGGATTCCGGACCGGCGGACGGAGATGCTTTGCCCCCCGCAGAAACCGCGTCACATCTGGATGGCCCGCCAAGGACACTCCCCGGACCTTTCCTCGAAGGCAGCCAAGGGCTGCCACTTGAACCTTCAGGGTACTCCAGGACAGTCCCTTCGAGAGCCCTCTTGAAGGAAAGAGAGAATCTCCGGCACTCCGGCCGAATGGGGTTCACCTCGTGAGCACTACACCAGTCCTCAAAGACCGTCCAGACCCTCATATAGGTCAAAGACGTGGACTGTTTTCTAGCCCTCAACAACGTGGTGATCACTGCCTCGGAGTACCCTTGGACCTCAGCGCGCCCTCTCAAAAGCCAAGCCGCGAGACAAAGTGATCCGCGTCCTCCAAACAAACGGGTCCCTGCCGCAGAATGGTCGCGTCGCCCCGCAAACGGAGCGGAGATTCCACCGCCAGCCGCAGAGATCCGCGAACCACGGACGCCGTGGCCACTCCGGCGCCACCATCACCGCCGCCGGATGTAGCTCGATCCGTCGGAGCACCTTGCCTATCAGAGGCCACGGGGGAAACACGTAGAGCAGCACGTCCGTGGGCCAAGGAAGCACGAGTGCATCGACCCCTTCCGCGCCCCGCTCCCTCCGACGGCTGAAGAACCTCGGAGCCTTTGCGTTTTGCGCGGTGGCCATCAGATCCAGACGTGGCTGACCCCACCTGGCACAGATGAGACGATATGCTACCTCCGGGAGCTCCCACTCCCCTGGATCCAGCCGGTGCCGGCTGAGGAAGTCCGCTTGTACGTTGTCGACGCCGGCGATGTGTGACGCCGCAATGCTGCTGAGGTGCCGTTCCGCCCCACATCAACTGAGCCGCTTCCTCCGCCACTTGCTGACTCCTTGTCCCGCCTTGACGGTTGATATAGGCTACCGTGGTGGCGTTGTCCGACAGGACTCGTACCGCCTGGCCCCGTATCCACGGCAGAAAAGCTTGCAACGCCAGCGCCACCGCCTTGGTCTCCAACCGATTGATGGCCACTGCGATTGCTGGGCTGACCACAGACCCTGCACCGAGCGCCCCCCACAGACTCCCCAACCCGAGAGACTGGCATCCGTCGTGACCACCGTCCAGTTGGGCAGGATCAGAGAAACGCCGCACGTCAGATGGTTGGGGCAGAGCCACCACTGCAGGCTGGCCCTGGCGCGGTCCGTGAGAGGCAGCGGGCGCAGGAACTCCTCCGAGACCGGCCTCCAGCGGGAAAGTAACGCTGATTGTAACGGTCGCAGATGAGCAAAAGCCCAGGGCACCAAGGCGAGCGTCGACGCCATGGAACCCAAGACCATCAGGTAATCGCGGACCAAAGGGCATCGTAGAGCTAGCAAACTCCTCACCTGTCCCTGAGCTTGAGGAACCGTCCTGAGTCAGGGCTACCGTGGCCTCCTTGGTGTCGAAACAAGGCCCCCAGATACTCCAACCTCTGGGTGGGCTGAAGGTGACTCTTGGCTAGATTGACCACCCAACCAAGCGACCGCAGAGCTGCAGACCCTGGCCACCGGCTTGTCTACACTCCATCTCGGATTTGGCCCGAATGAGCCAATCGTCCAGGTAAGGGTGAACGAGAGCCTTCCCGTCGGAGCTGAGCAGCCACCACACCACCATAACTTTGGTGAAGGTGCTTGGACGCCGTGGCTAGACCGAAGGGAAGAGCCCTGAACTGGAAATGCTTGCCAGGATGCAAAAATCGCACGTACTGATGATAGAGGCCGGCTGAATCCCTATGTGGAGATACGCCTCCGTCAATCCAGGGACGCTAGGACTAACTCGCCCGGGCGAACAGCAGCCACTAACTCCGAGCGAATCGTTTCATCTTGAACCCGGGGAACACGAAGGCACCGGTTGAACTCCTTTTTAGGTCGAGGATCGGACGATACGCTCCGTCCTTCTTTGGGACCACGAAATAAATGGAGTACCTTCCATGCCCCGTTGCGCAGCGGCACGGCAGTGATGGCGCCCAGAGCCTCCCAGGCGCTGGAGGTTTGCCCGTACGGCGGCCCTTTTGGCTACGGCCTTGCAGGGGGAGACGAGAAACTTGTCCCAGGGGAGACGTGCAAATTCTAACGCGTAACCGTGTCTTATCACGTCTAGCACCCACTGGTCCGAAGTGATTTTGGTTCCATTCTCGTAGAAACGCTCGAGGCGCGCTCCCACCAGTGGAATGGCCTCCCGAGCCTCCGCCGAGAAACGAACCAATCGGCGTATCATTGGGCCGACTTGGCCCGGATCCCGCCGAGGATCCCCCTGACCGGTTGAAACCTCTTCCCCCGAAAGGACTGAGACCAGGTGGAAGATCTGGCAGCGCCTCCTCGGAAGGATTGACCCGTCCCAGCTGACCTCTGCGGCCTCTTGGCGACGGTTTGTTTCGAAAACGGTTCCGTGGAGAGAAATTGGATCTAGGTCGTGGCCTGTCCTCCGGTAGCTTAAAAAGCCTTGTTCTCACTCAGGAACTGCATGATATCATCCAGCTGCTTCCCAAAGAGCAACTTCCCCTTAAAAGGCAATGCGCCGAGATGAGCCTTAGACGTACCGTCAAGCCGCCCCAGTTTCGGAGCCAAAGAAGACGTCGAGCTGACACCGCCGACACCATAGCCCTGGCCGAGGTGCGCAGCAGATCGTGCATGGCATCAGCGCGGTAAGCGATTACCGCCTCCAGAAGATCCGCCTGAGCAGCCTCCCCTTCTGAGAGACCAGCATTCGCTTGTAGGGTCTGGGCCCAGTGGAGCCCGGCCCGCAACGCAAAATTGCTGCAAATGGCCGCCCTGACTCCCAGGGCTGACACCTCGAACACTTTCTTGAGCTGTACCTCCAGCTTCCGATCCTGGACATCCCGCAGCGCCGTAGCGCCTGTGACGGGAATGGTTGACCTCTTAGTGACCGCCGACACGGCGGCATCCACGCGAGGAAGCCGCAGGAGCTCCAAGGCATCCTCCGGCAGAGGATACAGCTTATCCATGGCCTTACTTACCTTGAGGCCCAGCTCCGGGGTGTCCCATTCTCGGAACAGAATGTCGGACGCAGAAAAATGGAAAGGGAACGCCACTGTAGGGCCCGCGAGCCCCAGAAGCACCGGGTCCATCTTAGGCCCCTGGCGGGTTTCCACCGGTGGGGCCTCCACTCCAATTTCATCGAGGATCGCTGGAATGAGAGGGGAAAGCTCCTCCCTCTTAAAGAGGCGGACGACCTTGGGGTCGTCCCCATCCCCCGTCAGCGCACCCTTGCCCGCGCCCGGCTGCGCTGGACCCTGATCATCGGGCCCCTCGGGCCCTCCAGGCGCCCCTGAGACCGACCGTTCCTCCTCCGAGGAAGTGGACTCCGAATCCGCGTCCTGGGGCGCGCCTCGCGCCTGACGCTTGTCCTTCGGGGGCACCGATATGTCCCTAGGGCGGGCCGACCTCTTCCGGGAGCGAGAACGTCCATCTTCAGCTCCGGGCACCTTCCCGTGCCTGCGCCGCTCCCTCTGATACTTCGCCAGCTTTTTTAACAAAAATGAAAATCCTCCGAAAAAGACTCCTCCGAGTCCGAGTGCTCCTCCTCCGAGCCCCAATTTGCCGAATCGGGGGTACCCCGAGGCGCCCCCGCTGAGGCCCGAGGCTGGGGAGAGAGAGGAGGAGGCTGGGCGCCATGATCCATAGCTCTTTTAGCTGCCTCGTGGACCGAAGACAAAATGGCCGCCGTTCCCGCGCTAAGCGGGAACGGATCCGGCCCCCCCTCCTGTACTGCAACCACGCGCGGCGGCGAACGGGACGCCCGGGTCCGACCCCCCCCGATCGCCCCCGGACGGTCCCTCGCCTCCGGCGAGGCAGGCAGAGCACATGCCGTCCCGCGAAACTCGCGTGCGCGCGGAGCCGCACGCGCGGCAGGCAGACCCACAGGCATCTCGGCCGGAGACTAAAAACTACCAAGACGCCGCCGCAACTAAACACAAAAACGCCCTGAACGAGCGGGAGAGAGAGAGAGAGCCGGCGCAGAAAATAAAGAAAACTCTTTTTTTTTTTTTTTTTTTGTACTTATCCGCTGTCCACGGTCCTGAAGGCCTCCGAGCTCCACCGGGGGTGAGTGAACCGGGCTCCCCGGTGTCACCCCCTACACTGCTGCCAGAAAGGCCGGGTCCTCGACCCCAGCAGCGGCCTCTACCAGGGGAGGATGATCCCCTCAGGATCTGGCAACCCCCCTGGGAGACACCTCGAACAGGAGCCTCTAAAATTTCTTCTACCTTCTTTTTTTTTTTTTTTTTTTTTTTTAAATAAAAAAAAAGGAATCCGCTATCCTCTTTTTTTCTTATATGGTTTTGTTTTTTGTTTTTTTTTTAACTATCCCTGACTAACTAATCCAACCCAGGGATCCCAGAGACTGTGGGTGGACCTGCCCCATCTGCTGGAGACAGAGAAAGACTGAGGGGCTGTGGGTGGCACCTTACTATATGTAGGGAGCCCGACAAGTTTTACTCTGTCTCCACCTGCTGGTGCGGAGTCACAACCCAGGTGTCTGGACTGATCCGGGTACGTACAGGGAAAGTCAAACTATCCTCTATGTTTGGTGGTCTTCATCTGTGCCCCATGCATCCACAGAATATTATCTTTATCTATAAACCACCTATCAAAAACTAAACAGTGTACAAAGCAACATACATAATAAATCATTTACAAATTAAAGTACATAAAATACATTAAAAACAGAAGACTCTTAACCGACCAAAAGCAACAGTACACTTATGTATAGCCTGCTGGAAAAATAATGAGGCACATATTCAAAAGCCATTTAGATGGACAATGTAATAGTTATACTTATATAGCCCTTATCCAGATAAATTCTAGCCAGGTAACCAGATACCCGGGTAGATTTTAGCCAGCTAAGAAGAGGGCATTGCGTGGGCAGGCAAGAGGCGTTCAGAGGAGGAGCAGAATTAGCCGCATAGGTTATGCAACTAACTCTGTTCGGGCTGTAGGGCTGTCCTAAAGTTAGCTGGTTAGATATAACCAGCTAACTTTAAGATAGCTGGGTATATTGAGTGGCACACTACTGAATATATCCTGCTAGTTAGCCAGATATATTTATCTGGTTACTAGCCGAGCCACATAGCAACTTGAAAATGGACCCCATGTTTTCAGCTGGATTTTAAAAGTCTTAGAGCAGTCCATAAGCCTTAGACTTTCTGGACAAAAGTTCCATATAACTGGGGCAGTGACATGAAAAGGCCTTATCTCTCGTCTCAACCACACATGCCATTTTGGGGGAGGGAACATCTATAGACCTCAATGTAAAGAATGACGAGCCCAAGACGGATTATACACCTGCACAGCACATTCACCTATGGGAAAGAGTCAAGTCTTGATAGATTATGTATCAGTACTGAATTTTATACTGACATGTCACTGAACTGGCAGCCAATGCAAAACGTACGTTGATCTGTTGGAAATCAGTAACATATGTTATTGGGGGGGGGGGTATTTTATTTTTTTAAGTTTACTTAAATCTTACTATATTATTTTTACTGTCTGTTTTATTTATTTTTACGTAAATTGTTTATTCCAATTTTGTTCCTGTTTCGTGTGTGTACTATGTTTTCTACTAGTTTATAATTGTCTTTTGTTGCTGACTCAATATGTTGCCATTTATATTTTTATTGTATATTGCTTTGACTTTATTTAAAACTTATATAAAAACTCTTCAAAATAAATAAATAAATTTAAGAAATACAATTTATCAAATAAATTAAACTAACTAAACTAACAATTATTTTATTTATTTACAATTAACTCACACCCCTTCATTGATTGGTAGCTCAAGAAGAGTTATATTTAGGAACATACAGAAACAGTTGATTCTATTTTCTTCCTATGACATTTTTTAAAAATGGAGCTCATCCTTGTTTAAGTCTATATAGAAAGTGATAGATCATACCAAGCTGAGTCAGCAGTTTCTCTTGTTCATGGAAGATCTCCTCTTGAGGCATGGAGTGCAGTCTTTGCAAGTTCTCCTCATGGATCCTTTGTGCTTCCACCTCTCCCTCCAACCCTTGGAGACCCTTTCCAGTAATGAGACAAGGACCATGGCTGCTTCCTATGCCCCTGGAATCATCTACAAAATCCACAACTCTAATTATTGCAGGTCTAAGACACACTCACATCAATATGTAGTAAGCCAGCAAGCAGAGATGTTATCTGTATAAAAGTTACCCAGATAACTTAAGCTGAATATTCAGCAGCACTTATCTGCTGAATATATATGGATAAAGTTAACCAGATAAAGTTCTGCAGGTAACTTTGCCACTCACCAATTTATGAATACTTGCAACAAAAAAAAAAAAAGACTAACAGCTGAGCAGCAATCAATCCCCACCTCATGCCCCCTAATATGAACACCCAAGCCCCAATATAATTTAAAACTGTTCTAAGGCAAGCAGCATTGATCCCACAATCCAACTGGCACCTTCAAAATAAATAAATAAATAAATAAATAAATAAATAAATAAATCGATCAAACCCTTTTCCAAAAATTCAAACCCCCAAGCGCTTCAACCCTAAAACTTTATTGAAAGCAAAGCGGGAGCAGAAGAGGCTGTTACCTGCTTCCATTCTGCTGAATACTAAGTGCTGACAGTTTCTTCAGCTACAAGCAATTAGTGGTTAATTTAGTCATGGCACTCGGGCATTGACTGGTCTACTGGCAACTTACCTGGTTAAAATTCAGCCCCTCGGCAGGGAGGGAAATTCAAAAGTTAGCTAGACAAAACCTTTTGAATATTGACTTTATGCTTATTAAAGAGCCCGTGCCATTTTTCTACAAAAAGTAAGGAGAATTCTTCCTCACTTATATATAGTCACAAAGCTAATTAGGTTGAACGACATGAAGGCTCCCTAAGTCTAGTCTGGGAGCCTCAGCTGCTGCGTGACTCACCCTTGCCACCGCTCTGAAATGGAGCACTCGGTGCAACTCTAAGGGGACAGCTGGTGTCTGGAACAGTCGCTTCTGCAGTCAGCTGGTTTGTCCCAGCACCAGGTACAGACATCATGGCGGCCCCAGCTGCCCCTTTTAGCAGCTGCTTTCTGTGCAAAAATGCTTCTCCCGCATGCTGTTTTCTCCTGCAGGAGGGAGTAAGAGAGAGAAACTGCTCAGGCAACACTTAATAGTCTCGGCATCTCCCAAAGATATTGTGACAAAACATTGGACGTCTGAGGAGGGCCTAGCAAGTCTAATCCCTACCACATATTAAATATAAAAGGTGATATTTCTGCAAATAAATTAACATTTTCTTTCATGGCTGACCTCATGTGAAAGCTGAGAACCGATCCATTAACTGCCAATAGGCAGGAGTGGAAACCTTCAGCGGCTGTGAGAGTGAAAGCATTTAATAATCTTATCATACAGCTGCTGAAAGAACGATTTCCATGAAAACATGTACCTACCTTCCAACTTTGATTCCTCACATTTTCAATCGCTCTTGGTTTTGTGAAGAAATCTTTTAAACATGCTGTGTAAATTTATCATAGTAGTAATATATTTCACCCAAAATACAAAAATGTCCTTAATCAACTGAGAGGGTACCAAGCAGAGGGCAAATTTGATAATAACGGACTAGTAATTACAGCCCAACATCCATCGCCACAGCCACACCGACAACGGCAGCAACGGATAAAACATGTCTACACTGACAGAGAGCTCAATACAAGCATGGGCTCAAGATTCCTATCTGCCCAGACATGCCCAGCCTTCCCAGGACAAGGAGATGCAGTGTGTTTGGATACACAAGGTGGGCACCGTTTAAGAACGTACCACCATAAGATATGCCATGATGAGTCAGACCAAACTTCATCAAACCCAGCATCCCCTCTCAGACAGTGGCCAATCTGGGTCATCAGAAGTAACCAGGAGATCCCAAAGAGTAGATCCAACTCCTTGTTGCTCACTCGTAGGAATAAGGGAGTCCAACTGGCTAATAACTGTTGATGAACTTTTCCTCCAGGAACTTGTCCAAACCTCTACTAAACTCAGCTATGCTAGATACCTTGTGCATATCCTCCAGCAACTAATTCCACAGTCTACTTGTGCACAGAGTGAAAAACTACCTTCTCTAATTTGTTTAAATCTGCTACCTGCTAGTTTTCCCGAGTCTTAGGGCTAAATAACTGAACCTTATCTACCTGTTCACCCCACTCATGATTTTATACACCTATCATATCCCCTCTCAGTCAACTTTCTTCAAGCTGAAGAGTCCTATCTTGTCTGCCCATTCTTCATAAGTCAGCCATTCCATCCCCTTTATCATTTTTGTTACCCTTTTCTGTATCTTTTCTAGATCCGCTATATCTTTCTTGAGATGGGATGACCAGAACTGCACACAATAAAAGTGCGATCACCATAGATTTATGCATGAACAAAAGAGACAGTAAAACAGTTGCAGGCCTATCGGCCCAAGAGACCCCCCCAAACCACCTTCCTCCATGCGTTCTCTCTAAACAAACTAATCTCCAGGCCCCCTCATCTCTGCCACCTCCCCACAACCCCCAAAATCCACCAAGGGCCGCCAGGATTGCGGTACCATCATGGCGCTCTTGACAGTTTCTAAAGGTTGCTTTGACAACTCTGGAAGTACAAGTACAATTGTACCCGCAATCCCAGCAGCCCTGGGTTTTTGCGGGTCCCAAACGATTATGTTTTAAGAAAGCACAGGGGAGGAAGGAGGTTGAGTTGGCTTTGGACCAAGAGACATGCAATTTTATTACTAGCTTTTGGGAGCCTTGGGGTGGGAGGAGGACATCAGGTGTAATGCCTAACATTACTTTCACACATTAGTGTGGTGGAGAACTGGGCCCGTAAGCTTTTTTTTTTTTTTTAAAACTTAGCCAGCTATATAATTTGAATATAGTCAAATAAGGTCAAATTATCCAGATAACATTATCCCTGCTCTGAGGTACATCCAGACTTAGCTGGATAACTTATTCAGCTAACTCTGATTCCTTAACATACCCAGATCAGTCCAGACCAGTGAGTTATGCATCCCTACAAGCAGATGGAGTTAGAGAACACAACTTTGGGCACTGCAACATAACCGAGAGTGCCCACATCAGTCCCTCAGTATTCCTCTGACTCCAGCAGATGGTAGAGGTGCACTCCTGCAGTCTGTTAGTTAAACCACCCCCAAAAAAAACCAGGGAAAGTTTCTACTGGTAGTTAGAGTAGTTGGTGGTGAGTAATAGAGCTCCCTGAGGTGTTAGGCACCTTAGTGGGCCTTCCCTCAGTGGAAGCCAGGTGACCGGGGAGGGGGAGGGGGGTTGGACAACCCCTGCCTGAGTCTTGTCCGCAGTGGTCCATGGCTTTTGATAGCCAGGGGCTCCTGGTTTCTCTCGACCACTGAAGCTGCTCCTTCTTCTCCCTGATCCTGCAGACTCCAGGGGTAACTGGATAAAGTTACAAAAAAAAAAAAAAAGAAAGAAAGAAATCAAGCTTGAGGTAAGCAGAGTCTGTGCCAGGGACGGGCCTTGTCAGCTTAGCTGCAAGCCAGCGGGAGTGGTGTGGAGCTAGAGCCCCATGGGACTCATCGACGACCTGGGGCTCCAGGCAGGTTGGGGGGGGGGGGGGGGGCCCTCACTCGAGAGAGAAAGCGCATTTGCATGGTGCGAGTCTCATCAGTGGGGTCGCGAAAAGCGAAGTGACCTGCCTTGAGGGAGCATTTATTTTTAGCTTCGGACGACTTTCGGAGGCTTCCCGGCCCGACCATCTCTTTTTTGCCAGCAACTGCGTGGCTGTGTGGGAAGGGCAATGGTGCCATGATCCAAGATGGTGGCCTGCCACGCATGTGGCGTGACAGGGCAGGCGCTGGATGCTAATGCCCTCTGTTCTGACTGCAGCTCTGGGCAGAAGGGATCCTCTGTGGGCAGAAGGATACGAAAACAAGGGCTCCGGTCAGCTGGGCCGGTGTCCTCTTCTGCAGGGGGGGTGGCCCGTGTCGGAGGTCACAAGAAGAGGAATCCCCCCCCATTTTATCCCCTGTAGAGCTGGATTGCTCCTTTGGGGAGGACCCAGCACTGCATGACCGCCCTGGCCAGGGAGATGAGGTCCCAGGGGAGTTCTCCCTGGAGTTCGTTCTTCTGCTTCACCAGGCTTTCCTGGCCAGGAAAGCAGGCGGTGTTGAAGAGAGCAGCACATCCGGGGGATCCTTCAGAACTTCAGCCCAAGCGGGCATCCAGGGGTCCCTCAGATCTCCAGCAACGTTCGCGATCTTGCAGGCCGGGGGACCTGCAGGAGCCAGTAGCCGATGATAGGTCGCCAGTCCCGCAGGCTGGAGCTCCAGATTCAGGAGTGGGTCAGGATCCTAAGCTTGGTCATGATCTGGGTGATGGGACCCAAGACGACCAGGATCCGGACGAGCTCCCATCTTCGGAAGGTCACGATCCCAGTGTAGTGTGCTTGTTTAAGCGTGAGGAGCTATGGCCACTTATCCACCAAGGTTTGGAGATCCTGAGGGTTAAGGTTTCTCAGGACGTGTCAGACAGCGAGGGGGTTAACCCGGTCCTAGATAGGATTCGGGTGCCAACGACATCCTTCCCTTTGCCGAAGAAAATCCGCAAGCTGGTGAACCGGGAGTGGGACTCTCCAGATGTGGGCTTGAAGGTGGGCAGAGCAATGGCAAAGAGTTACCCCTGTTCAGGATCTGTTGCCTGATGGGAGGAGCAATCAGATAGGAGAGTTGTGGGTGGATCCTTGGGCCGGTGGCAGATGACCACGTCCTCAGGGAATGATCCCGAGAGTGACCACCGGTCAGGCTCAGAGTTAGGGAGACAAACCCACACTAGTTCTTTTATTAGACAGTATACTGAACCACCAGAGATGGCAGTAGTGAGCTGGTAAGCCTGGCTGGGCTGTAGTCCCTCAGATACTGGAACGGCGATCCCTGGAGGCTGAGCTGTAGAGAAACTTGAGATATAGTGAGTAGGCAGGGTATGCAGATGGTAACACTCACACAATGTCCCAATGATGCCCAGGAGCTGGAATGAATAGGCCCTCGAGGATCGAGTACCTGGTTCCAGGAAGCTCTGAGAGAACGATGATAACTTACTGATGTAGTTGATATAGTTGCTGGTGATGACTTCCAGGCAAAAGAGCATACGGAGCAAGTCTGGGACAAGGGCCCTCGAGGAGTGAGTACCACTTCCAGACTGGTCACCTGAAAAACAATGGAGAGCGAGGCCCCCGCGGAGCGGGTACCTCTGGTAAGTCTCCAAGGAGGCAAAGTAGCTTAGGTAGTGAAACCCTTGCTAACGCGATCTGTTAGGCAAATACTGAGACCTTAAATATCCGTAGCGGGGTGACATCATCTTCGGGAGACGCCCCCGAGGTTCGCGCCATCGCCGGTACTTTCAGTCGGGGCCGTGCCGCGCGCGCGGCACCCCTAGGCCTCCAGGAATATGGCCGGATAGCAGCGTCAAGACGGTCCAGGAATGCCAGAGGACTTGTGGCCAGAACGCCGCAACAGCTAATCTTCCCACGGACAGAGAGGGAGGCGCCAGAGAGGTAAGGAGGACGAAGAGAGGGTGTCGGGCACCGACAGACACAACAACCCCCTATCGCAGGACATTTTGGATCTTCTTAAGGTCCCCTAAGGTGGACACGGCGATGTCTGCCATGACAAAGAAGACTACCATTCCCGTGGCTGGGGCTGCCGCTTTGAAGGACATGCAGGGCCGCAAGCTGGAGATCCAGCTAAAATGGGTCTTTGAGGTCTCCTCTCTGAGTCTTCGGGCGGCGGTTTGTGCCAGCCTCATGCAGAGGGTATGTCTGTGCTGGGTTCAGGAGGCCTCATCTGCTTCAAGTGCTGGCAGTAGTGGGCCCTTGCATCTAGAAGCAGGCACTGCATATGTGGCGGACGCTCTGTATGATTTGGTGCATACCTCCGCACATAGCATGGTGTCCGCAGTAGTGGCCCGTAGACTCCTTTGGTTGTAAAATTGGTCAGCAGATTTGTCTTCCAGGTCCCAGCTTTGTAACCCTCCCCTTTAAGGGCAAGCTTCTTTTCAGGGAGGAACTGGACCAACTGGTAAGTTGCTGGGGGAGTCCAAGGACAACAGATTACCAGAGGATAGAAAGCCTTCTAGAAAGGTGTTTCCCCCTTGAGCTCATTTCGAGATTAGTGCAGATTTCAGTAGACTATTGACACCTTCTGTACCTAAGCAAGCCCCGGGGTGCCAGCAGTCCTTTCATGGTGGCCGCCGCCCAGGCAGAGAGACCGCTGGCCATGGGGTCAGGGAGTGGGAAGCCCTCCCAATGAGGCCAGGGGTGCCCATTCCGATGTAGAAGCTGTTGGAGGCAGACTGTTGAGCTTTTACGCGGAGTGGGCAAGGATTACCTTGAACCGGTGGGCATTGGAGGTGATCAGGGAAGATTAAACTCTTGAATTTTTGCACCCGGTTCGGGAGGCCTTTGTGGAGTCTCGCGTAGTCTCAAGTGGCAAGCGCGAGGCGTGCAAGGGGCTTTATGGTGGCTTCTTGATCTCAGGGACATAGCTCCCGATCCCCTTGCAGAGTAGGGACGGAAAGGTACTCTGAGTACTTTGTGGTACCCAAGAAAAAAGGCACCTTTTGCCCCATTGTAGATTTACAGAAGGTAAATCGGTGTCTTCGAATCCCCCGTTTTCACATGGAGACTTTGTGAACGGTGGTAGCCACGGTATACAAGGGGGAATATCTCACGTCCCTGGATCTCACCGAGGCGTATTTGCACATCCTGATCAGGTGGGACCATCAGAGGTTTCCTACGATTCATGGTACTGGGCCAACATTTCCAGTTTCGAGCGCTAACCGTTGGCCTGGCGACGGCTCCGTGCACCTTCACCAAGGTCATGGTGATGGTGGTAGTGTCGGCGGCGGCCCTTCGCAAGGAGGGGATTCTGGTTCTCCCTTACCTGGTCGATTCGAGCGAAGTCAGGGAGGTCTGCAAGAGATCAATCCAGAGGGTGATGTTCACCTTACGCTCACTAGGCTGGATTATAAATGTACAGAAGAGTCATTTGGAGCTCACTCAGTCTCTGGTATACTTGGGAGCGCGCTTCAATACCTGTCTAGGCAAGGTCTTCCTGGCAGCGGACCGTGTGACGAAGTTGCAATCACAGGTCAGGGCTCTTCTTCAGAGAGAGAAGTTCCTGCAGTTTGGCATCACTTGCAAGTCCTGGGGTCCATGGCCTCCACTTTGGATTTGGTTCCTTGGGTGTTCGCTCACATGCAACCGTTACAGCGTGCTCTGTTGTCCAGGTGGAGTCCTGTGTCGCAGCAGTTCCATTTACCATTGCCTCTTCTTCCAGAGTCCACAACCAGTCTGTCGTGGTGGCTCTTACGCAGCAATCTGGAGCAAGGTGTTTATTTGGACCCACCAGACTGGACTGTGGTCTCTACGGATGCCAGTCTCTCAGGCTGGGGAGCAGTTTGTTTAGACAAGTCAGCTCAAGGTCTATCAACCAGCTCGAGACAAGAGCGGCCCACCTAGCCCTACAAGCGTTCCTGCCCCTGGTCAGAAACAGAATGGTCTGGGTGTTCTCAGACAACATGACAATGGTGGCTTACATCAACAGGCAAGGCGGGATGAGGAGTCATGCAGTGGTACTTGAAGCGAGGCGCTTGTTCGCCTGGGCGGAGCGTCATCTCAAAGGGCTCGCTGGGGTGGAGAATGTGCAAGAGGATTTCCTCAACAGGCAACAACTCAATCCGGGAGAATGGGAGCTGTCTCCCGAAGCGTGGGACCACATTTGCTTCAGGTGGGGAGTGCCTCAGTTGGATCTGATAGTGACACAAGCCAGTGTGAAGACAGATTGCTTCTTCAGTCGACGAAAGGAGGTGGACTCGGTGGGAATAGACGCCTTAGTGTGTCCATGGCCCATGGGAATTCTTCTGTATGCGTTCCCTCCTTGGCCTCTCATTGGTCGGCTTCTCCGACACATAAAACTGCATCCAGGAACTATAGTTCTGGTAGCTCCAGAATGGCCATGACGACCATGGTTTGCAGATTTGGTTCAGATCACCCTGGAGGGTCCCCTTCGGCTCGCTCACCTTCCATGTCTTCTCTGCCAGGGGCCCATATTTTCGGATCAGGAGGAACACTTCTCTCTCACAGCTTGACTTTTGAGAGGTGGCGGTTTGCGAATGAAGGTGTATTCAGGTCTTTTCCACTCTTCTTCAGGCACAAACGTCCGGCCGGCTACATCTATGACCTATGTCAGAGTCTGGAAGCTTTTTGAAGGGTGGTGCCTTCAACGCTCCTTAGACCCTCTATCAACGGATGTTCCCCAGATTTTGGATTTCCCACAACAGGGCTTGGCGTTCAATTCCCTTCGGGTCCAGGTGGCGGCTTTGGGTGCCTTATGGGGCAGGTTTCACGGTCGCTTTCTGGCTGCTCACCCGGATATTACCTGGTTTCTTAAGGAGGTCAAGAATTTATGACTACCCATCCGTCCTTTGAGTCCAGATTGGAATTTGAAACTTGGTGCTTCATGTGCTTTCTGGAGTCCCATTTGAGCCTTTACGCAGAGCGCAATTGAAGGATTTGACCTTGAAGTCTATTTTTCTGGTGGCTTTTTGTTCTGCTCGAAGGATTTCAGAGTTGCAGGCCTTCTCTTGCCAGGATCCTTTCCTGCGGATCTACAATGATAGAGTTTCCTTGCGAACGGTTCCTTCCTTTGACCCCAAGGTGGTATCTGCCTTTCATGTCAATCGGGCGGTTGAACTGCCAGGGTTTTCGCAATAGTCCCGGGATTCCCCTCAGGAGAGGGATCTTCATCTTTTAGATGTCCGTCAGGTTACCAATAATTTCCATCGCTCAGATCATCTATTTGTCCTATTTGGAGGTCCTAAGAAGGGCGACAAAGCTTCTAAGGCTACAATCTCTAGGTGGATCAGGGAGGCAATTTGCTCCACCTACATCTCCCGAGGGCATCGGGCATCCTTGTGTCTGAGGCTCATTCCAATAGGGTTCAGGCTACTTCCTGGGCTGAGTGTCAGTTTCTTTTGCTGCAGGAAATTTGTAGGGCGGCGGTTTGGTCCTCCCTTCACACTTTCACCAAGCATTATCGTTTGGATGTTAGGGCGCAAGATGAGTCGTCCTTCGGTGAGCATGTACTGTGCGTGGGTCTTTCAGGTTCCCCCCCCAGTGTAGGGTGGCTTGGGTTCATCCAACTGGCCTGGACTGATCTGGGTATGTTCAGGAAAGGAACACTGGTTCTTATTTACTAATTTTCGTTCCTGTAATACCACAGATCAGGCCAGAGGCCCATTCCCTTTTTAGACTCTGAAAGGCTGCCTTGAGATGTAAATTTGCTGAAGAAAATTTCCTACTGCAGATGCTCTTGAAGGCGCAGGTTCCGAGGTGGTCAAATTGTTTTGTCGTCTAGTTATGGGCGAGTTGGCTTACAGTTATGTTTTCGGTTCCAACCCCCTTCGCCCGTTAGTAAGGTTAGTTGTTTGGGCTTGAGTACAGGCCAATACTGAGGGACTGCAAGTGGCACTCTCGATTATGTTGCAGTGCCCAAAGGTTTGCTCTGACTCCATCCGCTGGTAGGGATGCATAGCCCACTGGTCTGGACTGATCAGTGGTATTACAGGAACGAAAATTAGCAGGTAAGAACCAATTTTCCTATATCTTAACTTATCCAGCTAAGATAATTCCACCCTGGAATGCCCCCAGAATGCCTCCAATTTATCTGGAAAAATTGTATCTAGTGAATGAGTTAACTGGATAAATTTTATCCAGCTAATTAAATGAATCAGGTATTTTTTTCCAGCTAATTCAAAAGTTATCCAGACAAACCCCTTTGAATTGGATCTCATTGTTCATGGTGACTCCAAGATCGTTTTCCTGGGTGATTACTCTTAATATAGAACCCAATATTGTGTACATATAGCTAGGATTAATTTTCCCTAAGTGTATTACTTTGTACGTGTCCACATTAAATTTCATCTGCTATTTAGCATTTAGATGCCCAGTTCAGATTTTACGGACACACTGGCCAGTGTTGGCACTACATGAGACCTTTCAAACATTCCCTAGAATTTATTTTTCTCGTGGGTGTAACATTCTAACTTGAGAGTTGCCCATAGTGTGGATGCCAAGTGTTCAGTCCATGGCAACTCACCGTGTGGTACTTGACCTCCGCCATCTGCTGGAGACAGAAAAATACAGGCAGACACTAGGTGGCACCTCAGGGGTATAGGACAGAGTCCGCGAAGTCTTTTTCTGTCTCCATCTGCTGGAGGGGAGGCAAAACCTAGCTGTCCTGGACTGATCTGGGTACATACAGGGAAGTAGTATTTGGGTCTGATTGACTAAACAAAGAAGATGTATTAATACTGCCAAAATTACTGCTCCCCTCATTGCTCACTGTTTATAATTTTCACACAGCTTTCAAGATCTGAGCTGGTTAATATTGGAACAAGTACACCAGCCTCTCAGAGGAGGTGATATACAAGCGCTTCTTATTTAAAGGGAACAATTTGGGATCTTTTATTGGGATTCGCTGGCTCCCCGGCGTCTTAATGAAATCATTATTGGCTATTCTTTGATTTAATTGTGAAGACCAATTGCAAGGGGTTTTGTCTGTAACAGCTGATATTTACATCATTTCCGGACTGTTTATAAACTGTTCCTGTTCCCCCATGTTTTTTAGAATTCAACGAGATGCTATACGGATCGACCATTTGTTGGCAACATCAGAAAAGGATCAAGCCCCCTGAAGTAGATGATGTTCGAAAAATGAATTCATGTCAGGGTATCATTTAAGACTGGATTATAAGCTAAGTATTGATTTGGTTCCTTCACACTCACTTTGATAATTTTGAACTTTGTTACTATATTGGATGATCAAGGGTCATTTTTATTTGCAAAATCCTTAAAAAATATATATAAAAGTGCACATAAGAACAGAAGAACATGCCATACTGGGTCAGACCAAGGGTCCATCAAGCCCAGCATCCTGTTTCCAACAGTGGCCAATCCAGGCTATAAGTACCTGGCAAGTACCCAAAAACTAAGTCTATCCAATGCTACTGATGCTAGTATGAGCAGCTCTCATACATGTGAGCTGACTCCATGTCGTTCCTACAAATTTAATTAAGATCATTTGATTCCTTGACATATATATTAGAAATATATGACCAGTTAACCATTTCTGTACGTTCACAAAAAAATACAATACTGATACAAGGAAGAGGAACATATAATCAGTCATTGCATGGATCACCTTACAGGATTCTGTGACTTATATTGGGAAAAACAATTCATCCCAGTAACAGGTTCGTGATGATAACCACCATGAAAAATAACCCTGTAATTAAGAACATGTTATGTTCACACAGCAAACAAGAAGCTACAAACTAGCTATTTTTAAAAATACTAATCAGAGAATCTCTTTTGTCTGTCTTGTTAAAAACAAAGATGCAGTGTAATGGATAGTTTCTATTAATGGGTTTCTGTCTTAATGATCCATCTCTTTGGCTGCAAGAGGAGATCCATCACGCCTGCCTGTCTCCCAGGATACCTGGCCCTGCGCTCTCAATTTTGCTTTTCCAGCCAATGTGCCACAAATAGCACTAAAACCAGCTATCTGAGCATAAATGGGTTTTTCTGTTTCTGCCCTTGAGCAACCATATATATACAAAATAAGTCACACATACAAATACACAGCACATATCAAACACGCACAAGCAAAACAGTACATCAATTATTATACATAAATAGCACATGAAAAATATATTTAACACATCATATGGCATCAAACTCACACATCACATAATGTTTAAGGTCAACCAGGTGAGGTTATTTTTTTAATTAAGCCATTGTTCATCCAAGTCTGTGCCCAGTAGTTTTGCTTTTTTATTAATATCTGTGTGTGCACATTGTTTGATATGATACTTTTTTAATTTTCAACCCTTTAAATATAGTTTATAGTGTCTATTTTTTCCATTTTACAAGTGTACAGACTACCCAGACCCCTTATTATATCTCCTGTTTTAACACTTTATTGCTTTTTAGTTTTGTGTAATTCATCCCAATGCAAGCATTGTTCCCAAAACATGGCCATATCTGCTTGAGTATTTTGTTTTAATGTAAAAATATGCTGTTTTTTGAAATTTCATTTAATTTATTATAACTATTTGATTGTCTACCTTTATACTGATTTAAATGATCAGTTAGCACAGTAAAACTGGCTTCTCCATACTAGTACTACTTAACATTTCTACAGTGCTATTAGGCACTCTACAGATACATAAAACAGAGCAGTCTCTACTCTATGAGGCTTACAATCTAGATGAGACACACAGATAAGATTTTCTAGGGATCATTTAAGCAATACAGTAAAAACATGTTAATATAAAATGGTCAAGATCATTAAGAGTTAACATTTTTTGGATTTAAAAAACAATCTCAAAATGAGTCTTTAAGCTGGACTTTTAGCTTGGCCAGAGACAATGAAATGCTAACAGAAATTAGGCAAGCTAACAAAATTAGCAACACGGTAATAATGAGTGATTCAATTACCCCAGTATTGATTGGGTAAATATCACATCAGGACATACTGAAGAGGTAAAATTTCTAGATCAAATAAATGACTACTTCTTGGAGCAGCTAGTACAAGAACCAACAAGAGAAGCTATTTTAGACCCAGTCCTTAATGGAACATAGGATTTTGTGTGAGAGGCGACATTGTTTGGGCCACTTGGCAATAGTGATAACATGATCAAATATGACTTAATAACATGGAGGGAGACATTAAGGAAATCTACTGCAACAGCATTTAACTTTCAAAAGGGACACTATGGTAAACTGAGGAAAATAGTTAGGAAAAATCTGAAAACAGCAGCTTCAAAGGTTAAGAATTTACATCAGGCATGGACCTTGTTTAAAAATACCACCTTGGAAAACCAGACCAAATATATTCCACACATTAAAAATGGTGGAAGGAAGGCCAAACAACTGATGGCATGATTAAATGGTGAGGTGAGAGAGGCTATTCTAAGAATATAAGAAAGTGCCATGCTGGGTCAGACCAAGGGACCATCAAGCCCAGCATCCTGTTTCCAACAGAGGCCAAACCAGGCCACAAGAACCTGGCAAGTACCAAGAAGATCCCATGCTACTGATGCCAATATTAGCAAAGGCCATTCCCTAAGTCAGCTTGATTAATAGGCAAAGAACATCTTTAAAAAAAATGGAAAAAGGGATCTGAATGATGAAAACAGGAAACAGCAAGTTAGATACAAAGCATTGATAAGGAAGGTAAAGATAGTATTTGAAAAGAAGCTTTCCGTGAAAGCAAAAACTCATAATAAAAATTTTTCAGGTACATTCAAGATAAAAAAAAAAACTGCGAGGGAGTCAGTTGGACCATTAGATGATAAATGGGTAAAGGAAAATTGGTTCTTACCTGCTAATTTTCGTTCCTGTAGCACCACGGATCAGTCTAGACAGTGGGTTGAGCCTCCTTTCCAGCAGATGGAGACAGAGAAAAACTCAAAAGGGGTCCTATATCAGGACAGTGCTTCCCCTGTGACCCTTCAGTATAATCGTTATCAAAGCAGGAAAAAATTGTAAACTATAATCTTAACCAGAGAAAGATCAAGCAAGTAAAACCTGTAACCTCCAAATTGAAATTGGAAATTTGAAACAATGCAAAAAAAGTGCTCATACATATAATGGTCAGATACTTCCGGTGCCTTACAGCTCAGATATGCGTTGCTCTGATAAGCTTAGGAGATACTCCCAAAATCTGTAAATGAAAGAAACTTCGAGCGGTCATTTCCAAGAAAAGTCAGAATGCAAGAAGGATAGGCATCTGGACTGATCTGTGGTACTACAGGAACGAAAATTAGCAGGTAAGAACCAATTTTCCTTTCCCTGTACGTACCCGGATCAGTCCAGACAATGGGATGTACCAAAGCTTCCCTAAGTAGGGTGGGACCGACATAGTCCCGCTCGAAGCATCTGTCTGCCGAAGGAACCAAAAACTGGTACCTGTACATTGAGGCGATAATGATGAGCAAAGGTATGAAGAGATTTCCAAGTAGCTGCTCTGCATATTTCTTGCGGGGAGATCAACTGGCTCTCTGCCCAAAAGGTAGCCTGAAAATACAATGAATAGACCTTTAAGCCCTCTGAAACCGGCCGGCCCCGACAGATGTACGCCAACGCAATCTCCTCCTTTAGCCAGCAAGCGATGGTAGCCTTAGAAGCCTTGTTCCCCTTATTGGGTCTGCTCCATAAGACAAAGATAATCAGAGACCTGAAACTCATTTGTGACTTCTAAGTATTGCAGTAGCACTTTTTTCACATCAAGGCGCCTTAGGTCTCCACCAGGTGTGCTCACAATGTCATCTGGAGAAAAGGCAGGTAGCTCAACTGACTGATTTAAGTGAAAAGAGGACACGACCTTTGGTAAATAGGATGGTACTGTCTTGAGGGAAACACCTGAATCAGAAAAGCGAAGAAATGGTTCCCTACAAGACAAGGCTTGGAGCTCAGACACTCTCCTGGCCAAGCAGATAGAGACAAGAAATACTGTTTTAAGAGTCAGGTCTTTGAGCGTGGCCCGCTTGAGGGGTTCAAAAGGCGCTCCTCAGAGAACTCGAAGTACCAGATTAAGGCTCCACAACAGACAAGTAGCCTGGACAGCCGGGTTCAAATGCTTAGCCCCCTTGAGGAACCGCACGTCATCTGGGTGGGCCGCCACCGTGTAACCATCGATCCACCCTAAGAGGGAACCAAGAGTCGAAACTTGAACCCACAGGGAACTGAAACACAAACCTTTGGAGAGGCCATCCTGTAAGAAAGATAGGACCTGGGACACCGGGGCCTTGCACTCCGGTACTCTTGAATCAGCACACATCGTCTCACGCTTCATACCCGAACGTAAGTGAGCGAGGTTGAAGTCTTACGTGCATGCAACAAGGTGGAAATAACCTCCTCCT
Source organism: Rhinatrema bivittatum (assembly GCF_901001135.1). Classification (NCBI taxonomy): domain Eukaryota; kingdom Metazoa; phylum Chordata; class Amphibia; order Gymnophiona; family Rhinatrematidae; genus Rhinatrema; species Rhinatrema bivittatum. The sequence continues at coordinate 109,259,316 of NC_042618.1, forward strand.
TATAACCCTTCTTCCTCAGTCTGCGTCTCTCAAAAGCTAGGCCGCTAGACAAAAGCAATCCGCCTGATCGAAAAATACGGGACCCTGCCACAGTAGGTTTGGAGGGTGACTGAGGCGAAGAGGACCGCCTGTCATGAGGTTACCAGATCTGCGAACCATGGTCTCCAGGGCCATTCTGGCACTACGAGAATGACCAGCCCCTTGTGAAGCTCTATTCTTCTGAACACTTTTCCCACCAGAGGCCAGGGTGGGAACACGGAGAGGAGGATGTCGCAAGGCCAGGGTAGCACCAGGGCATCCACCCCTTCTGAGCAGTGCTCCCGTCTGCGGCTGAAGAATCTGGGAGCCTTTGCATTTTCTGAGTGGCCATCAGGTCTAAGTGGGGGGCTCCCCACTTGCGCATGACAAGATCCATCACTTCTGACAACTCCCACTCTCCCACTAGGTGATGATGACTTAGGAAGTCGGCCTGAATATTCTCCTTCCCCACAATGTGGGAGGCTGCCAGTCGAGCCAGATGGTGCTCCGCCCAGGAGCACAGCTTGCTGGCTTCCAGGGCTACCAGCAGACTCCTGGTGCTACCCTGGTGATTGATGTAAGCTACTGTGGTGGCATTGTCAGAGAGAACTCGCACCGCTTTGCGACGGAGCAAGGGTAGGAACGTCTTGAGCGCCAGGTGAACCTCTCGGACCACCAGACAATTGATGTGCCATTGAGATTGGACTGGGGATCATTGCCCTCGGGTAGACTGATTCTGGCACACTGCTCCCCAGCCGAAGAGGCTGGCAGTCTGTCGTAACTATGATCCACTGAGGTGTTTCCAGGCGCATCCCCTTCATCAGGTGAGAGAGTGAGAGCCACCATTGCATGCTGGCGAAGGTAAAGTCGAAGAGCTTTAGAGGTGTCTGAAACTCCTCAGAGACCGTCTTCCAGCGGGACAGCAAAGCCTTCTGTAAAGGCCGCATATGTGAGAAGGCCCATGGAACCAAATCTATAGTTGAAGCCATAGAGCCCAGGACCTGGAGATAGTACCAGGCCGTGGGCAGAGAGAGAGATAACAGATGTCGTACTGGATTCATGAGCTTGAGCGCCCAGGCCTCAGGAAGCAAGCGACTTTACCCATGCATGTGTCGAAGCATGCCCCTAAAAATTCCAGGACTTGAGAGGGCTTGAGGTTGCTCTTGGGGAAATTGACTATCCAACCGAGGGAAGTGAGAAATGACAAGACTCTGTTGACTGCAATCACACAGAGTTTCTCTGATTTTGCCCTAATGAGCCAGTCATCCAGGTAAGGATGGACCAGTATACCCTCTCGGTGGAGGAAGGCCGCCACTACCACCATGACCTTGGTAAATGTGCATGGAGCAGTGGCGAGACCGAACGGGAGCGCTCGAAACTGGTAATGCCTTCCCAGGATGTTGAAATGGAGATACTTCTGATGTTCCTGGCGGATTGGGATATGAAGGTAGGCCTCTGTCAAATCGAGAGAAGCAAGGAATTCGCCTGTGTGAACTGCCACGATGACCGCCCTCAGGGTCTCCATCTGAAAATGGGGGACCTTGAGCGCCTTGTTGATTCTCTTGAGGTCCAGAATTAGTCGAAAAGAGCAGTCCTTTTTGGGAACCATGAAGTAAATGGAATACTGGCCTGACCCCTGCTCCTCCAGGGGGACAGGGACTATGGCAGGGATCGTCAATTGAAGAGGACATCGGGCTCCAGTTTGTTGGGAAACTCGTCCACCTCGGCTCGGAACCAAGATTTACCGTCAACATGAAAGGGCATGAAATCTCAAGACACATACCACATAATGGAGTTTCTATGAACGTAACGTGGCCATTTTGGAATAATGGCGAGACTCTTAAGACCATTTAGGGCAACTTCATATTAAATCACCAATGATTAAGAAGAGTTTTGCTCAGTTTTATGAGGATCTATACACAACTGATCATGAGGTGGGACCCACCGATATATCCAACTTTCTGAGCTCATTGGAATTGCCTTCTCTCTCGAAAGAGTCGGAAGTTGCTCTGTGATTACCTATTACTGTTAAGGAAGTTCAAGAAGCTATTCGGTCACTGAAAGCAGGAAAGGGGCCAGGACTAGATGGGTACACACCCCTCTTTTATAAAAAATTTATGGATGTGATATTGCATCCTTTAAGGGGTATGTTTAATGCCCTGCGTGAGGGGCAGCATTTGCTTCCCCATGGTAACACTGCAGGGATTACGGTAATCCCTAAACCCGGGAAAGATGATACTCTTTGTGGGTCCTACCGACCTATTTCCCTGATTAATATTGATCTTAAATTGTTAGCTAAGATTCTCGCCAATCGTCTACGGTCTGTAATTCTGGAATTGGTTAAAGAAGATCAGGCCGGTTTTATGCCAGAGAGATCCACGTCGGATAATGTCCGAATGATTTTGGATCTGATATCAGTGGGACAGAGGACTGAGACCCCTTCAGTACTCCTAACCATAGATGCCGAAAAGGCATTCGACAGAGTTCACTGGCCTTTCCTGTTCGCAGTGATGGAAAAGATGGGAGTAAGTGGGCATTTCTTAGGATGGGTCAAGGAACTTTACCAGGATCCACGGGCCTGTATTAAGATTAACGGTGGTTATACTGATATCTTTCCGATTCATCGGGTACTAGACAGGGATGCCCTCTCTCGCCCCTGCTCTTTGCATTCAGTGTGGAACCGCTGGCTGAAATGGTCCGTTGCACACGAGATATCTAAGGGATTCCGGTGGATAAAGACCAATGTAAAATATCCCAGTACGTGGACGATATTATCTTTACAGTTACGAGAGCTGAAACATCCCTAGCAGCTTTGACGAGGGTCTTAAACCAGTTTGGGGGGGTCTCAGGGTTTCGGGTTAATATGGACAAATCGGAGATTTTGCCCATTAATCTCAACACAGAGCATAGATCCAAATTAGCACAGCTTTTCCCCTATAGATGGACAATAGGTCAGGTCCGATACTTGGGAGTCAACTTAACAGTGGATCAGAAAGATCTCTTTAAGGCGAATTATGAGCCTTTAATCAGAACCTTGAATAAAGATATGCAGAAATGGGATCAATATAATATATCATGGCTGGGTAGGATTTCAATTGTAAAAATGAATCTGTTTCCCAGACTTAGTTACTTATTTCAAGTTCTCCCCTGTTTGATTATGGATGAGTGGTTTCAATCCTTGGAGTGGAAATTCTTTTCATATATCTGGAGAAGACGACCTCCCAGAGTACACCGTCAAGTGTTATATAAAGACTAGGAATAAGGGAGGGCTGGGAGTCCCAAATCTTAAAAAATAATATATTGCCGCCCAATTACAAGCAGTAGTAGACAGCCATCTCCCCAGCAGTAAAAAGCAATGGATGTCTATTGAACAAAGTTGTCTAGGCCGGGGGCCACTTGAAACCCTTTTTTGGGAAAGGAAGAGACCGGATCTCCAAGGGCAACATTTACTGCCATCTCTGAGATGTACAGTAACACTTTGGTACAAATGGAGAGAGAGTTTGACTGGGAAGCAGGGATACTTTTTCCCTGCGCGGCTCCAGGCATTGTCAGACTTCAATATAGGAAGCGAGTCACAGATATTTCAAAAGTGGGCAGAAAAAGGGATCACTCAGATTCAACATGTCTGGACAGCAGGAGCCATGAAGTCCTTCCCCACTATGGAGAGGGAATATGCTATCTCCCAAACAGACTTTTTAGCATATGCTCAGTTAAGACATTTTTTCTTAGTCTGGAGGTCCATAGAGATGTCCAGAAAGGTATTTCTTTAATGGAAAGCTTTTGCATGGTGACCAAAAGACCCCCCAAATTAATGTCAAAATTATATAAACTTTTAGAAGGAGAGGGATACTCTTCAGCAGCACATCTAAGAGCCTGGGAGAAAGATATAGGGGGACACTGGGATGCTGAGCGATGGGAAGTCTGTTTTTTGGGTTTGGGGAGAAATTCGATGTCTGCCGCCATGATTGAGAATGAATATAAACTGCTATATCGGTGGTATTTAAGCCCTGATAAACTGGCAAGATGGTATCCTCAACTATTGAATACTTGGCGCTGTGACTTGGTAGGGGGCTCTTTTCTTCATATGTGGTGGTCTTGTTCAAGAATACATACCTTTTGGGAACATATTCTAGCCTTAGTTAGAGAGTTGCTGGGAAGGGAGCCTCCTCTGTCTCCAGAGATTTGGTTACTAGGACTGGGGAATGGTAATCTAAATGTTTCGCACAGTCGTTTACTACGCTATCTGGCTATTGCAGCGAGAATGGCTGTGGCACAGTGTTGGAAAAGAACGGCTACCCCTCCTAGGAGTTTAGTGTTGTCGAAATTATTGGGTATCAGATCTATGGAAAAAATTTCTGCTTATCGTAGGGATAAGCTAATTGCATATGGGAAGATATGGGATCCTTTGGATAGGTGGCTTCGGGATTATCCGCACAACACCCAGGGTCCACAGTTGTAAAATCTCAACATCGCCAATGTTAGGTGGATGAGGCTTGATAAGACTTCTGGTACCCTGTCTTTCTTTTTCTTATTTTAAATTTGTCAGTTTTACATTCATAGATGATATAGGATTCTACAGAGGCATAACTATACAATAATATTGTAGTTTTGGTTATTGTTCTTGTTAAGGATTGGCAACTGTACTGTTTTTGTACTGTTTTGTATTGTTATATAATATAAGATAATATTCCATATTATCTGAGTTTGTAAGAAGGGGGGGGTGGGGAGGAAGGGAGATTTCTAAGGGTTAATGTTGGATATTGAGACGGTCTCAGGGGAGACAAAGCTGTATGATACTTTGCATGGGCTTGTATGTTGTACAATATCCAAATAAAAATGTTAATTACAAAAAAAAAAAAGAAAAAGTAGCTGCGCCCCCTTCCCCATCAGGGGATCGGGCTTGACATCAGAAAAATCTTGGGGCAAGTCCTGAGTGCCCTCAGTGGAAGATCTAGGCTGGGAATCAAACCTAGATCCCTCTGCATAGCTGCCCAGTACGTTTCTATTTCTAATTTGTGTTGCAGAATGGGAAGTAAGCTTTAGTGAAACAGACCCCCCCCCCCCCCCCCTGAGCGCACGGCAGTCCTGAGTGCCCTCAGGACTGCCGTGCGCTGGGAACAAGTCAGGCGGGAGATCCCCTCCCCTCGATGCTTTAGCCTGTGTGTCGGCGAAGGACTTCCAGATGGCTGCCGTTTCCGCGCTCAGCGGGAACGGATCGGCCCACACCTTGTGGTTGGCTAATCATTTGCCCGCACCGTGGGACTGCGACCCAGACCCCAGCATCACCCCTGAAGGACCCTCCCCTCCAGGAAGGCAATTAAGACACAGCCCAGTGCGAGAGAGCCATGAAGCAGACACCCCGCATGTCACGCAGCGTGTCGCACTTGGCACTAGGCGGGCTTGGGGACAGCGCCAACAGGGAGGAAATCGAAAACGGGCCCCCTCCTGACTCAATCGGAGGCGGACAACACAGCAACGGATCTCCCCAGCCGAAAGCATGCTGCGTAGCTGACAAGAGAGGGAACGGAGCCTGATCTCTGCTGCACCGAAGAGCTGCCATACTCCCTCCTTCTATTTTTCTATTTTTTTTTTTTTGTATGGGCCGCAGCAATAATCAAAAAGGAGAAGGCTGACAGACCTTTCCTGATCCGGGCTGTGAACAAAGGGGAGGGACCGGAGTACCGGTAATCAGACCCGGCGCCTTACCAGACCAGGTAAGGCAACCAACCCCAGCTCCACAAGACCTGCAACCAGGAGGGATGGCCCCACTAGGGCCTGCCTATGCCCTGGGAGGTATATCCCTGAATATCCTACTTGATCGTCGTCCCTTAAATAGAATTAGAATTGATTTTTTTTTTTTTTTTTTTAATTGAAGACATGGTCCAAGACTGCAGGTTTTGCATCATCTCCATCTGCTGGAGACAGAGAAATACTGAAGAGATGCAGGTGGTACACCAGGTTATGAGGGGGTGCTCTTCAAGTTTTTCTTCTGTCTCCATCTGCTGGAAGGGAGACAAAACCCCTGCATTCTGGACTGATCCAGGTATGTACAAGGAATTAGCCTTTGCAGATTGTTAAGAAGTGAACCAGGTCATTCATCAAAATGCGTTATGGCATTAATGCATGCGATAACGCGTTAATGCCATAACGCATGTGATAATAATGCTAGCGTGCAGCGAAATGCACATTTTTGGAAAAGGTGGGATTAGGGAAGAGTTTGGGCAGGATTTAGGAAAATGGGGGGCAATATCGCACCATGCGATAGCATAACACTGTAAATAACTACACCTTTTTTCTTGGCGTTAGGCTGTGCGATATGCCCGAAATGGCCATAATGCAATTTGCGATACATTTTTAGAATTACATTTTGGCCATTTCTGGCCTTGAGGAGGGGGAGAGGAAGAGTGGAGTGGAGTGGAGAGAGAGAGAAAGAGAGCCTCTGAGGAGGCCCTCACAGTGTGCAACTATATATATCTCTATAGGAGGGCCATCTAATAGGTCGAGGTGAGGTGTTGGTGGTGATTTAGGGGCCAGTTTCTCATGTAGAGTGAGATGTACGAACAGCACAGTACACCTTGGTGAAGATTTGATGTAATATGGAGTGAGGAAAGCCTCATAAAGATGAAATTATGTACTGCTATCTCGCCCTAGCATGATGGTACCCTGTTATAGAGTCCATCAAGCTAGGGTGAGAGAACATAGTAGAAATGGCATCTTTGTGAGACTTTCCAGACTCCAAATGATGTGGAGAACTTGCGTGCTCGGAGGAGAGTGTCGATTACCGCCCCCGAGTATCCGCTCTTTCTCAGGCGGGCCCTCTCAATGGCCAGACCGTAAGAGAGAATTGAGCTGGGTCTTCGTGGAGGATTGGACCTTGTTGTAGCAGGTCCCTGTGTGGGGGCAGGGGTAGAGGGTTCCCTGCCAGCAGTCTTCTCATGTCTGCATACCAGGGTCTTCTTGGCCAATCCGGAGCCACCAGAAGAACTAGTCCCTTGTGTAGCTGTATCTTGTGAATGATCGCGCCCAATAGGGGCCACGGCGGGAAGGCGTATAGTAGAGTCCCCGGTGGCCAGGGCTGTACCAGGGCATCGATCCCTTGGGACTGCGGTTCCCGCATGCGGCTGAAGTATCTGGATACTTGGGCGTTGGATCTGTTTGCCAGAAGGTCCATGTCCGGTGTCCCCCACCGATTCACTATCAATTGGAAGGCTGCGGACGACAGCCTCCATTCTCCTGGGTCTAGACTTTCCCTGCTGAGGAAGTCTGCTGTGATGTTGTCTTTCCCGGCGATGTGGACAGCGGAGATCTCGTGGAGGTTTGCTTCTGCCCATGCCATCAGGGGGTCTACTTCTAGGGACACCTGTTGGCTCCTGGTTCCCCCCTGCCGGTTGATGTAGGCCACTGTCGTGGCGTTGTCCGACATTACTCTGATCGCTTTGTTTCGGAGTCTTTGAGCGAACCGCATACAGGCTAGTCTGACTACCCACGCTTCTAGGCGGTTGATGTTCCATCCCACCTCTTCTGTGTTCCACTGCCCTTGGGCAGTTAACTCCTCGCAGTGTGCTCCCCATCCTCGTAGACTGGCATCTGTGGTGAGTAGGGTCCAGGTTGGGGAGGATAGTCTTGATCCCTGGCTCATGTGGCTGGCCTGCAGCCACCACCGTAGTTGGGTCCGAACTCTGCCCAGGAGTAATAGACGTACGGTGTAGTTCTGGGACCGTGGGCTCCACCGTGATAGGAGGGAGCGCTGTAGGGGCCTCGTGGGCTTGCGCCCATGGCACAACTTCCAGGGTGGATGCCATCAGCCTGAGGACTTGCAGGTAATCCCATACTGTGGGACTAGGATCGTTCAAGTAAGATTTGCAGCCGGTTCCACAATTTTGATCTCCTTGTGGGGGTCAGGCTGACCTTGTCCTCTTTGATGTCGAATCGGACTCCTAGGTATTCCAGCGACTGTGAGGACTGTAGGGAGCTTTTGTTTGTGTTGACCACCCATCCTAGGCTCTCCAGTAGGGTTATGACTCTGCTGGTGGCTTGGCGGCTTTCCTTCTCCGGTGACTTTGCCCTGATCAGCCAGTCGTCCACGTAGGGATGAATGAGAATTCCTTCCTTCCTAGTGTTGCCGCCACCACTACTATCACCTTGGTGAACGACCGGGGTGGCTAACCCGAAGGGTAGTGCCGGTTCAGGACTTTGAAGTGTAGGTAACGCTGGTGTTCCTGATGAATTGGGATGTGTAGGTAGGCCTCTGAAAGATCCAGGGATGTGAGAAACTCTCCCGGCTGTATCGCCCTTGTTACGGATCGTAGGGTTTCCATGCGGAAGCGGGGAATCCTCAGGTGGCGGTTAACCGATTTGAGGTCCAGGATGGGCCTGAATGTTCCCTCTTTCTTGGGGACAATGAAATAAATGGAATAATGCCCAGTATTTATCTCTTGTGGAGGCACTGGGGTTATGGCCTCGAGGGCCAGTAGCCTGGACAGTGTAGCTTCCACTACCGCCCTCTTGGACAGGTCGTGGCAGGGGGACTCCACGAACTTGTCCGGAGGGATTCGTAGGAAATCCAGGTAGTACCCCTCCCGAATGATGGCTAGGACCCACTTGTCCGAAGTTATCTCAACCCATCTGCGGTAGAATAGGGCTAGTCTGCCCCCTATGGCTTCTTCCCTTGGATGGGTCAGCTGAATCTCATTGTGGGGTGAGGCTGGGGCCTGTACCCGAGCTGGTTCCTCTCTTGTTGTGCTTGGTTCGAAAGGACTGGTTCCTGCCCGTAGGGCGGGGGGCTTGATAGTTGCTCCTGTAAGGATTGAAGAGCTGTGAACTTCTGCCCCTGGAGGACCTGGGGAAGGGTCGCTGGTTTCTCTTCGTCTTATCCTCCGGTAGGCGTGGCAATGGGGACTCGCCCCATTTGTCGGCCAGTTTCTCTAGTTCGCTGCCGAACAGGAGGGATCCTTTGAAGGGCATCCTTGTGAGGCGCGTTTTGGAAGATGAGTCGGCCGACTAGCTTCGGAGTAAGTTGCCTCCTGGCCACCACCGCAGAGGACACTCCTCTGGCCGCGGTGCGCACTAGGTCGGAGGTAACGTCCACGAGGAATGATACTGCTGGTTCCATGTCTTCTCCCGGAGTGTTGTTCCTGGTTTGTGATAAACAGGCACGAGTCACCACGGTGCAGCAGGCCGCAATTTGTAGAGACATAGCGGCAACGTCAAATGACTGCTTGAGGATGGACTCCAGCCGTCTGTCATGTGCATCCTTGAGCGCAGCTCCTCCCTCCACTGGGATGGTAGTGCGCTTGGAGACCGCGCAGACCATGGCAGCAACTCTTGGGCATGCAAGAAGATCTTTGGTTGCCAGGTCCAGGGGGTACAGGGCTGCCAAGGCTCGTCGCCCTTTGAATGTGGACTCCGGAGCATTCCATTCCAAGTCAATCAGCTGCTGTGCTGCTTGTAACAGAGGGAAATGGCGAGAAGTCTGTCAAAGACCCTCCAGCAGGGGGTTCGGTTTAGGTTCCCCCGAAGTCCCTGGGCCCGGGATAGCGAGCTCCATCAGGCATTGAATGACCAGGTCCAGAAGCTCGTCCTTTGTGAAGAAGCGTCTCATGGTTCGGTGAGGCTCTGTCCCCGGGGGGAGCTCCCCCTCTTCTAAGGGTTCGGCTTCCTCCTCAGAGATGTCGGAGTCCCCATAGGTGGGGCTTCTGGGTAGTGGGAGCCTGTGCTGAGGTCTTGAAGGGCCTGGGGCATGAGGGTCCTCCTGTGGAGCATGTGGCTGGTCAGCCTGAGGTTCAGTTTGCATTTGAACAAAGGCGTGAATCCCCTTGAAGAACTCCACCCATGAGATCGATGCTGGGTCAAAACTGAGGGGCACTAGTTCCTTGGGGGTCCCCATCTGTGGGGAGGTCCCCCTGGCTAGGTCTGGGGTACCCTCGGAGATAGAACTCGGCCCTGGGTGGGACTGGGTCTCCCAGGGCCTCTTCGCACTGCATGCACAGGGCGTCGGCCTCCTCGCTTTGTGCAGCTCTGATGTGGCATGCTGGGCAGAGGCCTTGAGCCTTTATCCCTGTTTCTGGAGGTGCCATGGCTGTTGGCGCGTAAACTCTTATGCGCTCCGGTGCGCTTAAGATGAGCGTGTAGTTGTGCGCGCCACTGTGCGTTCAGCCGTAGATATGTGCCCGGCTCTGAACGCGCAACTTATGTGCGCAAGGCTTTATGTGCGTGTAAGTTTATGCGCACAAGTGCTTGAGCGCCTAGCTCGAATTGTGCGCTCTCAAACGGCGAACGGCGCGGCGAATAGGACCAAGATGGCGACGGTGAGCATGAAGGCAATATGGCGACCCCAACGGAGGGTCTCCAAGTGGGTAGACCCTCAGAAATAGCCGGCGCCTGGCCCTGCAAGGGCAGATCAACCCAGTGGCACTGGTCCCGGCCGGTGACCTGTGCTCCTCCTCGATCCTCAGAGACCGGATTCAAGCAGAAGATTTCTACCTTACCTTGTCTTCGGCGCTTCCCGGTTTCGTCCCGGGCGGTCTCTGGCTGCGGGGGGATAGGGCAAATACTTCACCACCGCGCTCAAGGGTGCACCCGCTGCCTCTCAGCCGCACCCAAGGATCGGGGGCTAGGTCCTCGCCGCGATTCGGCCGCCAGACCGAGGCTTACCTCCGAGGGACGACAGAAATCACCTCGGGAATCTCAACTGGGGGAGGAACCCGAAGGTATCACCGCAGGAGAGTGGGGCTTGTCTTCAGGTAGGTTTCTTCTTTAAATTTGGATTTTCTTCTTTGAATTTGGTTCTAACGCTGTGAGAGCGTGCAGATAGTCCCTAACTGCTATGGAGATGGAAAATACTGAAGAGCTGCACTTCCTGCAGGGGTATATGTACTAGGGGCTAATGTCAGATTGAAATCTGATCCATCTCCAACTGGTAACAGGAGTACACTATACCCATTGGTCCTGAGTCCATCTGCTACACGCTAGGAAAATTACATTAAAAAAAAAAAAAATACTCCACACCTTCCAAACAACACCAGTTCACACAAAAATATTCGTGTACACATGCATTCACAAATAGTCAAACATCACGATAAAAATAACCTTAGTTACAAATGGAGTAAATGTAGTCACAGCTGACAAGTACAGAACGTGAGCTGGTGTACAGATACAGAAAGTTTCTGTTCAACTACTGCATTTCCTTACTCTGCTGCAACCAGAACTGAACCCTATCCTGGAGGAATCGTGCACACTTGCGTGGCATTCAAAATTCATATTCACTGAATAAAGAGTCTCTGCTGCCTGTGGGAATCACAGCGTCCTTCATAAACATTTACTGTTCAACAAGCAGCCAAGGATCCCAGATCCAGAAGCAGCAGATGTTACCTCACTCTTTACTTCTGAGCGGTGAAAGACCCTGGGGAATGGGTCTCCGGTGGGGAGAGGCACAGTGATAGCTGCAGTGCTCGTATCTCGTTCCTGAAATGATGGGGAGGGGAAAAAAAAAGAGAGAGAAAGAGACCCTGATGAAAACCAGAAAGATAATTGTTCTACTACACAGCCACGGCCCCGTCTGCTCTCATGCTACTTGCCTACCATGGCTCATTTTAGCACTCATTATATCTTATCACTTAATGGATGGATCTACATCTCTTATTCTAAGAAAAGAAAACAGCTCTTGTTAAGAACATTTTATCCAGGGCTGTGCCTGGGTCCCATGCATCAGCAACTTTTGATAAACTGTCTTCATTCTGAATGTACAGGGCCCCATGGTCTTGTGGGATCCGCTGGCCCCACGCATTCAGATTTCAGAACGAAGGCAGCAAAGAAGACAGCGGGTGCGGATAAGACATGCTGCTCTCCATCTGCCACTGGGAAGGAGCAAGGGGACAAGATTAAACTGGGGAGGAGGGAAGCCTAGAGGAAGGAGTGCGCCAGGGAGCATCATGCCTAGAAAAGGCTGGAAGGGAAGGAGAAAACAGGTACAAGTTGGGAGGGAGAGCCCTAGGCAGGCTGATTTGCCCAAGGTCCCATGCTTTTCTCTCTCACCCAGGGTCTATAAACCTATATCACACAGACTAGTCTGTTTTCTTGTAAATCTGAATAAGACATACAATAATTTTGGAGAAGACAGCAGTGATGTGTCGATCATGACGTTCCAAGACCACCTCAGGGTCATCATCAGTAAAGTGGACATGGTCATTTTTGACCTTTGATTTCTTTGGAGGAGCTGGAGTCAGAACTGGAGGCAGGTCAGGAAAATCTGGGGACGATGATAAAAAAAAAAAGATCTTTAAAATGTTGTTCATCACTCTATGCAACCTTTGTAAGAGCGATTTACAAGTCTGAAATAATACATACATAAATCCAATGCTCCACATTATACTCATAATTGTAAAACTGCTCCCTTAGCTCTTCAAGTAGCTACTGTTCAAAAGAGAAAGGCATTTACCCTGAAAAACAGAATATGAGGACAAGACGATTCTAGATACTAAAAGGGCAGAATAGGTAGAAGAGAGATGTGCTCAGTAGAAGGATGGAATGCGCTATTATCAGGGCTGGCTTTTGGGGTGTGTGACCTGTGCCACCGCACAGGGTGCAATATTCAATAGGATGCTACTGGCCCCTCCCTCCTGCACCTTTACATATGATGTCTGCAAGCAAGTGCCTCAAGAACACTGCAGGAGAAAAGAGGCACCTGTCTGTGGTGCTAGGTGAAGGATCAGCCTGCAGGGAGGAGGAGGAGGTGGTGAGGTGAGTAAAATACGACGATGCTTCTGAGCAGGAAAAGGAAAAGAGAGGGAGAGAGATGCTGGGTACTTGGGCAGGAGGTAAGAGGGCAGGGCAGAGAGAATACCTGTACTGAGTAGAGGGTAAGAGAAGCCTGGGGAGAAGAGAGATGGGTATATTCCTACTGCCGAAGGAGGTGGTGCTGTGCCAGAGCTGCCACCAAGCTAGGCAAGCGCCAAAGGAAAATTGGTTCTTACCTGCTAATTTTCGTTCCTGTAGTACCATGGATCAGTCCAGATCCTGGGTTATTCACCAATCCAGCAGAGGGAGGCAGAGAAACATTTTACTAACTCTGACGTATACCCTTGGGTGCCATCTGCAGTCCATCAGTATTGAACGATATCAAAGCAGAAATGTAACCACTAATATACTAACTAGCTATCTAAATGCTATAACGTACTTCCAACTCACAAATCCTAAATGGAAGCAAAATCCCAAAAAAACCATGGGAATAAACATGAAATATTAAGAAAAGTAGACAGCATGAAAAGCGGTTTATAAACCAAAACAGTGAACGAGCAGACTCTCTGAAAAGATAATTACCATACACAGACATAAGGGCGGGCGTCTGGACTAATACATGGTACTACAGGAACGAAAAATTAGCACGTAAAGAACCAATTTTCCTTTCCACAGCATGGATGCAAACAACAAAAAAACTGGCCGAGGAAATAAACCCAATAAAATATATCAATATCAAGGATACCCAACAAACTAACCCATGGCATAATGAAAAGATACAAGAAGTAAAGAGACAACTAAGGAAAAAACATGGAGAAAAAATAAAACTACCGAAAACCTAACAAAATACAGAAGCACCTAGCATACTATAAACAAATAATTCTCAATACAAAGAAACAGTTCTATAGCTTTAAAATAGAAAAACATGCAAACAACCCAAGAACACTATTTTCCATAGTAAGAAACCTCACCAATGACAGATCCCAGTCTCCACAAGACCTTCCAGAAAATAGATGCAATGAAGCTGCAATTTTTTTTAATGATAAAATTAAAAACCTAAAACAAAAATCCCAAATACAACAAAACAAGTAATTAAAATGAAAGAAAGAGATGTTATGCAATGGTCAACCTTCAACGAGGTATCAGAAATAGAAATCGAAACTATGCTAAAAAAACTTAATCCTGCACCCCATGCGATTGACACAATAACAACTGCAAGACATAAAAAAAATAGCCAATACTGTATCCCAGACACTGGCAAAGATCGTTAATCTATCCTTAGAGGAAGGATCCATGCCAGACACACTAAAAGGAGCTATCGTAAAACCTATTTTTAAAAAGAAAAACAGTGACCCACTAAACCTGAGTAATTACAGACCAGTCTCGAACCTACCCTTAATCGCAAAATTAATAGAAAAAACTGTACAAAAGCAACTAACGGAACACCTTGATAACAATAACATCCTATATCCGTCCCAACATGGCTTTCGAAAACACTATAGCACAGAGACACTTCTGATTGCACTTACAGATAACATTATGAGGGGTTTTGATAACTGTAAACATTACATTCTAGTGATGCTTGACCTGTCAGCAGCATTTGACACTGTAAATCATGACATACACTTGAAGAATGATGGGAATTATTAGAAAGGGAATGGTGAATAAAATGGAAAATGTCATAATGCCTCTGTATTGCTCCAAGGTGAGACCGCACCTTGAATACTGTGTACAATTCTGGTCGCCGCATCTCAAAAAAGATATAATTGCGATAGAGAAGGTACAGAGAAGGGCAACCAAAATAAGGGAAATCGAACAGCTCCCCTATGAGGAAAGACTAAAGAGGTTAGGACTTTTCATCTTGGAGAAGAGACGTCTGAGGGGGGATATGATAGAGGTGTTTAAAATCATGAGAGGTCTAGAACGGGTAGATGTGAATCGGTTATTTACTCTTTCGGATAGTAGAAACACTAGGGGGCACTCCATGAAGTTAGCATGGGGCACATTTAAAACTAATCTGAGAAAGTTCTTTTTTTACTCAACGCACAATTAAACTCTGGAATTTGTTGCCAGAGAATGTGGTTCGTGCAGTTAGTATAGCGTGGTTTAAAAAAGGATTGGATAAGTTCTTGGAGGAGAAGTCCATTACCTGCTATTAAAGTTCACTTAGAGAATAGCCACTGCCATTAGCAATGGTTACATGGAATAGACTTAGTTTTTGGGTACTTGCCAGGTTCTTATGGCCTGGATTGGCCACTGTTGGAAACAGGATGCTGGGCTTGATGGACCCTTGGTCTGACCCAGTATGGCATTTTCTTATGTTCTTATGTTCTTATGCTTTCCTGCGCTACCAGGAAGCTTGAGTTCCTCCCTGGCGGTTGATGTACGCTAGCATGGTCGTATTGTCGGAAAGAATCCGTACCGACTTCCCACATAGGAGAAGTTGAAGAGTGATCAAGGCCAAGCGTACCGCTCTGGTCTCTAACTGATTGATCGACCACCGTGCTTTCTTCAGACCACTGACCTTGAACAGATGTTTTCTGACATACCGCTCCCCAGCCTGAAAAGACTGGCATCGGTGGTGACCACAGTCCATTCTGGAATCTCTAGAGGTACTCCCCGCTGTAGATTTGCTGGCTGTAACCACCAATCCAGGCTAATCAAGCATCTCCGTAAGGGGAAGGGGAAGGTGGTATAGTTCCAAAACCGGATTCCAGCGTGAAAGCAATGAAGACTGAAGTGTTCTCATATGTGCAAAGGCCCAGGGAACCAACTCCAGAGTAGAGGTCATTGAGCTAAGACTGTCAAGTAATCCCGTACACATGGTATAGGAATAGACAGCAAGTTTCGGATTTGCATTTGAAGCTTGAGAAGGCGATGTTCCGGAAGGAACACTTTCCCTTGACGAGTGTCGAACAGTGCACACAAAAACTCCAGAGACTGGGAAGGGACTAGGTGACTCTTGTCCTTGTTGATCACCCAGCCTAGAGACTGCAAAAGGTCGATAACCCTGCTGATCGTAGAGCGACCAAGATTCCAACTTCGCTCGAATTAACCAGTCGACCAGGTACGGATGTACCAACAGGCCCTCCTTCCTGAGCTCTGCGGCCACCACAATCATTACCTTGGTAAATGTTCTGGGAGCTGTGGCTAACCCAAACGGGAGAGCCCTGAATTGATAATGCTGCCCTAGAATGCAAAACCTGAGAAACTTCTAATGATCGGAACGAACGCCAATGTGAAGATAAGCCTCGGTGAGGTCGAGAGACGCTAGAAATTCTCTCCTGTGTACCGAAGCTATGACAGACCGGAGAGTTTCCATTCGAAACTTGGGAATCCGTAGGCAATGGTTGACTCTTTTGAGATCGAGAATGGAATGAAAGGTTCCTTCCTTTTTTGGAACGACGAAGAAAATTGAGTAACAACCCCTCCGATGTTCTGATGTTGGAACTGGAACTATAGCTCCGAGGTCGCTTAAAACGCTGCAGAGAGTCCTTGATTATGCGACTTTTTCTAGGTAAGAACATGGGTGAAATTAGAAACCGGTGGGTGAAGCCGCCGAACAAAATCTAAAGCGTAACCTTGATTTATCACTGAGAGAACCCACTGATCCGACGTCCATCTGGCCCATTCCTCGTAAACAGGGACAGTCTGCCCCCTATAACCGGAACCGGGGAAAGGACCGGCCGTGTCTCATTGGGCAGACTTTGTGCCACCTGAGGCTTGAGAAGTTCCAGGTCTTCCGAAGCGGCGGCCACAAAAGGACTGAGTCCAATTCTGTTGTCTACCCGAAGACTGCTTAGCAGGTGGAGTCAAAGGACAAGAAGAATGAAATCTTCGACTAGACCAAAAACGAGAGCGGTATGAGAAAGAGCTTCGAGGTCTAGGACGATCCTCTGGTAATTTGTGAATCTTATTCTCCCCTAGGGACAAAATTAACTCTTCTAATTCCTTACCAAAGAGCAATTTTCCCTTAAAGGGTAAAGCCCTTAACTGAGCTTTTGAGGATGCGTCTGCAGACCGATTCCTCAACCAGAGGAGTCAGCGAGCCATACTGAAGCAACAATAGAGCGAGCCGAGGTCCTGAGGAGATCACAAAGCATCTGCGCTGTTACGCAATTATAGCCTCCAATCGACCAGCTTGTTGCTACCTCCTCATTAGAGAGGGAAGAATTGTTTTGCAATGCCTGGACCCACCCTAGGCCAGCTCACAAAGCCAAGCTACTACACATGGCTGCCTGTACACCTACAGCAGAAACCTAAAAAATTCACTTGAGCTGAACCTCCAGTTTACGATCCTGTAGGTCTTTAAGAGCCGTAGCTCCCGTCACCGGAATAGTCGTCCTCTTAGTGACAGCTGACACAGCGGCATCCACTTTGGGAAATTTTAAAATTTCCAAAGCCTCCTCAGGTAATGGATACAGCTTTTCCATGGCTCATGCTACCTTAAGACCTAATTCAGGAGTGTCCCACTCCCGGTACAAAAGGTCAGTGAGAGAAAGATGAAAAGGAAAGGATGTCGTCGGACCCCTAAGGCCTAGCAACACTGGGTCGATATTACCCATCTGAGAATCCTTCGCCGGAGCCTCCAGACCCAATTCCAGTAAAATTGCCGGAATTAAAGGACTAAGTTCCTCCCTTCTAAAAAGGCGGACTACTTTGGGATCATCCCCATCCACTATGTGAGGGTCAGAACTACTGCCAAAAGCAGGATCTCCACCGAGATCCCCGTCCGGCAGGGACTTGTCCGGGACAGGCAAAGTCATGTTCAGAATCCTATGAAGTAGAAAAAATAGACTGATCCGGGCCCGAGCGAAGGGGACGCTTCGGAGCTGACCCAGCCCCAAAATAACTTGGTCTCGCCCGTTTGGAGGAGCAGGGCTTTAGACCCTGTCCAGATGAATGTTCCCTGTGTTTTTTATGAAACTTCCTGAACTTATAAGCCTTACGAAGAAAACGAAGAAAATCCCCTGAGAAGGGAGAAGAAGAAGAAGAATTTGAAATCTCCTCCAGGCTCTCATCAGATAAACCTACCCCTGTATCTCGCGGCTTGTCCCCCCCAGGGACCGCCAGCTGTGGCGACAAGGAAGGCGGGTCCGGAGCTCCCTGAATAACTTGCTGTGTCGCCGCCTTCAAAAAAGTTAAAACAGCTTTCGTTCCTGCACTGCAGCGAAACAGGTCCGGGGTAGAGGAGCAGCCGCGCCAAGGTTTTGGAGCCGTGCGAGGCGGCCGAGTCACGTCTTTCGCCGGCAAAATAGACGAGCCTTCCCCCCGGAGAGGCAGGCAGAACAGAGACTCTCTCTGGAGAGACGCGCGTGCATCTCCACAGGCGCAGCAGGCTGCGCCTCGCGGAACTGTGAAGAAAAAATGGCTCGAATTTAAAATAAAATAAACCCCGGCAAAAAACAAATAGGCACGGCACCGCTGAACACCGAAGAGGTAAGTAAACCATAATACAGCTGTCGAAAAACAGAAAGCAAAAGGAAAAAAAATTTTTTTTTTAGCTGACCAAAACGCCGCGGACCCCGGGAGCTGCTCCAAGTAGGGTGAATGAGCTGGGCCCCCCGGTATCACCCCTGCTAGGAGTGGTTGCTGGGTTCAAACCTCCCCAACTCCGGTGGCCTCAGAACCAGGAGGGATAGTCCCTTCAGGACTTCCCAACCTCCCGGGAGGCAGTGAGACGGCTGGTAAGAAAAGATACACTTTTTTTTTTAAAATAACTTAAAAGAACAGCCTCTCACAAAGAGAGATAGAAAGCCTACTAAAAATTAACTCCTAAACTACCTGACTAGAAAACAAAAACTACCAACAGACTGCAGGGTTAGGCACGCCCACCTCTGCTGGGAGACAGAGAAATACTGATGGACTGCAGGTGGCACCCCAGGGTATACGTCAGAGTCAGTAGAATGTTTCTCTGCCTCCTTCTGCTGGATTGGTGACATAACCCAGGGCCTGGACTGATCCAGGTACGTACAGGGAATTTCAGTTTTTGCGCAAGGCTTAGCCTAGAGCTGGTCCTGACTATTATTTACAACAGGGAAAGGACTACTTGAGGGCAGTACAGGCAGTATAGCAAAACATGCTGAGGGGTGCCCTGGAGACAGATACAGCTGCAAGATAAAGGCAGCTAGATGACTAATGGGAGATACAATATAGATTCTAGGATAATGCAGACAGATATTGAATAATGAGCGATGTGCAAGGTGAACTGGCTCAGCAGAGTCAAAATAACTCCGGGTTAAGGCAGAAGGATGCTGAGGGAATGAATGTGCCTACAAGTAAAGCTAGAAACAGAGATTAAGCTATAATCTGTCCATAGACTAAATAAAGAAAATCTGCTTGAAATTACCACCAAGTGTCACCACATCCCTTCTGCCCTGTCTTGGGGATCCCTCTTCATTTCCCCTTGCTGTATCCCCTTTCCTCTTATCTGCCTTCTTTACAATCTGTGCAGCGGCTGATATTCGTGCTGCCAGGAACTGGCCCTGAAACCTCAGCAGATCCTCCTCCGACTCCCCAGGCTTGGGCCTTGACAACATCACTTTCTTCTCTTCCTTATGTTTAAATTTCTGGTATGTTTAAATTTCTGGAAAAAAATAAAGTACTTGAAACATGACAAAAACTTTATGTGCTTCACTAATTAATTCCATGTCTCCACACACCATTATTATGCAAAAAAAAAAAAAAAAGATCCCTGAGCACCTCTGAAACCTTTTTGCTTTTGCCAATTAAAAAGCTTTTTTTTTCCTTAAAGCTGGATACCTAAAAAGCTACAAAAAAAAGCAGTAAAGCTGCACACCTAACTAGATTGCTTTAAATGTTGATTTGCCTTCTATTTGACTTATTTGGTCTTACCTGCAATTCCTTTCTTTGTCCAAGTATATTTTCTAGAATGTTTGTATGAAATGAATTACAGTTACTATTTTAATTTTGTATTGTTGGTTATGGTTACCAACTCTTAAGTGTATGTATTTTTGTACTTATTGTTACTATGTAACATCTGTGAACCACTTTGACTGAGGGCAGAAAGTCAATATATCAGGGGTGGCCAATAAGTTTTCAGGATATCCACAATGAATATGAATGAATATATTAAAAACTGAGGAAGTTCTTGAGAAAAACATTGCAGTATTACCAGAAAAGAGAGAAAAAACACAATGCATGCAGTATTTCAAGATCCATAACCAAAAGAAAAATCTAATTGAGATGGATAACTCTGTCAACAGTGGCACAACTACAAACAGAAAGAGTAAAGTGAATAACAAATCTCAACTAATATCTCATAAGGAGTCCAGGAAAAGCAATAACCTAAAAGAGAGTACCTGGAAGGCTATGACCACAAATGCTCATAGTTTGGGAAATAAAATCCCAGATCTGCAGGCCCTAATGGCTGAGGCAGAATTGGACATTGTTGCTATCACAGAAACATGGTCACAGAATCTCATGAATGGGATACAACAATACCAGGCTACAACTTGTTAAGGAAGGACAGAAAGGATAGGAAAAGGGGGAGGTGTGGCTCTTTATGTCAGAAACAACATCCAAGCATCTGAGCTACAAGGAAGTTGGGGTAAAGAAGAAGCTCTATGGGTCGACCTAAAAAAAAGATGACGGAGTGTCCATTTATATTGGAGTGGTTTACAGGCCTCCAAACCAAAAGGAAGAGCTGGACAGAGATCTGATTGAAGACATCCATAAGATAGGTAGGAAGGGAGAAGTGGTGATCGTGGGTGACTTTAATATGCCAGATGTAGACTGGAAAAATCCCATCTGCAGAAACTAAAAATAGTAGAGCAATAATGGATGCCATGCAAGAATCTTTGTTCAAACAAATGGTGTTGGAACCCACGAGAGAAGGTGCTATACTCGACTTATTGCTCACTAATACAGATGTCGTCTCAGATGTCCAGGTGGGCGCCCACCTCAGCAGCAGTGATCATCAAACGGTATGGTTTCATATCACTAATAGAATAGGGAAAAGAACCACAAAGACCCGAGTTTTACAGTTCAAAAACACAGACTTTGAGGAAATGGGAAAGTACCTGGAGGAAGAACTTAAAGGATGGGAGAACGAGAGAGATGTGGATCAGCAGTGGACAAATCTAAAAGGAGCAATCACCAAGGCAACTGCTCTATATGTTAGAAACATAAAGAAAAGCAAAAGAAAATTGAAACCTATCTGGTTCTCAAAGGAGGTGGCTGACAAAATTAAAGCTAAAAGAACAGCTTTCAAGAAATATAAAGGATCCCAAAGGGAGGAGCACAAAGAAGAATATTTGTATCAACTGAGGGAGACGAAGAAAAACAATCAAGTTGGCAAAAAATCAAGCGGAAGAGAGGATTGCCAAGGAGATAAAAAATGGTGACAAAACATTTTTTCAGATACATCAGCGAAAGAGAAAGGTCCAAAGTGGTATAGTGAAATTGAAAGGTGGTAATGATCAATGTGTGGAGACAGATGAAGAAATGGCAGAAATATTAAACGAATACTTCAGCTCTGTGTTCACTAAAGAAGACCCTGGAGAAGGGACCATCTCTACACAACAAAAAACTGGAGGGAAGTGGAATAGATGAAAATCCTTTTACAGTAGAAAATGTGGTGAGGAAGAGCTAAGAACCTGAAAAAGTGGACAAAGCCATGGGGCCTGATAGGATTCATCCAAGGATATTGAGGGAGCTCAGAGATGTTCTGGCGGGTCCGCTGTGTGACCTGTTCAATAGATCCCTAGAAACGGGAGTGGTGCCGAGAGATTGGAGAAGAGCGGTGGTGGTCCCGCTTCACAAGAGTGGGAACAGGGAGGAGGCTGGCAACTACAGACCGGTTTAGCCTCACTTCGGTGGTGGGAAAAGTAATGGAGTCTCTGCTGAAAGAGAGAATAGTGAACTATCTACAGTCCGGAGAATTGATGGAACCAGAGGGCAACATGGATTCACAGAGGGAAGATCCTGTCAGACAATCTGATCGACTTTTTTGACTGGGGTTGGGTAAACAAGGAATTGGATCAAGGAAGAGCGCTCGATGTCATATACTTGGATTTCAGCAAAGCTTTTGATACGGTTCCGCACAGGAGGACTGGTGAATAAAACGAGAAGCTTAGGAGTGAGTGCCGAGGTGGTGACCCTGGATTGCAAATTGGTTGACGGACAGAAGACAATGTGTGATGGTAAATGGAACCTTCTCTGAAGAGAGAGCGGTTTAAGTGGTGTACCGCAAGGATCGGTGTTGGGACCGGTCCTGTTCAATATCTTTGTGAGTGACATTGGCGGACGGGATTTAGAAGGTAAGGTTTGTCTTTTTGGGATGACACTAAGATCTGCAACAGAGTGGACATGCTGGAAGGAGTAGTGGAGAGAATGAGACGGGATCTAAGGAAACTAGAAGAGTGGTCGAAGATATGGCAGCTGAGATTCAATGCCAAGAAGTGCAAAGTCATGCATATGGGGAGTGGAAATCCGAATGAACTGTATTCGATGGGGGGGGAAAGGCTGATGTGCACGGAGCAGGAGAGGGACCTTGGGGTGATAGTGTCAAATGATATGAAGTCTGCGAAACAATGCGACAAGGCGATAGCAAAAGCCAGAAGAATGCTGGGCTGCATAGAGAGAGGAATATCGAGTAAGAAAGGGAAGTGATTATTCCCTTGTACAGGTCCTTGGTGAGGCCTCACCTGGAGTACTGTGTTCAGTTCTGGAGACCGTATCTACAAAAAGACAAAGACAAGATGGAAGCGGTACAGAGAAGGGCGACCAGGAAGGTGGAGGATCTTCATCGGATGACGTACGAGGAGAGATTGAAGAATCTAAATATGTACACCCTGGAGGAAAGGAGGAGCAGAGGTGATATGATACAGACTTTCAGATACTTGAAAGGTTTTAATGATCCAAAGGCAACCACAAACCTTTACCATAAGAAAAAAATCAGCAGAACCAGGGGGTCACGATTTGAAGCTCCAGGGAGGAAGATTCAGAACCAATGTCAGGAAGTATTTCTTCACGGAGAGGGTGGTGGATGCCTGGAATGCCCTTCCGGAGGAAGTGGTGAAGACCAGAACTGTGAAGGACTTCAAAGGGACGTGGGATAAACACTGTGGATCCATAAAGTCAAGAGGCCGCCAATGAAGAGTAGGTGACTCGCCAGAATGATGGCTACTGCCTGGAGACAATACCCTTATTCAATAAACATACACATGGTTACTGTGACTCCAACATCACTCTAAGCTTCAACAGCAAGAGGAAATGTGGAAAAAAGGATTTGCACTCACAAAGACGGGAGTAGCTGGCTTGTTACGGCGGTTACTACCCCAAACCAAATAACCAAATTACTACCTCCACCTTCCTCTATTCCTGATGCATTTCAACTAGCTTGATCACTCCATTCTTATACTTCACTTTCAATGCATATCCAGCATAGTTCTCTGCTTCAACGGCAGGGAGAAGAAAAACTGTTACTTCACACATCCAGCAGAGCTCTCTGCTTCAACGGCAGGGGAGAAGAAAAAAGGGTTCGCACTCACAAAGCGGGGAGTAGCTGGCTTTGTTACGGCGGTTACTACCCCAAACCAAATGTGCCTGATACTTCACTTTCGATGCATATCCAGCATAGCTCCCTGCTTCAACGGCAGGGGAGAAGATAAACAACCAATAAGGGCTGTATAACATAATCTGGGTTAAAAACAAATGGGCATGGGTGTAGCTTGCTTATTGCGGCGGTTACTGCCCCTACTACCTCTAACTAATCAAGCTAGATATTTCACTTGGATGCAGCTCCATCACCGCTCTCTGCATTAATGGTGGGGGTGCAAGGGAAATAGAACCAAGAGCTAAGAGAAACAGATAAGTATGAGACAAAAAAATGTGTGAAGCTTGCTGGGCAGACTGGATGGGCCATTTGGTCTTCTTCTGCCATCATTTCTATGTTTCTATGTTTCTATGAGATAAATCTGCATATAATGGAGGCAGTGAATGCATATCTACCTCATACATATTCATTGTGGATATCCTGAAAACCTGGCCTATTTGTGGCTCTTGAGGACTGGAGTTGTTCACCCCTGCAAAATATAAACACCAATAAGCAAATACATTTTTTAATTGTCACCCTTGAGCCTACTCTTCAGTTTTTTGGGCTACATTCATATATTACATATAGTATCAGCAATGGGGCTGGTCTTCAGTGCTGTAGGCTCAAGCTCAGTGAGGCTGCACTACTCAGGAGTTAAAAACATAAGAACATGCCATGCTGGGTCAGACCAAGGGTCTATCAAGCCCAGCATCCTGTTTCCAACAGTGGCTAATCCAGAGAATAAGAACCTGGCAAGTACCCAAAAACTAAGTCTATTCCATGTTACTGTTGCTAATAATAGCAGTGGCTATTTTCTAAGTCAACTTAATTAATAGCAGATAACTCCAAGAAGTTATCCAATCCTTTTTTAAACATAGCTACACTAACTGCACTAGCCACATCCTCTGGCAACAAATTCCAGAGTTTAATTGTGCGTTGAGTAAAAAGAACTTTCTCAGATTAGTTTTAATGTGTCACATGCTAACTTCATGGAGTGCCCCCTAGTCTTTCTATTATCCGAAAGAGTAAATAACCGATTCACATCTACCCGTTCTAGACCTCTCATGATTTTAAACACCTCTATCATATCCCCCCTCAGACGTCTCTTCTCCAAGCTGAAAAGTCCTAACCTCTTTAGTCTTTCCTCATAGGGGAGCTGTTCGATTTCCCTTATTTTGGTTGCCCTTCTCTGTACCTTCTCTATCGCAATTATATCTTTTTTGAGATGCGGCGACCAGAATTGTACACAGTATTCAAGGTGCGGTCTCACCTTGGAGCGATACAGAGGCATTATGACATTTTCCATTTTATTCACCATTCCCTTTCTAATAATTCCCATCATTCTGTTTGCTTTTTTGACTGCCGCAGCACACTGAACTGACGATTTCAATGTTATCCACTATGACACCTAGATCTCTTTCTTAGGTGGTAGCACCTAGTATGGAACCTAACATTGTGTAACTATAGCATGGGTTATTTTTCCCTATATGCATCACCTTGCACTTATCCACATTAAATTTCATCTGCCATTTCGATGCCCAATTTTCCAGTCTCACGAGGTCTTCCTGCAATTTATCACAATCTGCTTGTGATTTAACTACTCTGAACACTTTTGTATCATCTGCAAATTTGATTACGTCACTCGTCGTATTGCTTTCCAGATCATTTATAAATATATTGAAAAGTAAGGGTCCCAATACAGATCCCTAAGGCATTCCAGTTGGGGGGACTATGTTTCCGTGCATAATGGGGTGCATCCTGACTTAGGAGAGGTAATTTTCAAAAGGGACTTCTGCACATAAAAGAAAATTATTCCTTACCTGCTAATTTTTGTTCCTGTAGTACCAAGGATCAGTCCAGACAGTGGGGTTATGTTCCCCGACCAGCAGATGGAGTCAGAACAGACTTCGAAGGGTGATGTCATATAGATCAGTGCACCCTCTGCAGGAGCTCAGTATTAAGTATATCAAAGCACAACAGAATACCAAAAGAGCAGTTTGGATCAAGTATAAGTAACCGTAAAAACGGATATTCAAACAACAAATTTAACATGAAAACTCAACTATTCGGCAAAACAGCCAACTTGTAGGGAGCTGTGACCACAGAAGTGAAATGCGAGAAAGACACAGCATGCTGCAAGAGAAAGAGAGCAACCCAAGCAGAGCAGGACCTAAAAAAACCCCATAGCGGTGGGCATCTGGACTGATCCTTGGTACTACAGGTACAAAAATTAGCAGGTAAGGAATAATTTTCTTTTCCCTGTACGTACCAGGATCAGTCCAGACAGTGGGATGTACCCAAGCTTCCCTAAACCGGGTGGGTCCCTGAGAGGCCTGCTCGGAGAACCTGGTCGCCAAAGTGCCCAGAGGCTGTCGACGCCAGATGAAGACGATAATGTCTGGAAAAGGTGTGCAGCGATTTCCAGGTTGCTGCACGACAAATTTCTTGTGAGGAAACCGACCGTACCTCCGCCCAGGAGGCTGCTTGAGAGCGGGTAGAATGAGCTCTGACATCACGAGGCGGAGTCCGTCCCGCTCCGATGTAAGCCGCCACAATGGCGTCCTTTAGCCATCCTGCAATCGTCGCTTTTGAAGCCTGGGAACCCTTCTTCGGGCCCGCCCAGAACACGAACAGATGATCCGAGACCCTAAAGTCATTAGTAGCCTACAGGATTCGAAGCAACGTGCGCTTGACATCCAAGAGACGGAGAGACCGTGGTTCGTCGGATGCAAAAGCTGGCAGCTCGACTGTCTGGTTCAAGTGAAATGCCGATACTACCTTCGGAAGGAAGGAGGGAACGGTGCGGAGGGAGACCCCCGAGTCCGTGAACCGGAGATAGGGCTCTCTGCAGGACAATGCTTGAAGCTCCGAGATGCGCCGGGCGGAGCAGATGGCCACGAGGAATATGGTCTTGAGGGTGAGATCCTTAATAGTTGCCCTCCATATTGGTTCGAAGGGCAGACCTGACAAAGCGTGAAGTACCAAATTGAGGTTCCAGGAGGGGCAGGGATCTCTCAACGGGGGCCGTAAATGTTTAACCCCTTTGAGGAATCGTGCGATGTCCGGCTGAAGCAGGAGAGAAGAGTGATCTATAACCTGTACGAGAGAGCCAAGGGCGGCCACCTGGACCCGAAGCGAATTATATGCGAGGCCCTTGTCCAGTCCGTCCTGGAGAAACTGTAGGATCTGTGGTATAGACGCCTTCGTGGGCCGAATGTCCCGCTTGGAACACCACATCTCGAAGACCTTCCAGACTCGTACGTAAGCTACCGAGGTAGACGTCTTTCGAGCTCGTAGGAGAGTCGAGACTACCGCCTCCGGGTAGCCCTTGCGTCGGAGCCGACGCCGTTCAAAAGCCGGGCCGCAAGACAGAAGGGTTCTGCCCGGTCGAAAAATACAGGACCCTGGTGGAGTAGGCGAGGAAGGTGTCCCAGTCGTAGCGGACCGTCGGTCGCCAGCTGTAGTAGATCTGCAAACCAGGGTCGACAGGGCCATTCTGGAGCCACGAGTATCACTGGCCTCTGGTGACTTTCTATTCTGCAAACAATTTTGCCCACCAGCGGCCATGGAAGAAAAATGTAGAGAAGCAGGTGGGGGGGCCACGGGAGGACCAGAGCATCCACCCCTTCCGCGCAGTGTTCTCTTCTGCGACTGAAGAAGCGTGGGGCTTTGGCGTTGAGAGAGGTGGCCATCAAATCCAGGTGGGGTGACCCCCATCGGCGGACAAGAAGTTGCATCGCTTCGTCGGAGAGTGACCATTCTCCGGGATCTAGCTGTTGTCGACTCAGGTAGTCCGCCTGAACGTTGTCCACCCCCGCGATGTGTGACACCGCGAGACGGGCTAGATGAATCTCCGCCCATTCCATCAGACGCGCCGCCTCTTGCGCTACGTGCCGACTTCTTGTGCCTCCCTGGCGATTGATGTAGGCCACGGTGGTGGCGTTGTCCAAGAGTATCCTTACCTCCCGGTTCTGCACCACCGGAAGGAAATGTAGGAGCGCCAGACGCACCGCTCTGGTTTCCAGGCGATTGATGGGCCACGCTGCCTGTAACTTCGACCACGTCCCCTGCGCGGATCTTCGTTCGCAGATGGCTCCCCAGCCGGAAAGGCTGGCATCAGTGGTGACTACCAACCAATTTGGTATCTCGAGGGAGACACCGCGGGCTAGATGCCTCAGATCCAACCACCACTGTAGACTGTCCCTGGCCGCCTGCGGAAGAGGGAGCACCATCTGATAATCCTGAGAGACAGGCTTCCAACGAGAGAGGAGAGCCGCCTGCAGGGGCCGTAGGTGAGCAAATGCCCAAGGCACGAGGTCGATGGTGGAGGCCATCACGCCCAGGAGCTGAAGATAGTCCCAGGAGGTGGGTTCCGGCAATGCAGAGAACCGCCGTAAGTGTTCCCGCAATGATTGTGCCTTGTCCGGGCGCAAGAAGACCCTGCCCTGACGCATATCTAAGAGCGCTCCCAAGAAGTCCAAGAGTTGGGAGGGTACTAGGGAACTCTTGAAGAGGTTCACAACCCAGCCCAGGGAGCGGAGCAACTGTATCACCCTGGCCACTGACCGCTGTCCGTGGGCAAAGGACTTCCCGCGTATCAGCCAGCCGTCTAGATAGGGGTGAACGAGGATGCCCTCTCTCCTCAGGGCTGCTGCCACTACCACCATGATCTTGGTGAAGGTTCGGGGAGCGGTCGCGAGCCCGAAGGGAAGGGCCCAGAACTGAAAGTCTTGACCCAAGATCTTGAAACGGAGGAACCTCTGGTGGGCCAGCAGGATGGGTATGTGCAGATAAGCTTCCGTCAAATCCAGGGACGCAAGGAACTCTCCCTGATGCACTGCTGCGATGACTGAGCGCAGTGTTTCCATACAAAATCGGAGCACCCGTAAGGACTTGTTGACCTCCTTTAGATCGAGGATGGGCCGGTGGGAGCCGTCCTTTTTGGGAACGACGAAGTAGATGGAATAATGGCCCGAGCCCACCTCGCCGAAGGGGACGGGAGAAATGGCCCCTATCTTCTGCAGCCGATCCAGAGTTTGCTGTACCGCTCTCTTCTTGAGGTCCAACCCACAGGGGGAAAAGAGGAACCTGTCCCTCGGGGGGCGGACAAACTCCAAGGTGTAGCCGTTCTTTAGAGTATCCAGGACCCACTGGTCTGAGGTGATTCAAACCCACTCCCCATAGAAATGCGAGAGTCGACCCCCGATCCTGGGGGCGGAGGAGTGGGCGAGGATGGCATCATTGGGGGGCCTTAGAGGCAGCCCCCTGTCCCGGCCCGTCACGCGCGGGCCTGCGCCCGCGAAAGGACCGGGGCCATGACTGAGACCTGGAGGAAGGTGTTCGCGGTCCTGTCTGTCTGTAATTCCTGTAGCGCCGCTGCGCTCTGGCCCTGGTTCGAGCCGAGGCGAAGGACCGGGAGGCACGCTGCCTGTCCTCAGGACAGCGCTTGTAGCTCTGAGATACGGCGGGCCGAGCATACAGCCAGCAAGAACACCATCTTAAGGGTTAGTAGGCGGAGAGACAGGCCTCGAAGGGGTCTGAAGGAGGGTCCCGCTAGGAATTCCAGAACTAGGTTGAGGTTCCATAGGGGCACTGGCCACTTTAGTGGTGGGCGAATGTGTTTGACCCCTTTCAGGAACCGTGAAACATCTGGGTGCGTGGCAATGCTGTTGCCCTCGCTCCTGTGACCGTAGCATGACAGCGCTGCCACCTGAACCTTGATTGAGTTGAGGGACAGGCCCTTCTTAAGTCCATTCTGTAAAAATTCCAAAATTATGGGAACTTTAGCTGAATGTGGTTTGGTGCTGTGCTCTTCGCTCCAGTCTTCAAAAACTCTCCAGATCCTTATGTACGTTAGCGATGTGGAGAACTTGCGTGCTCGGAGGAGGGTATCTATTACTGTCCCCAAGTATCCCCTCTTTCTCAGTCGTGCCCTCTCAATGGCCCGACCGTAAGAGAGAATTGAGCTGGATCCTTGTGGAAGATGGGGCCTTGTTGTAGTAGGTCCCTGTGTGGGGGCAGGGGTAGAGGATCCCCTGCCAGAAGTCTTCTCATGTCTGCGTACCAGGGTCTTCTTGGCCAGTCCGGGGCCACCAGAACTAGGCCTCTGTGTCGTCGAATCTTGTGAATGATTGCGCCCAGCAGGGGCCATGGGGGAAAGGCGTATAGCAGGGTCCCCGGAGGCCAGGTCTGTACCAGGGCGTCGATCCCTTGTGACTGTGGATCGCACCTGCGACTGAAGTATCTCGGTACTTGGGCGTTGGATCTGTTCACTAGCAGATCCATGTCCGGGGTCCCCCACCGATCCACTATCATCCTGAAGGCTGTGGGAGACAACTTCCATTCTCCCGGGTTTAGGCTTTCTCTGCTGAGGAAGTCTGCTGTGGTGGTGTCCTTCCCGGCGATGTGGACGGCGGAGATGTCCTGGAGATTTGCTTCTGCCCAGGTCATCAGGGGGGCTATTTCTAAGGATACCTGTTGGCTTCTGGTTCCGCCCTGTCGGTTGATGTATGCCACCGTGGTGGCGTTGTCCGACATCACTCTGACCGCTTTGTTTCGAAGTCTGTGGGCAAATCGCAGGCAGGCTAGCCTGACTGCCCATGCCTCCAGTCGGTTGATGTTCCACCCCGACTCGTCTTTGTTCCACCGCCCTTGGGTGGTTAGCTCTTCGCAGTGTGCTCCCCATCCGCTTAGGCTGGCATCTGTGGTGAGCAGGGTCCAGGTTGGGGAGGATATTCTTGATCCCCGGCTCATGTGGTTGGACTGTAGCCACCACCGTAGCTGGGCCCGCACTCTGGTCGGTACAGGTAGATGCACGGTGTAGTTCTGTGATCGTGGACTCCACCGAGATAGGAGTGAGCATTGTAACGGTCTCATGTGAGCTCGCGCCCATGGTACCACTTCCAATGTGGATGCCATTAGGCCGAGGACTTGTAGATAATCCCAAGCTGTGGGCCGGGTGGCGCTAAGCAGGGTCTGGAGTCGGTTCCGCAGCTTTGATCTCCTCGTGGGGGTCAGGCTGACCTTGTCCTCCTTGGTGTCGAATTGGACTCCTAGGTATTCCAGCGACTGCAATGGCTGTAGGGAACTCTTGTTTGTGTTGACTACCCATCCTAGGCTTTCCAGAAGAGTTATGACTCTGTTGGTTGCTCAGTGGCTCTCCTCCGGTGACTTTGCCCTGATCAGCCAATCGTCCAGGTAGGGATGGACAAGGATTCCTTCCTTCCTGAGTGTCACCGCTACCACTACTATTACCTTGGTAAAGGTCCGCGGTGCGGTGGCTAACCCGAAGGGTAGTGCCCGGAACTGGTAGTGTTGATTCAGGACCTTGAAGCGTAAGTAGTGCTGGTGTTCCTGATGAATTGGGATGTGCAAGTAGGCCTCTGACAGATCCAGGGATGTGAGGAACTCTCCTGGCTGTATTGCACGCGTGACTGACCGTAGGGTTTCCATGCGAAATCTTGGGACCTTTAGGTGTCGGTTGACTGACTTGAGATCCAGGACGGGCCTGAAGGTGCCCTCTTTCTTGTGTACGATGAAGTAAATGGAGTAATGTCCAGAATTTGTCTCCCGTGCAGGTACCGGGGTTATGGCCTTTAGGGTCAGGAGTCTGGTCAGAGTAGCCTCCACTGCCGCCCTCTTGAGGGGGTCGTGGCAGGGAGATTCTACGAACTTGTCCAGAGGGGTTCGAAGGAAGTCCAGGTGGTACCCCTCTCGGATGATGGCTAGGACCCACTTGTCTGAAGTTATCTCGACCCATCTGTGGTAGAATAGGGTTAGCCTGCCCCCTATGGCTTCTTCCCTTGGATGGGTCGGCTGATTCTCATTGTGGGGTATGGCTGGGACCTGAACCCGAGCCGGTTCCCCTCTTGCTGTGTCTGTTCCGAAAGGACTGGTTTCTGGCCGGAGGACGAGGTGCTTGGTAGCTATTCCTGTAAGGGTTGAAGTGTTGAGAGCTTCTGCCTCTGGATGGCCTGGGAAAGGGACGCTGGTTTCTCCTAGACTTGTCTTCTGGCAGACGAGGTAATGGAGAGTCGCCCCATTTGTTAGCCAGTTTCTCTAGTTCGCTGCCGAACAGGAGGGATCCCTTGAAGGGCATTCTTGTGAGGCGTGTCTTGGAGGAGGAGTCAGCCGACCAATTTCGAAGCCAGAGTTGTCTCCTGGCTACCACTGAGGAGGACACTCCCCTGGCTGCTGTGCGTACCAGATCGGAGGCAGCGTCGGTAAGGAACGAGAGAGCTGATTCCATTTCTTCTCCCGGGGTGTTGTTCCTGGCTTGAGATAAACAGGAACGCGTCATCACGGTGCAGCAGGCCGCGATTCGTAGGGACATGGCTGCCACCTCAAAGGCTTGTTTCAGTATGGCTTCCAGGCGCCGGTCATGCGCATCCTTGAGGGCCGCCCCTCCCTCCACTGGTATGGTGGTGCGCTTCACAATTGCACAAACTATGGCGTCCACTTTGGGGCACGCTAGTAGCTCCTTAGTTGCTGGGTCCAGTGGGTACATGGTGGATAAGGCTCGACCCCCTTTGAATGAGGCCTCCGGCGCATTCCACTCCAGGTCGATTAGCTGTTTTGCCGCCTGTAGGTGGGGGAAATGGTGGGCCGTCTGACGAAGGCCCTCTAGCAGGGGGTTCATTCTAGGTTCCCCCGGGGTGCCTTGGCCCGGGATAGCAAGTTCCGATAGGCATTGCGATACCAGGTCCGGAAGATCTTCCTTTGCGAAGAAGCATCTCATGGTTCGATGTGGTTCTGTCCCAGAGGGAAGTTCTCCCTCCTCGAGGGGCTCGACTTCTTCTTCAGAGTAATCCGTGTCCCCGTAGGTGGGGCTTCTGGGTGGTGGGAGCCTGTGCCTAGGCCTCGAGGGTCCTGGGGCATGAAGGTCCTCCGGTGCGTATGGGTCCGCCCTGGATTCAGACTGCATCCTGACAAAAGCGTGAATCCCTTTGAATAATTCCACCCAGGAGAGCGATGTAGGTTCAAAGTTGAGGGGCACCAGGTCTCTGGGGTTCCCCATCTGAGGGATGGTCTCACTGGGGCCCGCTAGGTCCGGGGTGTTCCCTGAGGAGCTAGCACTTAATCTTGGCTGAGAGTGGCCCTGGCCTGGAGCTCCGAGGGCCTCCTCACATTGGGCGCATAGGGCATCTGCTTCCTCGCTCTGTGTGGCTCTGAGGTGGCATGCTGAGCAGAGGCCTAGAGCTTCTATGCCTGATTCTGGAGGTGCCGCTTCTGCGGACGCGTGGGCTCTTATGCGGTCCATTGCGTCAGAAAATATATGCGGCAGTGCTCTCCCCGTCGAAAATATGCGCTTTGCAGTGTGCGCGCAGCTTATGCGCGGAGATTCTTAATGTGCGCCTAAGGATGTGTGCCTAAGAATGTGCACCTATAACGCGCGCCCAACTATCGGCGCCTATAATACGCGCCCAATTATCGGCGCCTATAATATGCGCCCAATCCTTGGGTGCCTAGTTTAATTATGCGCCCAACTATATTCGGGCGCCTAAGATGCGCACCCGTTAACTTGTGCACTTAGCTTTATTTGAGCGCTCGATCGGGCGGCGAACAAGGACAAGATGGCGCCGGCGAGCGGACGGGCAAGATGGCGACCTCCCTGGAGGGTCTCCACGTGGGCAGACCCTGCTAATCGTCGATCTTCGGAGACCGGTAAGTAAAAGATGTACGCCTTACCTTGTCTTCGGCGCTTCCCGGTTGCGACCCGGGCGATCTCCGGCTGCGGGGGGAGAGGGTGATTACCTTCACCGCCGCGCTCGAGGAAGTGCGCCCGCCGCCTCTAATCCGCGCCCGAACTCATCTCGCTCGGGGGCTAAGTCCTCGCCGCGAACGGCTCTGGACCGAGGCTGCCTCTATGCCGCTCCCGAGCCCTTCTCACTTGGGGGCTAGGTCCCTGCCACGAATTGGCCACCGGACCGAGGCTCTTACCTCCGAGGAACCACGGAAATCACCTCAGGAAACTCAACTGGGGGAGGGACCCGAGGGTATCAGGAGTGCGGGGCTCGTCTTCAGTAGGATTTTCTTTTCTTTAAAATTTGGAAGAACGTTCAGCGAGCGTGAGATAGCTCCTAACTGCTTTGGAGACGGAAAAATAGTGAGCTTCTGCACTTCCTGCAGGGGTATATGTACTAGTTGCTGACGTCAGATTGAAATCTGATCCGTCTCCAACTGCTAGCTATACCCATTGGTCCTGAATCCATCTGCTACACGCTAGGAAAAAAAACATTTTATGACTAGATAACCCTGTGTAACAGTATTAATTTATATTTTATTTTCCACCCTCACAGAAAACATTACAATAATATTTTCTTTTAAAACGTTATGTACCATTTTATGCTATTGTAGTCTACCTTGAATTAGGTTTCTTCTAAAAGTAAGATTTGTAAAATTTAATTAAAATGCTGCTTGTGATGGCGACAGCATTAGTAGCTAATTTTACACATAGCAAACAATCTCTTTACAGACATTTCCATTCTCATTTGTCAGACTAAGCTAATAATCTACATTATCATCAGTAAATAACAAGTAACATTTTCTTTTGATTTACTGTAGGTGTGCGTTGGGTGGGGGAGGGGAGAGATATTTTTTAGATGAAACCCTGAAGCTCAGATAGGAAATAAAAAGACAGGCTTGCCGGTAACACTGCAGCTCTAACGAAGAGAAATTTAACTGTGAGTAGGTTACATATTTCCGAATTTACATAAATGGCCAAGAAAAAATAAAATCAGCTCAAGTGTTTTAGACAGGACTAGCCTCCTCGTCACCTAAAACAAACCGGAGCTGTGCAACACTAAGCACGTGTAAGCTCTCTGATTAAACTGTGAACAAATCAATATATCAAAAAAACACCACACAGCGCTGCTTATTAAAGTTCACATGCAGCTAGTTACCTGTATTCGGAATTCTCGGGTCTTTTCTGATACTCACAGAGCAGACACGCTTCCGCAAGTCTACCCCTTACTTCCGCCCCGCACTACTAGTAACTCTCACTTCCGCCCCGCACCACTAGTAACTCTCACTTCCGCTCCGCGTAATCCATGTCCATAGCAGGTAGCACCCTAAATTATTGCAGCAGCAAGCCAATCAGAACTACAAACCTTCACAGGAGCAGATGGGCGAACTTTACTAGAGGTTTGCCTGCTCTCCCGGTTTTTGCTTGCCTCCTTGACCTGCCAGGACTCCAGCTTCCTTCCTATTCCCCCTCGGTGGAGCTCCGAGGGAGTGCTTTTGTACTCCATAATCTAACCGGAGTCACCACTTTCTCCCTCCCTGTCCCCCTGTGTAGAGTAGAAAAGTTTTCGCTCCTAAACGGCAGCCCATCTTCCCCTCCTCCGCTCTTGCCCTTCCCAACCCTCCCTGCTTCTGCTGTAGCTCTCTCCAGGGTGCCTTTTTTTCTGCCTTCCCAGACCCAAAGAAGGTAAGAGTCTGAATTTACATTTTTTTTCCCTGCCTTCTGAGGGTAGGTGCGAGCTGCAGGCAGGGCTCAGCCCGGAGAGAGGGACTGCACAGGTCGGGAGTTCGTTGGTTTGCCTCGTTTGTCTAACCTTTTTCTTTTTTTTTGCCTTTGTTTGAGTTCCCTCCCCCAGTGGGTTTCCAGCTCTGCTGCCTGCCCAGGTTTCTTTCTTGCGTCCTTCTTTCCCCTAATTGTTCACGGACCCCTGTGTGCGGGAGTGGCCCTCCCTCCCCCTGATTAGGCTGCAGTAAGCCGTTTTCTTTTTGTCTTTCAGCTTCCCCCCTCCCCCGGACAGCTTGCACAGGGTAAGCAAGCACGGCTGAGGGAAGCAGGTTCAGCTTGTGTGCTTTGTAACACAGGTTTCACAGTCCTGGCTTCTCTAACCCCCCAACAGGCTGCCTTCTAAGCCTTAGTTTGTGTTTTCTCCTCCCCATGTTGGCTTTCCCTAGCATATGCCCTCTTCAGTGCTCCTTTTTTTTCTTCCCTTGACACTTTTTTTTTTGCCTCTCCTCTTCCTTGGTATCTCCCCACCAGCAGGCAACATGCCAAGAAGAGGTCCGACGAGCAAAGCGGAGGGAAGTGATCCTTCGACCTTTCCTCCCATACTTGAGGTACTTAGAACCACAGGGCACCTCCCATCAGCAGTGCCCACCATAACCATAGCAGAGGCAGGGACTCCCACTCCATACTTGGTCCCCTTGCTCCCCATACCCCCTGCACCGGGAACCCCTTTTTGCACGGGGGAACGAGACAACCACCCCTGCCTCACTCACATTGCCAGCGTTGTCCAAAGGCCTGGTCTTTTGTCAGCTGTCCCGTACACAATAGCAGACCTGGTGACCAAGGTGCCAGCCTCTAGGCTTATTTCCACCTACTCCAAGCCAGGTCCCATCATTCAGACCAAGTCAAGCCCTGCACCACTTACTCTAGTGCCGCACAGAGACATAAGTGGTATTATCCCTCAGTGCTTATTTTCCACGCTAGAGAGTGCAGCGCGGGGGGGGGGGGGGTGTTCAGGTGCCCCGACACAGGTAGTTACTCCCTCTGCTGAGACTGATACGGAGGGCACAGTGGATGGCAACCGGGTGGGGGGAGGGTATCCTAGCCCGCTGGTAACTGCCATCCCTGCCCCCACTGCTTCCATGCCAGTGACAGACGCCGTCGCTACCCTACCCGTTCCGACGGAAAGTGAAACCATCGCAGCAGCTGGAGTCCCCCATCGTAGAGGAGGGACCCTAAAAGCAGGGGGTAAGAGGAAACAGAAAACTAGAATAATTGGTTCAGGAACCGTCGAGAGGGGGAGCAATTTTAGATCTAATTCTCAGTGGAGCACAGGACTTGGTGAGAGAGGTAACTGGTGGGGCCGCTTGGCAATAGTGATCATAATATGATCAAATTTGAATTAATGACTGGAAGAGGAACAGTATGCAAATCCATGGCTCTTGTGCTAAGCTTTCAAAAGGGAAACTTTGATAAAATGAGAAAAATTGTTAGAAAAAAACTGAAAGGAGCAGCTCCAAAAGTGAAAAATGTGCAAGAGGTGTGGTCATTGTTAAAAAATACCATTCTAGAAGCACAAATTAAAAAGGTGGAAAAAAGGCAAAACGATTACCGGCATGGGTAAAAGGGGAGGTGAAAGAGGCTATTTTAGCCAAAAGATCTTCATTCAAAAATTGGAAGAAGGATCCAACAGAAGAAAATAGGATAATGCATAAACATTGGCAAGTTAAATATAAGACATTGATAAGACAGGCTAAGAGAGAATTTGAAAAGAAGTTGGCCGTAGAGGCAAAAACTCACAGTAAAAACTTTTTAAAATATATCCGAAGCAGAAAGCCTGTGAGGGAGTCAGTTGGACCATTAGATGATCGAGGGGTTAAAAGGGCACTTAGAGAAGATAAGGCCATTGCGGAAAGATTAAATGATTTCTTTGCTTCGGTGTTTACTGAAGAGGATGTTGGGGAGATACCCGTACTGGAGAAGGTTTTCATGGGCAATGATTCAGATGACTGAATCAAATCACGGTGAACCTAGAAGATGTGGTAGACTTGATTGACAAACTGAAGAGTAGTAAATCACCTGGACCAGATGGTATACACCCCAGAGTTCTGAAGGAACTAAAAAATGAAATTTCAGACCTATTAGTAAAAATTTGTAACCTATCATTAAAATCATCCATTGTACCTGAAGACTGGAGGATAGCTAATGTAACCCCAATATTTAAAAAGGGCTCCAGTGGCGATCCGGGAAACTACAGACCGGTTAGCCTGACTTCAGTGCCAGGAAAAATAGTGGAAAGTGTTCTAAACATCAAAATCACAGAACATATAGAAAGACATGGTTTAATGGAATAAAGCATGGCTTTACCCAAGGAAAGTCTTGCCTCTCAAATCTTCACTTTTTTGAAGGAGTTAATAAATGTGGATAAAGGTGAACCGGTAGATGTAGTATACTTGGATTTTCAGAAGGCGTTTGACAAAGTTCCTCATGAGAGGCTTCTAGGAAAAGTAAAAAGTCATGGGATAGGTGGTGATGTCCTTTCGTAGATTGCAAACTGGCTAAAAGACAGGAAACGGAGTAGGATTAAATGGACAATTCCCTCAGTGGAAGGGAGTGGGCAGTGGAGTGCCTCAAGGATCTGTATTGGGACCCTTACTTTTCAATATATTTATAAATGGTCTGAAAAGAAATACAACGCGTGAAATAATCAAATTTGCAGATGATACAAAATTGTTCAGAGTAGTTAAATCACAAGCAGATTGCGATAAATTGCAGGAAGACCTTGTGAGACTGGAAAATTGGGCATCAAAATGGCAGATGAAATTTAATGTGGATAAGTGCAAGGTGATGCATATAGGGAAAAATAACCCATGCTATAGTTACACAATGTTAGGTTCCATATTAGGTGCTACAACCCAAGAAAGAGATCTAGGCGTCATAGTGGATAACACATTGAAATCGTCGGTTCAATGTGCTGCAGCAGTCAAAAAAAGCAAACAGAATGTTGGGAATTATTAGAAAGGGAATGGTGAATAAAACAGAAAATGTCATAATGCCTCTGTATCGCTCCATGGTGAAGACCGTACCTTGAATACTGTACAATTCTCGTCGCCGCATCTCAAAAAAGATATAATTGCAATGGAGAAG
Organism: Rhinatrema bivittatum; assembly: GCF_901001135.1. Classification (NCBI taxonomy): domain Eukaryota; kingdom Metazoa; phylum Chordata; class Amphibia; order Gymnophiona; family Rhinatrematidae; genus Rhinatrema; species Rhinatrema bivittatum. The sequence goes on from NC_042618.1 coordinate 109,297,238, forward strand.
GTACAGAGAAGGTCTACCAAAATGATAAGGGGAATGGAAAAGCTCCTTTATGAGGAAAGACTAAAGAGGTTAGGACTTTTCAGCTTGGAGAAGACGGCTGAGGGGGGATATGATAGAGGTGTTTAAAATCATGAGAGGTCTACAACAGGTAGATGTGCCACATGCTACCCGATTCACATTTAAAACTAATCGGAGAAAGTTCTTTTTTACTCAATGCACAATTAAACTCTGGAATTTGTTGCCAGAGGATGTGGTTAGTGCAGTTAGTATAGCTGTGTTGAAAAAAGGATTGGATAAGTTCTTGGAGGAGAAGTCCATTACCTGCTATTTATTAAGTTGACTTAGAAAATAGCCACTGCTATTACTAGCACCGGTAACATGGAATAGACTTAGTTATTGGGTACTTGCCAGGTTTTTATGGCCTGGATTGGCCACTGTTGGAAACAGGATGCTGGGCTTGATGGACCCTTGGTCTGACCCAGTATGTGATGTTCTTATGATCTTCTCCATTACTGTCGTAGGAAGGACCTGTCAGTGGCATTTCTGTCTCTTGACCAGGAGAAAGCCTTTGACAGGGTGGATCACCGCTATCTCATGCAGACCCTGCAGGAATTCGGCTTTGGCCCCTAGTTCGTGGGTCTTCTCTGCCTCCTGTATGCATCCGCGGAGTGCCTAGTTATGGTCAATTGGTCCTTAACAGCGCCCCAGGCGTTTAGAAGGGGAGTACGTCAGAGCTGTCCCTTGTCCGGGCAAATGTACGCGCTGGCCATTGAACCCTTCCTGTGCCTACTGCGCAGGAAGCTGATTGTTTTAGCGCTGCAGGACCCCGGACTTCACCTCACCCTATCCGCTTACGCTGACGATGTGCTCCTCATGATCCGTGACCCACTTAATATGGCAAGGATTGGAGCCTGCCAGCGGGTGTTTTCAGCCGCATCCTCCGCCAAGATCAACTGGGCCAAATGCTCAGGGCTTGTGATAGGACTGCAGCAGAGGTACGCGCTCTTGAGACCCACGAACTGGGGGCCGAAGCCGAATTCCTGCAGGGTCTGCATGAGATAGCGGTGATCCACCCTGTCAAAGGCTTTCTCCTGGTCCAGAGACAGAAATGCCACTGACAGGTCCTTCCTACGACAGTAATGGAGAAGATCATAAGAACATGCCATACTGGGTCAGACCAAGGGTCCATCAAGCCCAGCATCCTGTTTCCAACAGTGGCCAATCCAGGCCATAAGAACCTGGCAAGTACCCAAAAACTAAGTCTATTCCACGTTACCGTTGCTAGTAATAGCAGTGGCTATCTTCTAAGTCAACTTAATAGCAGGTAATGGACTTCTCCTCCAAGAACTTATCCAATCCTTTTTTAAACACAGCTATACTAACTGCACTAACCACATCCTCTGGCAACAAATTCCAGAGTTTAATTGTGCATTGAGTATAAAAGAACTTTCTCCGATTAGTTTTAAATGTCCAACATGCTACCTTCATGGAGTGCCCCCTAGTCTTTCTATTATCCGAAAGAGTAAATAACAGATTCACATCTACCCGTTCTAGACCTCTCATGATTTTAAACACCTCTATCATATCTCCGCTCAGCTGTCTCTTCTCCAAGCTGAAAAGTCTTAACATCTTTAGACTTTCCTCATAAGGGAGCTTTTCCATTCCCCTTATCATTTTGGTAGCCCTTCTCTGTACCTTCTCCCTCGCAATTATATCTTTTTTGAGATGCGGCGACCAGAATTGTACACAGTATTCAAGGTGTGGTCTCACCATGGAGCGATACAGAGGCATTATGACATTTTCTATTTTTTTCACCATTCCCTTTCTAATAATTCCCAACATTCTGTTTGCTTTTTTGACTGCCGCAGCACACTGAACAGACGATGTCAATGTGTTATCCACTATGACGCCTAGATCTTTCTTGGGTTGTAGCACCTAATATGGAACCTAACATTGTGTAACTATAGCATGGGTTATTTTTCCCTATATGCATCACCTTGCACTTATCCACACTAAATTTCATCTGCCATTTTGATGCCCAATTTTCCAGACTCACCAGGTCTTCCTGCAATTTATCACAATCTGCTTGTGATTTAACTACTCTGAACAATTTTGTATCATCTGCAAATTTGATTCTCACTCGTATTTCTTTCCAGACATTGTCTGGAGGAGCGTGATTGGCGATAGGGGACCACGGTGGGAATCCTTTTACACCTTCCCCACCCCCAGGAAGAGTGGGGACCTGGCATGGAGGGTGGCACATGGGGCAATTCTCAGAGGTGGCATGATGGAGGCCATTACCGGCACCGCAGCCTGCCCCTTTTGCCAGGCTCGGGAATCTGTCACCCACGCCTACTGGTTTTGTCCCCGCCTCACCCCCTTCATTGCATTTCTGAAAAACTTATTTTTATGCTTTTTGTTGTTCTTCTCCCCCCACCTCCTTGTTTATGGCCATGCCGCATCAAGGCACCCGGTAGCGTGTAGGCGAGCCTGCCTCGTCCATTATCTCCTGGTGGAGGCAAAGCATACCATCCGGTGCACCAGGGAGGCAAAACTGGCCGGCGAAGTACCAGCCCCGTGCGAGCCATTCTTTCGCTCCTTGATGCGGTCCCGTTTTACGGGCAGAGCATGCAGTCACCATGCAGAGGCACAACATCCCACTATTTACAGCTGACTGGGCGGTCGACTGCATCCTCTGCCTGCCCCCACTTCCCTTCACCTCCGTGTGTAGGTGCCTGTTTTTCTCATGAGTCCCACACCTCTTCTTTCCCCCCACTTGGTGACTCGGATCTGGGATGATGTGCTAAAGGACACTGGCTGAGCCAGTGATTCCTTTCTGCCTTCAGGCAGTGTGACCCACTCAGTAGACTGACTACACTGACTCTGTCTCCTCTTCTTCTTTCTGGCCCTTCTCTAGAATGGGAAGGAGTACATGCGGATTTGTAGATTGCTGCCTCCAGCGATCGAGGCATTTTGTTTATCGAAAGGTCGACCTCTGACTTTTGGTCCATACTTCACCCACAGGATGTGGGCAGTAAGGTTTTTTGTTTTTATACCAGAGGCGCCCTGCACTGGTGCCTTTCCGATAAGATGGGCAAGTGAGCAGACCCAGCACGGCATTGCAGCACCAACAGCGTCGCACATGGGCAGAGTCAGACCCAGCATAGCATTGCACATGGGCAGACCTGGCAGGCCAGTATGGCATTGTAGCAAGCAACAAAGACGGAATTTTCTGTGCAGCTGCTGATCTGAATGCTGAAGGGAGTGTATTTATTTATTTTATTTATTTGCTTTTATATACCGACATTCGTTGGGGTACATCACATCGGTTCACATTGTAACAGGATAATAGCATGACGGGAGTCGTACCATTTTTACATTGTAACATTAAAACATGCGTAGGAACAGTTTAACAATGAAACATAGGTTAACAGTTTAACAGTGAAACAAAGTGGGACGTGGGGACAGTATATGTACATAGTAACAGTTGAAGAGAACTTTACTCAGTAGTAGTAGTAGTACTACTCAGCTGGCTACAGCCAGGTATCGGGAGGGGGGAATGAGAGTGTGGGGGCCAGGTATGTGCTTGGAGGGGGGTGGGGAGAGGGGAATGCGTGTGATAGTTGCTGTCACGGAGATGTGGTTCATGGATTCACATGATTGGGATGCTATCGTACTGGGATATAACTTATTAAGGAAGGACAGAGAGGAAAGAAAAGGGGGAGGAGTGGTTCTTTGTCAGACAATATCCAAGCTGCAAGGAAGATGGGGCAAAGAAGAAGCTTTATGGGCCATCCTAAAAAAAGATGATGGGGCATCTTTTTTTTTTTGGCATGGTTTACAGGCCTCCAAATCAAATGGAAGTACTAGACAGAGATCTGGTTGAAGACATCCAAAAGATGGGTAAGAAGGGAGAAGTAGTGATTGTCAGACTTTAATTTGCCGGAGGTAAACTGGAGAATCTCTTCTGCGGAATCTAACAGCAGTAGAGAGAGAGAGTGGATGCCCTGCAAGGGGCTCTATTCAAACAAATGGTAATGGAGCCTACGAGGGAGGGAGCTATATTAGATTTAGTGCTCGCTAGTGGAGGTAATGTCTGGGTGGGTACCCACCTCAGCACCAGTGATCATCAAACAGTATGGTTTCATATCACTAATACGATAAGGAGAAGTTGCACAAAGACCTGGGTTTTGAGTTTCAAAAACACAGACTTTGTTGAAATGGGGAAGTTCCTGGAGGAAGAACGAGAAGGCTGGGAGAAAACGAGAGATGTGGGCCAAACTAAAAGGAGCAATTACTGAAGCGACTAATATGTTAGGTTTCATTCTTTTCTTTACTTTTCTATCTGGTTCACAAAGGAGGTGGCTGATAAAACAAAAGATAAAAGAACAGCATTTAAGAAATATAAAAGATCCCAAAGAGAAGATCACAAGGAAGAATATCTGGTAAAACTGAGGGAGACAAAGAAATCAAGAAAGCCAAAAGTCTAGCAGAAGAAAGGATTGCCAAAGAGGTAAAGCGAGGTGACAAAGCATTTTTCAAATACATCAGTGAAAGGAGAAGTCCAAAAGTCATATAGTGAAATTGAAAGGTGAAAAGGATTAATGGGTGGAAACCGATGAAGAAATGGCAGAAATATTAAATGAATACTTCAGTTCGGTGTTCACTAAAGAAGACACTGGAGAAGGACAGTCGCTAGTTAACAAGAAAATGGAGGGGAGGGGAGTGGAATGAATGAAACACCGTTACGGAAGAGAATGTATGGGAAGAGCTAGGAAAACTGAAGGTGGACAAAGCCATGGGGCCTGATGAGGTTCATCCCAGGATACTGAGGGAGCTCAGAGATGTGCTTGCGGCTCTGCTGCGTGACCTGTTCAATAGATCCCTGGAAACAGGAGTGGTGTCGAGTGATTGGAGAAGAGCGGCGGTGGTCCCGCTTCACGAGAATGGGAGCAGAGAGGAGGCTGGAAACTACAGGCCGGTTAGCCTCACCTCGGTGGTGGGGAAAAGTATTGGAGTCGCTGCTGAAAGAAAGAATAGTGAACTATGTACAAGCAGCAGAATTGCTGGACCAGAGGCAGATGAATCTGATCGACTTTTTTGATTGGGGTGAATAAGGAATTGGATCGAGGAAGAGCGCTTGATGTCATCTACTTTGGATTTTAGCAAAGCTTTTGATACAGTCCCACACAGGAGGCTTGTGAATAAAATGAGAAGCTTGGGAGGGATAGCAAACTGGTTGAAGGACAGAAGACAATGTGTGATGGTAAATGGAACTTACTCGGAAGAGACAGTGGTGATGAGCGGAGTGCCGCAAGGGTCGGGGTTGGGACCGGTCCTGTTCAATATCTATGTGCACAGCATCGCGGACGAGATAGAAGGTAAAGTTTGTCTATTTGCGGATGATACTAAGATTTGCAATAGAGTGGACACGCCAGAAGAAGTGGAGAAAATGAGATGGGATTTAAGGAAGCTGGAAGCGTGGTCCAAGATATGGCAGCTGAAATTCAATGCCAAGAAGTGTAGAATCATGCATATGGGGTGTGGAAATCCGAATGAACTGTATTCGATGGGGGGTGAAGGGCTGATGTGCACGGAGCAGGAGAGAGACCTTGGGGTGATAGTGTCTAACGATCTAAAGTCGGCGAAACAATGTGACAAGGCAATGGCTAAAGCCAGAAGAATGCTGGGCTGCATAGAGAGAGGAATATCGAGTAAGAAAAGGGAAGTGATTATCCCCTTGTACAGATCCCTGGTGAGGCCTCACCTAAGAGTACAGTGCTCAGTTCTGGAGACCGTATCTCCGAAGGGACAGAGAGGATGGAGGCGGTCCAGAGAAGGGCAACCAAAAAGGTGGATGGTCTTCGTAGAATGACTTATGAGGAGAGATTGAAGAATCTAAATATGTATACCCTGGAGGAAAGGAGGAAGAGGGGTGATATGATACAGACTTTAAGATACCTGAAAGGTTTTAATGATCCAAAGTCAACAAGATACCTTTTCCATTGGAAAAAAATCAGCAGAACCAGGAGTCACGATTTTAAAACTCCAGGGAGGAAGACTCAGAACCAATGTCAGAAATTATTTCTTCCCGGAGAGGGTGGTGGATGCCTGGAACGCCCTTCCGGAGGAAGTGGTGAAGACTAAAACTGTGAAGGATTTCAAAGGGGCATGGGATAAACACTGCGGATCCATAAAAACTAGAGGATGTGAAGAGGCATGGGGGTGGCTTGCGGGAATGACAGATAGTACCTGGTGATTAATACCCTTATTCAACAAACAATCACACGGTTAATGCGACTCCAACATTGCTCTATGCTTCAGCAGCAAGAGGAAATGTGGAAAAAAGGATTTGCCATTCACAAATAAACAGGGGAGTAGCTTGCTTGTTGCGGTGGTTTCTACCCCAAACCTAATAAGCCTGATATTTGACTGTCAATGCATATCTAGCGTAGCGCTCTGCTTCAATGGCAGGGGGGAATGAAGATAAGAGGATTTACATTCAGACAACCAACAAGGACTGCCTTCCATAGTCTGGTTAAACAAATAAGCGTGAGAAGCTTGCTTGCTTGTGGCAGTTACTACCCCTTACCAATTAAACTTGATACTTCACTTTGCAGATCCAGCACTGCTCTCTACATCAGTGGCGGGGGTGGAAGGAAATTAGAACCATAAAGTTACCAATAAGGGCCCTGAACTCCGTGGTCAGAGTAACAGATAAGTATGAGAAAAATAAGTGTGAAAGCTTGCTGGGCAAACTGGATGGGCCGTTTGGTCGTCTTCTGTCGTCATTTCTATGTTTCTTGATATTTATTTGAATTCCTGCAGTACTTTTTTTTTTTTTTCTTTCTAGAAAGAAAAGTGCTGGTACTCAGATGGGACAAAGGAGAGGAATGTGTTGTATATGTGTAGAATGTGGGTCTGAGATGTAAGAGATCCTATACTCTCTTTACACTGCCTCTCCTCCAGGGACCACACGATGCACTCTACTCTCTTCCTCCCCAGTCCATTCTCCCATGCTCTGGTATGCTGACTTTTGCCATTGTCCACTTTTCACCCTTTCTCCATGCTCTCATCCCTACCTAACTGTGCCACTAAGGGCACAGCAGCCTGCACAGTTGGCTGTCAAAGGAGAGTCACTGGGGCGGGAGAGAGCAGCAGAAAAGCCGTAGGCTCCTCTGTTTCAGCTAGTGGGGCCTGGGGATTCCCTTCAGCCAGGTTGATCTCAATATGCTAAAAAGGGCCAGAAAAAATGTCCGGCTTTCCCATTTAAAAAGAAAAAAAAAGCCCTTTATGCTGTTGGTTGTCGTACACAGCACGCAATAACACAATCAGTAGTTACCTATTATTTACTAATGTCACTTCTAAACCTGCATGATTATAATTCTTTATAGTCGACTTCTATTTGAATTCGGGTGAATGTCTGGGAGCAGCTATATTTGGAATAGCGTCTCAAATACTATCGTGGGAAGGGAGTTAATTTATTCAAGCCTGCCTTACTTAAGGTGCTAATAACATAGGGAAGCAAATCTTGCGGCTCGCCTCAGCTTTCCCCCCATCCGTACAAGAACACTGTACACATTTTTAAGGCTTAAAACAAGACCGCAGTTTATTGACCACAGAACCCGAGCCCACCAACTTAACATGCATCAATATAAACACCCCACCCCCTGCCTCCCCCATTGTTCAACGTCCCTTACCACCTCGTCCCAAGGGTAAGGATAATCCATCTCCCCCTTAACTCTTACCCTGCCGCGTCCCAGCGAGGATAAGAGCGCAGCCTAAGCATGCCATCTCATGTAGCAGCCCCAAACTACATGAGATTCTCCCCCCCCCCCCCCCCTTGATTGCCATTTTAAATACAATACTAACACATCACAACTTGGGCTCGGGTTACCGACACCACTGCGACATTAACACCAACGAAAAACAAAACCTCCGCCCTTACATCATAGGGAGGGATGGAAAGCTGCTTCAACCCTCTCTCGCTGAACGCGCCAACTGACAACCTCCACCGCCGGGTTTCGCGCTCAAATGAGAGCTAACCAATCGCGAGGCAACAATTCAAAATGTTGCCATCGCCGTCGATTAGCTCTCCTGCTCCCCGCGCTTTTCCCTTATCAATGGCGGCGCGAGACAGGCTCGCACTACCTTAACATAGGGAAGCAAGACTTGCGGCTCGCCTCAGCTTTCCCCCCATCCATACAAAAACATGGTAAACAGTCCCTGTATGTACCAGGATCAGTCCAGACCGCTGGGTTGTCTCCCTTCCAACAGATGGGAGTCAGAGCAAAAACTGAAAGGCACCCCCTCTTAACTTGGTGTGCCACCTGTGATCCTTAAGTATTTTCTCTGACTCCAGCAGAGGAGGTCGGCAGAACCTGCGGTCCTGATCCTATCATATTATTCCCTTTAGTTATTCAGAGGGGTTATCTCTCCTTTCACTTTGTCTTATAGCTTTGGCTACATCAAGTTTGTTTAAAAAAAAAAAAAAAAAAGTTTTTTGTTTCCCTATCTGAAGACAGTGTTCCTTTGCCAAGGCAGCTGCAGCCTTGCGGTGTGTACGGCTGGGGCTGGGCGCCCCGATGGCCAAATTCCCGGAGGCGCGTCCTTCTCTGGTGAGTGGGGGATTAACCGTTGGGCCGGTCCCTCCCCCCTGTGTCCCGAGAAGTTACATTCCTCGGGTGAGCTTTGCTCTTACGTTCCCAGAGCTCCAGAAGGCCGGATTTTGGTGGGTTTCGCTGTCTTTACTCAGCATTAATTAAATTAATGTATTTGTTTTACCTCGGGAGCCGCCGGGTTGCTGCGGGGGTTCTCGTGCTCCACCTGTGGGGGCTCGGGGCTGCGCCTTTCGCACGATGGTGTTTGTGCCCGGGGGGGGGGGGGCCAAGGTCCATCGGGGGAGGGTCCTGGAGCTATTCTGGTGCGAAGGCCAGACCGGCGGTCTCAATCGCGGGCAGCCCTGTTCCCAGATCATGCGGGAACGGCGGCCATTTTGTCCATCCCTTGTCTTCCTGCAGGGGGAGGGGAATCTCCTCCTTCCCCGCTTTCTCCACCTAGTTTGAGCCCTGTTAGGCCGCACGGTCCAAGGCCCACCTCTCCGCCGAACTCGGTTCCTCCTCCTCCGAACCCTGCTCCCCCAACAGAGCCCTTAAAGGAACAGGGGCGTTTTTTCTTCAAAATTCATATTATTGATGCACAAAGCCTTCTTGGAGGCCGAGGCACAGCAGCAAGACATTGAACCCCCCACCCGCAAAGATTGCTAAACGGACCGCAGCTCCCAATGTCCCTTTGGCCCCTGCGATGGCTCCGAATCCTAGTCCCACGGATCCTTCCCAGGATGCGCTCCTCCCGAATCCAGACAGGGATGTCAATGAGTCCACCCCAATAGAGGGGGACGATCCCCGTGTTTTCCGCTTATTTAGGCGGGAGGAGCTGGATCCTTTGATCCCTCATGTCCTGGCGGAACTGGACGTTGAGGCCCCGCAGCCCAGCACAGAGCCTGTCAAGGGGAATCCGTTCCTCTCGGGGTTGCGGGCCCCCCCCCTCCCCCCAAAACGTTTCCCTTTCACCTGATGCTCATGCAGCTAGTGACCCGGGAGTGGGAATCTCCTGAGGCGAGACTGCGGGTGGGAAGGGCGATGGAGAAACTCTATCCATTGCCCGAGGAGTCCTTGGACATTCTCCAGATCCCCAAGATGGATGCGTCGGTCTCTGCCGTCACTAAGCGGACGTCCATTCCTGTGACTGGGGCAACAGCTCTCAAGGATTTACAGGATAGGAGACTTGAGGTTCTTCTCAAACTGATCTTTGAGGTGTCAGCACTGTGTGTGCGGGCGGCTGTCTGCAGTAGCCTCATGCAGCGGGCAACCCTTGGGTGGGTACCACAAATGCTCACCTCTCAGGAGTTGCCTCCGGGGGAGGCTGACCATGCGAATAGGATGGAATCCATGGTGGCTTACACGGCGGATGCCTTATGGGACAGATTTTAAAACCTGCACGCGAGCGCAGATTTGTTCACGCAACCCGGCGTGAACAAATCTACGCCCAATTTTATAACATGCGTGAGCGAGGGGATGCACAATTGTGCAACTTGCGTGCGCTGAGCCGTGCAGCCTGCCTCCGTTCCCTCCTTTCCCCTACCTAACCCGCCCCCCAGCCCTACCTAGAACCCCCCCTTACCTTTGAAGAAGTTACGCATGCCGGCCAATGGGCAGCCCACAATCCCGGGCACAGCGGCAAATGGCCGCTGTGCCTGGAGGCTCAGGCCCTGCCCCGCCCACGCCCCGCCCCTTTTTGCAAGCCACGGGACATACGCGCGTCCCGGGGCTTGCGCGTGCCGCCGAGCCTATGCAAGATAGGCTCAGCGCACGCAGGGGGAGGCAGGGGTAGGTCTTCAGGGGTTGCGTGCATATCTTACGCGCCCAACCCTTTGAAAATCTACCCCTATATGACTTGCTCCGGGCTTCTTCGCACAACATGGCTACAGCGGTTTCAGCCAGGAGGCTTCTTTGGCTTCGGAACTGGTCGGCTGATGTTTCTTCCAAGACACAGTTGGGCAATTTTCCTTTTAAAAGGGAATTATTGTTTGGGGATGAGCTGGAAGCCCTCATCAAATCTCTGGGAGAGAACAAAGTGTAAGTTTGCCAGAGGATAAGCCCAGGTCCTCCAGGGCCTTGTTTGGTGCATTCCCAGTTTCAGGGATAGCACAGGTTTCGGCAGGCTAGGGCTCCTGCCTTTCCCGTCTGACAACAGGCTCAGAGATCTCAGTCTTGGCCTACTTCCTTTCGTGGCCATAGGCCCTTCCGTAATGGGGGCTCTCAAGGAGCCGCAGGGGGAAAGCCTTCCCAATGAAGGTGTGCAGGCCCTCTCCCCAGTTCCAGTGGTGGGCTGCCGCCTCTCACTGTTTCTCCAGGAGTGGGTCAAGATTACATCAGACCAGTGGGTCCTCAGTATTATCGAAAGCGGCTAAGAGTTGGATTTTGCCCACCCGTTATGGGATCTGTTCCTGGTGTCGCCATGCGGGTCTCAAGCCAAGCGAGAAGTGGTAAGTCAAACCCTGGATCTGTTGAAATCCCTAGGAGCCATAGTGCCGGTCCCTCCGGAGGAGCACAGGTCCGGCAGGTACTCCATCTATTTTGTGGTCCCAAAGGAGGAGGGCTCCTTTCATCTGATTTTGGACCTGAAGAAGGTCAACCAAGCCCTGCGGGTACCTCTGTTCGCATTGAGACTCTCCGCTCGGTTATTGCGGCCGTCCACTCAGGAGAATATTTGGCATCTATGGACCTAACAGAGGCGTATCTTCACATAGGGATCCACGAGCAAGTGCCGGGAGGGTCAGCGGAGGCCGCACTCTTACCCTCACTGGGACCGTGGCGGGGTAAGAGTTAAGGGGGAGCTGGAAGTATCCTTACCATTGGGACGAGGTGGTAAGAGACATTGGGCAATGGGGGAGGAGGGGTGGGGTGTTTATATTGATGTATGATAAGATGGTGGGCTCGGGTTCTGTGTTCAATAAACTGCAGTCTTGTTTTAAGCCATAAAAAAGGAAAATTGGTTCTTACCTGCTAATTTTCGTTCCTGTAGTACCAAGGATCAGTCCAGACCCCTGGGTTGTGTCTCCCTTCCAGCAGATGGAGTCAGAGCAAAAACTGAAAAGGCGCCCCCCCCCCCCCTCTTAACTTGGTGTGCCACCTGCGATCCTTCAGTATAATCCATACCATAGCAGAACAACAAATGTGAGGATAAAAACCCCATGGAAAAAATCCACATTTAAAGAACCAATGGCTATATCAAAATTGTTCGGCCCACTGAAGGAACCGAAAAACACAGAACATATGTATAAGGAAGACCCATGCACAAGGCCATTATGGTAAATAAATCTGCAGAGTAAAGATTCAGTAAAGGTACTGGACTCTCCAAGGGCAGGCATCTGGACTGATCCTTGGTACTACAGGAACGAAAATTAGCAGGTAAGAACCAATTTTCCTTTACCTGTCTGTGCCAGGATCAGTCCAGACCGCTGGGATGTACCCAAGATGCCCTAATTGGGATGGGACCTGGAGTGTCCCGCGTGAAGGACCCTGCTGCCAAAGCAGTCGACAGTCAGATCCTGAACATCCACACGGTAATGCTTAGCAAAGGTATGCAACGATTTCCAAGTGGTGGCTCTACAAATCCGGCGCATACTGTGCAGAAAATGTATCATCTTAACTTTGCACATATACTGGAAAAGATAAAATTATTGCTGAGCAGCTGGATATCTTTCCCATTGCCTGTGATGGGCAGATGTGCTTAATTGCTTTATTGTTTACAGATGCTTCCTTTATGGATAAAAAATACTGACAATTCTGCCTTTTTGTTCTGTCATTACTAGCTTCATTCGGCGTAATAGAAGAGCTTGGTTAAAATTGGATATTCTGCAGAAAGACAAGGAGAATGGGGGGTTTTGGTCTTCCTGATTATGTATGTTGTCTTCTATGTTTTATATACAGGATTGGCCCTCTCTTAATAATAAATTTGATCCTGATGGTTTATTGCTGGAATATACCCATCCTTATAAGTTTAATTTACTCCATCTTTCTGGCAGAAAGTTGGCTTCTATGGGATGCTTTGACAGTAACTTTCAAATGGCACATGTGCATCAGCGACACCCAGATACAGGCATTTTATAATGTGTTGTGCATATATGTGCGCATGTTGTAAAATAGCCTGACCGTGCCAATATATGCGCCCAATTTTAAGTGGGGTTGAAGAGGTTTGTGTATGTGTTTCTCACTTTGGTGAAGATACTAGTTTTGATGCTTTGGAAGCTCGATAAATCAGCAACAAAACTTTTCACTACTGGAAAAATTAATGTCATTTCATGCTTCTTTTAAGTTATTATGGAAAAAAGAATTATGTAGTCATAAAAACTCTATTTCATGGTTATTTTCACTTGTGGGATAAGGTATATAAAATTGAATACGTTTTCTGTTTTTCATTCAATTCTGTTTTTCTATTCTTTATTAAGCTATAATCTGGACTGAAATGGGCATTCACAATTGTGTGTGTGTGTATGTGATCATATGGCTGGTATGTCTGTAGTGTGTTTATGGGGCTTTGGAAGAAATAGTGAGATTCATGTAACTATTAAATTCTATTTTCTAAATCTGTTTACTTTTTTCATGCTGGTTCTTATAGTTCTGTGTTATATTTCTCACATCAATAAACCTATTTGAAAAAAAAAAACCTGGAAAATGTCATAATGCCTTAGTATGGCTCCATGTTGAGGCTGCACCTGGGATACTGTGTGCAGTTCTGGTCGCCTAATCTCAAAAAGGTTCAAAGAAGGGTGACCAAAATGATAAAGGGGATGAAACAGCTCCCCTATGAGGAAAGACTAAAGAGGTTAGGGCTGTTCAGCTTGGAGAAAGGAAGGCTGAGGGGGGATATGATGGAGGTATTGAAAATCATGAATGGAATAGAATGGGTAAATGTCAGTTTATTTTTTCAAAAACTACAAAGACTAGGGGACACTCCATCAAGTTAATAAATAATACATTCAAAACAAATTAGAGAAAATTCTTTTTCACTCAATGCAAAATTAAGCTCTGGAATTAATTGTTAGAGGATGTGGTTAAGACAGCATAGCTGGGTTTAAAAAAGGTTTGGACAAGTTCCTGGAGAAGTCTATAAACTATTTACCAAGTACACTTAAGGAGTATTCGCTACTTATCTCTGTGTGATAACAGCATGGGATCTATTTACTGTTTGGAATCTTGTGACCTGGATTGACCACTGTTGGAAACAGGATGCTGGACTTGATGGTCACTCTGTCTGACCCAGTATGACAATTCTTATGTTCTTATGTCCCTACATCAAGAGAGACACTCTGGGAAAGCTAAAGGAATACTTTTGTAAGGCTTGGGAATATGAGAAACTGGGACTATTTTATTGGTACCAGAAAATGTTTTACACATGGAAAAGGAGGCAGTTGGGAATAGATGAGAACATAGATGAGGACCAGAAGCAGATCAGTGTGACACTGGAAAGAAAGAGAGAAAATAGATTTTTCATATCCAAGAAAAAGAAAGTGTATGAAAAAAAAAATCCCTTAATAGATATTGACATTGGTTGTGTTTTTAACTTGCTGTGTCAGCTCTAATAGAAACATTTATGTATAACTGAAAGAGATCGCTCCTGCAAAAAAGGAAATGGTTGTCTAAGGCAGGGGTGAGCAAACAGGGGGTGGGGAGGGGGGGGGGGGTCCTGAACAATCCTGAAGAGGGGCACGCTGGCTGCACAATCGGGGAAGACAAAATGTCTAGACTGACAGGTCTCAGTTCAAGCTCAGGAGGGAAAGAGCTGCCAGAACGCAGTGATGACATTGTAAGCATGCCATGACTCGGCCATGCGTCTTTCAGGGGGCCTGGGAGAGGAGCTGCTTCTGCTGTGGTGGGCCCAAGTGGGAAGCTGCTTACTCTGTGATAGAACTGGACATGGGAGCAGCCAGCATGGTGTCCCACACCCCAGGAAGAGCTGCCACCCTCTGGCCTCAGCCTGGGAGGAGTTCCTGCTACTGCTGGGTCCACACCCAGGGAGAGAGATCTCAGCTGTTGCCCGCCGGGGGAAAACGAAGTGGCGAGGTTGGGGAGGGGAATGGGCAAAGAGACCAGAGGGGAGAGAGGGCAGAGGTGAGGAAAGGAGAATAAAGGTAAAATGTTTTTTCTGAAAAGTTTAATAAGCAAATCAAAGCATGAGAAAATGTGAGCAAACTAAGGAAAATGCAAAAATAGAGCGAAAAATAGGAAAAATTAGTGGAAATGGTGAAAAAGCTAAAGGAAAAATTGGCAGGGTAGGATGGAGGGTTTTCTTTTTTTTTTTTTTTCAGCTTCTAAAAAATTTTGGCTGGCACCTAATTTTTTTTTTTTTGTTTTTTGGAAAAATTTTCCAACCCTTACTATTGTATGTGGCCTATGTGTCTGAATGTAGTGTGGAGTCTGTGTCTCTGTGTTTGTCTAATGTGCGATCTAGGGCTCTGTATATTGTCTGTCTGCCTGCATCTCTCTCTGTTTCAGAGAGTGGTGTGTCTTCTGTGTTTCTCTGTCTAGGTGAGGTTTTTCTGTGTTTCAGTGCCTGTCTGGTTGTTGGGTTTCTGTCTGTGGGGTATCTGTGTTTGTGTGTTTGTTTGGGTATGGGGTAACTGACTGTGTGTAGGGTATGTGTATCTGTTTCATGCTCTTATCAGTTTGGGTGTGGGGTGTTTTGTCTTGGTATGAAGTATCTGTTTCTCTCTGTGTCTGCCTCTCTGTGCCCATGTGTGTGTCTATGCGTGAGCTTACTCCTTTCAGCAATTTGAAGAGAAACAAAATGGGTGTTCCCTGTATGTACCGGATCAGTCCAGACTCCTGGGTTTTGCCTCCGCACCAGTAGATGGAGACAGAGCAAAACTTGTCAGGCTCTGCATAAATACCAGGGTGCCACCCACAGCCTGCCAGTATTTCTCTGTCTCCAGCAGATGGTGCGGGTGCATGTCCCACAGCCTGTTTGGGGTTAAGAAATTTGGTTGTTTTCTGATTGAGCTAGTTTGGTAGTTCGTTTGAGCTTCTTTGTTCAATTAAGTTTCTTTAAAAAAAAAAAAAAAAAAGAATTTTATTTTTGAGAAGGCTTTAGGCGAGAGAAGGAAGTGTGCCTGTCTTCCCGGGGGGTTGTCAGGTCCCAAGGGGACCATCCTCCCCGGTTGAGTAGACTGCTGAGGCTAAGGGTCGAGGACCCTGCTTACCTTTCAGCCCAGTCGGGGTGATACCGGGGAGCCCGGCTCACTCACCCCCACCGGGCCGCTTCAGAACTCTGCGAGGGACAGCTCCGAGGTAAAAAAAAAAACCAAACAAACCTGTTCTTGTTTTGTTCCTTGCGGCTGCGTCGTTCGGCATCTCTCTGGACTTAGTGCTGCGGCGGTCAGGTCCTCTCCTTCCCGCTCCCATGCTTTCCCTCCGGGTGTATTTTTTGTCTTTTCTCTGCGGCGTCTGATAGCGTTGGAGCCGGGCATGCCACGTGGCACGTCCTGCTCAGCCTGCGGCTCTGGCGGCCCGCGCCTCTCACGGGATGGGCTGTGTTCGGCCTGCATCCCCAAAGGCGAGGGCTCATCTTGGCTGGCTCGGGGGGGCGGTTGTGCACCAGCGAACCTTAGCGATCGGGGTCGGGGAGGGTTCCTTTTCCTTTCCCCAGCGCTTATCAAAAATCACGGGAAAACCCGCCATCTTGGCCCCGGCTCCCATCTCGACCGCGGCGGATCCCAGGAATTCCCCGCCCTCCCTCTCCCCGCAGAGGCCGGTTTCACAGTCTGGTTCCCCACCCGGGGCCGCGGGGGGTGGACAGGTGGATGGCACAGATACAGATGCGGGGGGTTCCTGCGGATCCTTTTCTTCTGAGTTCATTCTGGCAATGCATCTGGCTTTCAAGGCCTGCAAAGCCCATAAGCAGTACTCCCTGCAGTCGGGGGACCCCGTGGGCCCCCCCCCCTCAGAAAAAGCTTCAGTCAAGACCGGAGGCTGGAGGGGGGTCAGCCCAGAGCGAAGTGCCATTGCGAGTGCTCCCCCCCCCCCCCCCCGGGACGTCACGGATTCTTCCCCTGAGTCTACAGATCAGGAAGCGCTAGACGAGCCTTCACCCCTGAGGGGGGTAGGGGAAGAGGGCACATCAACTCAGGGGGCGTCCCGGCAGGGCCAGGCTGCGGAGGGTGACGATCCGAGGGTAATCCGCCTGTTCCGCAGGGACGAGCTGGCGCCGCTCATCCCGGCCATTTTGGGTGAGCTGGGGATTTTGGCGCCTCCTGAGGAGTCCCGAGAGGACATTACTCCATATACTTCGTTCCAAAGAAAGATGGATCCTTTCGGCCCATATTAGATCTAAAAAGCGTCGTCAAATGTCTGCGGATTCCTCGTTTCAGTATGGAGACGCTGCAGTCTGTGATTGCGACCAGGGGAGTTTCTGGCGTCGCTGGATCTCACGGAGGTGTATTTGCACATCGAAATCCGGAAGGAGCATCAGAAACATCTCCGCTTCTATGCCCTGGTGCAGCATTACCAGTTTCAAGCGTTGCCGTTCGGTCTTGCGACAGCACCCAGAACTTTCACCAAGATAATGGTGGTGGTAGCAGCGCAGTTGCGTCGGGAGGGGTTGTTAGTCCATCCGTATCTGGATGATTGGTTGATCCGGGCAAAATCCGAGTCGCTTTGTCGGTCAGTGATCCAACAGGTTCTACAGTTATTACGCTCACTCGGCTGGGTCATCAATATGGCCAAGAGTAACCTCAGCCCCTCCCAGTCGCTGGAGTTTTTGGGAGCGTTATTCGACACGCGGCAGGGGGAAAGTTTTTCTCTCCGAGCGCAGTCTCAAATTGCAAGGCCAGGTCAGGGCCTTACTGCAGATGATGCCACCGACGGTCTGGGACTATCTACAGTTGATAGGTTCCATGGTCTCTATGTTGGAACTGGTACCTTGGTCTTTTGCGCATATGTGACCCTTACAAGTGGTGTTGCTCTACCGCTGGAGCCCAGTATCTGAGCAGTTTCATCTCCCTCTACCCCTGATGGCGATAGCCCGCTCCAGCCTGGGCTGGTGGTTACGCGAGGACAATCTCCTTCGGAGGGGGGGTCTCACTCGTGGCCCCGGATTGGACAGTGGTTACCACGGATGCGAGCCTTTCCGGTTGGGGGCAGTGTGCCTGCGAAAGTCGGTTCAGGGGAGATGGTCCTTGACAGAGTCTCGTTGGTCAATCAATTGCTTGGAAACCCAGGCGGTGCGTCTGGCGCTTCAGGCCTTCCTCCCCCTGGTGCAGGGAAAGTCAGTTCGGATACTCTCAGACAATGCGACCACAGTGGCCTATATCAATCATCAAGGGGGGACCTGGAGTCGTCCGGTGGCGTTCGAGGCTCGATTGCTCATTCAGTGGGCGGAACGGCATCTTCTCAGCATCGCCGCGTTGCACATAGCGGGTGTTGGCAACATTCACGCAGACTTCCTGAGTCGGCATCAGCTCGATCCCGGGGAGTGGGAGCTTGTGGACAGGGCGTTCCAACTAATCTGCGACAGGTGGGGGATGCCAGCTGTGGATCTGATGGCGACATTTCTAAATGCCAAGGCCCTACGCTTCTTTGCCAGTCGAGGGGGGCGGAGGGGGTTGATGCCTTAGCACTTCCCTGGCCGACGGTCCTGCTGTACGTTTTTCCTCCCTGGCCTCTAATAGGCAAGGTACTTTGCCACATAGAGAATCATCCCTCGGAGGTGATTCTGGTGGCTCCCAAGTGGCCCCATCGTCCGTGGTTTGCGGACCTCGTCAATCTGGCGCTGGAGGAACCCCTGCGTCTCCCGACGTTCCTGAATCTTCTCCATCAGGGACCAATCTGTTTCGATCAGGTAGATTGCTTCTGTCTAGTGGCATGGCGTTTCAGAGGCGCCATTTAAAGGACAGGGGTTATTCGGACACCGTGGTTTCCACCCTTCTTAGGTCACACAAGTCAACTTCCTTGTCATATGTACAAGTGTGGAAAGTTTTTGAATCGTGGTGCGTGTCATGCGCAATTCTGGCCACGTGGGTGTCTGTTTCTAATATTTTAGCCTTTCTGCAGGATGGCTTGGCCAAAGGTCTGTCCTGTAGTTCCTTATGGGTGCAGATGGCCGCTCTCGGTTGCTTAGGTGGTTCGGTGGAAGGAGGGACACTGGCATCACACCCTGATGTTGCCGGGTTTCTGAAGGGGGCGAAGCATCTACGGCCCCCCAAGCTTGCCTCGTGTCCATCCTGGAATCTGAACTTAGTGCTCAGGGCTTTGTGTGCGCCACCGTTCGGGCCACTGAAGACGACAACGTTGAAGGACCTTGCGTTGAAAGTGGTGTTTTTGATTGCAATCTAGTCAGCTAGATGGGTTTCTGAGCTTCAGGCGTTGTCCTGCCGGGAACCTTTTTTGCAGATTTCTGAGTCAAGTTAGCATTCGTACGGTTCCCTCCTTTCTTCCAAAGGCAGTTTCTGCTTTTCATTTTGTTGCGACGCATGAGACGCATTGAAAGGAGAGACGTCGGACAGGATTCTTAGGGAGCCATCATCCTCCGATCTCGGTCTGAGGATGTTGTCTTTATTATATCAGGTTACAGAATTCCACAGCATCTACTATACAGTATATGATTGGTTAATACGTCCTACGTGCTGGTACATGTTGTCTGTGTGCTACGAGCATGCCTATGTTACTATGATTACAATCTCTCCTACAGAGCACGTGATAGCTTTATGCCAGTTTCTGTGTCAAGCAAGCATACTGTGTTTAGGGTAAAGGTCCGTCTGTAAAAGCAACCACAAGCAGACCCTGTGTCTGTTCAAATAAGCAAAATACTGAGAATGTTTATATAAACAGATTCAGCGAGAAGTGCTGATGCAGGCCTTTCAGTTCCTTCGTGGCTTGCCAACCAAAGAGAAAAGGCCTGCATCTCTACATCTCACCTTTTCCTTTTAAATTTAAAGGAAATCCTTACGTAGTGATTTAGGTAAAAGTATGTTAGCAAGATTGGGTAAGCATTGAATACAACCACAGCAACATATTAAAATAACAATATAAAGTATTACAATGAGAATTGTCTTTCTGAGACCTGCCAAGTCAGATGTTATGAAATTGTGCATGTGTTCAGTAATGGTTACATTAAGGAAGGGGTGTTTTCTAGACATGTTGTGGTGCAGGATGAATATTTGATTGCAATATGGGTATTTTCCTATCCGGAGCCCTGTGATACTGTCATTATTATATTCCAACAAAAAGCAGCGTTCTCTTGTACCCTACTACCCAACTGCATTACTGTGTAATCGACTGGTGAGTTTATAAAGACCCCTCTGTAAGTCCACGGGTAAGTAGTCCATCCTGATAGGTTAAATGGAACTCCATGCATCAATAGTCCTTCTCTGGAATGGGTTGGCATGTACATGCAAACCCAGCAATCTGTTTGGTTCAATAGTTGTGATAAAGTCTGTGCATCGGTAATGTACATATTGGATTGCCATAGTCCTTGTTCAGAGATTGCCATGGCAGGAGGGAGAATGCAGAATAAGAAGATGCACATCACAATTGTCAATGAATTGGCGTTCAAGCAAGAAAATGCAGCAAGCAAAAAGTGGGATTCTATAGAAGTCAATAATATGGCCGAATATTTGCCAAGTCTCGTAGTGGTAAAGGAGATGTGGGCATCCCCTAAAAGTATTCTAACTTCATGGGAAATATGTAAAACAATTAAAATCCCTGGTACATGTGCTTGCAATTTACAGGTGGCTTCTGCACATGCCACAATCCGTAATTCACAATTTGAAAACCCAAACATACCAGAGAAATAAGTTATGGGGGTTATATTGTCATGCTGCTCACCCTTCAGACCCATGATATACCCATAAATCAATCTCATAACTTAAATAAACAAGAACCAAACGAGGTGCATTCAATACAAAATGCAATATATCTCCTATGTCTGCTGTAAAATCTTTTAAGTTTATTGTTTACAAACCCAATAGCTTATTAACTTCTAACCAAATTCAATGTTAGCCAGCCAGAGAAAGCTGATGAAACCAAACTTTCTGAAAGAATCTACTAAATTAAATCACTTTACTGTAACTTTTCCCCACAACTTTAATTCCTCAGTCTGCTTATATCTTTCAAACAAAAGTAAGTCAAGTAAACCAGTTCTCCCCCACTGTGTCCTACTGTACATGTGAATTGCCTGGAGCTTTACCCTTCCACCTTCTCTTTACCTGCCAACCCAGTTAACTCTCCAGCTCCCGGTGCCCTTTCCATAATAATTGTAATGCATTATACTACAGCAGAAATCAGACATAAATAAAAAAAACCAGATTGCAAACTACACTTTCCCAACACTTTCACTTTTTTATATTCCTCTAATAATCCCTCAGCCTCGCAAGCAGGGCAAGGGCTTTAAACCATAGGCTAACTGGCACTGTTAAATCTCCTTGTATAGTTTTTTCCAGTACACAGTTATTAACAAATATACAGACAAATAATTCACAATCACTTTTAATAAGTTCTCCTTAAGTAGAATAATCTACAATGGGCATCCCCAAAGTAGAACAGAAGAAATACTGCATTTGGCCAAAAAGAAATCTTTCAAACCGATCTACCACAGCAGAAATTCTGTTAACTGCCATAACTTTTCTAAAGGTACCTTCAGCTGGAAATACCCCCTTAGTGGCATGATGCCATTCAAACATATATTGGACTGATTCTGGTCCATAATTTTTCCACATATAATGGGCAGGGGTTTTTCATGGTGGATCTGGTATTTGTTTGCTGGGTAGATCTCCCATTTTATTTTCTCAATTAGCAATCCTTTGTCGGATTACAAACACTCTCATTTTGTATCACAAATACTCCATGAATTCAAGATTTCCCAAGAAATCAAGATTCCCTTTGCTATCCCCTGATATCCTGTTTACATTTTTATGGTCTTCTTTTATTGTATTTTTGTCCCCCTTTTTCTCTTTTTTTCGTTTTCTGTTTGGTTTTTTTATACCATAAGCAGGGGTGCACTTCCCATACTTATCCTAGCCTTTTCCTAGGCTATATTCCCAGGGAATTTGTCTCCCTGTATCCCAGTCCTAGACTTTCCCAGAGAATGTCTCCCTGATTTTGGTCCATGTAGACTGTCCCAGCCTATTTACCTTAGGCTGTATAACCAGGGATTTCACCTCCCTGTATTTCACCGGGCCTGGTATTTTTCCCGGGAGTCTAACTCCCTAAATTCCTTTTCCTGAAGCCTTGTGCCCTGTATTAAGCTGCCAGCTATGTCAGGTACCTTGTAATTCTGAATGCTTTGTAATTCATAGGAACACACAAGTCTCTTTATAATAGTGCAAAAACAATGGGTAAGCACATTTCCCTTAAAGGTCTCAATGTTTAGTGCAATACAAATCGTACAGCACAAAAAAACCAGAGAAAAAGATTTAAAATACCTTCAGGGAGCTTGTGCCCTGTATTCCGTTCGAATCGAGAAAAGGGCTTCATGGGCTGTACTGTCCTGCTTCAGGCCAGCAGGCGTCCTCTCCCCGGCTGTCTTGCTTCAGGCCAGGCCAGCACTCCCTTCTTTGATTCCCGGAACAATGCACCATCTATAATGAAAAAAGTTTACCAAAGGACAGGACAACAGAGACAGTGTATTTCTCATAATCAAAAGCCTTTATTTCTTATGCGCATAAGGAAGTCAGCTCCTACGTTTGAGAGACTGACTTGATTAGACATTCAATTGGTTAGCCTTAAATACAGTTTTGTCCTAGTAATTAAAACACTCCTTTGATTTAAGGTCATAAGGTGAAAAAAACATTTTTTATGATTCTTCATTGTGGGCCTAAGACTACAGAGATACATTATTTCTTCTGTTATCTAAGCGTGAGATACAGTTTGAAAGAGGGCTTCAAAATCCAAGCAGTGCCTCCTGGAGTTTCACTAAACAGATGCCTACCATAAATTTTATTATCAAAATGCCATGCTGGGTCAGACCAAGGGTCCATCAAGCCCAGCATCCTGTTTCCAACAGTGGCCAAACCTGGCAAGTACCCAAAAACTAAGTCTATTCCATGTTACTGTTGCTAGTAATAGCAGTGGCTATTTTCTAAGTCAACTTAATTAATAGCAAGTAATGGACTTCTCCTCCAAGAACTTATCCAATCCTTTTTTTAAACACAGCTCTACTAACTGCACTAACCACATCCTCTGGCAACAAATTCCAGAGTTTAATTGTGCATGGAGTGAAAAAGAACTTTCTCCAATTAGTTTTAAATGTGCCATCTTTAGAAGTTCTTTGTTTTGTGATCTTATGGCTCTCTGCGGTGTGTAAGGTTGAAGTGATGCTCCTATTAAGCATGGGTTAATGTTGTTGATGATATTAATACTTTATAATGATTTCTGGATTGTACAGGAAGCCAGTGCAGTGCGATCAGCGAGGGGGTGATGTGGTCAAATTTTCTTGTCCCGAGTAAGAATCTAGCGGAGGCATTTTGAAGTAGCTGTAGTGGTTTTAAAAGTCCTGATAGTAGGCCTAGTAATAGGGAGTTGCAATAATCTAAGTTTTGAAAATATTAGTGTTTGCAAAACAGTGTGGAAGTCCTGTATTGTTAGCAATGGTTTCAGCCTATGTAATATTCTCAGCCTGGAGTATCCTGTTTTAATTAATTTGCTTATATGCTTTTTCATTGTGAAGTTCTCATCAACCTGTATTTCTAGGTCCCTTACTTGATCTGAGGGAGTAATGTTAAAAATTCCCAGGTCTAGGGTTGGCGGTTTGATTATTGTGGTATTTTCTCCTTAATCACACAATTTTATTTTTTTGGGGGGTTTAATGTTAGGTTCAATTGAGAGAGTTTTTGTTGTATTGCCTTCATATATGTTGACAGTCGACACCATTTTTTCAAATGTTTTCTCAAAAGGGATGTAGAATTGTATGTCGTCTGCATTTAAGAATAAGTTGATTCCTAGATTTGCTAGTAATGTACATAGAGGCAGCAAATAAATGTTGAATAGTGTAGCCAAAAGCTGAACCCTGGTAGACACCTGTATCTATTGGGAAGGTGTCAGAAATTTGATTGCCCAGTTTGACTTGGAATATCCTATCTTCTAGGAAGGAAGAGAACCATTTATTAACATTTCCATTTGTTCCGATTTTTCTCAGCTGATGGCATAGCAGGGTATGGTTAACTGGGTGGAAGGCTGCTGTTAGATCAATTAGTACCAGGATATAGGATTCATTGTTGTAAAACCCCTGTAGTACAGGATCAGATAATGAAATGAGTAGGGTTTCTTTTGAGCGATTTTTCCTGAATCTGAATTGGTTTGGGTATAGTATATTATTGTCTTCTAGGTGGCTCTCTAATTGTGATAACACTGCTTTTTCTAGGACTTTAGAGATGAAAGACAGGTTGGATATTGGTCAATAATTGCCCCAGTCATCAAATCTGCCAGTTTTATTTTTTAGGATTGGTTTAATCGCAGCTTGATTTGCCCTAGCAGAGACCAATCCTTCCGCCAGTGAGAGGTTTATTATAGTTGTGATTGTCAAAGTGATTACACTGTATACTGTTTTCAGGGCACTTGCAGGGATTGGGTCCAGTGGGTAGATAGCAGGCTTGATTTTTGTAATGATTTGGATTATTTCAAGTTTAGATATTGGGTTGAATGCCTTCCATTTTGCTTGCCCAAGTTTTTCTTCAGGCTCTTTGTTGGTAAGCAGGTGGAGAATTGTGCTTTTAAAGTATGGGTTTTATTTAACAAAGAAGTGGCATATTCATTGCAGGAGTTCTTTGAAAAGTCATACTTATTTGAAATGGAGGAAGATGGGTCCTTGATTAAATTTTTAAAAAGAATAGTGAACTATCTACAGTATGTTGCTGGATCCAAGGCAGCATGGATTCACCAGGGGAAAATCCTGTCGGACAAATCGGAGTGATTTTTTTGATTGGGTGACTAGAGAATTGGATCAAGGAAGAGCGCATGATGTGTGAATAAAATGAGAAGCTTGGGAGGCAGCGCCAAGGTGGTGGTGTAGATTACAAAATTGGTTGACTGACAGGAGACCACGGGCAATAATAATACAATTTTCTCTTCAGAGTAGATTCCATTAATTCCATAAGGATTGCATTGGGATTGGTTCTATTCAATATCTGTGTGCGACATTGTGGAAGGATAGAAGGTAAAGTTTGTCTATTTGCAGCTGATATAAGATTTGCAGCAGAGTGGATATGCTTTTAAAGAGTGGTCAAATATTTGGCAGCTGGAATTCAGTGCCAAGAAATTCAGAGTCATGCAGCTGGGATGTGGTAATCCTAAAGAGCTGTATGTGATGGAGGTGAAAGACTGATGTGCACAGATCAAGAGTGGGATCTCAGGGTGATGTCTGGCAATCTGAAGGTAGCAAAGCTAAAGCCAGAAGAATGCTGGGCTCCATAGAGAGAAGAATAACCAGTAAGAAAAAGGAAGAGATAATGCCCTTGTTCAGGTCTTTGGTGAGGCCTCACCTGGAGTACCGTGTTCATTTCTTGAGCCCATTTCTCAAAAGGATAGGGACAGGATGGAGGCGGTCCCGAGAAGGGTGACCAAAATGGTGCTGGGTCAGTATTGGAAGAATTATGAGGGGAGCTTGAAGGATCTAAATATGTATACCCTGGAAGAGAGAAGGTACAGGGGAGATATGATACAGACCTTCAGATAGCTGAAAGCATTTAATGATGCACAAATTTCAAACCTTTTCTGTTGAAAAGAAATCAGTAAAACTTGAGGTCATGAAATGAAACTCCAGGGGGGATGAATACCCTTCCAGAGGAGGCAGAGAAAACAAAAACAGTCAAAGAATTAAAAATGTCGTGGGATAAACACTGTGGACCCCTAAAGGCTAGAGGAAGGATGGCAAAGAAGAAAAGGGTGCATGGAGGTAACTTGCTGATGCGGTGGTTACTACACTTAATCAATAAGCCTTGATACTTTTCATGCAACTGCAACATTGCTCTCTGCTCCAACGGCAGGGGGAAAAGGGGAGTTGGATTCAAATAACAACCAATAAGGGCCCTGACTTCTAGAGTCTGGGGAACTGATAAGTACAGGGGTATTCTGCACGGAGCAGCAGTTACTACCTTTAACCAATAAGCCTTGATGCGGTTTTTTTTTTTTTCTTTTTTCAAAATAGTTTTTATTAACATTTTCAGGGGTTCACAATCAGGAAACAACACTCCTATGGCGCATCCTGCATCTCTCACCACCTGAAATGGCCTCAAAACGCAGCCCCAATCACCCTCAGCACTAGCTCAGCCACACTCTGGGGAAGCGGAGCGTTAAGGTAGGAGAAAAAGTCAGTTTTCGGCGAGGGGTCCGCGGAGCTCCTTCCCCCGGCTCTGCTACGTCATCGCCAGGAGTCCAGCCTTGATGCTTTTGATGCAACTACAATATCGCTCTTCACTTTGACGGCATTGGGGAGGGGTGGAAAAGGAATTAGATTCAGATGACAACCAACACGGGCCCTAACTTACTGTCTGTGGTACTGATATGCAGACATAAGTGAAAAAGTACAGAACTGCTTCTAAGGCCAAGTTTGTAAGCAAAACATGTCAGCACTGTCTGAATTTTCTTTTTTTTTCAATTTTTCTTTTTGCTAAATAAAAATTCTTGAAAAAGAAAACAGGAATGAGACAATACAATAAAAAGAAAGAAATAATAAAACATGTCAATTCCATCCAAGTCCATAATATTTGGGATCCAGACACAATTCAATAGTAATAGAAGAGGAAAAAACTGACACTAACCGGGGTTATCACTTACTAATACAGGACTCATATCTGCCTTTCCAAAAATTAAATAGCTGCAGTCTGGGAAGAAATTACTCCTGAATTGTGCCTTATCACTTAAAAACTGAGACAATAGGGAAGGCTGAGAAAAAATATATGATCCATCTCTATATTTAACATGGCTTTTACAGGGATAAAGAAAGAAAAAAGCACCCAAATGAAGAACTCTAGGTCTCATCACAAGAAACTGCTGCCGCCTTTTCTGTGTTTGTCTAGACACATCTGGAAACACTCTTACTACACAATTAAGGAAAGTCTCATTCTGATGTCTAAAAAACAACCGTAAGATCCAATCTCTATCCGGCTCTAAAACAAAAGAGATGATCAATGTTGCAGATGTTACTGTTTCACTCAAGTACAGCCAAAATATTTTCCAAGTCCATTGAAGGGTTAATTACAGATGTAACTGGTATATCATTGTCTCTCTTGAAAGGAGGCAGGTAGTATACCTTTGAAATTGGAGGAAACAGCTTGTTCTAGGACATTCAATATTTCCAAAAATATTGTTTAATCATGTCCTTAGGTGGTGTGAAAACTATTTTAGGGAAGTTAATGAATCTCAAATTTCTTCCTCTAATGGCAGCAAGGAAAAATGGACCTGGCATTGGCTGCGGAATCCTCGACACAACTTCGTATCTCTGGCATATCGAGAGGGTGCCGGGAGTTGAGTGGGAGCTACTTGCCCCAGGTCGCCCCTGGAGGCCTGAACGGTGTGAGGCTGAGTAGCGCGGCCTCCTTGAGCCCCAGACAGAGACGGCAGTGTAGGGTTCATGGGCCCTAATGCCTCGAGGCATTGGGTCAGGCCCTGTACCGCAGAAACCAAGGCATCGAGGATCTGTTGTTGATCCTTCAAGCGCTGGGCCATTCTGGGAATGGCCTGGCGGGCAGATACCTCCGCCGGGTCCATGGACTTGGCAATCTGTTATGCTCATGCTTGTGGACCCTTGGGCCGACGGAAGGATAGTATACCTTGGAGGAAGATCCGTAGGTTCTCCCGTCGGGTGGCGAGGCAGGAACAGAAGAGGTGATCAACTGACCCTCGGCACTGGAGACAGATGCGACTGAGAAGGCAGATGAAGAGTCGTGACGTCAAGGAACGGAGGTGTGTCTTCGCCACTGGAAGTCCGCGGTCCCCCCCAGGAGGAGCCCGTAGGGACCCGGACCGCTGGGACTTAGGTGGACCTTTGAGAGGCCAAGGAACAGACGTACGGTGCAAGGGCTGTCTGTAGCTTCACCCCTGGAAGCCTGCGGTCCCCCCGGGAGGAGCCCGTAGGGACCCGGACTGCTGGGACTTAGGTGGCCCTTGAAGACGATGGTCAGGAAGAGGTCCAAGGTCAAGGGCCAGAGGGTCGTCGCTTACCAGTCCGAGGTCGCACACCGAGGGATCACCACTTGCCAGTCCAAAGCCACACACCAGAGAATCACCACTTGCCAGTCCGAAGTCAATACCAGGAATCACCGCTAGCCAATCCGAAGTCAATACCAGGAAACACCGCTAGCCGATCCAAGGTCCAGACCAGGAATACCAAGACGAAACTGGAACAAGGAGTCAAGACGCTGGAACTCACCAAAGCAAGCAGACTCAAACAACTCTCACAGGAGACGTTGCCAAGTCGAGGAATGGTCAGAGGAAGTCTCCTTTTATACTTCCTCTGGCCCTGTGGATAGGAATCAGCTGCAGGCAATTAAAGGGACGAGGTCCCTTTAAGTCTAGGGAAGAGGCGTGGCCATCTTGGATCTGGGCCACGGAGGAGAGCAGCAGTGGCCACGAGGGAGGAGCAGGGATGGCTCCCATCCCGGCGGCCAGCCCAAAGGCCCACGCCACCGCGTGGGGGTGCCAAGCTCGGCGCGGGGCAGTCGGCCCCAACGCTGCCGCTGGCCTGGTCGGCAGAAGAGGTAGGGGGCCGCACCCACGGACAGCCGCGGGCGCGGGACACAACAGGAGTTTTCAAAATTTTCCAGTTTATTTGAGAACATCTGATTTTCTTTAATGATAGATTATTGTAATATTTTAATAGTATCAACTTCTTGTGTAAAAGTATGTTTATTGACCAAGAATAGGTTTAGAATGTTCCAGAGCATACACTGAGCCTCTAGATCAGAACATTTGGAGACTAAGGGATTCAACTGGGCTGTAATAGAGAATCCCAATCCTTCTATAGCCTCCCAGATTGATTCAAGGGTAAAATGAAATGGTCTTACCAATTAAAATTGCACAGGTGGAGAAGTAACTTCAGATATTGTTTCAGAAGGTAAAAGGACTGCAATAGGCTGCAAGTCACTTAAGACAGAAATACCCCCTAGAACTCCATGGCCTATGCAATGGAAGTCATCACGTCAGCCTTTGACTCTTCCATTCATGGGGTCAAGGTCCAAGCTGCTGTGGGGTTCAGAGGAGGAGTCCTTGAGATTGTGGACAATGATTTTAGTGAAGGTGGGGGAGAGATGAGTACTCTTCCTTTTGTACTAACCCCAACGATTCAACTCCCGATCCAATAGTACCCCCCCCCCCCCCCCCGCTACAACATGAGCATCCATCGGACCAGCAAAAGGGGGATCCGGAGGAAGAGCAAAGGCTATCCTCTCTTTAGCCTGTTTCTTCCAACCCACATGATGCACAGCGAAAGGTAAGAAAATTAGGAAATTCAGATGAGAGCACCACCATGCTGACTTGTGCTACAGCACCATTTTGGATCCCTAATTAGTACTGTCTGAATTTTCAAGAAGGCTCATTGAATAACTGCATGGAGTGGCAGTTGCTACCCTTAAGAGAAACATGGAGTAATTTGCATAGCAGATACTACAGTAAGAAGCTTACTGGACAGACTGGATGGACCATTTAATCCTTTTCTGCCATCATTACTATGTTAGTATGACTTCTTTTTTTTTTTTTTTTGGATCCAGCAGTTTCTTCCTGTTCCTTTTGGGCTCCAGCTTAATTGGAACTGGTCTCTGCTGGGAATATGGTACCACTTGAGCCTTTATTTATAACTAACTGATGATTTTCCCCATTTTTAATCCTGTCCACCCTTTCATCTAGCTCATCTTTCTCAGTAACAGTCCTTGACAGGGGTTTGACAGAATGGGGCTCCTTCTGGATCACAGTAGGCCTGCACCCTCAGTCTGGCCACTAGATGCTTCTGTTGTGCAGTAGCTGGGACTTCCTCCACTCAGGGCCTGTGAATGCTGCCTCAGCATTCTTCTGATTTTGACTCTATATCAATTAAGACATTCTAAATGCCAGCCAGCTATGTGATGTTATAGATCAGCTATCAGCCTAATGCAACAATCTGCCATAGAATGAATTTGAAGAGTACATAAGAATATACAATTTTAACTGTTGCAAGGGCAAGGTGAGAGTACTATCTATTTTAAAATAGGGTTTCTCCTGACCAAGATGTTACAATTCAATAATAATTCAATAATATATCTTTAAAAAAAGGACTATGTAAAGTCATTTTTATTGAGCTTTTCCTACCTCAACCTTGCCTATCTAAAACATACTTACTTCTTGCATTATACAAAGTTAGATTAAACTACTGTAAGAGCAAAAAAAAAATATCTCTGGATGGCCTCGACATGATAGAATGCCAGAGCACGGGACTGGAGCACTGCATGGACCCTTGGTCTGACCCAGCATGGCAATTTCTTATGTTCTTATGGCTCTCATAAGTTGAAACTGAGCAAGCACGTAAACATTTAGATTGTGAGCCCTGTGAGGATAGGGAAATCCCTACTGTACCTGCATGTAACTTACCTTGAGCTACAATCAAAAGGCATGAGCTAAATACACTAAA
The DNA here is from genome assembly GCF_901001135.1 of Rhinatrema bivittatum. NCBI lineage: Eukaryota > Metazoa > Chordata > Amphibia > Gymnophiona > Rhinatrematidae > Rhinatrema > Rhinatrema bivittatum. The sequence continues at coordinate 109,327,388 of NC_042618.1, forward strand.
TACGAACATAAGTTGTCATACTGGGTCAGCCCGAGGGTCCATCAAGCCCAGCATCCTGTTTCAACACTAGCCAATCCAGGTTACAAGTACCTGGCAAGTACCCAAACATTAAATAGATCCCATACTACTAATGCCAGTAACAGGAGTGGCTATTCCCTAAGTCAGCTTGATTAATAGCAGTGTGAGGCAGTGCCCCTAGTGTTCCCTTATGTACCTGTGCAGGACCTTAAATGTCTTAAGGAGAGTATGCTCAATGGGTGGGATCCTGCGGAGCAGGTGAGGCTCAGAGGGCATAGCCGGAGACTGGGGAATAAGAGCTGGGGTTAACCAGACCAGGCCTGAGGGCTCGGGGAGGAAGGCAGCTCCTGTATGCAATACTGTCCAAACCCTGAGCTGAGACAAAGCAGCACCTTGTAAGTAAAGAGTGTACACGGTCTGAGGAGAAGGCAATCTATGATTGTGCATGTGTGAAGTTATAATAAAGAGTTACTGTTTTAAGAAGCCTGGAGTCAGTCTAGTTGTCTCCAGGCCTGTGGGAATCACCACTATACTAACTGCCCTAACCACATCCTCTGGCAATTAATTCCAGAACCTAATTGGGTGTTGAGTATAATAATATTGTCAGTTTCTTGTTGAAGAAATGTCAATGTGTAAGGAGCTCCCTTAAGTTGTACCTTTTTCCTTGAATAAAGATAAACTTTAAAGGGTAATGTCATCTCACTTTTTAGGACCAAATTCTTAAACTTTTTTTATGGACAACACAGGAGATTTTTGTCTACCTTGTTCTGCAACCAAATTGCAAGATTAGCTGAATCCAGATTACTGATTTTGGTGCTAAATAGATTTTAAAACACATTTTACTTACAAAGAGCTCTGTTTAGATGCTTTTGATGCTTTCTGCAGCTATCATCATCATCTAAACCCCTTCCCCTGTACGCCAGAGAACTGTCTCTGTATGTGCTTCCCATAAATCATTCTGACTGAGATATTTGCCAGGAGCCTGACTCAGAGTAAGTTTAAGATTTGGGATAGTGCTGTGATATCTGATACTTTTTTTTTTTTACCAGTTTAAGCCATTTGAAAGAAGTAAGAAAGCTTTTACTGTAATACCCAAGAGGAATGAAGCCCATGCCCTCTTTTGCTCTAAGCAGACAGGGAAACGCAAAGCAGCACAGCACCCGTTCCAAATGCCAATATATTATTGATGCTTCCTTCAGCCTTGCATGTGCAGAGAGACTAGTGGAGCTCACTCTGTTAAATGGTCTAACCAGCTTTTCATCTGAAAGAACTTCACATTTATTTACTAACACTTATATATTAAAACCTATTTTTATAGCATGGTGATTTTTGTGCTATATTAATTTTGCATTCATGGCCAAAACTGTATTTAATAAGCAACAAAACAAAAACCTGATGCTCTGGCATTGCCATACGGTTTACATAAAGGAGTGTCTTGCAGGTACTGGTGGCAAATAGGCAGCAGCAAGCCCCTGAAATGCCAAAAACTGACCAGAAACTATTAAGCTAGGCAACACACAAGAAGATTGTAAATGTGGTGTGCATGTTTTATCAACTAGCTTGGGTTTGGATAGAATGCACCTGACTGTAATCCGCTTTGAAGTGCCAAAAAACGGAATATAAAATCAGATAAAATAAAAATAAAGTGCCTGGCTGAATGTTTACATGTTGGCATTATATTTATCCAGACTTTTGATGTCCATGCCAGTAGGTTCATTCATCAGAGGAAAGAAATCAGACTAGTGGATGGACACGAGAAGAAGAAGAAAGCAAGGTCTTCTGATGCTGAAATGCTAGCCAGTTTGCCTAGAAGACCTAGAAGTTGACCGGGTTGAAATGTTTCATACAGCTCTAATTTTATTGTATGTTGGTTCCTAATCAGAGCTTGATAAAGGCCAGAGGGCTGTTACATCACAGCCTAGTGGCATGCCAGCTCCAGCTGGATGTATCCAGGAACTATATGTCTATGTTATCAGTGGCTTCTATTTTGGAGGGTTGGTGGTGGGGAGGGGATCGGCAGTTTCCTCCTCACTTGGGCTTCCAGTTTAATCGGAACCCACTGCTACTGGGGCTATGACTCTGGTTAGTCTTCAGCGGCCCGGGATTTCTCCCCACCTCAACATCTTCCCTTCTAGCCCAGTCATCACAACAACAATCCTTAGCAATGATCATAAATCTTAGCTCCCATGGAACCAGTTAAGACATGCATTCTGAGTTTGGCCACAAGGTGTGGTTGTTATATGATGGCTGAGACTCTCTCTTCCAAAAGGCCTTTGCAGTCCATTGCAGAAGTCCATTACCTGCTATTAAGTTCCCTTAGAGAATAGCCACTGCCATTAGCAATGGTTACATGGAATAGACTTCGTTTTTGGGTACTTGCCAGGTTCTTTTGGCCTGGATTGGCCACTGTTGGAAACAGGATGCTGGGCTTGATGGACCCTTGGTCTGACCCAGTATGGCATTTTCTTATGTTCTTAACAGTAAGTCAGGCCTTGGGAACCAAACCCAGATCTTTCAAGCTGTGGGGCCAGCCCATCAGTGGCTTCTTGATTATCTCTGCAAGAAGGGATTCAAAAGACATGCAGGAACCAGAAAAACAGCCCTGCCTCATGGAGAAAATAGGCCACACACTGATAAAGGGAGCCTTTCATCCTAGCTGAGCTTTTGAGTAAAACAGATTGAAGTACATCTGTAAGATGATCTATTTATTTTTAAAGGCTATGTTCAGTGTACAGCAGTAATCTCCATTGGCATTGGAATAGGGTAAGCTAGCTAGGCCCTGGCTCTGCCCCCAACCAAGTTTTCCTTCCAGTAGAGATTTGTCGGCCATCCCTGGAATGGCTAACACCGCTTCCTTGCAGCCCTCTGAGATTGAGTGCACAGGTGGCTCTTCTCTCACTCTGATCTAGTGAGATTGAGAATGCGAGATCAGCACAAGTAGAGGCACACATGTGGCTCAGACTCAGAGAGCCGTGTTGTGCCGGTGTCAGCTGTTCCAGCAATGGGCAACAGATTGAAGAGGTGGAGTAAGCCAGCAAGGTTTGAGGGAGGGAGGCAAGCTGGCTTGCTGGGTAAAGAGATAGGAAGGAGGCAGGATTGCTGGGGCTGTGGAGGCAGGTGGGTTAGCGGCCTGCTTTGGCAAGGGAGTTGACTAGTGTGGAGAGAATGGCTAATTAAGGACAGGCTGGCTGGGGGATGGCAGTGGTTGCTTGAGAGGGCGAGCTGGTTGGTTGCAGAGAATGGCTGGAATGGCAGGTTTGCAAGCCAGCGGGGACAAAAGGTGGCTGCTTGTGTGTGATACAGAGGGTATGCAGGACTGGGAAGTGAAAGAGAAAGTGGTTAAAGAGGGGTTGGAGATGCGAGAGAGAGTCAGAGGGAGCTTGAGTGTGTGTGTATTGGTGGCCCGCAGCCCCTCCTGCTGCTGCTGGCTCGCCACCTCCTCGAGTGTGGCGCTCCGGGCCTGTTCTCTTCAGCTGGCAGGGCTTGGGCTCCCTGCCAGCCCGCTGCTCCTGGCTGGAGCGTTTCTTCTTCCCAGGTAACGAGAAGAGGTTGATTGGTCGCACAGTCACTGGCACCCCCTCCCTGTCATCATCCGGGGTGGACTGCCCTCCTCGCTCTCCCCCCTTAGCACGCCTCTGGTATGTTTTCCCAATAGGATGCGTACTGGTGTTTTATGGCCTGTTGCAGTATTTGCAGTGTTGTTGCCTTCTCATAGGTATTGTTGTTGCTGTCTGAGTCCTGGGAGTTAGTGCTATTGTGGGATGACCAATTTGTTACATATTGTGCTGAATTTTTTTTCAGGATTATGCAGGGTCATTGCTACCTACTTCAAAGATCTGGGGCATGAGCCAGTAAGTCATTTCCTTTCTCTCACCTCCATCTCCCCAGGATTGCTCACTTTTCAGAAGACAAGAACTGGACATGAGGACTGAGGGAAGGATGGAATCTGACCACCTGAGCCTCTCTTCATTTGTTTAAATTTGACACCACCGCTCCTAAACTAGCCTCTCTCTCTCATCCTTCTGTTCCTTCTATTCTAGCATCCCCTGCACAGTGGCAATAAACAAACTACCAATAGGTCAAAAGAACCAACAGGGCTATAGATGATGAGTGATGCATTCATGAATCAACTTGAAATAACATGAGACTAACGGAACATAATTTGCATAGACGCATGTATTCCATTAATTGTGTGCGTACATGTGTATTATGGGCGTGTTGCTCATTTTTCCAAATGTTATAGAAATATTATGAGTATATCAATCATCCACACAATTCACTGATCTCCTCTTAAGGTGCTCCCAAATGCTGGCTGAGGGATTCAGACAGAGCAAAGCACAGCACACAACATACTTACCTAGAGTCTTTAGGTTACAATATTGTAGACTTTATAAAATTGTGCTGAAAACAAATTGACAATGAATCTGTTGAAAAAATTGAATTACAATTATAATATAGTAAACCTCCCATACCAAACAGGACTAACTGCCAGCACTCAAAAAGTAAGAATCCTTTCTATGAAAAGTCAAGCTGCAAATACTACACCAGGCCTTAAAACACCAACACCACCTATTAGGAAAATAGAAAAAGCTGAACTGCTATAGATTCCTTCACAGAAACTACATGCCAGTAAAATACTTCACCTCAGTCACACATGCAGAACACAGACAAACCCTCACCAAAAACAGAATAAAAAGACCATAAAATATAAACAGAAACATGCAGACAAAAATTGAATTGGAAACTGCAACAAGCCAGACACTATGCAGTGCAACAATGGAAAACAGATACATCACCATTCCTCATAAAATATAAAAAAGTAAAATCAAGAAATACGAAACATTATGATAGTAAAACCATATTCATAAAAAGAATAAATTTTAAAAACAGCTGACAAAAAGAATATGCAATAATTAAAAACTCCTAGAAAATTGTTTTCACATTTCCCAAACACCGATATAATATTTCAAAACAGCCAACACATAAAATAATATGCAATAATTAAAATAAATAAGGATTTTAAAAAATCCCCCACTCTGCCTACATAGGAATTTTTCATTTCCAGTTACCCTGAGATTGTCGTGGATTAATGAGGGAAACACAAACTTTCTCCTAACTTATACGTCAACCCTCCAATGCACAAACACTCTTCTTCTCATACATGCTCACACACATTCTTTCTCTCTCTTATGCTGTCTCACAAACATAAACATATGCTCGCTCTCTCTCTCCCAGATGTTCTCATATGCTCTCTCTCACTCATATATGCAGTCTCTCTCTCTCTCTCCAGAATATAGAGGTAGCAGTGGCAACCTTCTCCTTGGGCCTTCACAATATGTCTCACACACAGATATGTTCTCTCACAAACTCTCACACACACAGAAATGCTCTCACACAAGCTGTCTCTCATACACACAAGCTCTCACATGCTCTCACACAAGCTCTCTGCCTCTCACTCACACACATATGCAGCAGCAGCCTCCTCCTTGGGCCCATAAAGCATCTCTCAAATACATATGCACTCTCTCAAACACATATGCACTCTCTCTCCCATATGTTCTCTCATTCTCTCTCACTCTCTGGAATGTGCAGGCAGCAGCATCCTCCTCCTTGGTCCCATGCAGCATCTCTCACACAAGCTCTTTCACACACACATGCTATTGGCCTCACACACACACACATACTCATATATACTCTCTCTTACCCCAGAATGTGCAGGGTGCAGGCAGCAGCAGCCTCCTGTCTTTGGCCACTTGGCCCAACCAATGGGGCAGCTTTCTGTCTTCTATCACATGGGCTTGACATCGCAGCCTCATCTCTTCAGCGCATGGATTGGGCCATCAAGGCAGACTTCTTTCTTCAGCCGCACAGCCCAGCCTAACATGGCAGTCTCCCCTTAAGTTCATGGGCCCTGCTAATGCACCAGCCACTTCTTTTTGGCTGCATGGGAGTAGGACCCGGAGGAACACAGGTGACTTTGATTTCATCTGACTGCCTCTGATCTCAGAGCATAGCACAGCAGTGCAGCAATGATCGATGGTGCAGTGTTGCCTTTGGGATTGAGAAAAAAATTAGCATGGCTGCTGAGACTCTGCAGCCATGCTACCATGCTGGGCCCGTGATACCAATGCTAACAACACCCCTGGGATTTTGTATTTTTTCATAATGTGCCTGGTAGTGGAGGGAGTTTTGTATTGCTGTTACTTAGCTGACACCATAATTTGACTTTTTTTTATATGGTGGATTGAATGGATTAATGTCCTAGTTCAGCTCTGCACCCATTGCTGGAAAGCTTGAATTGCAGAGTTTATAAGGCACATAGCATGACAAAAATGAATTTCACTCTTAAACCAGGATATGTTTAGTATGATCTGTCTCTCAAATTTACTGCTAGTGCTCTTTTTGCGTTGTGTCAGTTTCTTCCTGAAGCTTGTATAGTGTAATATATATAGGCAACATATTGACCTGTGATTTCATCTCTCAGTATTTGATGATCTTCTCTCTCTCCATAATAGTACAGAAAAGTCACTTAGTACTGACACTTCTATTAGTAATGCTGCTGTTTTTTCTCGTTTTCTCCTTTACCACTATGGCTTGTTTTCTAGCATCAAGCTTTTCATTGGTCTGGAAATGTATAATTGTACTCTATGACTTACATGAAGAATATAGGTAAGAAAGAATAACATTAACTGTAAATATAAAGTAAAAAATTTGCAGAGAGAGCTGGGGACAGAGCTTGGTTGATTTGATTTGCTCCCCCACTGCCAACCAAAAGGCATTCTGCTGCCCCATACCCTTCCTAAACAGAACTCAAAAGTATATCCATAGATGAACCTTCCCTTTCTCTAACTCCCTTTAAAAACACAGACAAAAGAAAACTGAAGAAAATTATGAGGTTGTGGTGTGAGTTCTCTCTCCCGTCTACCACCATACTCTGTTGTATGTGAGGATGCAGGTCTGTGAACCAGACCAAGAATCATGTGATTTCAACCAATTGAGAAGGGTAAGTGTAGGACAGCAAAGCATGTTTTGCTGATATTATAAAATGGATCTGTGAGGTTAAAAAGGTTTTCCTTGCATCATTTTCTTCTTGTATTCTGACAGGCTTTTACATTTCTGGGTGCCACAGTTAAACTAGCTAGGCTTCCAAGGATGAGGATGATACTGTCATTCCTATGTCATTGTAATGCAGTGCATTGTGCAATTGGATCACTTTGTTTAGGAGTTCTGTGTTAAAATGCTTGTTGATGCATGGTCTGGTATAAACAAGGAATAAAGTGAGGCCATGCCTTTCAAAATATATTCCTCTGAATTAAAACCCTTGATAATAGTAGTGAAGAATTTGGCACAGTGGCATTTACACCATATTTTGCCAAATATATTATATGGTTAAAAAGGACTGATCTGAATTAGTAAAAATAATAAATCACAGTGGCATAGAATGGTGTTGATAATATAAGTTATTCACATCCTCTCTAAATGCAGATATAGTTGAGTGACTTTGTGAGAGATTCTAAATATCAAAGATACCTGCATCCCAAAGTTACCGTGAGTCCTGGAGAAAAGGAACAACAAGAGCAATGATATTAAAATGGTGGATGTAAGCAGGAAAGCAACAAGAACAATATTGATAAGACAGAAGGAACAGAGTTGATAGAAACATAGAAATAGAAGAGTTGGAGTGACAGCTGTATGACTGCAGGAGTAGATAAGATAATAGTGTGGTTGGCTGTATACAGGAGCAGAAGCAGTGACAACAGTTGTAGGAAGCAGGAACAGAGGTAGCATGAAAGCAGAAAATACAATGATAAAACAGCAGTAATGCAGGGATAGGACAGCAGGAAGGGCAATGGTGAGGCAGCAGGAGCAGAAGTGCCAGGTGCAGCAGTGATTGAGCAGCAAGAATAAAGGTAGCAAAAACAGTGATAGTCCTAAGGCAGCGGGAGGATGGCAGGAGCAGAGGGAGCAGGGAAGGTTGCCAGTTGTGGCAGAAGGATAGATAATGTACAACCAATGCATGGAGTTCTTTAATAACCCGTGGGATACCATATATATATGTGAATATCTTACTCGCTGGTATCTCATCAGGGCTACACAAGAATTCTGTCTATGTAACAGTAACAATCAATCTTTTTGTAGCATCTTATATCCAGATAAAATAAACCTGAGAATGAATGTCAGTGCTAAGGCAGGATAGCTTCACTGGGGAGAAGCAAAAAAGAACTGTTTTATTACAGATTAATCCTATAACCAGAAGAAGCAAATTCAGAAGTTGTCTATAATAAGAATGTTTAGGATAGAATATGAGTGAAATAATAAATACAAGATTTTCTTCTAGGAAGACTCTTTAGTTTATTATAACTAATTTATTTATTTATTTAAAACTATTTCTATACCACTTGCTCCATAAAAAATTGCAGTGGTTTACAAAATGGCACGCGTAATTAAATAAATAAACTTACAAATCATACATAATTAACATCATAAAATGATAATAAACAGTACAACTGCCATCATAAAATATGCAGTACCATATTGAGAAATCTTACTGACCAGAGATGATGGTGAATATTAGCCCAGTAAAGAAATTACTCCTCAAATTCTTGCTTAAGTAGCTAGGTTTTCAATGCTTTTTTCAATATTTTTTGTTGTGCTCTCTCTCAGGACAAGCCCACGAGCGGCTTCACTCACTGATCTGATGCCACACTGCGGAGCTCCACCATCAGTGAAGACATGGCCTGACTGCCACTGACTTCTTCTGTGATACAGCGAGAGGCCATCGCCTGCTCTTCACAGCAGGAGCGCCACTGCTTGCGTCTTGCGGCAGGGAGTTGCCGCCACTATCCTCCTTCGCAGCCCAGAGCCGCCATCGCCACTTCTCATCTATGTGGCCCAAGTGCTGCCAACGCCACTTCTACCTTCTTCATGGCAGGAGCTGCTGCTGCTACCATCATCTTTACGATTGGGGAACTGCCGTCACTGATGTTGCCATCGTCATGGTTGGAACGCTGTTGACTTCCTCCAGCTCTCCTCGGTGTCCTCTAGGTGTGCACGCATACCTCTGCATTCCATTTAAAGGGCCAGCGGCAGGAAAAGCCCGCAGCCCTAGCTGATGACATTATCACCTCATCACATCCTCAGCCCTATAAAAGGGCTCTCTGCCAGTTCCTCAGGGCCTTTGCAATGGATCTTCATGATCATCCATAGTCTCTTCATCTGGCAAGGTCTTCCGTGGTCATAATCCTGTCTTGATGGTCTTCATGTTCTTCATTGGATATTCCTGACCTTCTTTTTCCTGTTCCATGTTTCTGGTTTCCTTGTTCCTCATCGGAGCTCCTTCAGATTTGGACCTGAACTAACGAGAGACCAGGAACATGTTCCATGTTCCTGGTCTCTCGTTAGTTCAGGTCCAAATCTTCTGAATCTGCACCTCGTCTGAATCTTCAATCAAGTTCCTGATGCCCAGTCTTCGTTCCATGGTCAGCCTTCTGGATTCTCCCTTGTCCTTCCTCCAGGCGTGCCAGCATCATGGTCCATGACCAGCCTATGGGGGCTGTGTAGGGTGCTTCCTGGCACAGGGCCTGTTTCTAAGACCGTCTTCATTGGATCAAGTCCTTGGAGTCCATCTATGCTTTTAAAGTTCCAAGTCAAGTTCCTAGTCAAGTCTCAAGTTCCTAGTCATGTTCCTAGTTCCAGGTCTATGGAATTTGTCCAGCCAGAGGATCTCCTTGTTCCTCATTCCAAGACATGTTCCTTGTTCCAAAGGATATCTTGGCTCCCATCCTCATTTGAGTCTCAGTCCTGAGCCTGTCTTGCTCCCAGTGTGGTCTGTGACCAACCTGTGGCAGGTTGTGTAGAGCATGCAGCAGGACAGCATGGTCTGCGACCAGCATATGGAGGGGCTTTGTAGGGCGCGGTGAGGTGCAGTGCCCCGGGAAGCTGAACTCTAACTTGAACCTGAGCCTTCGTCCATGTTCCTCATCTTCGTTCATGTGCCAAGCCTTCAGTGTCTTCATCCAAGTTCCTCATCATGCCAAGTCCTGTCCTCAGCCTTTGTCTGTCCTGATGCTCTCGCCTTTCCAAGTGGCAGGTCCAAAAAGGCTATCAAAGGCAAAGCGACCACAAAGGGCTATCAAAGCGACCCAAAAGGGCTATCAAAGGCAAGCGACCACATCCCACACTCACAACATTTTTAGTATCTGAAAAGGTTTGTAATTGCTCTGGCATAGCTGGGACAGCCACTGTAAAGGCATGGTTCCTCCTCTCTCCAATATGTGCCTGGTGAACTGTTGGGGTTTCCAATAAACCCTTATTCTGAGAACATAATATTCTTAATGGAGTATAGATTTGTAGGGCAGCACTAGCCATGGTTCTTTAGTATTATTGACAAGTTTGTTATCCCTAAAGGCTAGAGGATGGAAATGAAGAAAAGAATGCATGGGGATAACTTGCTGATGCGGTGGTTACTACCCTTAACCAAATAGCCTGATACTTTGATGCAAGTCCAATATTACTCTCTGCTTCAATGGCAAGGGGTAACGGGGAATTGGATTCAAACAGCAACCAACGAGAGCCCTGACATTTATGGTCTGGGAAACTGATAAACATGGGGGTAACCTGCACAGCACAGCAGATACTACCATAAACTTGCTGGGCAGACTGGATGGACTATCTGGTACTTTTCTGCCATTATTTCTATGTTTCTATGTATCAGAAACCAATGTAATGAGACCAGAACAGGTGTTATATGATCGAATTTTGTATTGACTGCCGAATTTTGTACTAACTACAAGGCTCAAAGAGTGGACTTTGACTCCCCCAACAGCAGAGAATTACAATAATCAAATCCAGCAAAAATAACTGTTTGTGAGATCATTCTAAAGTCTTCTATATCGAGGAGTGGCTGTAAATGTCTAAGCATTTGTAGTTTTATATAACCCTTATAAATCTGGTTTTTAATATGTTCCTTCATGGAAAAATGGAAATCAAGTAGTACTAGATTTCGGATCAATGTTGTACTTGGAATTATATTGCCATTAAACTCTACATTTACGTTTTCAGGTGTTTCCTTGGTTCATGATAATATAACAATCTTTGTTCTCTTTAGATTCAGAGACAAACAATTATGAGTCATCCATATATTAATTGCTCCCTGTGGCAAAACAGGAGTTTTGCATGCTTTATAGTTTATTGTTCTGCGTTGTGACACTTTTCCCCAGAGAGATTATTTCCTGTATCCTGGCCTGCAGGTGCCATTTGACCTCTGTACTGAAGTTCAAATAGACGCTTTGTTGCTGCCTTGACTGAAGGTGGTTTGATCAGTATACTGATCTCAGCAGCCTTGAGTGTATGTAACACTGAAACATTCTGTAGTGCCTTTGACCAAAAAGCTAACTTTTAATACTGTGTGCACTGATTGGCCCTGGAGACAGAGAACTAGCACTGAGAGTTCTGGAATTCTCCAATTTCAGCTGGGAGTGCAGAGGAAGCAGATCTCTGTGTTGAGGCCCTGTTCAGCTCCTGTGGACAGCCCTTTCCTGACCTCCCCAGGCACTATTAAGTAGTGAAATGTTTAGCTAGTTTCTACTGTATAATCCTTGTTGTTTTACCTGTTTCTGTTTGCAATGTAAAACTTTTATCCGTTCACTATTCCTATTTTTTCTTAATAAACTTATTAGTTTTGTTAGTGCTGCCTGTCTTGGACTGACTAAAGATCCCGATATTGTGTACATTTGGTCTGTGGGTGTATTTCTAGGAACTTTGTGTCTCTTGGTTGTGAGGGTCCTCAGTCACCCTAGAATCTACCAGGGGCTAGCTTGTAGACAGGGAACTTGCGCAGAGACAAGCAGAAACCCAGTTGGTGGGTGAAAGGTTGCCAGTGTAGAAGCATGTGCAGAGGTGCAGGTGGGCCTGGGCAGTGCTTGGCAGGACTCTCCCAGTGACCACAGGATTACCCTGTGTGAGTGTTAGGGGTGGCACTGTGGCATTTCGTGATAGTCCCATGCAAATTTTCAAAAAATCTAAGGTAGCAGACAAAGAGTTTTTTATGGGAATAAAGAATTGAAAGTCAACTACATAGATAAAAAAAAATTTCAAACCTAGACCTGCAAGTAATTTATATAGTCGTATCAAATAGATGTTGAACAACACTGCAGATAACAGGAAATCCCATGGCACACCTGTTTGAATGTGGCTCCATTTAATTGTTTCATCACCGATGATAATCCTCTGTGGCCTATTATTCAAATTTGATTCAAACCATTTTAGCACTATGCCTGCGATGCCTAATTCTTTCAAATGATAGATAAGTACTTTGTGATCATGTGTAATGTCTGATGTTATAAAGAGTTTGAAATAAAGATGGACTGGAGGAACAAGATGGTGTCTGGTTATCAGCTTGCTGCCAAGTTCTGTCTTACCAAAGAGGTTTCTTTCTTTCCTGTTCACTAATGTGCTCAAGTTCGAGGGTAAGATCAAGGTATTCCCTGCATTTTCTGGTCCCCCTATTACCTCTGGTCTGGTAGTCTCATTTATGCAACCTGAAGGGAGCACTCTGATAGATTACATGGCCAGCTCAATGGACAGAGTTTCTGAGGAAATTTGCTGAACATCCTCCTGACCTTAATGTGTCCCTTAGCCCAAAAATATGGATACCCCTGGAGCCACTTGTTACGCGTGCCGACCGTGGCATGACCCCCTCACCTTTCCACAAGGACTCCAGCCTCTGGTTCCTCCTCGCTGGTGGTGGTGGGCCGCCAGTTCCGTCCTCGGGCCTCCCCCAGTGCCTCCGGCTCTGCCACAGTCCCCAGCATTCCCGGTCCTGCTGCTACTGCTCGTCAGGCCTCTCCACGTGACCCGTGGAGAGACGCCACTACCCACACCGCGCCCCTCCCTAGGCGTGCGCGCATTGCTGATCCTTAAGTAGGGACCGTGGCGGGAACCTAACTGCAAGCCCGTATGATGACGTCAACCTATTCATAGATTTAAGCTCAGGCTCCGCTCCATAGTGTTGCCTTTGCAACAGGTCTCCTCGCTGGTCAAGTACTCATTGCTACTAAGAGATTCGTCTCTTCCCTGCGTTCCTGATTCTCATTGTCCCTGGTCCCTGTTTCCTTGTTCTTGCCCTGCTTATGCTTCGGATTGACTACATGGACTTTGACTCTGCTTCGCTTGACTTTGCTACAGCCTATTCCCAGACCCAGACCTCTGCTTCGCCTGACTTCACTACAGCCTATCTCCAGCCCCAGACCTCTGCTTGTCCGACTACGTATTGCCTATCTCCAGCCCCAGACCTCTGCTTGTCCGATTATGTATTGCCTATCTCCAGATCCTGACCTCTAGAGATGTGAATCGAAACTGGAATCGGTTCGGTTCCGGTTCTGATTCAAATCTTGTAATTTTTATCGTCCGGCCCGATTGGTTTTTTGTTTATCGGCTGCGCCCAATCCGATAAACAAAAAACCCACCCTGACCCTTTAAAACTGACCCCTTAGCCTCCCCCACCCTCCCGACCCCCCCAAAAAAATGTTTTTAAATTACCTCGTGGTCCAGTGGGGGCACGGGGAGCAATCTCCCGCTCTCGGGCCGTCGGCTGCGCTAATAAAAATGGCGCCGATGGCCCTTACCATATGACAGGGTATCCGTGCCATTGGCTGGCCCCTGTCACATGGTAGAAGCACTGGATGGCCGGCGGGAATTTCTATTGTATCGCACTCTTTAACGATTTTTGACGATTTAAAAAATACCGGACGATATTTTAAATCGTCAAAAAACGATTCACATCCCTACTGACCTCTGCTTGTCCAACTACATATTGCCTATCTCCAGACCCTGACCTTTGCTTTGTCCGACTACGCTATTGACTATCTCCGTGATCAGACCTCAGCTTTGCTTGACTATGCTATTGACTATCTCTGTGATCAGACCTCAGCCTTGCTTGCCACTGCCTCTGGATCGCCGCCAGCCCTGACTCAAGCCTACCATTGGACGCCTCTTCTGCCTACTCCCTGGATGTGAATTCATCAGGCTTCGGTCTACCTTTGCTCGAATGCCCTCTGTCTGCCTTCATTCCATTGGTGCCTGAGTGTCCAGGACATTATCCAGTCCAGAGTAGGACTGCACCATCTCTCGCCAGCTGTCTCTGGGCTGAACCAACTTCTCCCGCAACTCTATATGGAGGTCCACCTAAGTCCTGCTGGCCCCAGCACCCAAAGGCTCAACCTGCGGGGAATGAGGGCTGGTATAGGTGAAGCTCTAGTGGCCTCTGCCTATCAGCCCACTCCACCTGCCGATGGTGGGGACCCATAGGTCCTTACCTACAGGTTGCGTCAACCCACCTCCGATACAACACCACTGGCTTCAGGAGATACAACTGAGAACCTTGAAAGCCTAAAGTTACTGGATGACATCAGCATTTCTTCAGTCAACTTCTGTAAGACCAACACCCCTTCAAGATAGAAGGGATTTGGAAAGCCATTTGCTGGGCTAGAGAGGTAATCTCTCTCTCATTCTCAGTAAAATACTAAATCTTGGCCCAATTACAAGAATCTTTGGGGGAAATTAAGGCTCTTGAGAGTGAGATGGTTGCTTCCTATGAGCATTTGGATACACTTGAAACCAAAATGAAGACTATAACTGAAAAGAATATTAATTTACATAATAAGGTTAATAATTTGGAAGATATTATGAGGAATCATACATTACAATTCATCAATTTTCCCAAAAGTCATGTGGTTCCACTAAGTAGATACAGTATGCTTAAAAAGTTTTTAAATTTTAATTTAAAAATTAAATTCATACCCTCCCCCCCCCCCCCCCCCCCCCCCCCCAGTTGCCAGAGCCCACTACTTTCCACTTTTTATGAAGAAAGCAGAAGTGGGAGGCTCCACAATTATCCTTGAACGCTTTGGATTTGACTGGTGCTCTGGACAATTCTGGGAAGGAGGTATTTTGTCCTGCAACATTAATTGTGGACTTTGTACTTGATCCAGAAAAGGATTGGCTTCTTAGATCAGGGGTGCTCAAACTGGTCCTATGGGCACTCCCTAGTCAATTGGGTTTTCAGGATATCCCTAATGAATATGCACGAGAAATATTTTGCATACACAGGAGGTAGTGCATGCAAATAAATTTCATGCATATTCATTAGGGATATCCTGAAAACCTGACTGGCTTGGGGGAGGGGGGGGGGGGGGCCTGTAGGATCGGTTTGAGCACCCCACCCCTGTCTTAGATTCTTTCTCTAGAAGAGGTTGAAAACATTTCTAGATTTTAAAGTGAGAGTTTATCCAGATGTTCTAAATGAAACAGAGGAAGAGGAAGCAGTTTTTGGTTATAAGGCCCACAGTCCTACAAATCAGGGCTCAGTTCTGGCTTATCTTTCCATGCAAATATGCCATTAAATTTCAGAGCCATTGTAGAAAGACCTACAAATCAGAATTCATTCCGGCTGCAGTAGCTTAGATTTTATTTATAAACCTTCAGTGCAAAGAAAAGATCCAGGGGAGATGATGCAATAATATTATATTGCAGAAGAAGTCAATGGGAAGTTGGTTCTGTTAGAAGCAAAGGTTTGTATCTTGGCACCCCACTGGTTTCATCTCACCAGATGTTTGACACTATTAGTGAGACTCCAGAGCCAAGGAAAAATTGCGGTGTTAGATTCCAGCTGTGAACAGAGAGCTTTCGGCTTCCTTTATATCTTAGCTATGTGTTTGTGATTGTTGCAGCAACAGTAATTTTAGCAAAGATATTGGGTGGGTACACCACTGAAGTAACAATGTACCGCAGTTAATCATAAACTACAGTTTAAATAAAGTTCTTTTTTCCAAACATGAATGAAAGCAACACACGACCCTTTTATTTCAGTATATTAGACGTCTTGTGCCTGAGAGCAGGATGGAGTCCACCGGGAAGAGACACGTCCGATTCCCGCGCTGCAGGAGCTGCTTTGCATTCAGCTCTATGTAAAGCTTCATGTCCAAGAGCCATATGGTGAGAAATAATGCAAGATCTGGATCCAGCCGAGGAGAGCCACTTCTTTCTTCCTCGGGAAATCGTCAGAGGAGGCAAGGGCTGTGTTTTTGTTCAGACTAGCAGGGAACCAGCTCCACTGCAGAGTGGACTGCAAAGCCGGAGGATTTATTTCATGGTGAGTGCTGGCAGGAAGGTTGCACACAGTGGTACCTGCACTTGAAACGTGAACCTTTTCATTTGCAAAAAAAAAAAAAAATCTTCTGCTTCAAGAACAGTCCTTGCTGCTTTTGCTTTTCATCCCGTTACTTGAAGCTAACGATGATCAGCAGTTATCACCTAATTACCAACCTGCTATTTCATCCCAGGAGCCACTTTAGT
The DNA here is from genome assembly GCF_901001135.1 of Rhinatrema bivittatum. Classification (NCBI taxonomy): domain Eukaryota; kingdom Metazoa; phylum Chordata; class Amphibia; order Gymnophiona; family Rhinatrematidae; genus Rhinatrema; species Rhinatrema bivittatum. The sequence continues at coordinate 109,343,759 of NC_042618.1, forward strand.
TAAATGCATTTTCTGGCTTTGCTGGTAAGGTGACCCATACTGTCTTAATGAAGAGACTCTAATCGACCTGTGCACCTCAACCCCTCTTTTCTTTATCTGGCAAGAAAGAGGAGGACGTGGAAATTATGCAGAATCTGCAGGACTGAGAAACTGCTTTGGAGATGGGGAATAAATGTGCAGTCTCAGGGCTTTTCTTTTGGTGTTCTCTGATATGATGTTCTTGACTGGAGGAGAAACTTCCAGTTCGTTTGGTTTGCTGCCTTTTTTTTTTTTTTTTACGTGGAGCCTGAGAGATATATGATGGCAAAGAATGTCTTCTGAGGTGGGAATAGAACAAGCTGCTGAAACCCCTGCAAATATCCCAGAAGAGCAAACAACTGCATCTGCAGATGTTAGAGAGGAGGTGAGCAATCCGGTATTTATCCATTCATACATTATTTTATTTATTAGTTTCACAAATATGGAATGTGTGTGCAAGTTTAAATGCAAAACAAACTTACATTTTAATGAAAAGTAAAGTACGGGAAGATCAAAAGACCCTGCAGGAAATGAGTGTATTTCTTAAATAAATGAGGTATGTAATATTTGAAGAAAGGTATTTAAATTCAATGTTTCTCATCTATTCGGAAACGTACATATCCTTTTTGGTGTGGGAACATAATAATGAAGGAAGCCTGTTATATGGTTAATTCTCCATCCTCCATCAACTGGACAGCATTTTTTTTTTTTGAGCGCCCCAATTGGATTTCAATGGAAAAAGAGGAAGACGCAGTGGATTCAGCTAATTTTCTTGATTACAGTCTGCAGCTACTGGGTTTTGGCAAATAACATCAGTCATCTGAGGGCTCGGGGAACTCTCCAAGGTGCTGCAGCTCTCCACACCATTAGACTAAGCTCACCCTACAGAACTCTCCAGCAGCAAACTGGGAAAAATAGTCCGATCTAGTCACGTTTCTCAGATGCTGGAGCACTTTAATAGAGTAAAGCTCTCTAGCTTTCCCTACTAATGTAGGAATCAGCAGGGTCAAGGAGCTGTTCAAGGTGCTGCAGTTTCTCCCGGATAAATGCTACCGATTCCACCTCCCTGGAAACATTTGGGACAGACATGGCTGGTCAGAATTTCCACGGCAAGATTATATACAGGTGATTATTCTCCAACTGTCCTAGAGTCCAGCAGCTGTCAAAGGTAATGTGGCTATTTCCACTACTGTGTGCTGCGATTTTCCCAAGCATTCTCCAGTATGATAAAATAAAGATTAGTAGGGTCAGGGTTTATTGAAAATGCTGCAATTCCTCCTCTTCTGGAACTAGGTTTCTATTGAGCCCCAAGACTGTGCAGTTCTCACATCACAATCGACCAGGGCTTTTTTAAAGAGAGTATACGTGGATACTGGGTAACGGCACCTTTTCCTCCACCTGTTTGGTTTGTCCTATTGTCCCTTAAAAGCCATGCATCCTGCATGTGAGTTCTGGCACTTTTTGTTCCAAACAGAAAGCACTGCAATGAACTATGATTTCCCTCCAACATTCCTCAGAAAGCTATAAAAAGGATAGTTCAAGATTAAGTCCCACTGCAAGGTATACATTCTCCCATTAAACTTAGGATCATGCGCCAACTCTCAATATTAATCTAAAAACATAAGGACACAATGATATATAAAAGTACAATGTGGGGAATATTGCGGGAGCTCCTATTTCAAATACCACTTAGAATAATATTCTACCCTTATTGGGCTTTCAGGGCTGGGGTAATTGACTCGTTGCAATGTCTTAACATTAAGGGCCGGATTTTAAAAGCCCTACACGTGCCAGGCCTATTTTAAAAGGCCCAGCCACGCACATAAAGCCCTGGGATGCGTGTAAGTCCCAGGGCTTTGGGAAAGGGGCGGGGTGGGGTGGTCCGAGGTGGGGTGAGGTGGGGCTAAAGGCCCCCAGCACAGTAGCCATTTGCCGCTGTGCCAGGGGATCGCATGCTGGCAGGCTGCAGGTGCGCACAACCTGTGCCTGCTTTGAGCAGGTGCACAAGGTAAATAACTTTTTTTGGGGGGGTTAGGATAGGGCTAGGGGGCGGAAAGGTTAGGGAAGGGGTAGGAAGTTTAGATTAGGGGGTAGGGAAGTTCCCTCCCAGCCTGATCCTAATTTGGAGAAGCCTGGGAGGGAACGGGGGAAGGCCACAGGCGTCAGCACATGTTATAAAATCGGGCGTCCATGTTTGTGTGCCAGATAGCGTGCGCACATGCAACCTTTTAAAATCTACCCCAAAGAACCTAATGCGTCTTTACTCCACTATCTGTGGGAATGTGGTGTTATATATACATTTTGAGAGAGCATCTGGGCTATTGTGATAGCGGTTTGTTAACTACTGAAGTACCTATGCCTCCTCTATTATGTGCTTTAGGGGTTCCTTTAGAAGCTATGGGAAAGAATAAGAGATAATTATTATTTATCCCTAAGTGCAGTTGCATCAGAAAGTGCCTATTGGAAGGCAGAACTTATGGAGTTACTATGTTTGGAATATAAACCATATAGTTTTCAGCCCTCATGAAGGAATAAAAAGTTTACACAAATTTGGAGTACCTATATTCACTCTTTACTATGGAGGTCCAAATTAGGTTTCAGTTAAAATAAAGGGGGTTCAGGGGTTATAGGGATTATAAAGTGGACTTTTTAATTGTTGTATTATTTACTTTTGTTCACGTGATATTGAATGTGTTTGAAAAGTGTTATGCTCCACATTTGGGGTGGGAAGGGGTTTGGATTTGCAATATAATGTAACATTTATATGTGTTTGTAAAATGGAAAACTTAATAAAGAGAATATATATTAAAAAGAAAAACATAAGGACAAAAGTCACTGTTTCATTTACAATAGAAGTCAAGGCTTGACTACTAGCTTGCTTTTCTTGTTTTCTCATTTCATTAACTGAAATCACTGCTTTCAAAGGCAAGTCTGATATATTACTGTTAGCATTAGAGAATGTTTATCTTGTGTTTTATTGTAATATAAATCTTAATTACAATCAAATATACGTCTTTATCACATGGAAGCCTGCAGAAAATATTTAACACACTAGTTCCTTTTGTTTTAAGTTTCCATCAGTTTAAAAACATTAATTATCACAACAATGGTTTCTGTTTGTTATCAATATGGAACTCTCTATCTAAAAATGTGCATTTCCGTGCTGTTCCTTTTTTTAAAATTATGTATTCATCTGATAGGGCCCTTGTTTAAATGAATTTTGATGCTTTGTAAAGGACTTTAATACAGAACACTGTAAATGGAAGCCCTCTGTTTACCCACAGAAAGGTTTACAGTACCAGAAGCAGGAACACTAATTTCTTCACACTGCCTCGCCATGATGCCAGGCCCCCATGCAGTTTGGGAAATGTCATTCATGCTTGAGGACTGAGAGGGTAGTTTAATCTTTTTTCTTGTAAACTTGTCATTTGATTGCCAGTTAGTGTAATTATGAAGGTAGCTTTAAGGTGATATAATGCAGATTGTAGGCAATGTAAGTACTGGGGAAAATTTTATATTAACATAATCAACTAATTAATCATTAGTATTGCAAGTAATAAAAATGACATTTCAGCACATAAGAACATAGAGTATGATGGCTCCTCTTAAGGCTCCTCTAGTCTTCCCAATTTATTTGCTTTTGCAATGCCATGGGCCAAAGTTGAATCACTGGCTTTCTCTTCATCACAACTAAGGTTCTTCTTTGTTCAACCTATGCCTTCTTGACTTCTCTTACTGTTTTTGCCTCCACTCCCTCCTTGGAAGGCTGTTCAATCCATCTGACACCTATCTGTGAAGAAATATTTTTCTAATGTTATTCCTGAGTCTACTCCCTTTGAATTTCATATCATGACCTCTTGTTATACAACTTAATTTCCATTGAAAAACAGATTTTTTTGCATTTATACCTTTGAGGTATTTGAATGTCTTTATCATATACCCTCTTTTTCTTCTTTACTCTAATATGCACATGTTTAATTTCCAAGGTTTCAACTCATATGGCTTTTTGGTGCAGACCTTGCACCATTTTGGAAGTCGTTCACTGGATTGCCTCTAGTCTATCTATCTTCTTTTAGAGGCACAGACACCAGAAATAAACACAGTACTCCAGATGAGGTCTGACCAATGATCTGCACAGAGGCATTATCACCTCCTAGTTCACTCTGACAGTACCTGCCACTGCAAACCCAGGCTCTGATATTTTGCATTGACATTAAGGCTGTTATATTAAATCTGATTCAGTATGGCAACACCTTTTTTTTGGCTGGTAAGAAGATGATTACAGTATGGAAAATTACTGTACAGTGGATTAGATTCTATAGGTCAGAAGCAGTTCAATCAATGTGCAGGCTGAGGCAGTTGCCTCGGGTAGCAAAATTTGGGGGCAGCAAAAAGTGCCTCCCAGAATACCCCTGCCAAACAAAAAGTACTGACATGAGGCCACATGATTTAGTGACATGCTGATGGGGATCTTACTCCACTGGCAGAAACACCTACCCCAACTATCCCAGCACTGCTCACTGGCCCCACTGGAGGTCAGCAGCTGGTGGGGAGGCCGGGACCCACCAGCAAAAGAAGGCCTGGCAACCCTACTGGGGAGAAGAGCAGCTGGAGGAGAAGCTGAGCTCCACCAGAAAAGAAGACCCAGCAGCCCTACGGAGAAAGACAGCGGCTGTTGGGGAGGCCATGTCATGACAGCTAAAGAAGAGCCAGAGCCCACTGAAGGAGCAGGGGGTGAGTGAATGGAAAAGGGGTGATGGAGGGAAGGGGGAGAAACTGGGGAGAGAGAGGAGACTGAATGAAGGAGATGGTTGAATAGAGAACAGGGGCTAAGAGAGGGAAGAGTGGGGATTGTGGTGAGAGGGAATCTAATGGAGAAAAGGGTAAAAGGGAGAAAGGATGAAATTAGGGTAGAGTGGAAGGGACAGAATGGAAGGGAGCTTGTGATTAAGAGGGCATATATCTGAGTAAAAGAGGAAGGGAGCATGTGAGAGAGCTTGTGAGAAAGAGAGGGAAGGAGCGAGCATGTGAGAGTGTGTGCAAGTAAAAGAGGGAAGGAGTGAGCATGTGAGTAAGAGAGAAGGAAGGAGAGAGAGTTTGAGTAAGAGAGGGAGTAAGCTAGTATGTGAGAAAGCATATGAATAAAAGAAGGAGGGAGTGAGCATGTGAGTGAGAGAGGGAGTGAGCAAGCATGTGAGTGAGAGAGGGAGGGGCAAGCATGTGAGTAAGGGAGAGGGAGGGGTGAGCATGTGAGAGAGAGGGGGAGGGAGAGAGTGAAGGTGTGAGAGAGCTTGTGAGTAAGAGAGGGGGAGGGCAGGAACAAGCATGTGAGAGAACATGTGAGGAAGAGGGGGAGGGAGGAAGAGAGCCTATGAAAAAGAGAGAGAAGAGACAGGAGGGATGAGCATGTGAATAAGAGAAAGAGGGATGTTGATGATGATGTGTTATCTAGTTTGTGCCTACCTTTTTAGAGGAATCAATTGATATAATTAATAATAGAACAACACTTTTTGTTTCTTTTCTATTGGAACAAGAAAAAGATCAAGGGCCAGATTTTAAAAACAGCGCGAGGGCGTAGATTTGTTCGCGCAACCCGACGTGAACAAATCTTCGCCCGATTTTATAACATGCGTGCCAAGCCCTAGAGAAGCCCCGAGGCTTTCCCCATTCCCTCCGCCCCCCCCCCCCACCTTCCCCTCCCTTCCCCTATCTAACCTGCCCCCCAGCCCTAACTAAAACCCCCTCCGACCTTTATCTTGAAAGTTACTCCTGCCTCTGGGCAGGCGTAACTTGCAGCGCCACTCTGATGTAGGCTCCAGGGCAGGGCCTAGTTCCGCGGCGCACCCTGATTGAGTTCCTGTTAAAAGGAAGTTCCTTGCCTCACTTCCTTGCCTTGGCAATTGGGTCGGTTTGTTCCTGAGATTGCCCTTGTTCGTGTATCTTGCTTGCTTGTCCCTAGTCTCATTCCAGGATCCTTCTGTTCCAGTTCTGTTCCTGCTTGTTCCTGCTTCCTAATCCTGCTTGTGCCTGTGTCCGTCTGTTCGTCTTCCTGGTCTTACCCCAGACTGACTTACTGGTAAAGACCTCAGCTTGTTCCTGACCTGCCTGCCTGCCTGCCGCCTGCCAAAGACCTCAACTTGTTCCTGACCTGCCTGCCTGCCTGCCGCCTGCCGCCTGCCAAAGACCTCAGCCTGTTCCTTGACCTCGTCTGACCTCCGGCTTCTGACCCTTGCTTCGTTGACCACTCCTCGGACTGACCTCTGGATTCTGACCTTGTCCATTGATTCTGGCTCTGTTCCTAGCCTTGTCATCACCATCACTATACTGGTTCTCTCTGTTTCCACCTGTCTCCAGCCTGGAACCCGATAGCGCTCCCCTAGTCTCAGTGGGCACACCAGACTTCCATTCTCCCAGGAGACCCTGAGAGGCCCACCTAAGTCCAAGCGGCCCGGGTCCCTACAGGCTCCTCCCAGGGGGACCTCGGGCTTCCAGTGGTGAAGCTCTACACCGCCTCTGTCTCCTTCCGTGCTCCGCCCCTTGGGGCAGTCCCCACACTGTTCCAGGACCAAGGGTCCACCCCCGAGTGCAACATATATTTATGTATTTTGCTTTTCTATACTGTAATACTTGTCTTCCTTTTGTTTTATAATGTGTATACATTTAAAATTCAATAAAGAAAAAATGTTTAAAAAAAAGAGAGAGAGAGGGAGAAGAGAGAGTTTGTGTATCCCACCACACAAACACACATATGCACACACACACACACACACACATACACCCAAGTCCATGACAATCTTTGGGTGACTGGAAACTAAAGTTCCCAGGTATGGACAGCAGTGGATTTTTTTTACTATTAGTTTTAATTATTGGGTATTGTTTCATGTGTCTGCTGTTTTAAAATATTTTATTGGTTTTGGCAAAATGCTTTAATATTTTTATATGATTTTTTAATTATTGAATGATCTATTCATCACCTGTTTTAAAATATTTATTCCCTTTATTAGTATAGTTTTACTGATATCATTGATGTTCTATATAGTTTTTTAATGTTTTTATATGAGGAATGATGTTTCTTTTTTTCATTGTTGCACTGCATACAGGGTCTAGTTTGTTGTAATTTCCAGTTCAGGTTTTGTCTGCACATTTCTATTTATACTTTATGGTTTCTTTATTCTGTAGTTGGTAAGGGTCTGTTTATGTTCTGCATGTGTGACTAAAGCTTGTATTTTCAGTGTAGGGGATCTATAGCAGCCAAGCTTGTTCTGTTTTCCTAATATGAAGTGTATTGGTGATTTCGGGTCTGGCGTAATATTTGTAGTGTTGCCTATTACTGTTTGAGTACTGATAGTTAGTGCTGTTTTAGTATGGGAGGTTTACTATATTGCAATTGTTGTAGTTCAGCTTATTCATGGCTCTCTGTGTGTCAAGCCAACAACCAATATTTGTTACAATAAGCTTAATACTATATGGACTCCAAATGTCTTTTTTGCAGGGCGGCCATCCAATGCTTCTACCATGTGACAGGGGCCGACCAATGGCACCGGTAGCCCCTGTGACATAGTGAGGGCAAAGGCTATCAGCGCCATTTTGAATACCGGCTGCCGACAGCCCGAGTGCAGGAGATCACTCCAGGACCCCCGCTGGACCACCAGGGACTTTTGGCAAGTCTTGGGGGGGATAGGAGGGTGGGGGTTTATTTGTTAGTGATACGTTGTATTCGTGGGGTTTCGCCATACATTTCGTGACCCCCACGAATACAACGAATATGGCATATACGTTGCGGATTGCCAATACATTGGAAACAAATGCACACCCCTAGTTGCCAGCTTCCTAGAAATATTATCACTGAAGCTCTATCTGCCACTCCTTTGGGAACCCTGACCACTGCCTTCCCCCTTCCCCTGCATTTCAAGTCACTATATGGGCCAAATTCTAAGGGGGACCCCTGTCTTTGCCTTCTTGCAGATTTGACCTATCCTGTGCCTGGGGAAGGGAAGAGGCCGCCATTTTTAAATGTCTTGTGAATATGCTGCAGTTTTCCCTGATGCAAGCATTTAGGACAGCGAATCATGGGCCCGTGTTGGTTGGGCATTGTGGAGGCCATTAGCCGCTGTCCCGGGGAAGTGTGCTCCGGCAGTCGGCTGGTACACACAAACTACTTCTACTCGGAGGAGCAGTAAGTGGAAAAATAGAAACTTTGCAGGTAGGTAGGTAGGGGTTAGGGAACAGGGTGGAGAGGGGAAAGGGAAGGAAGAATAGGCAAGGAGGAAGGCCTGATTGCGTCGCTGCACATAATGTACTAAAATTGCCCTCCCCCCGTGCGCTGTCCATACATGCACGCGTGGATTTTAAAATCTGACACGCATGTGTGCGCAGCCCACTGATTTTATAACATGCACGCTCATGTGCGCTGGGAACCGCGCGCACATAGTCACGTGCACGCATGTTTTAAAATCTATCCCTAAGGTAGTAAAGAAGCAATTTTGAGTAGACCACAAAGCTGTAAAGTACACGCATACTTTTACTGCATGCAATTTTCAACTAATTCTCAAAAAGAAACTACTTGGATAGTTTGTCTCTGCGAATTAGCTAGTGTGAAATGCCCACACCCAAAGTGCCCGTTTGGCACCTGCTATTTATGCGGAGGGCTGAGGGGGCCAAAACAGAGTGCATACTTCTGAAAATTTCATGTATGCTCATTGTTTACTTCCCTGATTTAATTCCCGCCTCCCTTCCCAGCACCACCAGCTTCCTGGGAACAACTGATTGCGTCATTGCACATAATGTACTAAAATTCAGCCCCTCCCCCCACCCCCCGCGCGCTGCCCGTACATGCACACGTGGATTTTAAAATATGACTCAGCTAAAAAGTGCATGGTGCTTTTAGGAGTGTAGAGGAGAGACATTTTTGGATGAGCCAATTTATTTGGGTAAATGGCATTGGAAACTGCCCTATAATGGTGCTCTCTGCTGGTATCAGTTAGAACTTTAAGCAGCTTTCCTGGCGCGCACAGGCCACTCGCCTGTGCACATGATGCAGTATTCAAATGAGGCCCGGCGGTAGAAACGGGCAAAAGGAGGCGCTAGGGACACTAGCGCGTCCCTAGCGCCCCCTTTTTGACAGGAGTGGCGGCTGTCAGCAGGTTTGACAGCTGACGCTCAATTTTGCCGGCGTCGGTTCTCAAGCCCGCTGATAGCCACGGGCTCGGAAACCGGACGCCGGCAAAATTGAGCATCCGGTTTTCAACCCGACAGCCACGGGCCGACTTCAACATTTTTTTTTCTTTTTTATAACTTTTTTTACCCTTCGGGACCTCCGACTTAATATCGCCATGATATTAAGTCAGAGGGTGCACAGAAAAGCAGTTTTTACTGCTTTTCTGTGCACTTTCCCGGTGCCCGAAGAAATTAGCGCCTACCCAAAGGTAGGCGCTAATTTCTGAAAGTAAAATGTGTGGCTTGGCTGCACATTTTACTTTCTGAATCGCACGCGAATACCTAATAGGGCCATCAACATGCATTTGCATGTTGAGGGCGCTATTAGGTTCGGCGCGTTGGATGCGCATTTTCCACCCCTTACTGAATAAGGGGTAAGGGAAAACGCGCGTCCAATGACAGGTTAACAGTGCGCTCCATCAGAGCGCAATGTACTGTATCGGCCTGACAGTGCTACAGATTTGGAATATCACAGAAGTAACAGGCAAGGCAATGGGGGGCAATATATTATGAAGTATTTGTAATCAAAGCATATACAGTACCTATTATTTGTGCATAATCTAATTCCCAGCAATTCTACTCTCATGCTTGAATCCAATCCATCACGGATTTTGAGATCTTCCTTCTAGAATATATTAGCTGTCCCCCTCATTTAAACAAGTAAGGCTCAATGAGTTTCATGAGAAGCTCCTTTTTTGTTCAAGGCCCACAACTGTGGAATGCATTACCAGGAGAGGTTAAGAAAGAAGGTTCTTTATTGAAATTTATGAAATTGCTTAAGGCATATTTATTTCAGCAAGCATTTCAGGCCTTTCTCCAGTGATTAGATTACTTGGCACATTAATGTTCTACAATGAAATAAGAGTCTGCCCATCTGATTGATACTATGCGATGAAGAGAGGTTATAGTGTATTTAAGCTTATTAGATGATTTTATGATGTTACACTCTTTTTACGGTGAGTTTTAAAACCGGCACGCAGGTGCACATGTGTGTGCACCTGCCCAGGGACGTGGCCTTTTTATAACATACGCATAGGCTGGCCAGGCTTACGTGTGCGCCCAATTTTAAGTGGACATGTGCCCATGTGCACAAATGCTACTTTAACCATGTAAGTGGGGGGATTTAAAAGGGATGCACGCTGACGCCATAGCCACTAAAACCAGTTCATTCCCAATTCACCCAGTTAAGAGAGAAGACTTCCAAACCCCCCTAGTTTGATAGCCTTCCTTCCTCCCAGTTAGCCCCCACCCTTAAAACCCCGCTGATCTGCCTAATTTTCTTTATTTTATCAGTTACTCGTTAGCCATAGCAGAAGTAAAGTTACACGGCAGGGGACCTTGACATGCACCAGGGTTCGTAAGTATTTACGCACACATCTCAGTTATGTGCCCCGAAATGCCCCTGCCCTGCCCAGACCATGCCCCTGCCCTTTTTGAAAACTTCCAAGATGTGCGTACTCCAGGAGATATGCGCGTATCTTGACGGCTTTTAAAATCTGCTCGGCGCACACAAGCCTGACATATTTATGCTACTCCTAGTTGATGGGCATGCTGGGCTTTTAAAATTCACCTTTTTGTTTTTAAATATTTATTTGCTTGCATATTTGTATCTTTTAGCTAATGTTATGGATGTTTTTATTGTAAACCGCTTAGAAATGTGATTGGGGGTATAGAAATTTGTTAATAAATAACTCCCTATGTTGTGTTAGGACTTCTGTTTTTTTCTACTGAATTTATGTTTGCATGGTTCTCCTTCCTAAACAATTTTTAAGGTGACGGAACTACCACAAATGATATCCTAAATGATAGTCTGTACTATTAAATCAACTGTGGAATGGAAAGGTGTGGTAGACAACTTAACAAAAGGAAGCCACCAGTACAATGTTTTTTCTATAAATTTAATTCTAACTATGTTGTCTTTGTCTTGCTCACCATTCTACCTCCCCTTTCAGCATATTTGAGACAGTATCTACTTGTTACTACACTGCTTTCTTGCTTGTGAATCATCATTTGTGATGGTTCTTCAATATCTGAAAATTTAGACTGATTGTATCTCATCTGTAAGAAAGACTCCTCTAGCACATATACTATAGGAGCTGATGCAATATGGAGTACTCAGCCTAGTGCACAACTTGACACATGATTGGACGCATGTTTTGGATGCACTTGAATAGCTCCCGATACAATAATGGGATAAGCGCGTCCAAAATGTTCATCCAAACCAGCTAATAGCGCTCATCATATGTAAATGCAATGTAGATGAAGCTATTAACTATTACCCCCGATGCAAAAATTCACCATGCGCCCAACGCACAATATTTAACATGGTAAAATTAACACCAGCCCTGGAGCTGGCATTAAATTTTGATGTGCCCCAAGCCTCCACAAAAGAGCAAAAAATACTGCTTTTCTTTGGTTCCTCCTACTTAATATCTTCACGATACTATATAGGAGGAACCACAGAAAGCAGGATCAGGAAAACAAAAAGTCTTGACGGTGGTCAGGTTAGGAAAATAGATGCTCAATTTACAAGCATCCGTTTCCCTTACCCGTGGCTATGAGTGGGTTAGAAAAACGGATGCTCATAAATTGAGTATCCTTTCTCCTAACCCACACACAGCCACGTCTCCTGGGTGCCCGATGCCAAGGACATGCTAGGGATGCACAATTGATCCCTAGCATGTCCTTTTTAGTGCAGCAGCTCATCAACATTCTGTATCGCGCACCGAGAAGAGGTGGATAGGCGCACATTAGGAAAATGGGCGCACAATATGAGCGCCCATTTTCTACGCACTTTTATTGCATTGGCCCCCAAAGTGTCTGAGGCTATGTTGGTGACATGGGTTAGTGTTTGTGCTCTTGGCATTCTCATCCTTAAGAGAGTGCAATTGAAAGGAAACCTCAAAGTGGCACCAACTGGAGATCTGATTCTTCAGCAGTGTCTTGTCAATACCATGTGACAGACTGAGACATACCAAGGTGGCCAAGCAGGAACTGCAACCAGCTAGGACTCTCCCAATCTAAGCCTCTTTACGTAAGTGTTTTGTCATGACCTAGCTAGGAATCCAGAAGTATCAAATCTTGAAATGTCTCTTAATACTGTGTTTTTAAGTTATGAAAACCTATGGGTGAAAAAGGATTTATGTGAATGAACTGACTCTGCGGGAGTGCTGGCTGGCTGGCACAAACAGAACACTGCCATGAGGAAGCATGCATTTCAGTGTGAGGAACAGTAACATAATTACTATGAGGAAACTGATATGGCAGGATCCTCTAGCTGGCATTGATAATGCACTGTTTGCCTCACTAACCATTTGCTTGAAATTTCACCTGAAGGAGCATCATGGATGAGTCGATTGTCATCAGTCTCACTACTCTTTTTGTTGACCCAGCACTTTTCTCCTATTTCTTAGGTGTTTCAGCTCAGTCAGAACTGGCCTTTGTTGGGCTATGGCACCATGGGCCTTCATTTGCAAATACCCATGGATGTTTCCCAATTTTATATCCCTTCCCAACCCAGGCCCAGTGTGACCCGGGGGAAGGTAGAGGTGGGGGAAGTGGCAGCAGGACAGGCCATGGGTCCACCAGAGGAGCCCAACTAGTTAGCAGATGAAGAAGAGGAAAGGCCACGCCAGACACCACTGATGGAGCCCAACCTGCAGGAGGCAGAAAAAGGGGAGAGGCTGTGGCACTACCGGCTGCAATGGAACTGTGTGTGTGTGTGTGTGTGTGTGAAAGAGGAAGCCTTCCTCCATGTGTGTGCGTGTGAATGGGAGCCTGCCTGGGTTATATGTGTGTGTGAATGGGAGTCTGCCTGGATTTTGTGTGTATGTGTGTGAATGGGAGCCTGCTTGGGTTGTGATTGTGTGTGTTTGTGTGTATGTGAATGGGAGCCTGCTTAGGTTGTATTTGTATGTGAATCTTCACCTCCTCTCCCCCATTAATTCAATACAATCTCAGGGCATCTGGAAATAAAAAGTTCCCAGGTCTAGAGATAGGGATGTTTTTACCCTTATTTATTCTTTAGTGTTTTATGTGTCTACTGTTCTGAAATATTTTATTGATGTTTGGAAAATTATGTTTTGAAATATTTATTCTTTCTATGAATATGGTTTTACTATTATGATTAATATTTTATTTTTCTTGATTTTTATTGTTTAAAGTTTTACGAAGAATGGTACTGTTTCTGTTTTTCCATTGTTGCTCTGCATATAGAGGCTGGCTTGCTGTGAGTTCTAGTTCAGTTCTTCTCTGTGCATTTCTATTTATACTTTCTGGTCTCTTTATTCTGTATTTGGTCAGGGTCTGTCTGTGTTCTGTATGTGTGACCAAGGTGAGGTATTTTGCTGGCATGTAGTTTCTGTGTAGGGATCTATAGCAGTCTGATTGTTTTGTTTTCCTAATAGGAGGTGTATTGGTGTTCTAGGGCATGCTGTACTATGTGCAGTTTTGCCCTTTCAAAGATAAGGAGCCCTGGTATGTGGCCTCTGGGCCATAGACTCTTGCTGCTGCAATGACTGGGTTGGGATAGGGTCGGTGCTAGTTTTTTTTTGCTGCCCTGTGAGAATAAGTAATGTGCTGTCCCCCTCCCCCAAGAAAACCATGGTTAGTGGAAGGGTACTGGCAGTTAGAGTTTGAGTGCTGGCAGTTAGAGTTGTTTTGGTATGAGATGTGTACTATATTGTAATGTTTATTCTGTTTATTCATGTCTTTCCGAGGGTCAAGCCCACATCCAACATGCATCACAAAAGATCTAATTCCATATGGATTCCAAGTGACTTTTTCGCAGAGTATTCTGATTGGCACCACAGCAGCGCATGCAAACATAATATGTATTTGTAAGTGTTATTTTTGCCTAACAAGATTGTATTTTTTAACATTCTTTTTCATGTAAAGTCTTTTATAACTGTATAATTTCATTGTGTGTGTGTGTGTGTCTGTAGAGGATGGCCGGGAGGGGCTTATGTGCAAGGCTATAAGTGTACCTAATACCCTTCCATTAACCATGGTTTTCTTGGGGGAGGAGGGATGGCAGGTGTCACTTATTGAAAATATAGATTGTGGAGGGAGTTGGGCTTTTTTGGACTAGCCCAGGACAGAGACTGAATGAATCAGGGCAGGGGGAGGGGGACAGCACATTACTTATTCTCACAGGGCAGCAAAAAAAACTAGCACCGGCCCTATCCCAACCCAGTCATTGCAGCAGCAAGAGTCTATGACCCAGAGGCCACATACCAGGGCTCCTTCCCATATGTGGCAATCATAGACTCTAAATCTGGCCACTAGCTGTCACTCCCTTGCTCCAGGGGCTGTGAAAGTTATCCTCAACAGCCTCAGTTGAATTCCAGTTATCTCAGCTGATGCAGGGAAGAGATGACCTGACCCAGGAATTGATCCCAGGTTCCCTACATGGCAGTGTACAGCACTGAGCCATTGACCAGGCTTGTCCCACTGTTTTTTAAGAGTACTATTAGAGTGTTTTAAGCAAGTGTGCCAGATCCATGGGTGCTGTGGGGGCCTGAGCATACCCAAAATTGAAAGGAACTGCTGTCCTACTGGGGAGGAGGGGAGCAGTAAAAGGAAGCACTGTCTCTGCTGATTCACAGCTCTGTATGGCTGTCAGTAAGTTTGAGCTGCATAGGGTACCCATACTCCTGCACTATTCTAGTGATGATCACAGGAAGGCATGGGAATATGAGCAACATGCTAAAACTAAATGAGAGGCACATAGAGTGGTGAACCAGCAGCACAGGTGAGAGGAGCATTGTGGAGAGACAGCGAGAGGTTGGTGGGGGGTGAGAGTGAACAGTTAGAAAGAAGAGAGTGTGAGCAAAGGTAAGAAAAGTGAGCAGGGGGTGGATGGGGAGACAGCCAGTGTAGAGAGAGTAAGGGGTAGAAATAGTGAGCAAGTGTCACGCTCGGGCAGGCTGGAATCATGGGTTACCCCTACAGGAGTGGCATAAAACTGCAGGACAGGACTGGAGATGGTCTTTTGCCTGGACCAGCCACCTCCACCTCGTGTTGAGCCCTCAAGTTCTGGTGGCCGGGAGGACTTAGCTGAAGCAGTAGTCATGTTGGATCTTGGAAGCAGGCAAGGCTGGATACAGGCAGGGCTGGAGACATGGGTTGGAACCAAGGACAAGGCTTGGGCTGGACAGGACAAAACTAGACTAGGACTGGAAAAGGACAGGACAAGAAAAGCCAACAATAAACAAGAAGGCTCAAATAGGTCACAAGCCTGGGCTAGGCAAACCTAGAAGGCACAAAGGTAGCAAAGCAGGACAGAAAACCCAAGGAGGCCACTGTGCAAGGCAGGAAGGCCAGGAAGACCACAGAGCAAGGCAGGAAGGTTGTGAAGGCCACAAATCAAAGAGTAGCAAGTCAAGGAGGGCCAATGCACAGAGTCAGAGTGACTCAATGAAGAGGCAAGGAATGTATGGAGAGGCTGGTCTAAATAGGTCTGGCCTGCCCTGTCATATGATCAGCAAAGAGGCAGCTAGAACGGCTGTGTGGGAGGCTCCCTGATGACCTCTGCTGGTGGGAGGGCTGCGTACAGGCCTGGATTTGTCAATAGACACACTAGGCCTATGCCTAGCGCAGCAGAAATCTGGTGGGCAGCAGGCTGGCTAAAGATTTGCTGCCTTTCAGTTATACTAAATCTCACTCAGCAGAGAACAGCCCTCTGTTTCTTAATCTAGCCCCTCCCCTCCAGGCAGTATGCAAGGAACAGGAAAGTCTGCAGGAGATAGAGCAAATAGGTATCATTTTGGGGAAACTATGAGTGGCTGAGTAGAGATCATTGGAGAGTGAGAAGAGAAGCATGTCTGTGTATGAGAGAGGGGACTGTGTTGGTGTGTGTGAGAGAGAAGGGTCTGGTACTAAGTGTGTATGTGTATATGTTATATTGGATAAGATGTTAGAGAGGGGATGCGAAGAAGAGCAGGTCTGGAGCATGGCAGAGACACCTATCTCCTCTTCTCCCCACCACTGTAATTCAAATCCTCCCTATTTTGATCCTGGAACTTCCCTTCTCATTAAATCTTGGAACCCATCTCCCCAACCCTTCCCTCTCCCTCGTTCCCTTCCTCAATCCAAAAACCTCTCTCTCTCTCTCCCCCCATCCCAGATTCCTAATCTTCCCCGTGTCTCATCCTCTCCATCCTTATTCCTCCTTCCTTCTCACAATTCTCACACCATTCCTGATCCTCCCTTCCTCTTCCTATCCAAGAGGCCTCCTCCCTGTCCTTGAGATTGCTTTTCTTCACCAAATAAAAATAAAATAAATAATACTAATAATGTAAAACTCTTTTATTTTTATAATGCAATATGAAAGATGGAAATGTGTAATGGGTGGCATGGGTGTGAGCCCTTGTTGCTGTGGCGTACTTGACACAGCCTCACAGGCAAACCTACAAGGCATACGCTGACAGCTGGTGAACGCGCCCTGTAGCTGGACAGGCTGGAGCTTCACCTACACCAGCCTCCTCACCCGCAGATTGAGCCCTTGGCTTCTGGCAGCCGGCAGAGCTTAGATGAGTCCCTAGGGCAGTCAGGCAAGCAGACTTGAGGAATGCAGATGAGACTTAGGAATACAGACGAGGCTCATGTACGCAGACAGGAACCAAGGCGCAGGAGCAAGATGCAGTGCTGATGCACGAGACCCGTTGCTGAGGCAAGGGTAGACAGTCCAAGGAGCCCTTATATAGTTAGAGCCTGCTGACATCATCAGAGGGCGCCGCAGATATTCTCCTGCCGTGGGCCCTTTTAAAAAGGAGGCTACACATGTGTATGCACCTTAAATGATTATCTTACTGACCAACATGGTTTTCGAAAAGGGCACTCAACAGAAACTCTACTACTGTCCTCTTTCGACTCCTATTTTAGGGGGTTTGACTCTAACAAAGATTTTATTTTGATTTTTTTAGACATTTTTGCAGCGTTTGACACGCTAGATCATAAAATCTTATTATCCAGTTTGCAATCTATAGGAATTCAATCTACTGTACTAGAATGGTTCCGTAGCTTTCTCACCGACCGTTCTTGTCAGATCAATATCGGATCGTATTCATCGTTTTTTTATCCAGTGCCGACAGGGGTCCCCCAAGGCTCATCACTTTCCCCAATACTGTTCAATATTTATTTACTACCTTTATGTAATATCCTTTCTGCATTAAATGTCCATTTCAAAATATATGCGGACAATATACAATTTTTCGTCCCATACAAATCTTCCTGGTCTGAAACACTTTCTATGGTGCAAATCTATATCAAAACTATAGAAAAATGGATGGCTCATAGCTGTCTAAAAATAAATGTGAAAAAAAACAAAATTGTACTTCTAAGCTTCATAGAGAACCCTATCAATAGTCCGCCATAGCATATTTTGATAGATAATGAACATATCCCAATCACTAAGCAAGCTCGTAGTTTGGGAGTTACTTTGGATTCAAACCTCTCTCTGTCCTGTCACATTTCTAAAACTGTCAAAAGTGCTTTTTACAAACTACATTTACTAAAACCATTACTGTATGCCCAAGATTTTCGTCTAGTCCTTCAGTCACTGGTAGTTTCAGGTCTTGATTACTGTAATGGTTTGTACTTAGGTTTACCAGAGTCAACAATTAAGCCGATACAGTTAATACAAAACAATGCAGCTCGTATTCTTACAGGCACACCATTAAAACAGCACGTTACACCAATCCTATGTAAACTGCATTGGCTACCAATCAAATATCGAATTTTATACAAAATACTGACTATAATTCACTCATTATTAAATAACCCTAACTTTTCCTGGCTTTGCTCTATTTTGAGAATATACAAACCCTCTAGAGAGCTTCGATCCTCTAACATGAGTCTTTTGGATGTTCCTTCTGTCAGATTAGCAAGACTAAATGTTACTCGGCAAAGAGCTTTTTCTGTAGCAGGACCTATACAATGGAATGCCCTTCCAAACGCACTACGCCAAATCTCAAATAGTAAGGATTTTAAAAAATCATTAAAAACATACTTCTTAGAGGGGGCAAGATGGCGGCTGAGTAAGTTGGTTCGGTGGAACGCTCTCTCTCTGTGTTTAAGTTTCTTCTAAGATGCCTCCTAAAAGAAAGGGCAGAGTTCGCTTATATCCCACCGAAGCTGCTATGCCCTCTTCCCAGAGATTGATAACGTCCTACCGTTCTACTCCAACCTCAGAAAAGGAGGGCGAATTCCCCGCTGTGAGTAACCTCGAGGGAGCGAGGGAATCACCAGGGGAGGTGACTCTGAGCCCTCCGTACCTTCAACCTCCTCAGGTCCTGAGATTGTCTGGCTCCTCTCCCAAGCCCGGGGCGCCGTTGGATGACGTCGAATGTGCGACTCCAGATGGTGGGGGCTTGAGAGTGGTCTTACCCGGTCAGAGCTTAGCATAGCCGTGGTCGGAGGACCTGAATAGCGCAGGAGCTGGGGCTTGTTTCTTGACTTCAACGCCGGAAAGCGAATCTGGAACCTCGGCTGGAGCGACAGGAATGCCTGGGACAGCAAGGGAGGAAAGTGACTCAACCCACTTGGAAGATATGGGTGAGTCTTTTCATATTCCACCTAGACCTGAGGTTGTAACGCTGGAAGCGTTATGGGATTTAATGGCCACATTAGGCCAGTGCCACAAGGATCAAGGGTCAGAATTGAGGCGTGTGAAGAAAAAAATGGAAGTACTGGAAGAGAAAATGGAGGAGCAGTCTTCTGGATTTAAAGAACAGATTGGAAAAGCAGAATCTTTAACATCTAAGAACTCAGACTGTGTGGTAAAATTAATAAAGGACATAAATTATCATAACAGGAGATTAGAACAATTGGAAAACTTTAATAGAAGATTAAATTTACGTTTGTTAAATTTTCCTAGAATTCTAGGCCAAGATTTTCTTATAACTTTGAAAAAGTACATGGTAGAAGTGCTAAGATTTGAAGAACAAAATTTACCTGTAGTAAATAAGCTGTCTTTTGTATCAACAACTTCTAGTGTAAGAAATAACCAAAAACAGCCTGAGGTATTAGAGAACTTAACGCAGTTCTTGGAAAGTTCTGTGGAAGAAGTATATGAACGGGGAACTCTGATAGTGACTTTCTTTAATGAGGCTGATTTAAGTCAAATAATGCAAAGATACTTTAAAAATTTATCAGCTAGTTTCCTTACTCAGCAAGTCAGAATTTACCCTGATCTTACTCGTGTCACACAGGAGAGACGCCGTGAATTTTTGGCTTTAAAATCTCAAGTAATAGCTCTTGGTTATAATTTCACGTTAAGATATCCTTGTAAATGCCTAGTTAGAGTGCATGACGAGTCCTTCATTTTCTTTATTCCAGAGCAATTGAAATATTTTATAAACGCTAGGACCATAACTGCCCTATCCTTAGTAACAATCTAATCTCTGAAAGTACATGTTATATAGGTTTGGATACGACAGCCTGTTTCCTTATATTTTCTTTGTTAAACTCCCAAGATTTCCCCCTCCCCCTCCAGCTGTTTCTTTATTTCCTTTATTGTGGGGGTCATGAGTATATGATTAATATAGATTATATGCTTAAAGATTATTTTTGGAGTATTTTCCTGTGGATGTTGTTGAAGATTTCTTGTGTTGTAATTGTGTTTTAACATATGCTTATGTATCTCTATTTTTTCTGAAAGTAAGAGTGATTACTTAAATGTAGATGAAAATGAATAAAAAATAAATAAAAAATAAAAAAACATACTTCTTTAGAGAAGCGTTTAGAACCATTGAATAAAAAACTAGGCAGTTTTCCCTTTGTTATTTACTATATTGTACCTGCTATGATTTTTATTTTTTCTATTTTTTCTATCTTTCAAGTTTATTAAACTTAAAGTTAATTTTATTTTATTTTAATATCCTTTTGCACAAGGATATTAGCAATATTGATATTGATACGTTGTTATGTAATTTTATTTATACTTTTATTATTATTTTATTTTATTTATTTATTTATTTATTTTATTTATTTATTTATTTATTTATTTTATTATTTATTTATTTTACTTTCACTTTATGAAAGTTTAGTATTTATTATTTTATACTCAATGTTGTAAACCGTTTTTCTTCAAATTTATTTGCTAAAGACAGTGTTTAAAAAGTCTTAAATAAATAAGTAAATAAATAAATAAAT
This sequence comes from Rhinatrema bivittatum, assembly GCF_901001135.1. Taxonomy (NCBI): domain Eukaryota; kingdom Metazoa; phylum Chordata; class Amphibia; order Gymnophiona; family Rhinatrematidae; genus Rhinatrema; species Rhinatrema bivittatum. The sequence continues at coordinate 109,364,147 of NC_042618.1, forward strand.
AAAGAGAAGCCAAGACGGTGGCAGCATGGTAGCATGTCGGACCGCGCTCAGCAGTGTCCATGCTGCATTGAGGTCAGGTCATGCCAGCAGCATCTGGGTGAGAGCGGCGGCTCGCAGGGCCATGCCGTGAGCCACAAATCCTAAGAAAATGTTTACCAAATTTCTTAAGAATTGTTTGTTTTTTGCCACAAGAAACTAGGGGACTGTGCTTATTTATTTATTTATTTATTTTGGATTCTTATATACCGATATTCTTGTATGATATACAAATCATGTCGGTTTACAATACCTTTTGCTCCCTGTTGTCCAACACTGGAAGGGGGTGACAGGCGGTAACAGCACCAACAGTGCTTAGGAGCACCAAAATCCTAAATCTGCCACTGACAAGCAGAATTGTGACAGCAGGGGGGGAGGGGGAGAGAGGGAGCACCATGAACGAGAAAGAAAGAGACAGAATCGTAGATCTGATACATGGGTTTCATCTTGTGATCCAGACTGAAAGAAGATCATGAATATGAGCAGGCCCACCCGTCATATCAGACATAAATGAAACACAGCTTGTTCTTTTATTTGCCATATTCATTATATACTATGTTTAAGATGGTTTACAAGTAAAAATGTCTAATTTTAGTTATTACTTGCAGTTGTTTTATTTTTGGTTTTTTTTAATTGGCAGAAATAACTGTGAGAAGGAACATGTTCTCCCTGACAGTATAAAAGGAAGACCTTTTATTTTCTTTTTCAGTAGAGGGTAGAGGGGAATAATTTGTATTTGAGTTTAGTGCGCCCAATCATTTTGAAAAGCCGGTTCCTGTGGTTATAAGGCCTCACTGAATGTGATTGTGGAATGGTGTCCTGTTCTCACCTAAACTGGAATTCAATGCAGTAAATTTCCTGTTCTCTTTATTAAGCCACAGATGCTATAGGAAGACAGCTGAAGAAAGAAAGCTCCTTCATTCACTGATAATCTGCCACGAACAATTTCTTTCTCAGTTGCAGCCTGCTAGGCAGTTTCCCCAGAAAGGTTCAGTGCCTTAGATTGTGCCCTGCCAGCCAGTGTCCAGACTGCTTAATCCACCCGGTGAGTTTAATTGCTCAGTCACATCAGCGTCTCTCATGCTTTTCACTGGGCAGCTGCAAGGAGCCGAACACATGGATGAAATTGTAGACAGGGGAAATTTCACCTCCCCATAGAGTTTGCATGTTTGTGAGAGACGGAACTGTTTGATTATTTGCTCAGAATCGGTGGGGACTGTGAGAAATCATTGGTACAGTGCAGTTTGGATAAGTTCAGTGTGTGTCTGCCTGTGTGGATCAGGGGAGAAGTAACTCTGAATGAAAAGTCCCAGGAACTAAAATCTGCTTAAGTGGTTGAGAAGAGAGCTGAAGAGTAAAAATGCCTCATTAGTGTTGAAACAAAGATCTGCAGATTTTGGATTAAGTTAGATGGCCAATGCCAAGTTTCAGAAATGAGACATGATTGATTAACAAGCTGTCCAGCTGTGCATATGTATTTTGCATTTAGATGACTGGGATCTTATTACATCTCAGATCAGAGGATCCTCATAGCTGGTCAGGAATAGAATACGTTTTCATTGCTGACTGAAACCTGCTGTAGGAGAATTGGTGTGTTCAGGAAAGCCTCTTTAAAAGAAAAAAGAATGCATAATTCAAATGGTACCAAGACTACCACACTTAAAGCTGAACTGAACAGGGCTTCTCTGTTCACACGTACCACTGTTTACTTTTAAGTCAGTGGAATATTTGTGTTTGATAAAAGAATGTTAAGAGCTACTTATCGTACAAGGTGAAGACACAAAGGATAACATTCAAAAAAACTACAAGCAGTGGCATATACATTTTATTACCCATGCATATTACAAACTGCAAGTATCTTTGCCCCAAAACATATGTGCTAATATACGATCACTCGTGAATATATGTAATATCATGAATGCGTGTTCTTATCCTGCCTATTTAAAAAAATATATATACACGTATATTTTATGCATCAAACTAAAGCAAAACTTATGTAAAATCCAATTTACATGCGCAACTCAGCATATTTTAAAATAGGCACATGTAATTGAAATTAACCAGTCAACCAATTACTCCACCAGTTCTCCCAGTCCTTCTCCAGGTCATTGAGACCCTCCTGGTTCTTCAGCTTGAACTCCCCCCGCCCCAGTTCACCAAGCCTTCCCACCCAGCTAATACTACATAATGTACAAGTCTGGTATCAGTTACACAAAATAATGAGCAGGTGTAAAATTGTGCAAGTAAATTGCCAAATGTCTTTTAAAATAGCAACTTACGTGCAAAACTACTGGCCCCACCCTGGAATGCACTTGACTGCCCTTCTCTTAAACACATATATATGCACGTCAAATGTAAAGTATGTGCATACTTTTTTACTTTTCTAAAATAGCGATTACACAAGTACAGGCTACATGTGTGCATATATGCTAATTTTTATGTGTATAATTCTTTGAAAATTGCCTCCATAGGTAGAAGAGAGTTTCTCATAGACTTTCATTCCTGTCCACCCAGTAAATAGTTTCCACATCATCTATATTAGTGTCATTTCAGTGAAATTCTTCGGTTTGTCTAATCAAATTATGTAAGGTGAGATCTTTTTTTTTTTTTTTTTTTTTACGATAACATTAAATCAGGCTGCTGTTTACACTGGTCTAATGTTATTTCATGTAGTTCTCAGAATTTTATTCCTTTAAAAAGTAGCATGAGGAAAATTTTCAAAAGCTACTTACCCATATAAGTAGGCTACATGAAAACTACCCACCTTGTACACTGGTAAAAGTAAACATGGGGATCAACAATGTACCTACTTTTATTTGCAGGAAAAATAGACTGATTCAAAATGGAAGCAACAATGCATGTAATTTTCCCTTTTCAAGACTACATACATTGTTTTGCAGGGAAAAGTATCCACTGAAAAAGCAGGTGCTGATCTCTATGGGTACGTTTCCCCTAGATAATTTTCAAAGGGAAAGTAGATGTGTATTTTTCCCTTGAGGACTGGTGCAAAGTTCTCGGGGCATCTCCTAGCCTGGAGCCTGGTTGATGCCGTTTTTCAAAATGCCGCAGTCCTAACCTTGCCCCTATCATCTGATAAGGTCCTGCCTAAGTCTCATCACTGGACCTTACACCAGTCATGCCTCATCCCGGGCCCTGTTTTTTAAGGTTTGGGGGAGATGGGTTCAGAGGGGTGCAGGGGGGGTAGTGGCACTGACCACCAATGCTTTTTTGGTACATTTGGGGGATGGGGGTAGGTATTGGGGGGGTCACTATACCCCTAGAAATTTGGTTGAAACATTGGGCTGGGGGTGGCAGGGGGGGGACCATGGCAGCTATTATGTCTTTGGAAAGAAGGAGTGGGGGGACTTTTTATTTAATGAAGACAAGATTGCGGGGTTGGGGGGGCCATCATTGCATGACAAAGTTGAGTTTTTTATACTTTTGGGCAGCCCCAAGGTAAACAGGGGGGGTCAGCCTTGACCCCCACTCAATATTTTCTTATTTCTGCAGGCGATTTTTGTTTTTCATTATTTGCATGGCCCTTTAAATCTAACATGGCTCCTGAGGCTCCCACATTAAATTAACATTTTACAGGGAGATGATGTTAACATATTGTGGCTGACCACTTTCTAAGTTGACTGCGATAAGTTATTTATATCAAATTGCCTATTAATGAGTTGTTTTGCAAGGATTTGCAAAATGCATATGTGCAAATCACATGCAAAGCAGCTCATTGTAATAGGGGATTGAATCTGGGCAGGGCTATGCAAATAACCAGCATATATCACACAATATATATTGTTTAACACGAATTAGATCTTTATCGCGACTTTAATCATTTCCCAGCTGCTTAACACTGTTGTGAGCTACGATGCCATGAAAGTATTAGATAGTCTGACTATTCTGAATGAGGGAAAGATATGCATTGCCATCTGAGCTGCCAGAGTTGTACAGGAGAGGTAATGATCAATTAAGCAGATGATAGTGTGCAGCAAACAAAAAGGTTGTTTTTGGCTTTGGATGTGTTTGCATATATTGCTTTCATGCTGTAAGCATGCTCTGTGTGCTTCCTCTGTGCCATTCCAGACAATGATGACATCAATAGACTGAGTTTGCATAAAGTGTTAGTAATGAAGCAATTCATAAATCATTAAATAATCATTATATCTTATTTGTCTTTCTCTGTTTCATTTTATGGTTGCTTATTTTGTATTTGCTTAGATGTTACAATAATGTGGGGTAGAAATGCTCTTTAAATAAATGAATATAACAACATAGCAATTCCGTAGATGACAGCAGATAAAGACTGAACTAGCCCATCCAGTCTGCCCAGTTGAAATTCTTCCACTTTAGGTATTTATTAATTTATTTATTTATTTAGAATTTTTATATACCGACATTCTCGATACAAATATCAAATCAAATCGGTTTCCATTCTAACAAAACAGTCGCGGTAGAGGCGTTACATTAAACAAGGTGTCTGAACACTAGAACATAAGATTAAATAGTGATAAATGAATCATTGAAGCGTTAATAGACGTAACAAAATAAATAAGATAAAAATAAAATAAATAAAAAGAATAAAATAAAGTAAAATAATATATGGGACAGTGAACAAAAGGTAGATGAACATCTAAATTCCCATATGCAATAGAACACCAGCTCTGCTCCTCATCTTGTTTTTGTACCAGACCACATAATCTTTTTCTCATTACCACCTTCCATATCTGTCCCGAGTATGCCCAAAATCCACCAAAAGTGCTGTCCTCTTCCTTCTCCATTCATAGACCATTTCAAGCAATTCTCATTTTCAATTCTTACAAGACCAATACTTAATCCATCATCCAGAACCCTTCCTCATGTATGCATGGTCCCTTCTCGCAGGGGGCTCCAGCCTTCATGGAAGCTGCCATATATCCCTATAATCCTTTCAGAAGCACAGCCTCCAGAAGTGGACAGAATGAGGGGAATTTTCAAAAAATGCTTGTGTAACATAGCAAATACACACGTATATGCTATATTATAAACCACAACATATGCACATAAATCAGGGACTGCAAGTAAATTTGCACAGGTAAAAAAGGGATGGACCAGGGGTGTTCCAAGGAGGGTTCAACATTTATGCTTGTAAGTTGCTATTTTAGAACCTGGATGGAACAGCTCTCCTATGAGGAAAGACTAAAGAGGTTAGGGCTGTTCAGCTTGGAGAAGAGATGGCTGAGGGGGGATATGATAGAGATGTTTAAAATCATGTGAGGTCCAGAATGGGTAAATGTGAATCAGTTATTTACTCTTTCAGACAATAGAAGGACTAGGGGGTCACTCCATGAAGTTAGCATGTAGCACATTTAAAACTAATCAAAGAAAATTATTTTTCACTCAAAGTACAGTTAAACTCTGGAATTTGTTGCCAGGAGATGTGGTTAGAGTAGTTAGTGTAGCTGGGTTTAAAAAAGGTTTGGATAAGATCTTGGAGGAGAAGTCCATTACCTGCTATTAATCAAGTTGACTCAGAAAATAGAAAATAGCCACTGCTATTACTAGCATCAGTAGGGGGGGATATACTTAGTTTTTTGTTCCTTGCCAGGTACTTGTAACCTGGCTTGGCCACTGTTGGAAACAGGATGCTGGGCTTGATGGACTCTTGGTCTGACCTAGTATGGCAATTTCTTATGTTCTTAAGTCTTTTACTTGCGTATGTTTATTGCTGCTCAATATCAGGAGTAAGTGATCTTGAAAGTGAAAACATGACTGGGTGAGGGGTCTGAGTGAAATGGAGGAACTTCAGGCTGAAAAGCCAGGAGGGTCTTCATGACTGCAGATGGACTGGGCGAACTGGTAGATTAATTGCTAAAACTGGTTATTTCACTGCCGACAATATGTTATAGAATCCCCCCACCTATGTGTGTAAAAGATGATTCACGGGGGTTAAATGCACCTAAATAACGCAAGTAAAATCTACTCACATATCCCTTTAAAATTTGAAATACAAATAGTTGGGTATATCATTTCCGCACACTTATCCAGCAAAATTCTGAATTATCTGGCTAAATAGTGCCTTTGCCACTGCTTAGATGGACAAATTTGAACTTACCCGGATAAACAGTACTTTTATTTAGACTTATCTGGCTATCTTACATGGGCCTGGATTTATCAAAATACACTAAATATCACCTGTGATAGAAAATGGGGCATGTTTGATTTGCATGCAAAGAGCTGTTACCACAAATTCCAGAATGTGGTATAAGAGAGATATACACAAGTAAGTCTCACTTTGAATGTCAAAGTGGCCCCTAACCCCTACCTTGAGTTAGAGAGAGAGAGAGAGAATCTAGCCCCAATGTCCTACCACTAGATAGGTATTTATATCTCTATGGGAGGCCCACCTAGTAACTCGAGATGAGGTTTAGGTATTAGTGTAGGGGTTAGGGGCCACTTTGACATTCAAAGTGAGACATACGAACAACACAGTACTCTCTTGTGAAGATTTGATGACCCTCGGAGTGAGGAAGCTCACCTAAAGGTGATATCTGTGCAATGTTCTCTCAACCTAGCTTGATGCTACCCAGGTAGAGAGTCCATCAAGCTAGGTTGAGAGAACATTGCACAGATATCATCTTTGGGTGAGCTTCCTCACTCCGAGGGTCATCAAATCTTCACAAGAGAGAACTGTTCTGTTCATACGTCTCACTTTGAATGTCAAAGTGGCCCCTAACCCCTACACTAATACCTAAACCTCATCTCAAGTTACTAGGTGGGCCTCCCATAGAGATATAAATACCTATCTAGTGTTAGGGCATTAGGGATAGAGTCTCTCTCTCTCTCTCTCTTCACATGTGATAAGCCTTTATAGCATTTTCCATAGCCAGATAAGTACAAAAAGTTCTGCTTCGATGGAAAAGTAGCACTTTTCAGACTTATTCACTAAGTGGTGGATTTAAAAAGGGTTACGCGAGTATATTACGTGCGTAACCCCGAAAACCCGCTCCTGAGTGCTCCAAGCCTATTTTGTATAGGCCCGGCGACGCGCGCAAGCTGCGGGACGCGCGTATGTCCCAGGGCTTGAAAAAAGGGGTGGGGAGTGGGCAGGGCGGTCCGGGGCAGGGTGGGGGCAGGACCGAGGCCTCCGGCACAGCGGCCGTGCTGGGGGATCACACACCGGCACTTGGCCGGCGCGCACGACCTACGCCTGCCCGGAGGCCGGCGCAACTTATTCAACAAAGGTCAGGGGAGGGTTTAGATAGGGCTGGGGGGCGGGTTAGGGAGGGGAAGGTGGGGGGGGGGGCGAAAGGAAAGTTCCCTCCGAGGCCGCTCTGATTTCGGAGCGGCCTCGAAGGGAATGGGGAAAGCCATCGGGACTCCCCTAGGGCTCGGCATGCACAAGTGTGCACCCCCTTGCACGCACTGACCCTGGATTTTATAACAAGCGCGCGGCTGCGCGTGCATGTTATAAAATCAGGCGTACCTACTAAAATGTGGCCCTAAGCGCAGCTACTTAGCTGCATAAATCATAACATCTGGACATGTGCTGCTACTTTTCCGCAAAAGTCCGAACTTGCACGGGTCGTGGTTTTTAATATCACTGCTGTGAGGTGCTGAGAGCAAAGCCCAGTTGCTGGTCTGAATCTGAGCATCAGGCAATGGTGACTTTTTCATGGCACACCTGATCTGGTCTGAAGGCACACTGGTTGGGAAACACTGCCTTAGTGTTATCTGTAAAAAAAAAAAAAAAAAAAAGTGCATTTTTTCTCCTAATGTCTCTGCAGTATCACTCACAAAGATCTTGAATGGTACCGGTCCCAGGAGAAATCTCTAATGCGCTCCACTAATCATCACCTCTTTTCTTAGAGTGAATTCCATTTACCGCTACCTTCTGTTTTCTCTCAACCAGTTTCTAATCCACTCCATCACCTTGAGACCCATCCCTAGATTGTTCTGTTTATTTATGAGTCTCCTATGCAAGGATAATGTCAAAAGCTCTGCTGAAATCCAGGTAAGCCACATCCAGCACACTTGCTTGGTCTAATGTTCTAGTTACAAGGCCTCCCCCGGGCCTTTTTCAAACAAGAAATAGGAACAAATTTATTCACCCAAAGCAGTGACTACACATTTTCAGGAAATATTTCTAAATCCCAAGCAGGAGTGAATCAAGCCCAGGGTCCCCTTAACCCAAAGAGCCTCCATTTTATGTTTAGACACAAGGAGATTGATTGATCTGGTCAAGGTCACACAGTGAATAGTGAACATGGGATTTGAATCTGCATCTCTGGGCTGACAGCTCTGTACTCTATCATACTACTGTGAAACCCTGGAGCATGGAGCTCAATGCCGTATGTGTCAGGTGCTATCCACGTGATCTCATTATCCATCCAATGGGTGGCTTTCTGAGGCTCTTTCCTCTGCTAGGTATCTGTCCACCTCATTACATTCCTTTGGAAAATGTCCGTGTTCATGCAGGCATTGCAGCTGGCATTTTAACAGACATCTGGTGAAAATAAGAGACAATATCCACTGATAGCAAGCAGTAAAAGATGCATTGTTTCCTCCCTTCCCTTCATCCGTTTTTCTTTCTCCCCCTTCCCCTCCCTTCTTCTCTGATTCTTTTGCTATTTCCATTCCTTTGCCTCTTTTTTCTGCTTTCTCTTTCAGTTTTTTTCTCCTCCTCCACTGCACTCTGTTACGATTTTTCTGTGCGTTCTTCCACGCTGCCCAAATCAGAGAATCTTCCTTGTTCTCTTTTTAACTCCCACTCTCTGCTACTCGCTCCCCATCTGTTTTCTTTCTCTCTCTGCTGCTTGCTTTGATTCTGAACACGTCTGGATTTTCCCCCTCCCCTCTCTTCTCAGACATGATAGCATTTTGGTTCAGCAAAATTGGAACTCTGAAGGTCAGACAAGGGCACATTGAAGTGTACATTTTGTTAAAGAGACAGAGACCCATTTCACGAGGCGTGATTTTCTGAATTACTACAAACAAAATGAGGTGTATGCAGAACCACAGAAAAATATCCAAGGGCTGAAAGAGTAGTTAAATAAAACTGAATTCATGAAATTTCAAGTACTAGTTTTTCAGATATAGGATCATCAGATATTCCAAGGGTAAGGTAAAGGAGATAATTTTCCAAGCAACCATGCAGGTGCAAATACTTTGTACACATTTTCAAAGGGAACGACCACATGTATTTTCCTTTTGAAAATTGCCCATGGGTACAAATGGCCTGCGGACTTTGTATCTGCTTTTCTTTTTTTTTTGTGGGCTATATTTTGGCTGGGAAATAGCACATATCCATTTTTGAAATGCAATGCACATGCACTATTTCCTAATCCTGCCCATGGGAACATGTCCTCTTAATGCACCATAGAACCCTGTGCATAACTTTTAGTTATGTTAAGGGTGGTAAATGGCGTTTGAACATTGTCCTTCACATGGATTAAACCCACGCTGTAAAGTCCCCTTTTTCCTTAGTAATATTGTTTTAATGCATTAGAGAGAAAAAAAGTCTCAGTAAGGGTAGAAAAAGTGCAAATGCAGAGCACTAGGACTCCACATATAACAACTAGATCAATAAATAAAGCAAATATGATGATTCCCAAATTCCAAGGTGCACTGTGCTTCCCAGGTGCAATAAAATGCAATCAACTTCTTAAAAAACGGACCCTGTCTGGGCTTTGGTGAAAGTGCCTGCCTCAGGGAATTGCTCTGCCATCTACCTTCTGAATCTGCACTTTTGATTCCATATTAGGAGGACCTGTTCCCATTTATGTTCCCAAACAAAGGGGCTGATGTACTAAGCTCTGCCTAGCCTACCACTGGTCTTTACTCTCTTTTTGTGCATTTTGTTTTGGTGCTAACCTTACTCAGGCATGTAATATGGGTTTTAGCGCCAAAAACACCTGTGCTATGAAACCCGCAGTATGCTTAGTGCGGAGACATGCAAATTGTATGTAAATGAAGGCATTAGTTAATATAGAGCAATGTAGAGAACCGCGTTAGCAGGGATACATTTTAGCACTTGTTTTTTAATCCGGGAATTTTAATGCCTGGATCAGGGCAGGAGTAAAAAGTCAAGTTTTTGGTGGCCATTTTAGTCCATTGTGGTGCTGTATGTGGGTGCTTTGTTGAGCTTTTCTGGGGTAAACATGGATTATTTAGTTTTTTGGAGGGGTTTTATGCTTCAGTACATTTTGTGAGTGGCCAGAAGAATTAGAGCCATTGAAGCGTTAGAGCAAAGAAAAGAGAGGGAAGAGAGAAAAAGAAGGCAATTTATCGCCCAAGAAGAAAAGAGGGTCCAAGAGGAGTAGGCTGTGTTGGCTCAAGCTGTTTGCAGAAGGGCACACACAGGCGGCAGATATTTCACCTGAGAACAACACTGCTAGGGGTTACCGGAGACAAATGTGGTGCAGACATAGATGGAGCTCCAGGGCAATTCTTTTTCCTCTTGGAAGAAATCAGAGATGATATTGATCCTCTAACCAATAATGAACATGCCATTCCAGGCTTGATCAAGCTTCTCAGTACCTTGTAGGGGTGTGCATTCGTTTTGAACTTAAATGTAAAACGCAACTTTTTTTTTTTTTAACTTAAAAAAGTGATGAGGCGAAAACAATCGGATTTCCAACTTATTCAACATAGCTATGTTGAATACGTTGGGGGACCCTCCCAAGCTGGCCAAAAGTTCCTTTTGGGTGCAACAAGGGTCCCGGAGCGAACGCGCGGGGAATCACGTGACGCCGCGTCACTCCGACGTGACGCCGACGTCACGTGCTCCTCGCAAAGGAGTTCAGAAATGGCGTCCTGACTCCCCGCTGGACCACCAGGGAGTTTTGGTAAGTCTTGGGGGGGGGATTAAGGAGGGTGAGGGGTTTAAATTTTTATTTGCATGTATGGACATAGACTCAACTTATGGAATTCTCCATATGTCCATATTGACCGAAATTGACCCCCCCTTTCGACTTATGGACTTATGAACATAAACTTTTGGTCTGCACATCCCTAGTACCTTGCATTTTCTTGCCACTGGCTCATTCCACAATACAGTGGCTATGGTGGCAGGCATGGACCAGTCAACATTTTCAGGGCATTTCAGCCAGGTACTGGGGGCCATAATGAAATGGGTCAAGGAATACATCAAGGAATACAGCAGCTTACAGAGTGGCAGGAGATGACGTGCACTTTCTTCAATATAACTGGATGCTGAATGTAATGGGCACAATCGATTGCATCCATGTCACTCTCATCCCTCCACACAGGAGAGAAATGGCATACTATAACAGGAAGCATTTCCACTCCCTGAATGTACAAGTTGTGTGCAATGCACACATGAAGATCCTCACTGTTGCTTCCAAGTTTTCAGGAAGCAGCTGTGACTCTTTCATCCTTGCACAGTTGGCATTGACTCGAAATTTCACCAAAGGGAAGGCTGGTTGCTTGGTAAGTCTGAAATAGAAGTCAAACCAAAGAGTAAGCTAAAATGTCAAAATGTAAGCCCTCTGGGGTGGATGGGTACCAAAAGAGGAATAGTGCACACTTTCTGGTGCATAGTGCCAAAAGCATATACTGTTCCACTAATCAAATGTAGCTGTCTGGGGTGGGTACATGCAGGCTATCTGGAGTGGGTAACAAGTGGAATAGTACATGCTTTATGGTATATAGTACCAAAGTGTGTACTATTCTGGAACATGAAATGCTATCTGGGGTGGGTACCAAAAGCAAAACAGTGCACACTTTCTGGTGTCTGGGGGTGAGTACTTGTAAGTTCTCTGGGATGGGTACCAAAAATGTTGGCTGCACTATGAGGTGGGTATCAACAGGTCAACAGCACAATTTATTTTGGTGCCTTGCATGCCACAGGTTAATGGATTGTTGTATTTCCAATTTTTTGCAGGAGTTGCTGATTACGGCTGCAAAGCACAGCTGCTCATGCCCCGTCTATACCATGTGTAGCAGCAGAAATCCACTATAACATGGCAATCACAAGACCCAGGCAGTAATTTAATGTACATTTGGTCTTTTGAAAAGCTGGTTTCTCTGCCTTGACCACTCTGGAGAAGCATTGTAGTATTCACCAGAGAAAGTAGTGAATATCATCATGGTGTGCTGTAGGCTCCATAACAAAGCCCCCAGGATGGCATTCATCTGGACGTGTATTTGGAACTGGGGCCAGAACCAAATATGTTTCTACCTGCCATGGACAGACATAGTACAGCAAGAGGGAATGCGCTCCCACTGCATGGTCCTAGCAGACCTTTTCAAAGGTACATTTTTTACACTTTTCAAAGGTACATTTTTTACACTTGGGGAATGAATTCACAGGGCTGGGGATGGTGGAGATTCTAACTCCAACATTTCTCTCTTCTCAGATCAGTGCGAATCTCTAAGAAGATGAATGCCATGAGAAATATAGTGTGGCTATTGACCTGTTTTTTAATACTGCCTGTCTCAAATTTTAATGTGATTTTAATAAAATACTTTTAATAACTGATTGGTCTCCTTCTTCATTAGAGTGACTCCGATTTATCAAAGGCTGTGACTCCTTGGGCCAGAGTTTCCCACACCAATGTGGAAATCTCTGACCCAAGGGGGCATGGCCTGTGGGGCCTCCCATGACAGGCTCTGCATCTTTTGGGCAGGGATGTCCACACTAATGTAGAAATTTCTGGTCCAAGGCGGTATGGCCTGTGAGGCCCCTATGACAGGCCCTGCTTCCTTGAACCGGGGATGTCCTCATCAGAGTGGAAATCCCTGGCCCAAGGAAGCACAGACTGTGAGGCCACCTGTGACAAACCCTGTATCCTTGAGCCAAAGATGTACATACCAGAGTGGAAATCCCTATCCCAAGTAGGCATGGCCTGTGATGCCCGTGAGAGTCCATGCATCCTTGAGCCATAGTTTTCCACACCACAGTGGAAATCCTATATTTATAAAATAATAAATATAACTCCCACATGTAACAATTTCATTGCTATGCACTAAAAGGTAATGAGAACTCTTTTAATGACCATTCATAATAGGCTATACTGGCCAACAAAAGGTTTCATTGCCTTATTTTTAAGCATAGGTCATATCAACAGAAGAATTTTTCTTTTTTTTTTTTTTGCAAGTAAAAAATGTGTTCTTGTCTTAATCACTTAAATTAATCCATCATCCTGTGAAGGGGGTTTCGTATAGTTCTTCAATCTCTTATCCCATTTGGAATCAACTATTGCAATTCTCTTTACACAGGACTACCACAGACCTCCATTCACCCCCTCCAAATAATTCAGAATTCTGCTGCCCATTTACTAACAGGTAGAAATATTTCGGGACCACATTTTTCCAATTCTAAGAGCTTTTCATTAGTTACCAGTGCATTCAATACAAAACCACAGTAATCATTTACAATTTGCTTCATAATGTATTGTCTCCATGGATTGAATCTACTCTGGGCATTCATACCCCACCCGCCAACTGTGCTCATGTAGCCAATGTTTACTTGACATCCCTTCACCGAAAATTGCACATTTAGCCTTGACACATGAACGCTCCTTCTCGATATACGGCCCTGTATTGTGGAACTCTCTTCCCTGTAACATCCACTTAACAAGAGAAACAAAAATGTTTAAGAAGATCTTTAAAATGCATCTTTATTTCCTGGCCTTCTCAGGGGTGATATGAATCATCTTGTCAAATATTGGAAACATTAATTTTGATGAGCAATTTTTTTAAGTTGTGCTATTATTTGTCATTCTGTTTTGTTATTTTATATATGTTATTTTATTGTGTATTTTATTTTTTATTTTTTTAATTTAAATTCTTTTAATATACCGATGCTCAAGACGAGGTCTTATCGTACCGGTTTACAATGAAACTAGGGGAGAACCAATTAACAATATATAGAAGGTAAAAAGTTACATTGAACAAGGGGAATAAACATGGGCTTTCGAAGAAAGGAAAGATTTCAAAATAATAAAACTGGAGAGTACCAAAATGGTAACAAGACAAAAGTAAATTAACAAATGGAAATTAACATAAGGTTGCTGAATTCGGCTGGAGAGTTATCTCAGGCAGGTGTTATCAGAACAGGGGAGGTAACGTGTGGGGGGGGAATAGGGAGAGGGTGGGTATGTGAGAGAGTTAATAAAGGTTGAGAGAGGCTTCTTCAGCTGTATGCTTGGGCGAACAGCCAGGTTTTCAGTTTCTTTCTGAAGGATAGGTGGCATTGTTCCTGGCGTATATCAGGGGGAAGAGAATTCCAATGGAGTGGACCCGCTGTTGAAAGTGCTCATTTATGAATGGAGCTGTGGACCAAGGATTTGCTTGGGGGAGCCTGGAGAAAGCCTTTGTATGCTGATCTGATCGGCCTTGTGGAGGCATGAAGTTCCAGCGGGATGGAGAGTTGGAGTGAGGATTGTTGGTAGACCGATTTGTGGATAATAGTAAGAGTCTTGAAAAGTATTCTATAGTGGATAGGAAGCCAGTGTAGGATTTTTAGGACTGGAGTGATGTGGTCCTTACGACGTGAGTTTGTAAGGATCCTAGCCACTGCATTTTGTAGCATCTGTAGAGGTTTAGTGGAAGAGGCGGGGAGACCGAGTAGTAGTGCATTACAGTAATCAATTTTAGAAAATAGAATGGCTTGAAGAACTGAACGGAAATCATGGAAGTGTAGTAGTGGTCTTAGTTGTTTTAGGACCTGTAGCTTGAAGAAGCATTCTTTAGTTGTGGTATTAATGAACTTTTTAAAGTTCAATCTTGAGTCTAGGGTTGCTCCAAGATCTCTCACCTGGGTTGCTAGTGGTATGGTTGCGTTGTTGGCAACGGGGTTATTATCACTGGGGGAGATGACAAGGAGTTCGGTTTTGGATGTATTGAGAACCAGGTTGAGACTTGATAGAAGGCGATTTATGGAGTGCAGGCAATTGTTCCAGAAGTTTAGTGTGGTGGAGATGGGGTCCGAGATGGGGATTAGTATCTGCACGTCATCCGCATATATATAGTGAGTGAGGTTGAGGCTGTTGAGTAATTGGCATAACGGAAGTAGATAAATATTAAACAGGGTAGGAGAGAGAGATGAACCCTGTGGTACTCCTTGTTTAGAAGGGACTGGGTGGGATTCTTTGTCATTTATTTTGACTTTGTAGTACCTGTTGTAAAGAAAGGATTTGAACCAGAGGAGTGCGGAGCCAGAAATGCCTATTTCCTTTAGACGGTTGATGAGGATTGAATGATTTACAGAAGAGTACACAGGACTATCGGTGCATAAATAGTCACATGTGGGGAAGAGCCCAGCATCTGCAGCACAGTGAGTGATGGCTTAGGTGAGTGGAAGAAGCATCTGTGCAGAAATAAGGCATTCAAGTGGAAGAAGCATCTGCACTGGAGGGAAGAGCAGGAGCGCAACCACCATTTCCACATACTATTTCAATAAGCACCGATGATGCATCCAACTGAAAAGAAAAGGAAAAGAGAAAAAATTGTGAGAAATGTAAGTGTGACATCATCCAGCCCACCGGAGAACCAGCAAGGGAAGAAATGAGCATTGGTAGCAGTTGAGTGATGGCAGAGATAAGGGGGGAGAAGCATCTGCATAGAGATGAGGTGCCCTCTGTGGAAAAAGCATCTGTGCCAGAAGGAGCAGCAGGAGCACAACCACCATTTCTGCATACTGAAGTGACAAGTGCCAATGAGGCACCCACTTGTAAAAAGAAGGAAAAGAGAAAAAAAAGTAAGCAATGCAAGTTTAAAGCCATCCAGCCCACTGAAGAACCAGCAAGAATAGTGCTGTGTAATGCTGGAGTATAAATATTCATGGAAAGAGAAGAGACATGCATTGGTGGTGGGTAGAGCAATGCTAGAGATGAGGGACAGAAGCATCTGCATAGAGACAAGGCGTCTGAGTGGAAGAAGCATCTGCCCTGCATATTGCAGTGATGAGTGCTGATAATGCACCATTGGAAAATGAAGCCTCTCCCACCATGCAGCTCTAATAAGACAGTGCAGTGGGGTTCAGAGACAGTCAGTGGTGGTCCAGTGTGGCAGATGATAGCTGATGTCTTGCTGTTCTCCATGGGTTGTCACTGGTCTGGCATGGGCAAGATGGGATTCAGAGACAGTCATTGGTAGACCAGCATGGCAGTTGACAATGGTTGTGTTGCTGTTCCCATGGGAGGTGGTTCCTGGGGCTATCATTAGGCCAGGTTCAGAAACAGTCATTAGTGGTCCAGCATGGTCCAGATGGAGTCATCTGTAATCCAGTGTAGGGTTGGATCCAGCTAAAGTCAGGACCAGTTCAGCATGGTGGTAACTTGCTTGAAGATATGGCTTCTGTTCATGATTCTCACCTCTGGCTCTGCATGGGGGGCTACTGCATTCTGTGGTTTCAGATTTGGGCAATGAGCTTGCCTCCTGGGGAAACATGATCCCGATCTCACGGGTAAGGGTCCTGTTCATTTTGCATATGGACAAGTCAAGTCCTCGTAGGACACCAACAATGTCATCAGATGAAGCTCTAACTCGATTAGCTAAAACACTGGCTGCAGCAGTATTCTCCCTGGCAGACAGTCTGGACTCTCTCTGCATCCAATGTATCTCCTTCCTCATGTGTTCCATCTCCTGGTGTATTGCTATCCATCCTGCTATCACACTGGTCTCAATGAGTTCCTGCCTTGCAAGCAGTTTCGCAGCTTTCTATTCTGCAATTTGGCCAACACAAGAGAGTGGTGTTCTTATTGGAGGGAGAATGCCATGGTGTGGAGCCCACCGTCAACCACAATGGTGCCTATAGAAATGATACCTACACTGTTGCCGTGTCTATCATGGATATCATGGATATGTCTGGCCATGCGAAGTGGAGCTCAACCATCTGACTGTCATCTTCTTGTATATTAGGTGCCAGTGACTCACTTGGCAACTGAAGACTGTCAGTGAGTTGCTCAGTTGTTTCTATTGAAGGTGGATTAAGAGATTCTGGCTAGTTCTCTTCAGCCTCACCTTCAGTGGCAGTCTCCTTTATGGCCATTGGCTGATAATCACTTGGGAAAATAACAAAAGACAGACTCA
Source organism: Rhinatrema bivittatum (assembly GCF_901001135.1). Taxonomy (NCBI): domain Eukaryota; kingdom Metazoa; phylum Chordata; class Amphibia; order Gymnophiona; family Rhinatrematidae; genus Rhinatrema; species Rhinatrema bivittatum. Next base: position 109,381,220 of record NC_042618.1, read on the forward strand.
ATTACTATTACAACCTTCTGAACCCCCTCTGTCACACTCCTCACACTAGAGATACATTCCTCGCCATATTCACCTCTACTTCTGCAGCATTCCTATCAGTTCTTCCAGAATGGACACCAGCAAAGTAGTCCTGCAGAAGAGTCTCCCAGACCAGCTCCTCCACTAGTATCAGCTACAGTTCATGTGATGGACCTCCTCCCATTTGGCACTTGGACCTCTCAATGAGAGCCAGCTTGGCCTTGACAGCTACCTTGGTGTCCCATCATTGATGCTTCAGCTGCTCCACTATCCTGGTCCTCACTGACAGGCTGCTGACATCCTTGGCAATGCTCTTCCAGATCTTGCTCTTATTCTTCAAGGATGTTTTTTATCCATAGAGTGCATTGTGTTTCTCGCAGACTCACTGCACCAGAAGATTCTTCTTTTCCTCCATGAAGCCCTCCATGAAGCACACATTATGTTGATGCTGCTTTTTCTCCAGCTGCTGGCTGCTGGTTCCCACCTGCTTGTTGCTCTCCGATGATAATCAGGGTGGGTCCCTTCCTCCCTGAAGTTAGCAAGTAGCTCATTTTCACTCAGCACATAGTTAAGCTCTGGAATTCATTGCCAGAGGATATGGTTTCAGCAGTTAGTGTTACTGGGTTTAAAAAAGGTTTGGATAAGTTCCTAGAGGTTAAATCCATAAACTGCTATGGTAATTAATTAATAAGCAATAGTAGGTTGTGATCTATCTAATGTTTGGGTACTTGCCAGGTACATGTGACTTGGATTGGCCACTGTTGGAAACAGGATACTGGGCTTGATGGACCCTTGGTCTGACCCAGTATGGCATTTCTTATGTTCTTATGTTCCCTGAGCACTACTCCCACTACCTGCTTCTCTTCCCCCTCCCCTTCCCTTGCTCTGACACCTCCATCTGCTTTCTTTTCTTCCCCCCTCTAATTGCCCCCTCTAACTCATGCATGCCACTTTCCTTCCGCCCCCATCTCCCTTCCCTGGCTACCCTCCACTGACTCATGCACCACACTCTTCCTATCCTCTCTGTCACCACTCACACACCTGTCACACTTATTCACTCCTCTGTCATGCTCCATTCTCTTCACAGCCATGAATACTAACTCCGCTCTTTCAGGAACCTAAACACAGATGTGGGCAAAAAGACAGACAATCACAGACCAACAATCACATGCACTCTAAAGATTCACTCAAAAACACAGACAAAGACAAAAGGATGTGAAACAGCAAGGAAAAATAAGTAGCACAAAATATACCACTCAGCAATTGCAATTGAACAACCAACAACTTCAATACCAAGAAAACCTCCAACGCCTAATCCAGAGCTCGCCTAACATCATCCAACACTGACAAAATGGCTCCGGAAGAGGCTGCCTTTTATTTCCATGCAAGAAAACATCTGTGCACCACCAGTCACACCACAGATCAGCCTAGGTCACTTTTATCAACCTGTGGGGAACATGGCAGAATTTTTCAAACTAGCGCTGGTTTTTACCATGATTTTCTGCATGTTGGTTTTAACACTGGTTTTGGCATGCTTTTTGGGTTTATGACAGATTCTTAGCACTGGTTTCATTTGCATGCCACTTGTTTATAGCATTGAGCAGGGTGGCATGTTTTTAATGCGTGCAGTATTAAAAATTGTCGCTAAAATCTGGTGCTGGTTTTGGTACAGGTTTTATTACATTGGTCCCAATATGAGCAAGAAAAAAGGTTTAGGATTATAACATCAGAGGTATGATACATTTTCAGTATGTATGAGAGTTTCTGCATCCAAAAAATTAATGCTTGAAATTTCATGAATTAAAATTTTTTGACCACTTTTTCCACTCTGTTTTTTTGAATTCCTGGGTACTGCATTTTAATCTCCTTTGCAAAAATTTCCCACCTCCTGTCTTTTTCTTTATTTCGAAAAAGAACCTTCCATTTTCAATACAATTTTGTTTTTCTAGGCATATTTAATAAAAAAAAACAAAGCACAGTTTAATTGATTATGACAGACAACAGATTGTAAACTGTCTAGATCTCTGTTACTACTTTGTGCAATATTGTTGTGCACATTGAAAAAACCTTAGAAATAATATATATATAATAGCCCACTAATACCACACGTTGCTGAATTGATGCTTTTTTTTTAATTGGAATAAGATTGATGTGTATTATATGTGAAATGGAAAATTGTATGGTGGATTATTGTTTAGTTCTATTGTTATATGTACAGTATTGTAATTATGTGTGTTAAATGGTGTTTGTAATCTTTTGTTATTAATCTGAGTGATATAGTCCCCTGAAGAAGTTGGTTTAAGGTGAAACAAGGAACCCTTGTCAAGGTTTTTTGTTTTTTTTAAATTGTGGGTTTTGAAATGGTGATGTTATGAATTGTAAAAAAAAAAAAGTATAATTATATGTACTGTTTGAGTTTATAATAAATTGTTGCATAGATACATAAATCAGATAGATTACTGGATTGTATGCCTTCATTGTATAATTGTGCCTTGAAGTTATTTAGATAGTGACACAAGGTGTACTAGACATTTAGAATAGTGCCACCAAATTTTTGTGTAGGTTCAGAGCTAAGCTAGAACAAGGGCAGACTTCTTTCTCTCCAGGATGAGGCATCAATAACGCAGTCACCGTGGACATAGAATGCTCCTTGTGACCTTGGGCAAGTCACTTTACCCTCCATTGCCTCAGGTACAAACTTAGATTGTAAGCCCTCTGGGGATAGGGAAATACTTCCAGTACCTGAGTGTAAACCGATGTGATATCTCACATCGAATGTCAGTATATAAAAGAATAACAAATAAATAAATAAATAAATAAATGCTGCCCAGGATCTGAGCAAAGTTTCAGGCAAAAGTTGAGTAACAAGAGTTTAAAGACCCGTGAGTCAGTTTACTTGCACAGTTTTGCAACAGCACATCTTTTGCCCAAGGATTTAGCTTCCTGCATCCTCTGGAAGAGAAAAACAATTCCACAGAAAAAGACTGTACCAGCCAGGGCTTAAGTTAGAGCTTGAGCCAGAAGTACCCTGGTGAATTTGCTTGGTTCTTAAATTTAGCACTTTCAGTCCTACGGTGTTATTTTGCTGAAGTCTTTCTCTTTTATGTTTGTCAAATGTTTTCTTTCCAGAAACTGCAGGAAATTAAAGCTTTGGCCAAAATAATTACCATTTCAATTATTGTGTAAACAAAGTGACTTGCTTCTCCTTCTTTTGCCAGATCTTTCTCCTTCTTTTGCACTCTCTTCTGTGCACTCTCTTCTCCTTCTTTTGCCAGATCTTTCAGTCGGGCCCTTCTCATATGATTACTGGCAGAAAAATTAGATGCCGAGGCTCCTTTATATACCAGCCAGGGCCAGTGCGTCCATTAGTCAAACTTCGGCAGTCGCCTAGGGTGCCAAGCCATAGGGAGCGCCGAAGAGCAGCCACGTGGTGCCACAAGCGCCCTGAGAAGCTCACAGTCGGCGCCGAAACAGGGAAGGGGGACACGACCGGGGGGGGGGGGGTGGCGGCGGCAGCACAAGGGTCGCCTAGGGCACCCAATACCCTTGCACCGGCCCTGATACCAGCGGGTAGCACCTGTAGGTAAAGGGACTCAAGTCAAGATTGCCATCAGCAGTCTATTCTTGCCCAGGCTTCTCCTCCTCTCAGAAGTGCTGGGCTACTGCTACTTCTTTCTCTTTTCCTCTCCCTCACTGCACTGCCAAATTCCTTGGGGGTGGTCTGGCACTCCTTTCTTCCCGCTGCAGTGCCATTCCTCTTTCTTCCCATTTATTTCTCTACCCACTCCTTCTGCTGTCATGAGCTCAAATCCCAGGTCCTGAGAAAACCTGGACCTTGTCTTTAAACCTGGGTCAGATCTGGCCAGTTCCCAGCTACGTGTACCTCACACAACATCTCTTCAGTCTCATGTTTTCCATCCATTTTCTCTCTCTCTTTCTCCTTTACACACTTCCTCAGGCAGAAGAAAATCGGTCTCTGAATGTTGCCCCTGCCATGCACCCATTTGTTACTATGATAGTTTTAGGTTTTTTGGGCCCAGCACTTTCATCCTGCTCCTTTTGGCTTCCAGATCAACTGGAACCGGTTTCTACTGGACTATAGCACCATAAGCCTTCATTTGAAACTACACAGGGCTTTTCTCCTATTTTTATATGGGGATCCCCCGGTCATCCACTAGATGGCCCTAGATCCCTGCCCTGGTAGGTGATAGCTAGAGGGACAGACCATTCTTTGCAGCATCTCCCTCTGAGGTTGTTTGTAATGGTTTGTTCTCTGCCTTTGTGGGAGGGGGGGGGGGGAAGGACTAGGAGTAGGAGTAGTGTGATCAGGTTGAGTTAACTTCGTTAAGGGCCTATCACCTTGACTTGGTATTTTTCTGCATTAGAGGAGATTCCTTTCAGTGCACAACCTGCCTGTAAGGATCTGCTTCCTTTTTGAGAGAGACTATATTGAGATTTTTCAATTTTAGGATAGACTGGTGTGAAGCTTTGTACCCTTTGGTGATGGTCATTCCCCCAGATCCGAGAGCCAGAGAGCTGGAGACCTGTGAGCCACCCTGTGAGAAGAAACAGCAGTGACAGTAACACTCCAGAGTGACAATTTCTGGATTCAAGAATTTTCTTCTTTTGTGCTGTGAGGTATTTGATCCACCCCTCCTCACCTTGGGCCTGGGCTATAATAGCCTGGGTCCATCTTTCAACAGACTTTTCTGTAACCCTTCACTGGGGGATTTCCCAAACGTATTTATTCTTTGGGGCTGCTCTGGCTAGCGCTTTTCCCTTCTTTCTTTGTTCCCAAGGGGGAAGCTGAAGTTTATGGTCCGTGTGGTAGTATGCTTCTCTCTTACAGTATATAGTTAGAGGTGGATCCCAAGGGGTGAGATCCTGGGACAAACAGGCAGCACATCATGCTGGGTGTTAAAATAAAAGTTTAATGATTCTATAAAGTCAAAGTAAAGTCCAGTTTATCAAGAATGGAAAGAAACAGCTATGATGGTTACAGATGCCTCTCTTTTCTGGGTAGGTGTTCTTTCTCTTACTCTCCTAGGGGTTTAACTTGCCACTTTTACTCTGAATGTATAAACTGTCCCCGCGCTGTAGTGAAATCCTATGGTGGGTAGAATCCCCCGTATCACAGAAAAATCCTACTTTGGTTCAGATGTTCATTCACAGCCAGCCAGCCCGTGTCCTGACTCCATGGGGTGGAGATCTGCAGGGGTCTCCAAAGATCTTCACAGTCTCTTCAACATTTAGATAAAGGTGACTTCTCAGAAGGAAAAGTCTTGGACAATCGGGAGCCAGACCATCCCAGCCCTGGATCCCCATGAGGAGGGGTAGATCAACAAAAATCTTCCCCATAAAACAATACCAGAATACTTGCTTGCCGCACAAAGTCTCTCAGTGACTGCTGCTATACTGTCACTGCTGCTTGCTCCATCTAGGGAGTAGATTAGGGCTCACAGGTCATCAGCCCTTGTCCTTTGTGCCCAGGGGAGCCTTCTCCAAAGGGTGCAAGGTTTAAACAGCAGTCTCCTCTAAAAGCAGGATACATTTTAGCCATCAAAAATCTCATGCTGTTGGTTACTGTCATTAGTGCTTTTCTCAACTAGGGTCTTTAGCCCTTTGATGGGAGTCCTCAAAAGGGATCCAGCAGAAATCCATCTCACTGCAAAAATATGAGGGCCATCCTCTGGCAGGGAGTGCACTGTGAGAAACCTCTAAAATAAATTTCACGATGAGGCAAAGAGGCCTCACCAGGGATAAGAAAAAACAACGTCCTTACTTCTCTGAGGCTAACTCAAAATGACCACACTGAATATTAAACTAGCTTCACTAAATAGGCTGAGGCAACCAATCCCAGCCCTCCAGGTTGGGAGGGGCTGAAGAGAATGGAAAGTTCACAGAGATGTTTATGTTCTAAGCAGGGACCTAGGGCCATCTAGTGGCTGACCCAAGGGGGTGCCACATTTTCTTCAGATAGGTCACAGTCATCAGAAGTTCAGGAAGAAGGAGCAAGATCTGGGAACCCACAACTAGATCTCCTCCCTAAGGGACCAGGACACAGGCTGGATGAAAGAGACTGAACCTTTGGACACAGGTAGGATTTTTCTGGGACTAAAAGTATCCCCTCACTTATAGGATTTCCCTGGCCCACTGGGATAGTTTATATACTCAGAAAAGGAGTGATAAGCCTCATCCCAGGAATTTCAGAGAAGGGACACATACCCAGAGAAAGAGGGACCCTTGTAAGAAAGACAGCTGTAATCTCACTTGTTTGAATTGATTATTGGACATTGGTTTCATGTTGAAGAATCAGTAAATTTAATTTAAACCCAATCTCTGTCCAGCCTGTTTGTCCCTGCAACACAGCTTCACAGAAGGAAACAGAGAGTGATAGTAATACACACACAGAAAGGAAAGTCAACACACCACCTGGGCCAAGAGGGTTTGCCTGCACCTGCAGAGAAAAAACACACACCTTGGACAAACAGAAGGGGGGAAAGAGTTAGTGGAGACAGCCCCAGAAACAAATACTTTTGTGTGCTCTTGGAAAAAGTACAAATCCATGGAAAAAGGGTTATATGTACATCCTTCAAACACTACCCGGCCATCATAGTAACATCCTTGGCCAAGAGCCACAGACTATGCCTCCTTCTAGAACCTGGCTAACGTGAACCCTAAGTCTGGACACTAGATGTCACTGTTGAACAATATCTAAGATTCCTTCCCCCCTCTCACCCTTCTAGAGGCTGTGAATCCTGCCTCCAAGCATCCCCCATCTCTGGCTGGGATGAGAGCATAGGCCTGGCCCAGGATTCAACCCATGTCCTTGGCCACCCACACTGACTACTCCCTTCTTTTCTATGGGTACTCTTTCAATACTTGCGTGGCCCTGTCCCCACCCTCTTCTCCCACCTCTGCCCCTCCATTGATGAGGGATCACTAAGGAACTCCTGGGATCTGGTGCTCTCTAGTGCAGCTCCGGATTCATTCCGAACAGGGAGTTGGAATAGAAATCTCTCCTAGACCCTTAGGTTTGTGACTTGGTAACAGTGTTAAATATTGAATAATCACTCACACAGTAATTGGTGTTCCAAAAGAAGAGTCATTTTACTGAAAGATTGTACATGGTATCTTTCAGTTCTTGGAGGAGAAGTCCATTACCTGCTATTAATTAAGTTGTCTTAGAAAATAGCCACTGCTATTACTAGCAACGGTAACATGGAATAGACTTAGTTTTTGGGTACTTGCCAGGTACTTAAGGCCTGAATTGGCCACTGTTAGAAACAGGATGCTGGGCTTGATGGACCCTTGGTCTGACCCAGTATGGCATGTTCTTATGTTCTTATCAGACTATCATCACTTCAAGTATTTTATTAGAAATGAAATCCTTACAGAATATGATTCCTATGGTTCAGTTACAATGTAGCATTCTCCTTAAGCACAAGGTTTTCCCAAAAGTTTATGGAAATGGTTTATTTGAGTAAATGGACCTAGGGATCCCGTATTCATCAGGGACAATCCCAGGTACCTGTCTTTAAAGATGAAGTTCTGCTCTCTCCTTCCTGAACTCATCTTGATTCCTCTCTTTTCATTCGGTTGGCACTTTCTCCTCCAGATCTCCAAGGTGATTTATGGCATCTGGTAAAAAAAAAAAAATGGATTTGTTTACATGAAAATTCCTTCTCTTTCACAAAAATCTCCACCAAGCTAAATGTAGTTTTCAGACTCTTGTTATGCAGGGCTGTCCCGCAGCCGGCTTCACCTACCCCACTTCCAACGACAGAACACTGTTAGCTCCCCACCAGCTGCTGCTTCCTAAGTGCCCATGGGCACCTGTCTTCTGCTTTTCTTGGCGTCATGGCAGAAACCTGGCTGCAGTGCCGGGAGATGACATTACCAGTGGATCATTTAAACTCCGTCACTCCAGCATGCCCGTGCCTTCACAATAGGTTCCCTGCTCCTTGCAGTCCTAGTTGCCTGCGTTTTCCAGTTTCCCTGGTTCCTGCTTACTTTTGTGTTTTTGTTCCCTGTGTGTCTTCCAGTTCTCCCTTGTCACTCGGTCTCAGTTCCCTTGTGCCTCGCATCTCCTCCTCTGGTACCTCATGCCTTGACCTCAGAACAGAACTGGACTTCACCCTTGTCTTTTGTCCGCCTCGACCTCAGAACAGAAATGTGCTTTACCCTTGTCTTCTGCCTGCCTCAGTCTCAGAACAGAACTTGACTTCACCCTTGTCTTTTGTCCGCTTCGACCTCAGAACAGAACTGGACTTCACCCTTGTCTTTTGTCCACCTCGACCTCAGAACAGAACTGGACTTCACCCTTGTCTTTTGTCTGCCTCGACCTCAGAACAGACCACCCCCTCACTTCACTTGGCCACCAGATCTAATTTGTTATTGAATCACATGGCAACAGCAAACTGCTGGTGCATCACCAACTTAAGGAGTCGCCCTAAGCCCCTGATTGCAAATGAAGGCTCGTGGCATTGTAGTCCCAATGAAGGCAGATACTGGATGAGCTGGAATTTAAAAATAGGATAGGAAGAAACTGCCACCCCCAAAAAAAGTTATATTTCCCTATCTAAAGGCTGAGAACTTTTCATGCACCTACTGGAAGTCTTCTGTTCTTCTGTTTGATGTGGAATCAAGTGAAATTTGGTAGACCTCACACCATTCCCTTCCTCTGGCTTGGCTCAACAGTTGTCTACACAAATCAATAGCAGGTAGTAAAGGGTTAGTCTTCACATCTATACTTACTGCCTCTTCCTGGTGCTCCTGCCTCACCTCCCTCTTTTGATTTGTAGCCACACTCCCACCTTCAGCTCTTTATCAAGCCCTACTATAGCTGCCTTCTCAGGTCTTGTTTCCTGCCAGCCTCATACAGCAGCTGGCATTGTACTACTGAGATAATAAAACTGAGTCACATGGCTTCTTGAATGCTGGAGAAAAATTCCTGGCAGCACAAGAACATCATGGGCTACTGCCTCTTCACGGCTCAAACTAAATCAGTGAGCCAGATAACAGGAACAATCAGGTTACATAGAGGAGGGTGAAGGAAGCAAAGGGTGGGAGGGAAAAGCGAAAAAAGGACAGGAAAGGGAAGGGTAGGAAACAAGGGAAAGAAGGCAAAAAGCAAAGGAAGAAGAGGAAGAAAACTAGGAGAGGAAAGGAGATAGAAGGGAAGTAGATAAACAGAAATAACAGGAAGGAAGCAATGAGAAAGGAAAGAAGAAAGCTGTGGCAGGAAACAAGGAAAGGGAGGTGAGTTCAGGGAACTGGGGAGGGCAGAGGAAGGAAAGAAGGACGAGATGAAGAAACAGGATGGGATGGGAAGAGAGAGAGATGGTGGAAAGTTAGGGAAGGGTAGATGGACACTGATAGAGATAGACACCCAGAACTGGAGAAAGGGGACAAAGAATAGAAGTTGAAGAAATAAGAGAAAGACAGAAATGAAAAGTCTGGAAAGAGAAGGCATGCAATAAAAGAAGGAATTAGCAGAGAGCATAAATCACACTAGAGGTTGGAAAACGGTTTGTTTTATTATTATTAAGGATTCCATGTTGATTTTTTTCCTCATAATTTGTCTCCATTTCTCCCTTTCTAACACATTCCCCCCCCCTCACCTTCCCAGATGATCTGCTCAGGCAGCTCAAGATCCCTTACTGATGAAGAGCTGGAAAGGAAGTCTGCTCTGAGACTAAACCCCTCAGCAATTCTGCCAGCAGGGTTTACCATAGTAGCAGTACCCACCTTTCCTTCCCACTCCCTTACTCCCAATGCTTGAGTGGCTCACCTCCGTAACGGATTCAAGTTCCACCAACCATGCTGGACCACATTTTCCTGCAATGCAATATGGAGCACTATAGGCAAGCCATGGGGGCTGGCTTCTTCTGTGCTAATCAATTTGATTTGACTCATGTTTGGCTCCTTGACTTGGCCCATCTTGAAAATCCTTGCCAGTTTTAACTCAGCCATGATAAAATTCACAATCAATGAGAAAGTTGCATTGGTGTGTAAGGAGATTGTCTCGAAAGATATTTTATAATACAAGTCCTATGATATTTATCATAGTAATATTTGTGTGTTCTTTAAATGTGACCCATGTATGTACTGAAATTATGGTGTTATTGAATTTAAAAGTCTTTAATTGCATAGATATATCTTCTCAGTATGTCATTCCTACGGTACAATCTGTACACTTGTGTTTTACAGCTGTATTCATCCAGTCATTTTGTGACTTAATTCAAACAAAATTATAATTCAAATGAATTTTATATTTAAGAATAATCCTCCAAATTTAGGAACTAGGCTTCCTTTTGGATATACCTATTCCTTGTTCAGGTTTTGCTACAAGTAAAGTAAGTCGGGCAAAACTTAGGAGGTAGCCTTGCAGAAAATCCTAGTTTGTAAGTTTTTAGTGAATATGATTTTTCAGGTATTGTCTGAAATGATAATATTGATGTAGAGTTATTTTCTCTTTTGTCCTCCATTTGTTTCTCAATTCATTTTTGTCTCATTTTGTTCTCTTTCCCTCTTTCTCTATATTCACTTTCTCTCTCCCCTTTTGTCATGCTGTCTTCTTTCACCTATCACATTCTTCTTCTCCATCCTTTCTTTTCCTTCTTTCCCCATTGCTATCTCCATCTCTCCTTCTTGTTATTTAATTCCTAGCAACGTCCAGACAAGCAGTCTCTGAGTGCCTCCATGTGTCGAGAATCCCACTGGAAATGCCTCCTACTCTCCATCCTCATGTATGGCTGCCTGGGAGCAGTAGTGTGGTGCCAGCTGGCCCGAGTCACCAAGCTCAGCTTTGACAGTTCTTTCAAGGGAAAATCTTTGATCTACCATGACAGTCCCTGCTCTGATGGCTATGTCTATATTCCATTAGCATTCCTAACTATGCTGTATGTGGTCTACCTGGTAGAATGTTGGCACTGCCATGCTAAGAGTGAGCTACAGTTGAAGGCTGATGTCAATAGTGTCTATGACCGCATACACCGTATGCAACAAGCCACCCCATGCATCTGGTGGAAAGCAATCAGTTACCATTTTGTCCGACGCACCAGGCAAGTAACTCGCTATCGCAATGGGGATGCCTATACAACTACACAAGTCTACCATGAAAGGGTCAATACCCACGTAGCTGAAGCAGAGTTTGAATACTCTCACTGTGGAGTGAAAGACATCTCTAAGAAGTTGCTGGACCTAGAATGCCATGCAGCCACTAAGCTGAGATTCACCAAATGCTTCAGTTTTGCCAATACTGAATCTGAGAACTGCTACCTGGCTCAGCGTGCTCATTTCTTCACAGAAATTGAGGGTCTGGATGATTACATGGAGGCCAGGGAAGGCATGCAGCTAAAAAATGTGGACTTCAAAGAACTCATGATGGCATATGTTGATCCAGAACACCTCCCATGGTATGTGTCTCACTACACCTTCTGGGTAGCTTCTGTGATGATGCTCTCTTGGCCACTACGTGTTCTAATAGAGTCTCGGACTGCTTATGTCCACTATCATGTGGAGAAATTACTTGGGCTTGAATATACAGCTCCTGCTATGAATGAGGACCCCATCTACAGGCGCCACATGCCCAGAGTCAACACCCTGGACAGCACGGAGCTGGAGTGGCATATTTGCACCAATCGACAGCTGATTCCTAGTTACTCTGAGGCTGTTCTAATGGATCTGACAGACTCAGCTATATGCACAAGCTACACAGCGTGTTCATACAGTGGTATTTTGCGGAGATGTGAACGGTGCAATGGAGCATCCAGCAGTTCCTCTATCTTCTCTCGCCATGCCTTCCATAGCAGTATTGGAGGTCAATCCCGGCTCTCTCTCAACACCAGCCACTTTTCCCTGTGCCGGGTGCATGGCTCCCACAGGACAGGCCTTTGGAGGAGCCATAGCAGCAGCATTGCAGAACGAGGTTGCCAAGATGAGCAGTGCTGCTCTTACTCTAGTGAGCTGGCCATCAATGAAAACCCACCAACATACTATGATGCCCGCTTTTTCCCTGTGCTTATTGTCCACCGACCTGATGGTTGCGATGGGAGACACTTCTACATTAGTCGTTCTTCTTGCCTAGAGACATCTTTGTGACAGATTTTCCTTTCGTATATATTTGGGAAGTAGGGGGAGGCTCTTCCTCAGTTAGCAATAGAGTATGCAATGACTGAAAGGAGACCACAATCTATCCCATCCCTACTGGCCTAGAGCACATCAAGTGGAAGGAATACTTCCACCTCTCTCCTATTCTGCAAAGAATTTTCCACAACTTTACCTTTCCCCTTCACCAAAGAATATCCATTCAGATGAAGAATCAAGGTGCTGTTCTTATTTCCTGAGAACCCTAACTCACCTTTTCTTTCTTTCTTTTGGCATTTATCCAATGCCTTAAACCAGGGAGCTTTAAAACAAATTGCATAGAAGTACAATTGGTCCCTTCCCCAGAGAACTTACCATCTATGCTTCCCCAAGGCTCCATCACTTTAGCATGTATGAGCCTCCTAGCTGGGGCCTCATCCTTCCTTCCCAGCACCATTAGCTGGCTGCTTCCCAGCTTGTCAGCAGAGAGATTCACTCAAGCCTGAGACCGATCAAGACGGGCATTAATTGCTTGGGTGGGCGGTGGGTTTTGTATCCTTTGATTCTTTTCAGTTTCTCCTGTTTTTATCACCTCCCCCCACACTATGCTTCCACACAGAAATAAAGTGCATGTTTCCAGTGTAGTTATGGGAGAGAAATGCAGCTCCGTTTAGTGATATTCTAGGCTTGCCAGTTGATCTTTCCATTAGAGAATTATTACCCGCCTGTAACTGTGAATGCTACTTCAGCAGCCCCTCCTAGTTCTGACCAGCAGCTGGTGCGGTAATGTGAGCTGGGAGCCAAATAAGCCCTTGCACTTGCCATTGTAAGCAAATGGAAGGCTTGCTTACAATGGCACCAAACTCTGGGGGTCTAGCACCAGCCGCTCTCTCCTCTTCTATTTTATTTGCTCTACCTTTAGTCCCACACATTGCTTTTAACCTCTTATTGCTTGTTTCTCTCTCTCTCTCTCTCTCTCTGCTTTAGTTGGTTTTTAATATGTAGCTTATTTCCCAAATTTGAGCAGTCTGAGGGATTCAACTAATGAACTGTCTTCTTTAAACAACATAATAGTACATAACTATTTTAACCTCTTCTTTTTCTGTTTCCCTTGACCTGTTTCTCTGTTCACTCTTTCCTATATATATATATATATATATACAAGCCGTTAAGCCCGTTAAAACGGGCTACATCCCTCTGTCTCTCACCTCCCCCTCTTTCTCTCTCCCCTCACTCTTCACCACCCCCTCCCTCACCCACTCCTCCCCACCCTCCCTCTCCTATCACTCAGTCCCTCCCTCCCACTCAGTCTCACTCACTCCCCCCTCTCTCCCTCCCTCTCACTCACTCAGTCCCACTCACTCTCACTCAGTCCCCACTCCCTCCGTCCTCTCCCTCAGTCCCACTCCCTCCCTCCCACTCCCTCCCTCAGTCCCTCCCCCTCACTCAATCCCTCCCTCCCACTCAGTCACTCCCTCCCCCTCCCTCTCACTCACTCAGTCCCACTCACTCTCCCTCAGTCCCACTCCCTCCCTCTCTCTCCAGTCCCACTCCCTCCCTCAGTCCCCCCCTCTCCCTCTCACTCAGTCCCATTCCCTCCCCCTCACTCAGTCCCACTCCCTCCCCCCTCACTCAATCCCTCCCTCCCACTCAGTCCCTCCCTCTCACTCTCTCTCTCCGTCCCTCCCTCCCACTCAGTCCGTCCCTCCCTCTCTCTCTCTTCTCCCTCCCTCGCTACCGCCCGCTACCACCGCCGTCGCTACCGCCGCCACTCGCTACCGCCGTCGCCGCCCGCTACCGCCGTCCGCTGCCGGTACCGCCGCCGCCCGCTGCTGCCACTGGACGCCGCCATTTTTTTTTCTTTCTGAAGCTGCCTCAGAGCGACGTGCTCGCCCGCACATGCACGGTAGAGCTGGTCTCTACTGCGCATTTGCGGGCCGTCGGTCACAGGCCATTTATAAGGTAGATATAATATATATATATATTTACATGTATAGCAGAGAGAGAGAAAGAGAAAATAATGTCTTCCCCCTTTCTTCTCTCTTCTTTTACTTGTCCCAAGGTTATAAAGGACAGTTTTCAAAGCCATTTATGCAGACAAATATCTTTTTACCCAGATAAATTGGCCTGTCTGAAATCTGCCCTCCTCTGCTTGGCTGAAGGTTTGCATTTGCTTCCACAGCTCACATGCTTTTATCCATACTGGGAGGAGGAGTTCCCCAGGGCAAGGAGAGAGCAGGATTGGGAAACCTCACATCTGAATTTGATTTTCAAATCTATGTTCTAGTGTTTTCAACAAAAGTTTTGCCTGCAGAAAAAAGCAGATGGAAAGTCAGGTAAACTTTTACCCGCAAAGTTTCTTTGGGAAAATTAGCTACAACATTCACGGTTACTAAGTACCTGCAAGTTTAGCAGCAAACCTTCTCAGAATTACCCCATTAAATGAAGGCCTTCATGAAATATTTCTTTTCAGCTCTTCTCTATACTAGCTACTCCTGTTGAACGGGTCATGAAAGGAGGATGTCACTGAATTGATTGCATTGGCAAATGCAAAGCCTGAGTCAGTGCAATCTGCAATGAAAACCCACATCCCGCTCCCTCCCTCTCACTGCACAAACTGATGGATGTTCTCTGTTATGCAGCTGTACGCTCGGGGCTCCTGCTGTGCTCCCCAAATCCGAGCAGTAGATGTCAAAGGCAGCTGGCTGCTCTCACATCAGCCCGTGGGCCTTCTTAACATATAAACCACACTGGATTTCCTGTGTGAAAGAGCCCCTTGAAACTTTGTGCATGAATTTTGTGATGATACTTGACTTTTAGTGGATATCTGGACAGACGTCACACTCCAAGATAAAGGTGTTTTAATAGCAAGTAAATCAACAACTCGTTATCTAGACATGATGAATCTATAGTAAATTTAGCAAACAGCTACCTAGTCTGTTCAGTCTAGAATATCAGTTGGGCATTTGGTGATAGTGAATAAATGTGAAACTATTGTAATTGGCAGGCCTATACAGTAAAGCGCGGCCGCGGTTACCCTGTTTCTAACCCGCTTTGTACCCACAATTTGGCCGCGTAAGTCTAACCCGCGATTCACTATCCGTTTTTACCAATCCTTACCGCTTCTTTAAATCGACGCGTATCCCCTTCCGCCCGCGGCATGTATATGATATGTAAACGATCGGATTAGCTATTCCCTCCCATAGAGTAACATGCAGCCCGATTATCGCCTTTTTAACCAACTGTTTTGCCGCGTCTTTAACCCGCTAATTTACCGCCTACCCTGACCCTGGCGTTAGAGGGATGTGACAGCAATAGGCAGGCTCCGGTCAAATAAGTGGGTGAGTTCGAGCAAGCGAGTAACATGGTGTGGCCTGGTTCTCCTACGCTCGGGCCTGGTTCTCCTACGCTTGGGCATTGCCAGTCCTCTCTCCCCCCCTCCCGAAGCAAGGCGTAGGGCGAAAATCGACTCGACATGTTATTAAAGCAAATAGAAATTGTAACAAAAGTAAACTTACTGCATGCTTCCAGCAGCCCCAGTCCTCTCTCCCCTCCTCCCGAGGCACCCACCGCAGCTCCCCTGCCTCCCGGGGGCAGCCGCCAACGAAAGCGGCTTCCAGCAGCCCCGCTGGCGAAGGTGCATGAACGCACGTCCAATTTGGGTGCTCAAGGCAGTGAAGGCGCATGAGCGCACGCCGTGACCTGAGCGCCCGGAATGACAGGTACCAGCGCAGGTACCAGAATGACAGGTACCAGCGCACCCAGGATACTGTATAGGCGCTGTATAGCGCTCTATACAGTAAAATGGATTGCGCTTCATGGACGCGCTTTGGACACGGCTTGCATTTGCGTCTAATTTAAATACTGTATCGAGCAGTATGGGATCCAAACTGTGCGCGCGGCAAACGAGCGGGCGCCCGGCACTGCCGCACTTTTTCTTACGCGCCCTTACTGTATCGGCCTGAGAGAATCTACTATATATACTGTAATGTCAGGAGATTATATAGGGTCTGTGAAGGACCATTTTCAAAGTCATTCACCCAGGTAAACTGACCTGCCTAAAATGTATGCATGGGATTCCCAGGGCACATACTTTTAGTTGCATTAAAAGGGGGCATTCCAGAGAGGGGAGACGGTGGATGTTTAGGTCAGGGAAATAAAGTACCCTGTGCAGAATGGAATCTTCCAATCTGTGCAAAGACCTTTCCCCCTTTCCTCTACCGGCAGAAAAAAGCAGGGACAAAATCTGTGGGTTCTTTTGTCACAAGGTACCCATGTAAACTACTTTTCTAAAGAAAAACTACATGCATAGTTGTCTTCTGAAATTGCCTGCCAGGTCTGTCGGTACAAAACTACCTGAGGACTCAGTACCTAAGCAGGCTTCTGAAAATTGCAACCCTGTATTTTACAGTATGTAATCCTGTCTTAGGTCTGCCCCAGGAGGACGGGAACACACACTCAGCATCAGGGCTGAATTCTAGTCTTCTTGTTGCTCTGAATGCAAGTCCTCTGTTGTGGGCGTGGCAGAAGGATAAACCTCCAAGACTCTGGGTGTGTGGTATATTCTAAACTTTCATATGCCAATAAAGAAGCTGGACACTGAGATGGTGCTCTAACATAAAACTTTACTGAAGAAATTGTTCACCATGAATAATAATATGGCACTTGATACAAATTTCCCTGGTTATTTCCATAATGCAACGGAAAGCAGTAAATCTGTGAAATTGTGGTCTCTTAGTCTCTTCCTCAGGGACCTTTCTTTCTCTTTGGATAGAATATGAAGCAACCCAGGGCAAAAGAGTTCTCCTATGCTCTTAAGGATTCCCCTGAACTACCTAGGATCACTGCTTGCTCTTGAACATACCAATTTTCTCCTCTTCATTTGTACCACGTGGGTATCTCCTTAGCTGTTTGCTTTTAACATAGTAACATAGTAATGACAGCAGAAAAAGACCAAATGGTCCATCCAGTCTGCCCAGCAAGCTTCTTATGATAGTATCTGCCAGGCTGTGCAGGTTACCCTCATATTTCTCTTAAGGGTAGCAACTGCCGCTCCGTGCAGTTATTCCCAAACCTTATGATAACCCATAAAAAATTTACTGCTAGCAACATTTTTACTGGTGATGAGCCTTCTTGAAAATTCAGACAGTGCTGATGTGCTTTGCTTATGAACTTGGCCTTAGAAGCAGTCCTGTGCTTTTTCCCTTATGTCTGCGTATCAGTACCCCAGACCATAAAAGTCAGGGCCCGTGTTCATTGTCATCTGAATCCAATTCTTCTTCCACCCCCCACCACCACTACCACCATCACCATCAAAGCGGAAAGCAATGTTGTAGTTGCGTCAAAAGTATCAAGACTTAATGGTTAAGGGTAGTTATCCCTTGCCTTCTGTTAATAGTAGTAATTGTGCAGGTTACTCCCATGTTTATCAATTCCCCAAACTGTAAAAGTTGGGGCCCTCAATTGTTGTCTGAATCTAGCTCCCCTTTTCCCCCTGCCGTTGAAGCAGAGAGCAAAATGTTGCAGTTGCATCAAAAGTATCAAAGCTTATTAGTTAAGGGTAGTAACTGCCGCACCAGCAAGTTACTCCCCATGCACCCTTTTCTTCATTTCCATCCTCTAGCCCAGGGGTGGGCAGTTCTGGTCCTTGAGGGCCACAAACCAGTCTGGTTTTCAGGATATCCCTAATGAATATGCATATGAGAGATTTGCATGCACTCTGCCTCCGTTGTATGCAAATCTATGTCATGCATATTCATTAGGATATCCTAAAACCTTGACAGGTTTGTGGCCCTCGAGGACTGGAATTGCCCACCCCTGCTCTAGCCTTTATGGATCCACAGTGTTTATCCCTTGCCACTTTGAATTCTTTGACTGTTTTTGTCTTCACCACCTCCTCAGAAAGGGCATTCCAGGCATCCACCACCCTCTCTGTGAAGAAATATTTCTTGGTATTGGTTCTGAATCATCCCCCCTGGAGTTTAATTTTGTGACCCCTAGTTCTACTGATTTCTTTCCAATGGAAAATGTTTGAAGTTCATGCATCATTAAAACTTTCAGGTATCTGAAGGTCTGTATCATATCTCCCCTGCACCTCCTCTCTTCCAGGGTATACATACTCAGATCCTTCAGCCTCTTCTCATAGGTCTTTTAATACAGACCACACACCATTTTTATCACCCTTCTCTGGACCACTTCCATCTTGTCTCTATCCTTTTTGCGATATGGGCTCCAGAACTGAACACAGTACTCCAGGTGAGGCATCACCAAGGCCCTCTCCAAGGGTATTATCACTTCCTTTTTCTTACTGGTTACGCCTTTCTATGCACCCAGCATTCTTCTGGTTTTAGCTATCACCTTGTCACATTTGTTTATTTATTTATTTTTTATTTTTATATACCGAGGTTCCTGTATGCGATACAAATCACTCCAGTTTACATAAAACTGCAAATTCGCCCAATGGGCAGTACATAAAACAAGTGAATACAAGAACTAGAACAAGGAACTTAAACTAAAGTAATCTATAATATGAAACGGTCTAGAAGATCACCAGGCACAATCACCCCAAGATCCCTCTCTTTTTCCAGGCACATCAGTCTTTCAACCCTCATCACATACAGCTCTTTTGGTTACCACATCCCAAACGCATGACTGCACATCTTGGCATTGATCCCATCTGCCAAATCTTCGACCACTCTTCAAGCTTTCCTAAATCACTTTCCATTTTCTCTACTTCTTCAGACATGTCCATTCTGTTGCAGATATTAGTATCATTCACAAATAGACAAACTTTACCTTCTATCCCTTCCACAATGTTGCTTAAAAAGATATTGAACAGAGCTGGTCCCAAAATCGATCCTTGTGGCACTCCACTTAACACTGTTTTCTCTTCAGAGCAAGTTCCATTTATCATTGCCCGCGATCTCCTGTCAGCCAACCAATTTGTAATCCAATCCACCACCTTGGCGCCAACTCTCAAACTTCTCATTTTATTCACAAGCCTCCTATGCGGGACTATATCAAACGTTTTGCTGAAATCCAAGTAAATCACATCAAACACTCTTCCTCAATCCAATTCTTTAGTCACCCAATCAAAAAATCTATCAGATTTTTTTCCCTTGGTGAATCCATGCCGTCTTGGATCCAGCAACTTACTGAATTATAGATAGTTCACTATTCTTTCTTTCAGCAGAGTCTCCATTAATTTCCCACCACCAGCCTCCTCTCTGCTACCATTCTTGTGAAGTGGGACCACAACCACTCTTCTCCAACTTGCAGCACCACTCCCGTTTCCAGAGATCTATTGAACTGGTCTTTCAATGAACCTGCCAGGACATCTCTGAGCTCCCATAGTAATCTGGGATGACCCTCATCTGACCCCATGGCCTCTTTCAGTTTTCCTAGCTTTTCCCATGCCTTCTTTTCTGTAGAAGGAGTTATGTCTACCCCATTCCCATCTACAGCCTCATAAACCAGCAACGGTCCTTCTCCAGGGTCTGCTTTAGTGAACACCAAACTGAAGTATGTGTTTAATATTTCTGCCATTTCTTTGTCTGTCTCTACACATTGTTCCTTGTCCATTCAATTTCACTATACCATTTCAGGCCTTCTTTCTTTCTCTGATATATCTGAAAAATGTTTGTCACCTCTCTTTACCTCTTTGGCAATCCTTTTTTCCACTTGACCTTTTGCTTTCCTGATTTCTTTCTTCATCTCCCTCAGTTTCACCAGGTATTCTTCCCTGTGTTCCTCTTTTTGGGATCCTTTATACTTCCTTAACACTGTTCTTTTTGCCTTCATTTTTTCAGCCACCTCCTTTGAGAACCAAATTGGTTTCTTTTTCCTTGTACATTTGTTTATTTTTCTAATATATAGATTTGTTGCCTTTGTAATAGCTCCTTTTAATTTGGCCCACTATTGTTCCATGTCACCCGTTTTTTCCCAGTCTTCTTGGTCTTCCTGCAGGTATGTCCCCATTTTGTGAAAGTCTGTACTTGTGAAATTCAAAACTTGGGTTTTTAGGGAGCACCAATTTAGTGGCTCATTTTCTCCTTTCTCCTCCTGAATATGGTACCAGCTGGGTATCCACTCCTTTTTCAACCAATTGCCAGGTTGACAACAGAATCCCTTGGACTGAGGGACATCTAGTTGATGTGAAAAAAAAAATAAAATTTCCACTCCCATAGTGTAGGAAGGATGGGTAAAACTTCCTTCCATTAAAATCATACAATGAATAAACAGCTAAAAAAAAAAACAACAAATGAGATAAGTTACCAACCACTATATGGAAGTTGGAAATCAATCTCAACTAAGACATTGGGTGTGTACTATATAAACTTAATAGAAATGAAAAGAAAATCTCTTACCCTTTCAACTCCAAACTAAAAATCTACACAAACATTAGGGGTCACTTGCTAATATGCAAGCAGGGATAAACCATTACAGCAACTACTCAGGGGGGTACTGTGGTAAAGATTGTACATTCTTCTACTCTCTACTGCATGACTTTATTACTAGGTCAAACTCCTTAGCTGGGATCCGAATGTGGCCCTACAAACAGTTTCACAAGTATTCACTATCATCAGTTAGTACTGGTGAATTGGTTGTGCAATACATATATATATATATATCAAGTTAGTTCTGGTGACTGCAATGAGTGCAGCGCCTTAAAAGATTCTGGTCACTGAAAGCCTCCAGCTTCTGGGACAAAATTAAAGGGATTAAGCTAATAATTACTTCCCAAATGGAGACAGGCAAAAAGGAGGATATGAAAGGAAACATGAGAAGGAGAAATATAACTGGGGAGAGAAAGACAGGATAGAGAAGAGACGTGAGGGGCGCAGAATGGGTGTAAAAGGAAAAACAATGTGTGTCCAGGATTATACAGTGACAAGATACATGACTATTGCCCTAGTATTACCAAAAATATAGTCCTTCTTATATCCACCAAGAGACCACAGTCCATATAAAGCTGCTTCTCTTTCTTTACTTTTCTTTCTTACCCTCTATCAAACTTTGCTGCCCATGCCATTGCCATTCATACTTTGACCAGGAAGATCTGATGACTGCTTTAGATCCCATAGGTTCATTCTCAAGTGGGGACAATGCAGTTGCCAACAGGTAATCATAGCTAGAAACTTATCACAGACATTGCTCAAGAGTGTCCACAGATATTTGCTGGCTGAAATGACTTGGTGTCAGGTAATTTTTCAATGGACCTTGAATGGATTTTAAGCTAAAGTTCATAGCAACCCATTCAGTAGGAAAAAGAGGGTGAGACTCCTTTGAGAAAGGTTAAGGAATAGACTAGAGCAGTGGTTCTCAACCGGTGTGTCGCGACACACCAGTGTGTCGCCAAGCACAGCAGGTGTGTCGCGGCTCCCGGTATTCCACTGCCCCGCTTGTGCTGCCCTTTTCCCCAGGGGCAGGGCTGAAGAATGGAGAGACGCTGTGTGCCGCTGCCGGCGGTTGAAGAGCAGAGGAGACCTGCGCGCCGACGCCGAGGGCCGAAGAATGAAGAGACGCTGCGCGCCGCCAGCAGCCTGAAGAGTGGAGAGACTGCGCGCCGCCAGCAGCGGCTGAAGAGTGGAGAGACCTGCGCGCCGATGCCGGCGAGGCCGAAGGAGGAAGAGACGCTGCATGCGCCAGTGGCGGCTGAAGAGTGGAGAGACCTGCGCGCTGATGCCGGCGGGGCCGAAGGAGGAAGAGGCGCTGCGCGCTGCCGCCGACGGGGCCGAAGAACGAGGAGACGCTGTGCGCCGCTGCCGGCGGCTGAAGAGTGGAGAGACCCTGTGCACCGCGGGAGGTCAGGCCAGAGGCGGCTGAGAAGTGGAGGCCAGTCTTATTGGGCCAAACAATGAGAAGAGGCTTCATGTGAGCTTGTGTGTGTGGTAGAATGGGTGCCTGGGTGCATGAGTGAGAGCTTGTGTGTGTGTGTGTGTAGAATGGGTGCCTGGGTGCATGAGTGAGAGCTTGTGTGTGTGTGTGGTAGAATGGGTGCATGAGTGAGAGCTTGTGTGTGTGTGGTAGAATGGGTGCCTGGGTGCATGAGTGAGAGCTTGTGTGTGTGTGGTAGAATGGGTGCCTGGGTGCATGAGTGAGAGCTTGTGTGTGTGTGGTAAAATGGGTGCCTGGGTGCATGAGTGAGAGCTTGTGTGTGTGTGGTAGAATGGGTGCCTGGGTGCATGAGTGAGAGCTTGTATGTGTGTGGTAGAATGGGTGCCTGGGTGCATGAGTGAGAGTGTGTGTGTGTGGCAGAATGGGTGCATGAGTGAGAGCTTGTGTGTGTGTGTGTGGTAGAATGGGTGCATGAGTGAGAGCTTGTGTGTGTGTGGTGTGTTGTAGAATGGGTGCCTGGGTGCATGAGTGAGAGCTTGTGTGTGTGTGTGTGGTAGAATGGGTGCCTGGGTGCATGAGTGAGAGCTTGTGTGTGTGGTGGTAGAATGGGTGCATCAATGGCAGCTTTGTGTGTGGTGTGTGTGTGTTAGAATGGGTGCCTGGGTGCATGAGTGGCAGCTTTTTGTGTGTATTAGAATGGGTGCCTGTGGTAGAATGGGTGCCTGGGTGGTGAGTGGCAGCTTTGTGTGTGTGTGGTAGAATGGGTGCCTGGGTGCATGAGTGAGAGCTTGTGTGTGTGTGTGTGGTACAATGGGTGCATGAGTGGCAGTGTGTGTGGTTGTAAGTGACAGAGTATGTGTGAGATTGCATGTAAGTGACAGAGCATGTGTGTGATTGAGAGAGACTGGTCAGGGAGGTGACTGGTGTGTGTGTGTGTGTGTGAGGAAGAGATACTAGTTAGGGAAGTTATTGGTCTGTGTGAGACAGAGACTGGTTGTGGGCCCTAAGGAAGAGGACTGTGAGGACATAGTTTCAGCAGCCACTGCTGCTTCTGGTGAGTGCTATTGGTCTGCAAGGGAAAGGAGTAGGAGAGTTGCTGGAGAGGGTAAGTAAAGGCAGCTTTTTAAGTTTATTTTTCTTGATTGACTGCCATTTTAATTATTGGGTATTATGTGATGTGTCTGCTGTTTGAAATATTTTGATATTTAGACTATTTTTATTAATTTTTATGAGTTTGTAATTGTTGGATGTTATTCTGTTCAGCTGTTTTGTAACATTTATTAGTATAGTTTTACAATTATTCTAAGTGGGAATCTATATCAGCTTGGCTTGCTCTGTTTTCCCAATAGGAGGTGTATTAGTGTTTAGGTCCTGGTTAAATATTTGTAGTGGTAAATTATTGTCTTTTCATAAGGAGGGGTATTGTGCTTGTCAGTAAAGAGAGTTTGTTTTGCTTTTACTGAGATGTCATCAGATCCAGAATATCTTTTTTTGTATCGTGAGCTGTACGGGTAATGCCCTAGTTCTGCTCTGCACCCATTTTTGGGGGTCGATGTGGTTCCTGAGGATGCAGAATGTATATTTACATTTTGTCCCGTGACGGTCACATGTTCAGTGTGCACGCACTTGAGAACCATCTGTCAGGTGTGTCCCAGCTGAAAAAAGGTGAGAACCAATGGACTAGAGGATAGAGTCTGAGAATTCAATGCAATGGTCCGGGAATTCTTAACATTTTCACTTAAAAGTGGACAGCAAAATAATGCTCAAACGAGTCTTCCCTTTTCATGTACTCTTCTTTGTCTCTGAAGACTTGCCTGAGCAGGAGGCGTGTCATGCTCTACGCTGCAAGTCATGCATGATGATGGTGGGAGGAGATCATCTAGTGAAAACAGAGGAAGTTGGGAAAAAATTCCTCTTTTGTTACTAAAATTTTGAGACTACTACATTTGTCACTGAGATATACTAATAGTAATGGTTTTTCTCCCTTCTCCTTTCCTGGAAGAAAACAACCAGGTAGAGGTGGTTATCCTTACAATGAATCTTGATTTTATCCTGTATCAGGTGACCTTATGGTGCTTATCTCCCTTGGAAAGTGTCCATGATGCAAAGACAGACTGATGGGAACAAATGCAGGCAATGTTTCAGTTAACATTGTGTGTATTGGAGGTTTCTTACCTCCAAAATTAAGATGGTTGAAATATTGTGATTGACTCTCCAACCTGTTGATATTATTTGTAGAGAAAGGTCATAAGTAATTTTGACTACAAAAAAGTATGCTTATAAATCTTGAAAGTAAATAAATCTATGTACTACCCTAGTTCTTCTACACTATATGGTGACCACAGAAAATAAAACAATTGGATTGTACAGCGAAATCGTAGCAAGATTTTTTTTTCTACTGCTCAAGACTTTTATAGTGCTACTCGAAGTATGCACACTGCACAAAAGACATATAAAAAGCAGCCCCTTCTCAATAGAGCTTACAATCTAATCAAGACAAACATAGTGTTATGACCAGGAGAGATGTGAACCCTTGGACTGACCTGAGGAGATGGCTCCTCGGTTTCCCCTGTCGGGTGGCGAGGCAGAATCGAAGTAGGAGCTGGCCGGATCTTCACCGCTGGAAGCCCGTGGTCCCCCCAGGAGGAGCCCTTAGGGACCCAGGCCGCTGGGACTTAGGTGGGCCTTTGAGAGGTCGAAGAGACGTGGAGTCGGTGCAAGGGCCAGTTGGATCTTCACCACTGGAAGCCCGCGGCCCCCCTGGGAGAATATTCAGCAGGATAAACATCCTGCTGAATATACTTGCCCAAAGTTATCCTGCTACATGCAGCCAAATAAGTAAAAACCTAACCAGGTATGTTGTGAATATATCCGGTTAGGTTTTTAAGTTATTCAGCCTTGTGTGGCTGGATAACTTCCTGTTTAAGTGGATATCTTTAAAACATATCTGGTTAAGTAAGTAGTGCTGGGAACGTTAAAAAAAAAAAAAAAAAAGTAAAAGGGCCAGTGGCCCAATTATCACTCTGCCCTCCTCCAAATGTAATCGCTGGCCCTGTTGGGCTGTACACTCTCCCCCCCCCCCCCCCCCCCCCCCCCCCCCCCACTTCCCGGTCCAGATTTAGAGATAGGCAATGTAGGCACTTACCTAGGATGTCAAATTTTTAAGATGTCCAAAAAGCTGGAGGCTCCTCCTGTGACTCTCTGAAATTCGAGAGGGCTCCCATCCCCACTCTTCAAGGGGAGCACACCCCCTAGTCTTCTGCCTATTGGCACCACAGTCTTAAATCTGGCCGTGCCCTCCTCACATCCCCCTCCTAAATGGTGAGATTGCCCCGCTGTCTGCAGGAACCTCTTCCCTCCACTCCCATCCCTGGCACAATCCATAAGGAATATGCAGCTGTCGCCTTACCCTCCCACCTGTCCACGATCTTAAAGAGCAGTGGTGCATCCTCCCCAGGACGTTCTCCCCATCCCTCCAAACCCTAAATATCTTCGCCGGGAGCAGGGTAGGCACTTAACTCACTCCCAGGGCAAAGCAGCGCAGCTTCTGGCAGCGTACCCTGCACATATTTTACACTTCCAGCCAGCAAAAAAATATGTATAGTGTACGCTTCCCGTGCGGATTCTGACAGAAGCTGCTCTGGAGCGCTCTGGGAGCAGTAAGTGCCTAGCCTGCACCTGACAAAGATTTTTAGGGCTCGGAGAGGGATAGGGGAAGGATCCAGGGTAGTGGAAGGGTATGTTGCAGCTCTTTGAGATCGTAAGGGGTAAGAGGGTGTGGTGGCAGCTGCATATTCACTATAGGTTAAACCAGGGATGGGGTGATGGGCAATTTTACCATTTAGGAGGGGATGTGAGGTGGGGGGTGGGGGGTGGGGTCCACAGCCTGACAGGGATATTGATTACATTTGGAGGAAGGCAACGTGAGAATCAGGCTGCTGGCCCCTTTATTTAACTGTTTTGGGGTTTGGGGTTTTTTTTACTTTCCCACTCATGACCAGTTAACTTTAGACTTGTTCTGAAAATTGGCTAAGTTAGCCAGATAACTTTACTTTTTCCCCAAAAACACCCCTGGAAACGCCTTTTTAATCAGGCTAGATTTTAGCCCGATAATGACTTATCCAGCTAAAATCTAGCTGGATAAATGACTCAATATGGCAACACTAGCCATTTAGATGGATAACTTGTTAGTTATGCATCTAAATGGATTTTGAATATTGACCTCCACAAGTTTGGAAGGGCTGGACTCAGTCTTGAGTGGGTGAGGTCAACTTAAGACTGCCCAAAGTTCACTACTAACATCCTTTTTTTTTCCTATTGATTGCTTGATTGCTTGTATACTATGTCTCCCTTTTGGTGTGTAGTGTACTACCTTCTTGCTTGTGTAAACAATGGACTGGGGTCCTATGAAGGAGACCATGGAGCACACACACAATATCCGAGGTTAAGTGGCCTTCTTATTTCTCTCAAACTCTTCTTTGTGGAGGGGAGAAGAGGGGGAAGAGAATAGCCTCCTGGACCTGAGCATGAACTTTCAACTTTTCTAATAGCTGCAGTAATCGGACTGAAATCAAAGCTGGTGTTCCAATGCAACTTTGCTAGTGATTTGGAGTAAACATGATAATAAGGCACTCTGTACAAATATCTTTCAAATGATATCCATAAACATGTCACATTGGTAAATATGTGAATCTGTGCTTTTTTGATACTTTAAATAAGCAAGCAGAGTCCCTTCCTCATTCGGGTTTGTAGAATTATGAAGCCTCCCAGTGGTTACTAAAAATAGTAGGGTTGACATTCCAAGTTTAGACTCCCAGGTCAAATACCCTGAATCCCATTTGCTGAATACCCACTTCTTAACTTGTTTTTCTCCTCCCTAACCCTGTTGCATGGGATGGGAACAGGTTACAGGTAGAGGGTTAATACCAAGATGGGTGCCCCAGGATCTCTTTTCTCATGATTCTGCCACTTCACATTAGACACTGAATAAGCATCCCACCTTCTGGATTACTTCTGGCGTGCTGGCAACCAACCCTCTTGGGCTGGGAAAATCAGATGGGAAAAATAAAATCAATTCCCAAACACACAGAAAAGGATGGCTAGAACATTTTCTTTCAACTGAAATTCCAAGCAGGGAAAAAAAAAAATCTTCTCTAACCTCAAAGAGGTAAAACAATTGAGGAAATCTCTCACATGCAAAAAAAAATTCCTTGGTCCACTGACTGGGGCCTAGGACTGAAACAAACACTCTTTTCCTTCCGACTTTCAACCAAAAAAATCCATAACTCCTGTAGGAGTCTCCGTCTTATATAAGCACAGGAAACAACCATTACAACAGCCTTATATGGAGGAGCTGTGGCCCAGATGGTATACGACTCTTTCCTTCTCTAAATGTACAGCCTTTCCACAAGGCCATGCCTTCATAGGTGCCCCAATGGGGCCTTATGTCTGTGCAGTGCCAGGACCAGTTTTCCTACACTCAGGGCAGACATTCAGAATTCCACCTGCTCACCCACCCCTCCACCTCCCACCCCCCACCCCCCACTGTTGCTGCCCTTTTTGCACAGGATGGCGGGTAGCCTTATTGGTACACCACCTGGGGCCTCTCTGGATTTCACCCGGAGATTCGGGAAAATTGTATCAATTGCAGGGTCTCTGGGGAAATATTAGAAATTTCTGGGCCTCTCGGTTTACTGCTTCAGTCCCTCCCCTTCATGAGACCTGCAGGGAATAGGAGAAGAGGCTTGAGCCTGTAGCACACACTGTAGACAGCACATACGGGCCGATACAGTAAAAGGCCTGCTCTCCTGGCGCACGCACAGGCCACTCTCCTGTGCGCGCAATTCTGTATTTAAATGAAGGCCCGCGGCAAAAAGAGGCACTAGAGACACTAGCGCGTCCCTAGTGCCTCTTTTTGGTCAGGAGCGGTGGCTATCAGCGGGTTTGACAGCCGACGCTCAATTTTGCTGACATCAGTTCTCAAACCCTCTGACAGCCATGGGTTCGGAAACTGGACGCCGGCAAAATTGAGCGTCTGGTTTTCAACCCGCGAGCCGATTTCAAATTTTTTTTTTATTTGGTTTTTTTAACTTTTTTTAACTTTCGAGACCTCCGACTTAATATCTCCATGATATTAAGTCGGATTTCACCTGGAGATTCGGGAAAATTGTATCAATTGCAGGGTCTCTGGGGAAATATTAGAAATTTCTGGGCCTCTCTCCATGATATTAAGTTGGAGGATGCACAGAAAAGCAGTTTTTACTGCTTTTCTGTGCACTTTCCTGGTGCCCGAAGAAATTAACGCCTACCTTTGGATAGGCGGTAATTTCTGAAAGTAAAATGTGCAGCTTGGCTGCACATTTTGCTTTCTGAATCGCGAGGGGAATACCTAATAGGGCCATCAACATGCATTTGCATGTTACGGGTGATATTAGGGGTTGGATGCGCGTTTTTGACACACTATTACCCCTTACTGAATAAGAGGTAAAGCTAGCATGTCGAAAACACACGTCCAATCGCGGGTTAACAGTGCGCTCCACCGGAGCGCACTATACTGTATCGGCCTGATAGTGAGAAACTAGAGAGGGGCTGGAGCAAACACAGCTCAGTCTGCATCTGTGATTCCAGGACTTAGGACTCAGCTATTCACAAGTCAGGGAGCTCTGACTTATAAGGGTTTGTGAGCAAAGAAAGTGCTGGTGTCATGGAGGGAAAAAAGAGAAGAATGCTGGGATCCTCTCTGGAGGGGGGAAAGTAGTGGGGGGGTAGTGAGAAAGAGAAAGTCTGACTTAGTAAGGGGAAGACAGAAAGTAGTGGAAGATAGAAGGCCGATACACATTATTTTTCTCCCCCTCCCCGCTAATCAACAGCAATCTCAGGGTAACCACTATTCAAAAAGTTCCAGGTATGCATCCTTTAGGCTGTAATACCTTTTTATAGGACTAACCTAAGAATTACACAGGGATGCTGGACACCTGAAGGAGGGAGCTGTGTGGTTTAAAAAACTCATGAAAAACATTGTTTTTAGATAATTCTTAGGTTAAGCCCAATAAAAGTTATCAGAGCTGCAAAGAATTCCTAAACAGTACAGAGGCCTTCTCCTAACACCCCACTACTCCTCCTTAGCCAACTTACGAGCCCCTCCACTGTTCAGATCCCCACTTTTGAGATAACTCTACGTTCTTCTTAAACCAGTTACAAATTCCTTTAACTTCACCCTCTATGCCTCTCTGCCCTCCTCTATCCTTTTTCTCTTCTCTCAGCCTCATTATTTTAAACAGTTATTTTTGTTATAATGTAACTTTTTTTCCTCTGAGTTCTTTCCTCTTCTTCCTTTTTCTCCGTTTCATGTAAACCGATGCAATGTCCATACGAACTTCGGTATATAAAAGTGTTAAATAAATAATATCAAGAGCAGAAAAGTGCTATGTAGTGATTATTAATTTAAAAAATGGATATTTACTATATAATTTAAAATTTATAAAACTCACATATTGAAAAATGTTTAACTTTGTCATCTTTTTTCTCATCATATTGTTCTCACTCTGTCCCTTTTGGCATCTCCATCTTTTCTGGTTCTCCTTCTCTTTTATGTCTCACCTCCTTTCTCTGTCATCTATTTTCTCTCTCCCACGTCACTTCTCTCCATCTCTTTCTTCTACACCTCTTCCTCTTCCCTTCATTGTCACCTGTTCACTTCTGTTCCTCCTCTCCACTTTGCTCAGTGCCCATCTGGCTGTGTCTCACAACTCCTCTCCATCTTTCTCAATATCTGTCATCAGTCTATTACCCTTTATATTTTCTCCTCTTCTTCTTATTCCTCCAGCTTCCCTTCCCCCCACCTCACCATCTCACCGCTTTCCCCTCCCACCCTCCTTCTCACCTCCCCTCATTCCCAGTCCCCTATTTTCCTTTATCATAAGCCTGTCCTGCAGAGCCATAGCCAGGCAATTTGGCACCTATGGCTAACTGAAAAAGTGCATCTTCGTCCTGTGCACAACACACAAAACCACAAACCGGGAGACTGTTAAATGTATTGTGGGGTTTTAAAATGTAAAACATAACACTATTATGTATAAAATATAAATAGACACAAGTGTGTCCCTGGTCCCAAAAATGTGACCGTTAGGTCTTGTAGAGTTGTGATCCTTATCCTCTAACCTTGCTAAGCAGTAGAGGTTGAAAAAGGAGTGTATGCCTTTAAGCCATGATGATGTCATGCCTTTTGTGCATCCATTGAATGATATTATTATAGAGATCTCAATGGATCTCTACCAGAAAGACTATTCCAATCAGTGGGAAAGGATCAGAATAGTGTGGGGTTTTATCTCTTACCCCCCCCCCAAGTAGGAGTGTAGAATGGTGCGCTCCTAGAGTATATAAACCCTTGCCACCATTTTAAGGCATGACATTTTTAGTTGACCCTTCCAGGGACTTTATTTTAAGGAGGGAAGCTTCTGGGGTCTCTAGAAGTGAGAGCTGGGTTTAGAATGGAGACAGAGTGCTTTTACCTTTTTGAAGGACTGCATCTGAAACCTTGCAGATCATATCTGGAAACCTGGTAATTTTTCTGTTTCCTGAGATAGGAGTTCCTCCATCCTCCTCATCTCATATTTTTTGTTTCCTTGTTTGAAATATTTATTTTTCCTAACATGCCCAAGTACTCAACTAGAGGCTCTGTGTATGTTAACCAAGGGAATGGTGTCTCTCAACATGGACTATATTTAATTCTGAACATGAGTGGGTTTTTATCTATTCCTGGATGAAGGAGAAGAAGGGAGAGCAACTCTCTGGACCTGTTAGAAGAAGGTTCATTATTATCTCCAGGAGATAAAGGAGGATTGAGAAAGGTGCTCAACAAGTACTATAAGCAGAAGGAGAATGGAAGAACTTCAGGAGAGGTAGAAGTAACTGGGACTATCTGTATGGATTGTGACTAAATTGAATACAAGAACTACACCCTACCTGGGAGCAAGCTTATAAAGTGCCCTGATTGATTGGAAGAAGGCAGACTTAAAACTTATTGACTGGCATCCGAAGTGATCTATTAATGTAGCGGATCCCCCATTTTGATGCTTTCTCCTAGACAATAGCATCCATGGGTCCGGGTCGAAGTCTGGACAGGGGGGGGAGACTTCTCTTCCAGGGCCCCTGGCACTATTGGTCACAATCTCAGTAACCACAGCAACCCTAGATCAAATATTTCCAGAAGGTGCCAGATAGTGAAAAATAACAGCAAGGAAGCCAAAATTAGCAAAACAGGGAGAAACCAGGACTCAGAGAAAACACTGTAGTCCACAGTTGATGTTCAAATAAAAGACAGTCTTTACTGTAACTTAAAGAAGAGAATCCAAGTCAGTATTACAAAAATATGAATCAGCATACGTCCAATGATCAATAAAAAGTAAATGGTCTCTCTGTCCATCCTTCTTCTGTTCACTACCCTTCCTACTTTTGTACCTTCATCCCGATTGAAAATATCCTGACCAGTGAGAGTGAGATAACTAGAATGCAGTTCCAGTTCTGGCATGAACTGGGCTAGAAAAAGTATCCCCAAGCAAAAATACTAAACTGGTTCCAAAGAAAAATCAAACTCTTCAACTATAATTCAGCTATCAAAAATACAAGTCTCTTGAGTTGGTGGCTCAACAGTCTACATCCTCCTCGTCACCCAATCTGTAAACTGGTCAAAAGATCTTTATCCCAGCCCTTTGGGATATCGGGGTTATGCCCTTCCCTCAGGCACTGGTCAATCAAAATCCATAAAGTCTTCTCAAAATGTCTTCCTCAAAAACTCTTTGCCAAATGCTTGAATTGTCTTCTGTTAGAGCCAGGGGAAATCTCCAGCTCTTCCATCCACTCTCTTTATTTAAATCCTGGAAAGGTCTCAGCTCAACCCTGCTCCTGAGCATGTTCCAAAATACTATATACTCCCAAAAAAAGCTTATCCCCCCAAAAGGTGGGGGGGTCATAACAATGGAAGGAATCAAAAAATAACAAAACCTCTCCTACTGCCTCTAGACAGAAAAATCACATAGGGATAATGTTAGTGTTTGGCATAGCCCTGTCACATTAAGATCAATTGGAATGAAGGAGAAAAGGTCACAAATCTACTTAAAATTAAATTGTAACATCATACTTTAAAACAACTAAAGCTGTAAAGAACTGTTTCCATCAATTACACAAAGTATCAGTAAAAGTTAAGTTGGAAACTATAAAAGCTTCCAGAGTGCTTATTGCTGTAGTTTGCGACTGAACGTTCATCAGTGCTGTTTACATGAACTTTAAATTGGGATTTAACTTGAAGTAATGCATAGGACCTTGAAAAATCATTTTTCCCCCTGCTTAAGGAATCCTGAATTGTCAGATAAAAGTAGCAGCTTGGGAAGATGCAATTTTAAAAGACTGTGTTTGAGGTGTGGTTCCTGGGGCCTCTATCCAGGACTATTAGCCCAGGATTACATTAAGCCCAGGATTAAGTAAATCCAGGACTCACACAGCAACAACTTTACTGCAGGGTCTGTGGTTCCTGTTAGGTAAAGTCCTTTGCACAACAGGCTTCTCTCCCTACTATCTCTCACTGCTTTGTCTCTCACTAGATTTCTCCATTTGCCACAAATCCAATATGTCTTGTCAGCTGTATACTTCTCCTACACAGCTGATTAGTTTTCTCTCCCACTTTTGATGCTACTGCCAGGCCTTGTTACATTTCCGGTGCATGATGTTTGTATATAGTCTGAAAGCACAAACCCTCTCTCCATCCCTTTTCCCCTCCTAGCCACCTCTTTGCAAACACCATACCTGGGAATGTCTGAGTTGTGGTCACTCTGATATTCGGTAGGGATTGGGGGAGGGGGTGCATGCATCAACATTCTCTGTTCTGCTCCTCCCCACCGCTCTCTCACATGCACATTCTCTCTCCAGGGATGACCCATCACCCTCCCCCTCTTTCCCCAATCATAACCCAGTACTCTTTCCTTCCCCGGGGCTGAAGACAGCCTCCAGAACTCACTCCTTCCTTAGGCATAGGCAGACAGGAATTGTGCATGAAACCTCACTCAGCAGAGAACAACCCTCTGCTTCCTACTCCAGCCTCTTCCCTACAAAGCAGGCTACAAGCTAGGGAGAGGCTGGGTGAGGCAGAGGCTTGAGCAAACTCTCCAAATCCATTTCAAAATCTTTCCAATATGAGTTCCCTTTTCAAATCCCTTCCCCATCCAGTTTCTTCTCACATCCAGTTCCCTCTCACTTTCTGGACCAGCTCTCACATTCTTTCCAACTTCCTCTCACGTCCTGCTCTCCACATTTAACTTCCTGCCATATCCCCTCATCCCATCCTGCTCCCTCTCCCCATCCAGCTTCCTCCATTCAACAGACCAGCTCTCACAATCCTTCCAGTTCCCTTTCAAACATATTTCTCAAATCTTGCTTCCATTCAGTCTTCCTCACGCTTCAGCAGCCCTGAGATCACACCAGCTTCCTTGTTTGCTTGTTGGTAGCCCCAGGATTGTACTGCCTCTCTCACCTGTTGTGCTCCAGGGCTGATTGTCACCCTCGATCATTGGCAGCCCTGGGGTTGCACCACCTCCTTCACCTGTCAAGCCATATTGGTGACCCCAGGATCATACTCCCTACCTTCATCTTTAACGGTACTGGAGTTGCACTGCCTGTCTCACTTGTTTGTGGCACTGGGATCTCATGGCTTCCTTCGATCTTTGGAAGTACAAAAAGGTTGCACAGCTCGCCTCATTTATTAGTGACTGAAGAAGTTTCAAGGTTGTACAGCCTGCCTTACATGGTGGCAGCACCAGGGTCACGCTGCTTTGTTCATTGGTGGTCCCAGGGCTGCCATGGCTATATTACATGGTAGCAGCACAGAGCTGTTGCAAAGTCCTTCTTCTGATCAGCAGCCCACTAGAACTGATTAGAGCCCACAAAGAGGAAGGTGGATGAGGCTCTTGCAGATAGCACACTGAGTAGTGTCAGGTGAGTGTTAGTATGCACTTCAGCATGCCTTATCATTGGTCTGGGTGACAGCATGATGCCCTTTAGGTGTTACACCTGAGCAGGTATCCTATTGGCACTGCCCTAGTCCTGGCACTGTGCTTGTGTACTCTGCTTCCATATTGTTTGTCTGCTTCCCAATTGGATGTGTATTGTGAATCCCTATTCCTTTTATATTATGGCGTCCTATTGTTTGTGCTTTCCTATTGCATGTGTATTTCCTGGTTGCTTGAGTATTGTGCTGGAAAACATTAGTTTTGTTTTTCATTTGTTTCAGATTTTCTTGTGCTTTTTTGATTCATTTAGCGCAAGCTAAATGGTTATAGACTACACTGGCAGACCGATGCACTATCGGTGTGTGTTAAACAGGCACTCATGATTGAACGCCTGCTCTCTTAACGTGTACCAATCCACCTCTCCCAGGCGCCCGATTTAATATTTAAATCGACTGCCAGAGTAAAAAGGAGGTGCTAGGGAAAATTTTCCGTCCCTAGCACTTCCTTGGCATTGGGCGCCCAGGAGTGTTGGCAGTCAGCGTGTTAGGAAAATGGATGCTTATAAATTGAACGTCCCCTTTTCCTAATCTGCCTGCCGGCACACTTTAAAAAAAAATTTTTTTAGGGTTCTCCTTTTTTGGTTCCTCTGACTTAATATCGAAACAATATTAAGTCGGAAGAACTACAGAAAAACAGTATTTTCTGCTTTTCTCTAAACGTTTTGGGTTCTTTAAGAATTAATGCCTGCTCCAGAGCAGGCATTAATTTTTGAGAGTAAAAATGTGCATCGGGTGCACATTTTTTTTTTTTTTGCATCGGGGAAATAGCTAATAGCCTCATCAACATGAATTTACATGTGATGAGTGCTATTAACTACGCGCATGGTTGGGCATGCTAACCCCTGTTTTGTATCGGGGGTTATGGACGCACGTCTAAAACGTGAGTCAATTCATGTGTTGAGCTGTGTACTGCGGCCAGCACACACTATTGCATTGGCCTGTAAGTGTTTTAGCACACAACTTAAAGAAATTAAACAAACAAAAGCACATCCCTACCATACTTCCTTGTTTACTTAGCTTCCATTCATGCTTGCAATTGGAATTTGACAGCGCAAAGGTGATTCTCTGATGAATCCTTCTCAATTTCCCTTTTTATTCTGTCATTTCTCATGCTCTTTTTGTGCAAAGATATTTTGCAAACTGCTCTA
Organism: Rhinatrema bivittatum; assembly: GCF_901001135.1. Lineage (NCBI taxonomy): Eukaryota > Metazoa > Chordata > Amphibia > Gymnophiona > Rhinatrematidae > Rhinatrema > Rhinatrema bivittatum. The sequence continues at coordinate 109,416,371 of NC_042618.1, forward strand.
ACATCTGACCTTTTCTTTCCTTTTACAGACTTCCCTTTCTTACTCTGTCTTGAGGGTGCTTTTGCCATAAGTCGGTAACATTTATTAACCAGGTTTACCTTTTCTAGCTATACAGTGGTGGAGACAAGAACAGTACCTGAATCTCAGGAAAGCATGGGACAAGCACAAGGGATATCTGAAGGAATGGTAGGGATTGTAGAGCTGAGTAGTTGATATGAATAGGCAGACAAGATAGACCATATGGTCTTTTTCTGCTGTCACGTTTCTATGTCTTTCTTCAGAGGTTTCCTGTATTCTACAACTTGTTTCAAACTAAGGCATGAAATGTAACAGATGAGACCATTTTTAGCTCACTTTGAATGGAACAAACCAAAAATGGCCTTTCATGAAAATGCTTGAACATTTTTGGGTATTTTCATTTCATAGTTTACAAAAAAGAGCCTCCCCGAGCCTCTCCAAGCTACTTCTCGCCCCATATAATCAAGCAGGGACCCAAGCGTACCCAGCTTGCTGAGCCTGGGCTACCCAGAGTCTCCCCCTCCCAATCCAAACCCCACTCCTGCCCTGTAAAATATGTCCAGGGCTGGGGAACTTTCTGACCCCCTCTTACCCCATCCGTAGTGTCTGCAAGGTCCAAAAGGCAGGAGCGATGCCCTCACACTCTGTACTTTAAAAATGGCACTAGCAGCCCTCAGAATGGTGACAGAGCCATATCACTTTGGCACCCATTTCGGGGACAGCTGGTGCCATTATGTTCTACATCCAAGGCCGGTGGAAGCACTAGGCAAACTAGGCAATTGCCTAGGGTGCCACAGGTTTGGGGGATGACCCAGCAGCCACCTACTGCTTCCATCAGACCTGCTAAGAATTGTGAAAAAACTTTGTCCCGATTCCCGACACTGGTGGCAGCTGCAGGACCTCCTTCTTCCAGCCCTCGAAAACTGGAAGAGGAAATGTGTTGTGGGCCCGCGTGGGCAGGAAGAAAAATGCCCAATCATCGTAGCTGGAAGGAGTGGCCGGAAGAAAAGACTGAGAGGGTCAATTGTAGCATCACCCAGGCCTTGCAACAGGAGAGAGGTGCGATCGGCCGGGCCGCCCGGCAGGAGAGAGGCAGCGATCAGCCAGGCCACGCAGCAGGAGAGAGGCAGCGATCAGCCAGGCCACGCAGCAGGAGAGAGGCAGCGATCAGCCGGGCTGCGTGGCTGAAGAGAGGCAGTGATCGGCCGGGCCGCACGGCTGAAGAGAGGCAGTGATCGGCCGGGCCGCACGGCTGAAGAGAGGCAGTGATCGGCCGGGCCGCACGGCTGAAGAGAGGCAGTGATCGGCCGGGCCGCACGGCTGAAGAGAGGCAGTGATCGGCCGGGCCGCACGGCTGAAGAGAGGCAGTGATCGGCCGGGCCGCACGGCTGAAGAGAGGCAGTGATCGGCCAGGCTGCATGGCTGAAGAGAGGCAGTGATCGGCCAGGCCACGCAGCAGGAGAGAGGCAGTGATCGGCCGGGCCGCACGGCTGAAGAGAGGCAGCGATCGGCCGGGCCGCACAGCTGAAGAGAGGCAGTGATCGGCCGGGCCACACAGCTGAAGAGAGGCAGCATATCTGCTGAACGAGGAAGAGAGTGGAGGCCTCCTGATGCTGGGGAAGACCAAGAAGAAAGCTGCTCATGCTGCCTACACTTAGGAGGGAGAGTAAAAGAAAAGAGTACATGTGTGTGAGCAAATGTATGTGTATATGAAAGCATATGGGGAGAGAGAGCTTGTGGGGGGGGGGGGGGGGCGGGGAAGAGTATGTGTTTGTGAGAGAGAGCATGTGAGGAAGAGTGAATGTGTGGGGGAGAGACAGCATTTGTGTTTGAGAAAGCATGGGAGGGAGAATGTGTGTGTGTGCATGTAGGGGAGAGAGAGCAAGTGTATGTGTATGTGATAGCATGTGGGGGAGAGTGAGTATGTGTATGTGATAGCATGTGGGGGAGAGTGAGTATGTGTATGAATATGTGTGAGTACGTGAGTATGCCTCTCTTCTGTTAAATGTGAATTAGCATTGTGGTGGCGCAAAGCTGAAGTACCCTCCCTAAATCACTTTTGCTCTAGATCAGAAAAAAGTATTTTATATGGGGAAACTGTCAGCTATTCGATGTGATCATTTGTACAATTTTGAAAAGGTGTGGCAGCTCTATACTAGCTGGAAGGAGGGAGAACAGTCCAGCTCTAGCTGATATGCCTACGTATTAGACTCACTGTTTGGGATATTAATTGCATGATACACAGGCCCAGTACAAAGGCATTCCTATCTGGGGATGTTAATGCCCTCATTACCAATCCATATTACACCTATAGTACCTGACTTTGTAAGTAAGTTATCACCATATATCTAGAGGCAGTTTTGGAGTGTTATTGCAGGGGTAGGGGATGGGGGGGGTGGATGGGGATGGGGGGGAGAAAATTAAAAAATGCACACACAACATTATGGTAAATAATAAATGAAAGCCAATCAACCACTACATAGTTAGCATGTTATAATGCTTTATTTATGTAATATACATTCATAACATTATAATGCCTTATAATGCGCTTCGTTATTAATGTATGTTGAGCCTTCATGATTTTTGTGAGAAATGATCACAATGTGGGAATGTAGATATAGATAACCTGATTGTATCATTTTATGTTGTGTTGCCAATAAACCTTAAATTAAAAAAAAAAAAAAATGGTTCCAGACATCTTTGAAAAGGGCGCCAAAGTGACATTACTTTAGTACCATCCTGAAGGAGACTGGTGCCACTTTTAAAATACAGAGCACGAAGGCAAGAGCTAGTGGGAAAATGGACCATATGGATGGGGTTAGTCGGGGCCAGAGAGGTCCCAATCCCTGGACATATTTTATATAAGGCAGGAATGGGAGCTCAGTCCAGCCAGCTAGGCCCAGGTCCTAAATTTAATTTTACATGGTCGGTTGGATTGGAAGGTCTTGGGGAGGCCTATTTTGATTTTTTGAGTTTTAGGAGGGTTGTTATTTTATGGGGGGGGAGGGTCAGTTTAGGAAAGAAATGAAACTGAAAAAAAAAAAACTTAAATGAACTGAAAAACAACAAAAATATAAACCTGAAATAAAAAAACAAACTGAAAAAAATTTTGAACTTGCATATCCTGACCACATAAGGGCGCACATCTATGTGGTAATAAACCCAACAAATAGATTATTTTATTTTCTTCTATTGTTATCAATATACTTTCTTCTATTTTATAGCCTTAGTCTTTCAAGGATCTGCAATCTCCATCACTTTGCTTATCAATCTGTGCCAAGTTTAACAGTCTTCTCTACTTCCTGCTTGCTCTTTCTCTGTTCTCAAGGAAATGTTTTCCCACAGGTACCTCCAGTTAGTTAATACTGAAGCTACTGTTTCTTTGAACTATCGCAGGTGTGACCACGTTCTGAGAGCTGTGGCGAGGCTCAAAGCGCTAGAATCAAGAGTAACACAAGGAAGAATTTCTTCAGAGAAAGAATGATGGTTGCATAGAGCAGCTTTCCAGAGGAAGGGGTGGAGGGTGAAAACAGTAATAGAATTTTGAAAAGTGTGGGATAGCATAATGTATATGATAGCAGATAGAGACCAAAAGGGCCCATCCATTTGCCCAGCAAGATGTTTAGGGGTGTAACTGCTAGTCTGTGCAGCTTATTATCCCCATGCCTTCATGGAAGTACAATCCAGTTATTCCGCTGCTCTTTTGGGCTGAACCACTGCTCTATGCAGGTTACCTATTAAAGAAGCCACTGAGTTTCTCCCATGCCAATTTGAATTCCAGTGCCATTTCTGTCTCCACCAGCTCCTCCAGGAGGACATCCCAGGCATCTACCACCCTTTCCATGAAAAGAGAATTTCTGATGTTTTGAGTTTATCTCCTTGTAGCTTCATAACATGACCCCTAGTTCTACGGCTTCCTTTCCATTAGAAAAGGTTAGTTTCTTGTGCATTAATACCTTTCAGGTATTTAAATGTCTGTAACCATATCACCTCTCTCTCTTCTCTTCTAGATTATAAATATTTAGGTCTTTAAGTGTCATCTCATATATCTTTTGATAGAAAGCCTGCACTATTTGCAGGGCCGGTGCAACCCCCTGTGCAATCTGTGCACTTGCATAGGACGGCAGCCTGAAGGGGTTGGCAGCCTGGGAGGCACCAGGGCCTAAAGTCAAGAGAAAGCTTCGTGGCTGGCAACCAAAATGAAAAGAATGCCACCACCACTGGACTACAATCCACCAAGTGCCTGAGATGAGAAAGAGGCCACTGCCCACCTGGTGGGAACCCGCCAGGCAGCCTGAAGAAACCAATGCTGTGAAGCTGTCCAGTGGTTCTGGGGTTGCCCAGCAGGTCCAAACCCACCTCACAGCTGAGATGAGAGAACCGCAGGGCCACCCAGTGATTCTCAATCAGCCAAATGGCCAGAAGAAAAAAGACCATGAGGCAGTTCTCAACCTTCCCTTCGGCAGAAGTGAAGAAGAGAAGGGCCCTGGGCTGCCAAGCGAGACCTTGGTGTGTGTGAGAGAGGGAGCTGGTGTGTGTGTGTGTGTGTGTGTGTGTGTATGTGTGCCTGAGCGTCATAGCATTGTGTATGAGAGGGAGCGTGTTTGTGTGTGAGAGGGATCACTGAAACAAGTGCAAAGACCAAACTCTAGGGAGATGGAGTAAGAGGTCTAAATAATAACACGTTCTTTTGAGCAGCAAATTCTGCAGTTTATATCAAGAAAGGTTGTGGTATTGAAGCATAGGGTGTTCTCTGAGAGGGTGGGAGTCCAGGCCTGCCACTTCTCTTCATGTGTGGGTCTGAGCATGTGTGTGTGTGACAAAGAGAGGAATCTTGTGTGTGTATGTGAGTATGTGCATGTAAGAGGAAGCATGTGTGAGTGTATATATTTCTAAGCATGTATGTGTGTGAGCATGAGTATGTAAGAGGGAGCATGTGCATGTGAACATGTGTATGTAAGTGAGAGCATTGTGTGTATGAAAGAGCATATGTATGATGTGCGTGGGAGAAGGAGCATATGTGTATATGTATAGATATATATCTATATCTATTAGAGAGAGGGAGGAGAAAATTTGTGTATCCCTCTCCCACTAATCCACAACAGTCTCAGAATCAAAAGTTCCCAGGTATGGAGAGTGTGAATTATTTTATCCTTATTAGTTTTAATTTTTGGGTGTTATTTGCTGTTTTGACATATTTTAAAGGTATTTTGGAAATTTAAAACAAATTATATATTTTAATTATTGGATCTTTCATTCATCAGCTGTTTTGAAATATTTTTATTAGTATGTTTATACTATTATGATTAATATATTTATTGTATTTCTTGATTTTGTTGTTTAATGTTTGAGGATTGATGATACTTCTGTTTTTCCATTGTTGCACTGCATACAGAATCTGACATAGGGGTTTCTAATTCAGTTTTTGCTTGCATATTTCTATTATACTTTATGATTTCTGTTTTTCTGCATTTGGTGAGGGTCTGCCTGTGTTCTGCAAGGAGAGGTCTTCTGCTAGCATGTAGGAATCTATAGCAGCTTGGTTAGCTTGGTTTCTTCTATTTTCCTAATAGAAGATGTATTTATTTATTTATTGATTGATTTATCAGGTTTTATATACCGTCATTCGGCTTCAACATAAAGCCATCACAACGGTTTACAAACATAGGAAGGTTACAAACATTTTAAAATGAATAACAATGAGAGACATTTGATCATTACGTTTTTAAATAACCCTAGCACTACGGACTGCACTAAGGGGTGCACAAAGGGGTATGCCCCTTTGTCGCGCCCCTTCGGCGCGCAACGCCTGGTGTTAAGGCGGGCTTTAACGGTCCGATTTTAATGATGTCATGGGGGGCGGATCTCATGATCGCAGCACTCACATCGCTGCTTCTTCTTCCCAGTTCCTGATGAAATTAAACTCTTTCTTTCATTTCTCCTCTCATGGCCGAGGGGTGTGAAGTGCTGCAGGGTGCACCGCGCGACACCTGGTGTTAAGGCGGGCTTTAACGGTCCGATTTTAATGATGTCATGGTCTTTTAAGGACTTTTCATGGGTAAGCTTGTTACTTTTTAAGTGCTAGCAGTTAGTTCTGTTTTAGTTTGGTAGGTTTGTTATATTTTAATTGTAATTTACTCATGGCTTTCTGAGGGTGCCCACACCTATTGCTCATTACAATAATCCTAATGCCATATTGCTTCCAAGTGACTTTTTTTGCAGGCTTTTCTGGTTGGCCCCATAGTAGTACATGTAAATATAATATACATGTTGTGATATTTTTACCTCAGAAGACTGCACATTGAATATTCTTTTTCATATAAAATATGATATAAATGCATAATTCTTAACTGTGTCCATGGAGGGTGGGGTTGGGTGCAAGGGTATAAGGTTTGCCTAAGGCACCTAATATTCTTGCACTGGCCATGAACTCCAGGGGAGGGGGTAAACATCTGAATGCTGGTGGGTGACAGTTCTTAAAGTTTAGGTCACTGGAAGGAGCTGGGCTTTTTTTGGCGGCTGGAGATAGAGACTGAATGAAAGCCCGGGGGGGGGGGGGGGGGGGGGAGGGAGCACAATAGTTGTTCACACTGGACAGCAAAAAAGCTAGCTCTGGCCCTGACCATTTTGATTGTCTTACTCTAGACCTCCTCTAGCCTCTCTCTATCCTTCTTTAGATACAGCCTCCAGAACTGAACACAATATTCTAAATGAGCATTGGCACCTTCTTTTTTCCACTGGTTATGCCTTTCTCTATTCAGCCTGTGATTCTAGCCATACTGTTTCACTACCTTGATATCATCGATGGAAGAGCAGCTTCATGGTTAGCGTAGCAGGCTGTGAAGCCAGGGTTCAAATCCCGCTGACACTCCTTGTGACCTTGGGCATGTCACTTCACCCATCCATTTTCTCTGATACGAACAGATTGGAAGCCCTCTGGGGTCAGAAAAATACCTACAGTACCCAACATAGTTAATGATGGCAGATAAAGACCATAATGATCCATCCAATCTACCCAGCAAGTTGCTTAGGATAATGACTGCTGCTCCGTGCAGGTTACCTCCATGCCTTCTGGTAAGAATAGCAACTGCTGCTCTGTGCAGGTTATCCCCAGGTACTAACTGCTTCCCATCCAGATATGTAAACTTTGGGTTTAATAGAGGTTATTTCATTTCTTCATTTCCATTCTCTAGCCATTAGGGATCCCCCATATTTGTCCCATGCCCTGTTTAATTCCATTACCATTCTCGTCTTCACCACCACTACCAGGAGAGCATTCCATGCATCCAGAACCCTTTCCATGAAGAAATATTTCCTGACATTGTTCCTCTTGGAGTTTAATGTCTGACCTCTAAGTTTACAACTTCATTTCCATCAGAAAAGGTTTGATTCATGTGCATCATTAATTCTTTTCAGGTATTTAAAAGTCTAAAACATATCTCCCTTGTCTCTTCTCTCCCACAGGGTATAGATATTTAGATCCTCCAGTCTCATCTCATAAGTCTTCCAGTGCAGACCCCACAGTATTTTAGCTGTCTTTCTCTGGACAGCTTCCATCCTGTCATATTTTTTTAGATGCGGTCTTAAAAACCGAACATAATACTACAGTACTCCAAGTGAGGCCTCACCAACGACCTTTTTTCTGCTAGTTATGTCTCTCCCTATGTAGCCTAGCATCCCTTTGGCCTAAGCTTCAGATCATCAGACTCTTATCTTCCCAAGGTCTCTTTCTCTGTCAATGCACTTCCCATTGCATACAGTTCTTTTGGATTACTGCACCCCAAATGCATGACTGCATTTCTTGGCATTCAATCCCAGTTGCCAAATCTTTGACTACTTCTAGAGCTTTCTTAGATCACTTCTCATTTTCTCTCCTCCAGGTGTGTTCACTCTGTTGCACATCTTAGTGTTATCCACAAAAAGACAAACTTTACCTTCTAACCCCTCAGCAATGTTGCTCACAAAGATATTACACAGAACTGATTTCAGAACCAAACCTTGAAGAATTTCACTTATCACGCTTCTGTCTTCAGAGTAAGTTCCATTTACCACTACTCACTGACATCTGTCAGTCAGTCAATTTGTAATCCATTCCACTCCCAGGCTTCTCATTTAATTTATGAGTCTCCTATGTAGGACCATATCAAAAGCCTTGCTGAAATCCATCAAGTTCTCTACCTTGATCTAATTCTCTAGACACCCAATCAAAAAAAACAATCAGATTTGTTTGACAGGACATTCTTCCAGTAAAACCATGTTGCCTCAGATCCTGCAACCCTTTGGATTGTAGATAGTTCATTATCCTTTCCTTCGTTAACTTTCCCACCACCAAGGTAAGGCTAATTGGCCTGTAGTTTCCAGCCTCCTCCCTGCTACCACATAAGTGAAGCAGATGTAACCCCCTGATGGGATACATAAAATGATGGCATAGGATTTTCCTATTTTGTAAGGGTTATCCCTTCCAAATTTGTTTGGGATGTTAAAATGGTCATGCAGATGATGAAGTAGATCTTAAGGGTAACAGAAGGATTATTGTATGACTCCCTTCTCTTCTTTCACTGACTGTACAGAGAGGATACCCATCAACTCCCCTCCATGAACGCTGAACCCATGCTTCAATTCAATGCTGGTTAAATAAGTGTGACAGATACTAGTATTTTCAAAATTCCAAACAATTAATTGTTGTGCAGCTGGTTTGTGCAAATTCTGATTCTGATCAAGACAATAAGTGCAGGACACAGGATTGGGTGTTAAAAATTAACTTTACTAATTTAGTGAAAAGGTAATCAACATCCAGGTGATATCAATGTCTGTACAACGAGTGTCCTTTCTCTATCTCTGTGTAAACTCTAAACTCCAGGCTCCTGGGGAAATCCTAACTCCCTTTACTTGAGAGCTTAGTAGTCCCCTACTCCTGCAAGGTCCCAAACTGCAACAGATTCCCTTTGAATTCTCACAGTCCTACCTGGATCCAGCCGACTTTACACAGTGACCCAACCTGCACCTGTATCCCATTCAAAGATCCTGTAGAGGGTCTTCCTTGATGCTCCTCAGCCTCTTATTTGTGGTTTTTCTTCTTATGAGCCTCCCAGAAGGAAAGGCATTAAATCACTCAAAATGAAAGAAGGGGTAAACAACAACCTCCCCTCACTTTAAACTGACTGTTTCAATATTTTCTGGGGCCACTGTCCCTGCAGCTCTTCACTGTCTTTGGAAGAGTACTAAGGGCTCAGTGACCTGGCCTATGGAACCAGGAGGGTAATCTTTCCTCAGAGCTCCAGCCTGTAACCCAGGCAAAATAATCCTTAACAGTGCCCAAATCCTTATAAATGCTCTTGAGTGCACAGGCAGGTGTTTTCCAAAAGTATGTAGGGTGAAGCTGTAGGCCTCACCACAAGGAAAGGGACCCATACCACTAGGGTTCCTACATTCCTCAAAACTCTCCTCTAGACTCCTCTTGAATCTAGCCCTAGTCCCCTAGTTATAGTAGGATCCACCCATTCAACTATCTCATGGAGGAGGAGCTGTAAAATGGTATTCCTTCTAGCTAGTTGTTTTTTTCTACAGGGACTAGGTGACATCTAGTGGTCAACCTATAGGGGTGCCACACACAGATGTGAAGCAAGATTACATTTGTATCCTAAATATATCAGAAATTCATGGGCTTCCAAGAAACAGCATTATACATGATATCCCAATTTACTTAGGAACTTAATGGTACATTCCTCCTCTTCAGTACCTTTCCTCTCACCGTTTATTTTCCCCTGGACCAACCTGAAAGGACAGTCTACATTCTCACAGTTTCTTGCAATAGTATCACACTCCCAAGCCTGTTAAGGATAGGTGTTCATCTTTTGCATACTTATATCAATATTTACATCCAATGGGGACCAAAATGCAACTCCCTGTTACATGGGTTACTCACACTTCTGTGGTCATCGACCTCTCTTACTATTTCCACTCCACCTTTCCTCCTGGTGCAGGTTCCTCAGACCACTGCACATCAAGAGATACTCTGGGGCATGCCTTGTCTTGGACTTGCCCCATACCTGAATTCATGGTTCAATTCCTCAGAAGGAGGATTGGCCTTCCTTTCACCTCCTAGTTACGCTTCGTCTTCACTTCCTTGTTAGTTCCTCGGGAGGAGGAAGAAACCCACTCCAACCACTCTATGGCCATGGGTCTCTCCCCTTGAAGGGAAGAGCCCCTAAAGGCCTATAGATCACATTTCTGGAAGTCCCAATAACCTACCCCTTATCTGGAAAGGCCAGGACAAAAGGAGAAAAACATGCATAAAGTTCTCTCTTTTATACCTTCCTCTACATTTGGTCAACCAATAGAAAAATCCCACAACTTAAGTGAACAAACACACCATTTCCCCACAATCACCTTATCCATTAAATACAATGCTCACTCTTATAAAATGCTATCTAGTGGCTTTTAGTAGTACCACAGACAAAAAACTTTTTTTTTTTGTCTGTTTAAATATCTTTATTCAAGAGCAAATAGTGCTCCAAGTGGAAATACAGAAACAAAGAGAAGGGTAATCATAACAAGTGCTGAAGATCCATACAAAATAAGCAATGCAGCCCATCACATAAGAGGCACGACCATATACACTTTTGCCCCTTTTTTCTCCCCTTCTCTTATATGCCCCCTCAAAACGTTTGAACATTTTTCCAAACAAGGTAACCATGAAAACCCCTGGGTCTCCCTTATCCAGATCCTCTTGTACAGCTTCCAGACTCAGAGTGCATCATATTTGGGGATCCTGTACCCAGGACTACAGCCACCCACACTTCTCCAATCTGGCAGCATTGTAGGGAGACACCCCCCCCACACACACACACACACACACACTTATTTCTGCCCTTTTGTGAGCTTAGAGCACTCAGATACCCATGGGGATACCCAGGGAAACTAGCAAGGTAGGCAAGTTCAGAAAAAAATGTAAAAAATGTCATTTGTTGAAAACCACTAAAAGGCCACAGGTTGGCATGTTGGCTTTGTGCGTATTATAAGATAGCTGAAAGTGTGATTTGGGGAAGTGTGTGCATATTTCCTTGAAGGTTTGGGTTTTTCTGATTGGGTGTGGAAAGAGAAGCGGGCTATAAAAAGAGGGAACGTTTTGGTGGGGTTTTGCCATTCCCCCCGCCCTTCCCAGTAAAGGGTGGGGGATTAGGGACCTGGAGTAAAGCCTGCGGGATGGGAAGCCCAGGAACCCTGCAAGGGGAGTGGGATCCTGAGGGGCTCTTTCCCTCAAACCCGAGGCTAAGAAGGAGTCCGCCTTTTTTCGTGGAGTTTGGTCCGGAGAAGAGAAGTATGAGACAGTGGCTGCGGAGTGGCAAGAAGTGTGTGTGTGGGGGGGGTGTTCTCCACCCCCCCCCCCCAGGGGAACTACTATGTAGCAAGAAGGAGAAGTGCAGGAGTGGAGTGAGTTCACAAAATTGTGAGTGCCCCATGGTGTCCTTTGATGTGCCAAGGTCCAGGGAACCAGCACAGAGAGAAAGAAGTGGTTTTCCTCCTTCCCCTGCAGAGTTTATTGGGGAGTGTAATGGAGAGGCCAGAGGTCTGAGCATGGAATGGAGTTTTTTTTCCTCCCGAGGAACTATCCAAGAGAGGGGCAAATTAGGAACACGAGCGGGGTGATTTCATGTTAAGGTATTGCCCCAAGATGCCCCTGATGCGCACTGTCCAGGGAAGCCTGCACCAGGAGGATGGTGATGTGGAGGTTAGAAAAAAAGGTCCAAGAACACAAGAGACATGAGTAATGCGATGGGAAAAGTGATTCTGTATTTGGTGCCGATTTAATGAGAGCTTTGTTATGGGTAGGTTTGAACAATACAGCCCTCCCTCACGACTGAGAGAGAAAAGGCAGTGGAGGGAGGAACAGGTTGACCTGTCTGCCCAGCAGTAGTGGTAATATTCACTGCTATGGAAGCCCATGGTTTTTCTGACTTGTTCAGTAACCATGAGACACCTTCTCATCCATGTACATAGTTTTGGTTGGCTGGATATTCCAAAAAAAAAACCAAAGTTTCCTGTTGGTTTAGAATTTGATAGAATGTGTCAGTCTCCATTATTATGCCAGCCTATTCCTATGGATGGACTCAGAGGTCCTGGAAGGGAGCGCGGGGATTCCTGCCCATCCTAACAGCACAAGTGAAATAGAGTTGTGTTAAATCATGCCATCAAAATAAAGATCCATGTCACCATTTATATGACCATTTTGAAGAACCAACAAAATGTATTTGGAGGGGACAACCACTGCACAACAGGGAAGTCCCATTCCATCATTTTATGTACCCAGCTGGGGGGGGGGGGGGGGGGGGGGTTTAAAGGTCCTTCAGCAGACCCAGCACTTCTCTGATCTCCCTTAGTATCCTGGGATGTATCTCATCCGGCCCCCATGGCCTTGTCCACTTTCAGTTTTCCTAGTTTCACTCAAACACTCTCTTCTGTAAACGGGTCGTACCTACACCACTCCCATCCTTACTCTTGCCAGCCAACAATGATAAGGTTTTCTTGAGTGAACACTGAACTGAAGTATGTGTTTAAGGGGGTGCCCATTTTCTGCCCTTAGGGAAATGTCCCTGCGCCTCACAAACATGCATTATGTGGCTTCAGCTGGTCTGAGTGCCCCCAGTATGACAGAGGTCGTATTAAACCTTGCCTGCTTATGATGCCAGTGTAGTGTCAGTGTGCTAAGGAGGAGCACCACTTCCCACTGAGCGGAGTATTAGGAGAGTATAAACCCCATGCTCCCTTGTGGAGCAGGGGGCAGTAAGGAGAGGATTCTAAGCTCTGGAGCCTTCACCCACTGAGGGGATTCATTAGGGCCTTTCTCCTACTGAGAAGGTCCCAACAGGTGTGAGTGCACAGAGAAGCATTCCAGGGTGTTCAGAAGAGAGAGAGAGAAAAGGAGGAGAAATCCTAGCCGAGTCTGGTGGACGGGTTTATGAGGAGGCCCTGGGGGAAAGGGCAGCCTGCCTGGGAAGGTCATTGGAGTCAGACTTTGTCATCTTCCATCAGCCCACAACTCCGCTGAGAGATCAGAGAAAGAGCAAAGGCTTGCAGAGGGAAGGATTACAGCTACCAATCAGGTACTGGGAAGGCCCAGGGAGGAAGAGGGTAACTTCCCCAAAGAGCTGACCTGTTTGAGGGAGAGTTAGGAAGAGACTGTGACTTTTGATTTGTACTGTGGATTGTTGTTACAGTGTTGGTGCACTCTCCCAGATATGCTGTTTTTTTAACTTTGTGTTTGGCACCAGTAAAGTTATTTTCTGTTGAACAAAAGTGCTGGACTGAGGAGTGACTTTTGGTGTGACTGACTGGTGTGAAGAAGATTGCCCAGAGTGAGTAAACCCTAAGAGCCTTGAAAACTTGTGCATTTTCTCCCCCTGTGCGGGAACCCCAGGTATGGTCAATAGCCCTCCCCTATGTGCCCCCTTGCCCAGGCCCACAACGGGACAGGGGCTACAAATATTTCTCCACTCCTTGTTCCTTATCGTCCTATAATCTTAAAATGCCACCCCTGGCCTTCTTCTTTTCTCAGATATATGTGAAACATGCTTTGCCACTTCCGTTTTTCTCTTTGACGATCTTTTCTTCCATGCAAGCTTTTGCTATTCTGATTTCTTCCCCTTCAGCTTCCCTTTTTGAGTTCCTTTGTATATTTTGAATGCTGATTTTTATTTTCTCAGCAGCCACCTCCTTGGAGAACCAGATTGGTTTCCTTTGTCTCCTTTTTCACATAAAAGTTTGTTGCCTTTATTATGGCTGCTTTTAATTTAGCCCACTGTTGTTCCCCTTCAACCATTTCCTCCCAGCCTTCTAGCTCTTCCTCAGGGTGCACTACCATTTTATCCAAGTCTTATTTTTTTAAATCCAGGACTTTGACCTTCGTGTGACTTCTCTCCCTCTTGGCTGAATGTAATCCACTGACCAGTTATAAAAGGTGGAATATACATTAAAATTAAATAACAACCCCGCCTCTTCCCGTTCTCCCCCCCTCCAGATTTGTTATCTAGCTGTATGATGGTGTTATTATGTTTTGTTGAAGCCACTATCACCCCAAGGTCTACCACCACCTGGTTTGTGCACATCAGCCTTCTGCCCAACACCTCTAAACTGAATATTCCTTTCTTGGATCTGTGCACCCTAAATGCTTGACTTTGCACTTTTTTGCACTGACACTTGACTGCCAACAATTCAACCATTCTTCGCACTTTGTAATAACACGTCTTACCCTGTCTACTTCCTCAGGGGTGTCCTCTCTGTTGCAGACCTTTGTGTCATCTGCAAAAAGGCAAACCTTTCCCTCTAACCCCTCTATAATATCACTCACAAAGATATTGAACAGAACTAATACCAGGACCTGAGGCACTTCACTAATCCCTTTCCTCTCCTCAGAGTGAATTCCATTTACTACCTCTGTCACCTCTCACTCAACCAATTTCTAATCCAGTCCACAACCTTGGTACCCACTCCCAGGTTACTCAGATTATTTATGAGTCTTCTATGTGGGACAGTAAGCTTTGCTGAAATCCAATAAACCACATTCATCTCATGTCCTTGATCTAATTCTCTTAGTCACCCAAACACAAAAAAAAAAATCAATTTGATTTGTTTGACACAATCTGCCTCTGGTAAACCCATACCACCTAGAATCTTGCAGGCCACTGGAAGCACAGAGGAGCATTAGATACTAGGATAGGAGGGTACAGCCTGAGATTGGGTAGGCGAGGTGGCATTGCATCAGGATTACTGGGCGACTAGATCGGCCTTGTGGACCGTGTCTGCCATCATTTTTTGTGTTTCTGTGTTTCATGGATTTTAGGTTGAATATTGACATTTGTGAGCACGAAGACGTGGACTTGAGTCTTAATCTACCCATTGTGCTTACTGGAGAAATGGCAATGATTCCTGGCTTGGGTGCTTATCACAGGTGCATTCGCCTTGGTCCTGGCTACAATCAGGTACTTTTAATTGCCAAGTTATTGCTCTGACAAACATCCATTATCCCCCAAATTCCAACATTTAATCATTCTCGGGGTCATTTAAATCCAACTAGAAGAGGTGCACCACTGCAGCCCTGGAGGACCACAAAACTGGTTCTCAGGGTCTCCATAAAAACATTATTCAGTAATCAGTAGTTGCACACATGTTGTCTAAGAACCAAGTTCATTTGCATATCTCCATGAAACCTTTTGCCTCCAGCCATGCTATTCATAACACCCATAATGCATGTGTTTCATTGCTTTTTATGTACTTTGGTACTTTCATGAAGCTTTCACAAAACCCATTACTGTCTTGCCAGTATGCTTTGTTGAAAGGGCACACCACACACTGTAGTTAAAAGAAAGCTGTCCTTTCTCTGTATTGTGCAATATTTGTCACATGTAATACTTGCCCTATATCAATTATGTTTTTACAGCTAAGTCATTATCATTTAAATTCTTAAAGTAGTTTCTTAGCAACTTCCCTGACTGTGTGGGTGCAGCCACAATCCTCAGTTACCACATGCTCTCAGGTTCGGCTTGCTCCATATTGGCTATGATATCACAAGTGACATCATACACACTGAATGAAATGATAGGTTCATTTCGTGTGAGGCCATGTGTGACACTGTTTCAAGTACAACTGCTCATAGGAGCTTAAAGAAATTGTAGGGGAGCATCTTAAAGAATTTCAAAGTAGGTGGCCTAGCAATAAAATCTTGAATTGACAGAAGGCGAGTGTTCATTCCTGCTGTGTGTATCAGAGAAGTAACAGTAGCTGCATCTTTCTTTTAAAGAATTTCCTGGTCTCTGTATTAATTGTGTTAAAATTATTATTGGACAATGTTTAATTATCAATTTAAAATGGTCTAAATAGTAATTTGTTCTGCTCTAAATATCCATACAGTTTTTAGTGAAATCTCTAGTTTCCGTTGATTTAGTTCAATTGTATTTTAATGCTTCTCTCTTTCTAAATATACAAAATACAAACTATTTTCTCTGATTACTCTTCTACCACAGCTTTCAAGAGATAAATCCTTAAAGTCTGTCACACGCTCCTCCCTCTGCTAAAGGTATTGTCTTCCATGTGTCACACTCTCACTGCCGCATATTTGCTACTGTTCATCAGTGGATAGGTCTTCTTTATTCATTGCTGCTGCTGCTGCTGCTTCTGCTGCTGTTCAAAATCTTCAGAAGGTGGGGGTGGTTGGGTTTTAATGGTGCATGCTCGCTTTTAGCCCTGTTAAAAAGATGTATTCCTGGGGAGGTGGAGGAGAGGAAAAGTGTGTTGAGGTCAAGAGGAGAAAAAACAACGCACGCTTGGCATCTCCAAAAGTATGCATACTATTTCACGCCTCCCCCTTGGCCAGTGGAAAGCACATGGGCACATTTGATGGCTCATTTTCAGAGAAAAATGATCCGCAGACATGTGGTGCTAGTCCTTTGCAACTAGGCAGGATATTTTGAAATTATCTCCTTCATGGGCTGAGGTTTTATATGCCACAGGACCCTAAAACTGGGCCTGGCCACTAGATGGACCCTTGGAGAAATTCTGGGAGGGAATGTACTTGGCCTATGCTTTTGGAATTTGAGTGCTGTACCATTGTGACAAGAGGTTTCTCATGGGGATTTGTATATCTCTTTAAGTTGTGGTGTGAAGGAGAGCCTCTAGGGGGAGTGTGCCCTGGCTCACACTGGATTGGAGAAGAGAACGGGAGAATATGGTAGAAACCAACAGGCCGATGCAATACCGTGCGCTCAGGCTTATGCACAGGTTAACATGCGGTTGGACGCACGTTTTGGACGCGCATCCATAACCCCTTATGCAATAAGGGGATTAGCGCATCCAAAACGCATATCCAAACCAATGTATAGCTAATAGCGCTCATCACATGTAACTGCCATGTTGATGAGGCTATTAGCTATTAGCCCCTTAAGTAAAAAATGAAGGTATGCCCAACACGCATATTTTTACCCTCAAAAATTAACACCAGCCCTGGAGCTGGCGTTAAGTCTTGAGGAGTCACAAAAGTTAACAGAAAAGCAGAAAATACTGCTTTTCTGTAGTTCCTCCAACTTAATATTGTAGCGATATCAAGTCGTAAGAACCAAAAAAAGGAGTAACATAAAAAAAATTTTTTGTTTAAATGTTTTGCTGGCGGTCAGGTTAGAAAAATGGACACTCGTAAAACTGAGTGTCCATTTTCCTAACCTGCGCACAGCCACTTCTCCTGGGCATTCAATGCCATGGATGCACAATTTATCCCTAGCACATCCTTTTTAGCACGGCGGCTCATTTGCCTATTGTATGATTGTGGGTGTATTAAAAAAAAGTGAATCCAGTTTGGATGCACATTTTTAGCGTACCAGTATTGCATCAGCCTGCTGGAGTAAAGACAGAGTGGGGGCATTTCAGCTTTCTTGCAGCTAGTAGCAGGTATCCAGCAGGTATCATGGCTCCAGAAGATGCAAAATATACTCCTGGGTAATACTACTGAGCCTCTTGGAAGTAATCCTGGATTTTAAGTGTGGGGAACTCCATTCCTGTGATCAGAGAGGACAATGTAAAAGGATTTGTGAGAACGGAAGGCTATTTTGTCTGAAAAAGGATGGACTAAGGCCTAGTTCCTCTGTTGAAGGAGATGAACAGAGAGGTGATGATGTTATGCTAAAACAGATTATTAGTTTAGGAAAAATGTGTTTTCTTATTGTCCTTGTGGCTGCTACTGATGCTGTAAGAAACTTGTGTACCCTGAGAAATTGTTGTGTCCGTCGGTGCCCGACGCCCTCTCTCTGCCCTCCTTACCTCTTTGGCGCCTCCCTCTCCATCCGCGGGAAGGTTGGCTGCTGCGACGTCCATTTGCCGAGGACCCTCCGGCGTCCCCGGACCAGCTCGACGCTGCAACCGCCATGTTTCCTGGAGGCCTAGGGGCGGCGCACGGCCCCAATTGAAGTACTGGCATTGGTGCGAACCTCGGGGGCGTCCCCCGAAGATAGCGTCACCCGCGATGGATATTTAAGGTCTCAGAATTTGCTAACACATTGAGTTAGCAAGGGTTTCGCTACCTAAGCTACTCTGCCTCCTCGGACTTACCAGAGGTACCCGCTCCTCGGGGGCCTTGCTCTCTCTTTGTTTTTCAGGCGACAGTCTGGAACCGGTACTCGCTCCTCCAGGGCCCTGATCCCAGACTTGCTTTGTATACTCTTCTGCCTGGAAGTCATCACTACCAATTATATCAGCCACATGAGTGAGTTACCATCTTTCTCTCTGAGCTTTCCCTGGAATCAGGTACTCGCTCCTCGAGGGCCTATACTTTCCAGCTCCTGGGCTTCATTGGGACGTTGTGTGAGTGTTACCATCTGCATACTCTGCCTACTCACTAATTTTCAGTCTCTCTTCAGCTCAGCCTCCAGGGATCGCTGTTCCAGTATCTGAGGGACTACAGCCCAGCCAGGCTTACCCTGCTCGAATGACTGTAGCTGGTTCTGCTTTAGTGGACTTGAAGCAAGGCAGCAGATCATTGGCTGAATTTGCCATAGAGTTCAAAACTCTTGCGGCAAAACTTTGCTGGGACCCCAGATGTCTCAAGACACTCTTCTGCAGAGGCCTGGATAACCGTTTGAAGGACAAGCTGGCCGCTCACCAAATACCTGACTCGCTGGACGAATTAATAGCCTTACCTACTCAGATTGATCTATGCCTCCGGGACAAGGTGAAGGAACTCCGGCCTAGGGTGTTACCTGGGTTGAAACAGGCCAGTGCTGTCTCTACACCTCAGATGGTTCCAGTAACCCCTGCTGCTGATACTGATGAACCTATGCAACTTGGTCGTGGACATTTGACTACCAATGAGAGAAGATTTCGGAAGAAGAGTGGCCTTTGCATGTACTGTGGTCAGTCCGGCCACGATCTCTCTACATTTTCTATTCATCCGAGAGCACAAACGGGCCAAAGTCCTACAGGAGGACTATTCTTGGGCCTCACTGCACCCTCTCCTTCGCTCTCTCTCCCAGTCTCCTTGACCTATGGACCAGTCTCGGTTCAGATTCCTGCCCTGGTGGACTCGGGGGCAGGAGGCAACTTCATTCTCAGACGTCTAGTGGAATATTTGAGGATTCCCTTCATCAAGTTGAAAAACCTACTACGATTATCCTCCATTTATGGAGAGCCCTTACCGAGAGATGTTACTTGCCAAACTGAATCAGTTACTCTCCGCACCGGAGCTCTTCATACGGAATCGCTCTCCTTCTTCGTTCTAGAAAAAGCTGTGCACCCCATCGACCTGGGGTTACCCTGGTTGCAAGTGCACCAACCCCAATTCGACTGGGCATCTCTGGATTTCTCCCACTGGGGCTCAGAATGTCATGGGAAATTCCTTAAGGAGATATCACCTATTATTGCCAGACCTGCGACTCCAGCAGTACCGGGCCTGCCGCTTCAATGCACCGCCTTTGGGGATGTCTTCTCCAAGGAAATAGTTGATATTCTTCCTTCACTGGAGCCTTATGATTGTGCCATTCAACAGAAGTCTAAGACTGAGTCTCCGAAGGGACAGGTGTACTCTCTCTCTCAGCATTCGAGAATAAAGCAACATTGGAAGAAAATCTCCAGAGGGGCTTTACTCAACCATCAGAGTAGCCAGCTGGTGTGGACATTTGCCTTGGGAGAAAAGAAGACAATGCAATAACCAGCGAATGTTCTTCAATACCTCGAGATGAAGACAATGTACTAACCAGTGAATGTTCTTCAATACCTCAAGACGAAGACAATGCACTAACCAGTGAATGTTCTTCAATATCTCATGAGGAAGACTATACATTAATCAGTGAATGTCCTTCAATATATCAGGAGGAAGAAGATACAACTCTTAGGGGTAGATTTTCAAACTATGCGAATAGGCCTACTTTTGCTGGCGCATCAGGCGCAAGCAAAAGTACGCTGGATTTTAGTAGATACGCGCAGAGCTGTGCGTATCCACTAAAATCCTGGATCGGCACGCGCAAGGCTATCAATTCTGTATAGCCGGCGCGCGCCGAGCCGCACAGCCTACCCCCGTTCCCTCCAAGGCCGCTCCGAAATCGGAGCGGCCTCAGAGGGAACTTCCTTTTGCCCTCCCCTCACCTTCCCCTCCCTTCCCCTACCTAACCCACCCACCCGGCCCTGTCTAAGCCCCCCCCTTACCTTTGGCATAAATCCCCGCGCGTCAGCGGGCCTCCTGCGCGCCGGGACACGTCCTGGGGGCGGGTCTGGAGGGCGCGGCCACGCCCCCGGGCCGCCCCGGGCCATAACCACGCCTCCGGGTCCGCCCCCGAAATGCTCCCGGCACACCCCCTAAACGCCGCGCGGTTCGGGCCCGCCCCCGACACGCCCCCGACACGCCCCCCTCGGAGAACCCCGGGACTTACGCGAGTCCTGGGGCTCTGCGCGCGCCGGTGAGCCTATGTAAAATAGGCTCACCGGCGCGCAGGGCCCTGCTCGCCTAAATCCGCCCGGTTTTGGGCGGATTTAGGCGAGCAGGGCTCTGAAAATCCGCCCCTTAGTGAACTATTTTCAATATCTCAAGACTCACTTATCTTCAGTACTGAAGACGAATTAGAACTCAAAATCACAGAGATTCTGGATGTTCGTAAAAGAGGCAAGACTTTTAAATACCTTCTAAAATGGGAAGGTTTCGGCCCCAAAGTGATCTCTTGGGAGCCTCAGACCAATATTCTGGATAAAGAGATGTTTCGTCAGTTCCACCTCACGCATCCTTCAAAACTTAAGCCTGGTACCGGAAGAGGAAGTTGCCCTTTGAAGGGGGGGTACTGTTGTGTCCGTCGGTGCCCGACGCCCTCTCTCTGCCCTGCTTACCTCTTTGGCCCCTCCCTCTCCATCCGCGGGAAGGTTGGCTGCCGTGGCGTCCATTTGCTGAGGACCCTCCGGCATCCCCGGACCGGCTCGACGCTGCAACTGCCATGTTTCCTGGAGGCCTAGGGGCGCACGTGCGGCACGGCCCCGATTGAAGTACCGGCATTGGCACGAACCTCGGGGGCGTACCCCAAATTTGACATCACCCACGACGGATATTTAAGGTCTCAGAATTTGCTAACACATCGAGTTAGCAAGGGTTTCGCTACCTAAGCTACTTTGCCTCCTCGGACTTACCAGAGGTACCCGCTCCTCAGGGGCCTCGCTCTCTCTTTGTTTTTCAGGTGACAGTCTGGAACCGGTACTCACTCCGCGAGGGCCCTGATCCCAGACTTGCTTCGTATACTCTTCTGCCTGGAAGTCCTCAGCTACTATCAGTGAGTTACCATCTTTCTCTCTGAGCTTTCCCTGGAATCAGGTACTCGCTCCTTGAGGGCCTATACTTTCCAGCTCCTGGGCTTCATTGGGACGTTGTGTGAGTTTTACTATCTGCATACCCTGCCTACTCACTAATTCTCAGTCTCTTTTCAGCTCAGCCTCCAGGGATCGCTGTTCCAGTATCTGAGGGACTACAGCCCAGCCGGGCTTACCAGCTCACTACTGCCATCTCTGGTGGTTCAGTATACTGTCTAAATAAAAGAACTAGTGTGTGTTTGTCTCCTAATTTGAGCCTGACTGGTGGTCCCTCTCGGGATCTTCCCCCAGGGGCGTGGTCATCTGCCACTGGCCCAAGGATCCACCCACTACACTCCTAAATAAATAACAGAAAAATAACAGAAACCAGTGATTTTTACAGGATTTTACTCTGACGGCTAGTAACCCCAGAACTGTGACATAATAAGATTTGTTTGGCGATACCTTTTGGAACTAAACCCTCCTTTTTTTCAAGGCGTGGGTTTGAAAGAGGCCATTATTAATTATGGAAGAAGTTGGGGAGCAGTCAAAGGGGGTCACAGAGGGAAAAGAGGTGTTTGGTGTCCAAATACAGCTTTTGCCTCTGTGCCAGGTCTACTACACCAACTGCTCAATTTTTGTTTTGAACCCACATAGAGAGACTGTTGCTCAGTTGACAAACAGGCATGAACCCTGCTATAATTTTACATACCCTGTAACATATATAGCTTTTATTGTCATGTTGTAGGGATTATTCTGCAAAATGTGATCCTCTGTTTGTCCCTTACAAATAATGCTGTCAACCCTATCCAGTAATTTTGAAGTCTTTACCCCATGTCCGTCTGTTATGGGCCAACATACTTAATTGCATTAAATATTGTGTGTTCTCTCTTGTAAAACACTGCATTGATGCCCAAAGGGCATTAAACCCGGTGTTTTGCAGGAAATAACACCAATGCATTGCCACCAGCAACTACTGCAAGGCACCTGTGGACCGATTCCCCCCCCATCCCTTCTGACAGAAGATGTCCCTGTGGACTGCGACCTCTCATGTCCCCTGCAAAATCCTGCAGGCCAATGACTGCCCCCCTTGATGTTGAATCCAGGCCCTTCCATGAGTTGAATCCCCCACCCCCCTCATCTGCTCCATCAGCTGC
Organism: Rhinatrema bivittatum; assembly: GCF_901001135.1. Classification (NCBI taxonomy): domain Eukaryota; kingdom Metazoa; phylum Chordata; class Amphibia; order Gymnophiona; family Rhinatrematidae; genus Rhinatrema; species Rhinatrema bivittatum. The sequence continues at coordinate 109,438,849 of NC_042618.1, forward strand.
TGTCAAAAAGCTAGGCGCAAGAGAGAGCATGGTGCAGAGGCCTCTTCTGCCCGTGGTGGTAGTGGGGTGAGAGCAGGGAGCTCGGCTCATGTGGGCCTTGCTGCCAGCAAGTAATGCAAACACTTAACTAGTCTTCAGGTTACCAGAGGGATAAAACAAATACCACTGAATATTAATAATGAGCTCCTTTGCTTGATTTGCCAGGTGACACGATTCCTTAACATTTTTATTATATTAATCCATGTTAACTTTGTGTTAACACGGACGATTGCACAAGTGCATTAAGGCTAATTCAGCATTCACACATGTTAAGCACTTGTTTAACATGCATTACTGCTACATTAACCTTAACACAGTTTGGTACATTGACCCCTAGGTGATGGAGTGAAACTCCTGAACCATAATCTTTAATAACGTGGGCTTTCTGTCACACTTAAAATCCTCTAATGTCTAAATGCATTTTTCAAATATATTTCAATGGAAAAGTGATTACATCTTATGTAGAATATATTACTATATATATCATAATCAAGAGATGTATATGCTACGCAGATTTATAATTAGATCAGATGTATGTACTATATAAATTTTCTGACAGTATATTCATCTACTGTAATGCATGTCCTTATATAGTATATGAATCTTCTTATACAGTGTGAGATATCCTTATCTGGTATATAAATATCCTGACTATGTAATCTTCCTGATATAGTACTGTATACTGAATAACCACAGGATAGCTGAGATTAGTTTCATAGATATAGCATTTTAAACTCATGCATAGCCAGTCCGTAATCTAAACTATTTAAAAAATGTAGTACAGTTTGAGCCAGATTTTCAAAAGGTTACGCGCGCCGGACCTATTTTCGAAAGGCCCGGCGACATGCGTAAAGCCCCGGGACGCGTGTAAGAACCGGGGCTTTACAAAAGGGGCGGTCTGGGGGTGGTGCAGGGGTGGGGCCAGAGGCCTCTGCACAGCCGCTGGGCCGGGGATTGCGTGCTGGCAGTCGGCCGGCGCGCACAACTTACTTCAGAAATCATCAAAGGTAGGGGGGAAAGGGCGGGGGAGGTAGGGGAAGGGAAGGTGGGGTGGGGTGGGGGGTAAGGAAGTTCCCTCCAAGGTCACTCCAATTTCGGAGCAGCCTGGGAGGGAACAGGGGAAGGCAGCACCCCCTTGCTCGCACCGACCCTGGATTTTATAACTTGCGCACGCCTGTGCACGCATGTTATAAAATCGGGCATACATGTGCGCATGCCGGGTAGCGCGTGCGCGCATGTTATAAAATCTACCCCATTAGCTATTAAATTAGGTAGAATAAAATAATTTATAGTTAAGGTGAAGGTGATATTGTAATACTTTACAATACAATAGAAGATAGTGATTTCTCAGAAAATGAGGAGGAATATGGCTGGGTTTGAGGTGGCCATGTGGAAATGCTGCTCTGAGTTCTGAATTTGCAATGTCTGTGAATTTAACGTTTACAAGTGGAGGCTGATAGAGCTGACTCCTGATGCAGGGACTTCACAAGGGGAAGGCAATAAAGGGCAACTGTCCTGCGTGCCAAGTCGGGGAGGGGGGGGTGTGCCAGGCCTCTATTTTGAATCAGTCTGTGAGCATGCACGTCTAAAAGAGAAGGAGGGTGCACCCTACCTTGTTGCTATGTCTGACTATTGCAAAGCTTGATAGGTAAATGATCTCTGCACAGTGTATTGTGCTGGTATTCTCCATGTTCTTACCTTACGTTTTGTCCGTTATCTAAATAACCGAAAGGTTTAAAGATTTAAGAGAGAGCAGTTGTGTAAATGCACATACAGTGGATGGATAGATAATATCTGTGTTTAATCCAAATACTTATTATATAATTTGTCATTAAACTATTTGTGGTATTAAATCCATTACAAAATCATGCCAATTATTTATGGTACCAGGTTCTCAGTGAGATCTAAAAACCGATCTGCTTTTTGGAATATCCACAATAAATGAATATTAATCCAATGCAGAGATCATTTTCTAAAAAAAAGAAAAAGTGCCAGTTTGAGGCCAGCGATGGGCTGCAATGAGGAAAAAGAAGCAAAACTCAGCAAGGTAACAGGTTGGAACCTGATAGAAAATCTCCACTGATCAGATGTCTTTGTGTATGTATGATGTTGGGCAGGGGTTCTGAAACTATAGCTTGAGGACCCGATGTGGCCCATGGCTGAATTTCATCTGGTCCTCGGTGGTAATAGCAGGAGGAGCTTGATCCGGCTCACAGCAGCAATGACAAAAGGAGCTCAATTTGGCAGGAGCACATTCTGCTGCTACCACCAGTTCAGATACTTGAAGTCAGACGTGCAAGTGGCAACCCTTCAAAGCAACATGGGCGGGGCCATACTGGGGCAAGGCCACCACTGATTGGCTGTGTTATGCATTGCTGGCATTACCGAGCCATGGGTTCTGCCAAGAATGACAGGGAAAGTTAGGTAAGGATGGTAGTTCCTGGAGTTCCCAACCACATCTCTCCATCTGTTTGGAGTTGTGGTGAAGAAGGCATGGACATTGTCCTCTAAGGATGCAGGCTTAGGAGGCACAGGGTGCAGAGATCTTCATTATTATAACCCAGATACCAAGTCCAAGTGACTGTCCCTGGATTTGGGTCTCCATACGGGGTTGTTTTGCCCATACCACTGGTCTGATATGCTGCAAGAGAGACAAGAGAGAGGATGGAGAAAGGGGTGAGAAAGGGGAAGTAGAAAGGGAGCGAGAGTATATAGGGGCTGAGAGTGAGAGAGAATGCACCACACATATAAACACCCCTTCCTGCTATCCATCCTTCTACCCTCCTGCCCCCTTCTTCCTTAGATGGGTAGATATTGGGGAAGGGAGTGTGGCAGGGTTGCCAACTTTGGAGAAATCTAAAAATATTATTACTGACACTCTTTCTGTCACACCCCTACACCACTGGGAACCTTGCCCCGTACCTTGGGTGCACATGTACCGAGGAAGAGGTGTGTCAGCTGTGGCCAGCAGCATCGGGCCGTATGTGGAGTCGGAAGCGCTGGGCTGCATGCAGAGTCAGTGGCACTGGGTCGCATGAGAGATTGGTGGCGTTTTGCCACATTGGAGCATGGCAGATTGTTGCGTGGAGCTCAGGCAAAGCAATGGAAGCAGGCAGGATGAGCCCGGCCAAGGGGGTGAGTGCGGCAGTCTGTGGGAGTAGCCTGTGGACCGCCAAACGTAACATTCGTGTTGTAAGAACAAAGCTAATTTGTATAACTTGGTTATGCTGAATATCAGACTTGTTTGTGGCTCTTTGGGATCAGAGTTTAGAACCTCTAATTTATGACATTCAAATTGCACCAATACCTCTTTCTAACAGCCAGCAAAGTCAAAACGAAGGTAGCTGATGTGCAAAAATGATGCACAGGAGTAAATCTCCTCTGGACAGAAACAAATATCTCCTGAGGAAGCTAAATATCCTTATTGCAGACTGAAGAAAATATCATGGATCTCTGCATCTATCCAGATATGAAGTCATTTACATATCAGGCTTTGCAATAGTCAGCAATAGTGGAACACAAAGAAGAATAGCTAGCGAAGCTGAAAAAGACAAGTAAAAAAAGCAGAACAGCAAAAGCTAAAGTGAAAGAAAGGATCACCAATGAGATAAAGTGAGGTGACAAAACCATTTTTCAGATATAGCAGGGAAAGAAGGAAGGCCAGAAGTGGTATTGTAAGACTGAAAGGAGGTAAGGAGCTATGGATGGAAAAAGATTAGGAAATAACAGAAATACTTCAATTTGGTGTTCACTAAAGAAGGCCCTGGGTGAGGACAGTTGCTGGTTGACAAGAGTATGGATGAATGTGGGGTAGATATAACCCCATTTATACAGGGAGGAACTAGCAAAACTGAAAGTGGGCAAGGCGATGGGGACTGGATGAGGTACATCCCAGGGCAGTAAGGGAGTTCAGAGAAGTACTGGCGGGTCCACTGAAGGACCTGTTCAATAGAAGCCTAGATGGAATCAGTGCCATAAAATTAGAGGAGGATGATTGTGGTCCCACTTCACAAAAGTCTTAGCAGGGAGGAGGCTGGAAACTGCACACCGGTTAGCTTCACCGTAGTGGTGAGAAAATTATTGGAGACTTACTGAAGGAAAGGACAGTAAACTATCTACAATCCAGTGGGTTGCGGGATCCAAGGCAACATGAATTTTACTAGAGGAATCCAACTGATTTTTTTGTATTAGCCAACTAGAAAATTATATTAAGGACAAGCACTTGATGCGATTTACATTGATTTTAGCAAAGCTTTTGATACAGCCTGGATAGGAGGCTCATGAATAAAATGAGAAGCTTGAGAGTGGATCCCCAAGGTGATGGAATGGATTATAAATTGGTTGAAGGATTGATAATAGAAAGCAGTAGTAAACGGAACCTACTCTGAGGAGAGCTGAGTGATAAGTATAGTGCCTCAAGGATTGGTTCTGAGGCAGATTCTTTTTAATATCTTTGTGGTCAATATTGCAGAGGAGGATAGATTGAAAAGTTTGTCTTTTGCAGATGATACTAAGATCAGCAACAGGGTGGACAGGCCTGAAAGAGTAGAGAGAACAAAAGTGATCTAAGCTTGAGGAGTGGTTGGTTTGGCAGCTGGGATGCAATGTCAAGAAGTCTAGAATCATGCATTTGGGGTGCAGACATCCAAAGGAGCTGTTCATGATGGGGTGGCAAAAGAGTGATGTGAACAGACCGAGATAGAGACCTCGAAGTGACAGCGTCTGATAATCTGAAGATAGCGAAGCAGTGTGACAAGGCAGTGTCTTAGGCCAGAGGGATGCTGGGCTGCATAGAGAGAAACATAACCAGCAGAAAAATTGGAGGTGGTAATGCTCCTGTGCAGGTCATTGGAGAGGCCCCAGCTGGAGTACTGCAGTATTGATTTCAGTGCTTGAGATTGCATCTCAAAATGTCTAGAGACAGGATGGCAGTGGTTCAGAGAAAGGTAACCAAAATGTTATGGGGTCTGCACTGGAAGACCTATAAGAAGAGACTGGAAGACCTAAATATGTATATCTTGGAGAGGAGAGACAGAGGAGATATGATACAGTCTTGTAAATACCTGAAAGGTGTTGATGATGCACATGAAGAAAACTCGTTCAGTGGAAAGGATGCTGTAGAACTAGGAGTCATGCAGGGCTGGTGCAAGAGTATTCAGTGCCCTAGGCAAACTTTCAGTCATGCACCTCCCTCCCCCATCTTACATCCGGCACAGTGCTCCCTTATTTGGTGGACTGAATCTCGCATAGCACTTCTCTAGGCCTTGTGCTGGATTTTGCCATCCCTAAAATTCTGCCTAATGGAAGCACCAGCCTGGAGTCATGAAATGAAACTCCAAGGTGGTAGACTCAGGATCAACGTCAGGAAATATTTCTTCACAGAAAAGGTGGTGAATTCATGGAATGTACTCCTGGAAGAGGTGGTGAAGTAAAATATTGTAATGGAGTTCTCAAGGGCATGAGATAAACACAGAGGATTCCTAGTGGCTAGAGGATGGGCATAAAGAAATGGGGTAACCTATGGTTACTTCAGGTTTACATTTCTGTATGTGGGAAACCTGCACAGAGTGGCATTTATAACCCTAACAACTTGCTGGGCAGACTGGATGGACTATTTAGGCCTTTATCTGCTGACATTTAAATATGTTACAATTTAGCTTTGTCAGGCATTTGAGCAGAACACAATTCTATTAAATGTTAATTTTTTTTTTAAATAAAAATTCTTCTTTCTTTCCTGTTTGTCTGTTAGTACTCACTTGGTTTCCCCGATTCTTTGATGAGATAGTGGATTCCATCAGTGGAAGGAAGGTAAAACGGTTTTTATGTTATTCTAAATGGGATTACATGAGTACATGTTAAACTAATGTAAAATACCTCAGCGACTGTAGATTTCTTGAATTTTGTTTATTATGCTCCATCTTTGGATATCCTTACAATCCCAAATCTTTGTTCATTTTTCTTCCTATATGTTTCTCAGTAGGGAATGAGGAGACCATGCCAAGTAGGGAAAAAAATCCCAGCAGTTTAGAGTCTAAAAGTGACCAGTTCACTCCTGCCATAAGGAATAGACTGAGCCAGTCCTAGTTTTACTTTAGGGCATCTGTGACTTGTAAACCTTAGAAAAAATGGAACTGCCAAATCCGTAAAGTCAATAGGTAAAATCAGACTGCCTCAGCCTGTGTTTTATGACATAGGGCTCCGAGTTTCCTCTTAATTACGCTGTCCTGAGCTAAGGTTAAGGTAGCTGGCAGCTGTGCAGAGTCCTCTTGAAGTAAAAGTGCATAAAATACTGCACCCTGAGGTGAGCACCACCTGGCATTCGCCTGAAGTCGCCCTCTAGAGGCTTTGACAGATCTGCCGCACCTAATTATTAGCACATTTGTCATTCACGCTGCCTTAGGCACTGGTGTAACGACTTTTTTTTTTTTTTACTCGGCAGAGGTGGGGGATAACACTTCCCAGTGGCAGAACTGAAAATAAAGCAGAAGCAGGTTGCGAAAGAGTTGCACGTCCCTTTCTCAGAGCGCTTGCCGGTGGCGGCCAGCAGAGGGCAGTCGGGCGCCGCGGTTTCTGTCAGCTCGGGAGGGAAAGGGAAAAGAAGCGGCGAGGAGAGAAGGGAAGGGAAGGGAAGGGGGTAGGCGGGGCTGTGAGCACCATTGAGTTTTTCATTCCCCCCCTCCCAGGCCGGGCTCGTGCTCCGTGCCCGTGAGGAGGAGAAGCCGAAGAAGGGAGAGGGGAGGCGCGCATGAGGGGGCGGCAGCGCTCGCTGCTTCTCCGACGCTGCTGGAGCTGCTCTTCCGCTGGGGAGCGTGTTCCGGGCTGGAGAGATGAGGAGGCGCTGAGGCGGCAATGGGCTCCCGGGCACTTCTGCTCGGGCTTCTGTTGCTGGCCGCACCGCCGGCCTGGGCAGGTGAGTGACCTACCGATCTTGCGAGGCCGGGCTGTGGGCGCTGTGTTTTTTTTTGGGGGTTATCCTCTTGTCTGCGATTTCAGTTGCAATCGCTTCGGAGCAGAGGTTGCTGTTGCTTCCAAAGGGCCAGATATACCAAAAGGCTCCCCTCCCCATGTTGTGCCTTTGGGGAAAATGCTTAGCATATCTGGCCCCTGGGGTGAGCAGAGCTGGCGGTGCTGGGGCTGGATCGCGATCCTCGCTAGATCGGTTTCCGAGCCCACAGGCCGGTGTCTGGAGAGAGAGAAATCAGTGCATGTTTCCGGAGGCCGGGTAGCCCTGCCACATCTGGAAGGGGATGGCAGCGGGATTCCTTCGCTCTGGAGCCACCAGCCGCTGCCCGAGCGTCAGCGTATGGGGCTGGACTCTGCAGAATGTACCCCTGGTCTGACTACTCTGGGAATGTTCGTCCATGCTGATTAGGATCAAAGCGATTTCTCTGTTAAAAAAAAAAAAAAATCTTCAAGAGGAAAAAAGAAATTTTAGTCCATGTTTTAGCGTATGGATTACTGCGTAGAGCTACTACGGTACACAAAGAAATGGGGCTTCTTGGCGTTACTTGAGTGAAATACGTTAATGAGTCAAGTAAGCAGGCAACGCCTCGGAGTACTGATGCCTTGGGTGATGTGCTTCTCTGTTTACCAGGAAATGTAGACCAGCTAACATCTCAAAGAAGTCATGTTATATATATTTGTAGAATATCTATTAAATGTTGTACGCAAGATACTCCTTGCTATAGGAAGGATATACGTATAAACCGCATGGAATGTTTTGTAAATGCTTATATGTCTTTAGCAATTCTTGTTCCTTATGCTGGTAGTCTTACAGGTCACAAATTAAGGAAAAAATATATAACAGTGGCTTAAGCCCCAATTTAAAGAGAACATCTTCACTTTAGAAATGATCAGTACATGGTGACCTTATATGTAATGGGCAACCACTATGTTCCCCGATATGCATGAAACTTTGTTAAAATGTTACATTACATGGCTTTTTTTTTTTTGTCTGGCTATCATGGTACCTTTTATGATTTCTCCAGTCTCTGTTAAATAAAACAAAAATTCAATTATTGACTTGAGAAACCATTAAATAACTTTCAGGATCCATCACATGCAGTTCTGTCTTCAAGAATTTTAAAAATAAACACTGCTGAATTGCAACATAATGAAGCAACAGAATATCTTTGGCCAATTAGATGCCAAAATCGGTTCTAGAGTATGTGCATGCAGATCTTTGACTCCTGTGTAGTGTAAGCTCCTAACTTATCTTGATGCCCCTGGGGCTTTGTATAAGGCAGCAGTATTAGCTAGATTCGTCAAAGCTTCAGCAGGTAATAGGTATCTGTTTCTTGCTTCTCTTGTATCCTTATTTGACCTTACTCCTGTGCCTCTTTTCCTTTTTTATTAAAATAGCTTCTCTGTTTTGTAAAAAAAAAAAAAAAAACCAACTTGAACCCTTTATTACATTGTATCATACAATAAAAGCCCACTATCAGTCTGAGGCAGGAAACAACACCTGCACACTGGTATTCCAAACATACAATCTGGGAAGTTGACACACTAAGGGAAGTAGACTTTTTTTTTTCCATTTAAATACTTTTATTTGCACTTTAAATATCTTATTGGATTTCTCCATTAAAAAGATAGACTATGGATTACATATTATTGGCACTTGTGCTCTTTAAAAAAAGAATTTTGGAGTTTAGTTTTTGTATATCTCAGTTTAATAAGGTTGTACACTGATGCTTTAAAATTTTCCTCCATAGCTGCCCATGCTGAGATCATCTGTGTGATGCCTGCACGGGTTTCTGATACAAATTACTGCAGCAATGCTCTGATACACCTAAATTCATATGGTGGCAATGGCTGAGGAGGAGATTTTTGGAAACTGTAACTACTAAATCACCATTTTCTAAAAATGATCAATCTCCTCTCCCTTTTGAAGAGTCAACTTAAAATAAATTGCCCTTGACCTCAAGATATGTTTCAGTGCAGAATATCTGACTTTGGGTGGCAGGTTTTATAGCTGAACTTATTCACAAAAGATTTTTCACTAAGAGCATCAAAACTAGAAATGTGTTTTAGAGAAGCATTTTTGTCTGTATGAATTGCCACGTGGATTATTTCTTTATTTTTTTTTAAGGCACTATTATTTGTGCTCACTCTGTGGCCTCATGTGGCTTGGGTCAAAGGTAAGGGCTGCACCAGGAATGGAGGACAGTCTGTTGCTGGCCTGTTTGGCAGAGATTGAGAACTTGTTGAGTGGGGGCAGGTGGGTTAATGCCCTGCCACCCCCCCCCCCCCCACTAGGGACATGAAATCATTGTGGAAACTGGAGTCAGTAAATCTCCCATTTAAACAAGAGACCAGAAACCTTTTCAGTGTTCAGCTGGCCTGGTTGGGCAGCATAGGAGTTCTCAGCTGGTTGACTGGTGCAGAGATTTCAGTCTGTTTATATTTTATTGCTGACCAGTGGATTTTCTATCTAGATGAACCTTGGCACACGTTGTAGGAAAGTTTTGGGGATTGTGTAAATTCCATGCCCCACAATTTGAAAACGTAGTTTAATTTGCTTACAATTGGAATATCAAGGAAACCATGCAGGGCTTCTGTGTTCCCCCATAAATAGGGCTGCCACTTGACCCATGTCCACCTTGACAAGCCTAAGCCAGTCCTGGTTTTAACCCACTGACTTTATGGACTTGTAGTTCTAATTTTGTCTAGGACAAACCCAAAACTAGATCCACCTATCAGATGGCATCACTATGGGGGAGGGGGCAGTGGAAAGAGGTGGCAAGTGGGCTCCTCCCTTACCACCCCAATTTAGTCATCCCTAGAGAGACCCAGAAAATCTCCAGGCACTGCCTGCAACATTTGGCCCAGAAGGAGGCAGACGCATCAGTTGCATGGGCTGGAAGGAGATGGAAACGGTGGAAGAATTGGCCCTTGTGTCAGAAGAAAGCAAATGTAGCAGCAGCACCTAAAGCTATCCACAGGCCAGAGGAAGAAAGAAGCGCCAGCGGCAGCTGAATCGCCTCTGGGTCAGCCGTACCTTCAAAGATGTGAGAGGCTGCTGTGGTTGTGGTTTGGGGGGGGGGGGGGGTCTATTGCAGGAAGGAGGAGAATGCTGGAGTCTTCCCCAAGGAGAGAGGTTGGGGAGAGTGGTGGGGTCTGAGCTGGGGGTGTCAGAGTGGGAATGGGAGGGGTTGCTGGCAGGAGGCTTGTTGAAAAGAGAGAGTTCAAGTGTACCAGCACCTCCCTAGGCCCCTGCTAATCTCCGAGAGTCTCAGGGTGACACCAGATGTCACAAGGGTTCTGCTTGGGGTTTTTATTTATTTATTTAAACACTTTTATAGACCGGTATTCGTCGAAACATCATATCGGTTTACATGGAACTGAACAGTGAAAGTACATTAAACAGGGACGATAAAAACTTGGGGGGTATAACTTGTGCAGTATTAGCGGGATAAGGTATATACAATATATACAAGGGTACAGTAATATATATATATATATATATATATATATATATATATATATATATATATACTAGGGTACATTGATATTAATGTATGGGTGTAAGGAAAATGGACGAGGTTGGGTGAATTACAGTAGTACTAGAAAGGTACAGAGTTGGGGGGGGGGGGGGAAGAGGAGAAGAGATTTAAGGAGAAAATAAAACAAGTATTTTAGGAAGTAATGAGAGAGTACATTACAGTGGAAAAGGTTTAAAGGCTTCTACAAGGGTCCAGCATCGAGGTGGGTGGGGGGGGGGGGGTACTATTCAGGGAAAGCTTGTTTGAATAGCCACATCTTGAGTTGTTGTGGTTTTTTTTCGGTTTTTTTAATGTTTGTGTACTTAAGCTCTAGCTGAAGATCCGTTGGCATAGAGTTCCAGAGGGTGGGTCCGGCCAGGGAGAAGGCGCGGTCTTTTGTGGTGCAGAAGTGAGTGGACTTGTCTGCATGTTTCTGATTTTAATTTGTGGTCCCTTATTCTGTATTTGGTGAGGATCGATGTGTGTTCTGTGTGTTTTACTAATGTTTAGTTCCTTTATAGGGATTTATAGAAGTCAGACTTGTCCTTTTTTTTTTTTTTCCAGTTGGAGACAAATTGATGTTCTATAGAAGGCTAGAGGAGGTATTATAAGACTGAAAGGAGACAAAGGTTATTGTGTGGAGAAAGATAAGGAAAAAGCAGAAATATTAAACCAATACTTCACCTTGGTGTTCACCAAAGAAGACCTCGGAGGACCGTTGGTGGTAGACAAAAGAGTATGGATGGGAGTAGGGTACATATAATCTCATTTACAGAAAAGAGTGTTTGGGAGGAATTAACAAAATTGAAAGTGGACAGGGCCATGGGGCCTAATGAGAGAAATCTCAGGATACTAAGGGAGTTCAGAGAGTTTCTGGCAGGTCCCATTGGAAGACTTGTTCAATAAGTCCTTGGAAATGGGAGTGGTGCTGCAAGGTTGGGAGGAGGGCAGTTGTGGTGGTTCTTCACAAAAGTAGGAGCAGAGAGGAGGCTGGAAACTACAGGCCAGGAAGCCTTACCTCAGTGATGGAAAAATTACTAGAAAGCTGCTGAGGGAAAGAGTTGTCAGTCAGCTACAATCCAATGGGTTGCAGGATCCGAGGCACCATGCTTATCAGAGGAAGGTTGTGTCAAATGGATTTCCATCAAAAGCCATATGAGATGAGACTAAAGGACCTAATTATGTATATCCTGGAGGGGGGGAAGGATACGGATGTTTAAATACTTGAAGGGTATACATGATGCATGGGATTCAAGCCTTATCCAATGGAAGGAAAGCTATAGAACTAGGGATCATAATATGAAGCTCCAAGGGAGTAGACTCAGGAACAATGTCAGGAAATATTTCTTCACAGAAAGAAAGGGTGGTTGATGCATGGAATACCCTTCAAGTAGAGGTAGTTAAGATGAGAACTGTAATAGAATTCAAGAGCTGGGGGATAAACACAGAGGGAATCTGAGTGGCTAAAGGATGGAAATGAAGATAAGGGATAACCTGCACAGAGTGGCAGATACACTTAACAGAATAAAAAAAAAAATAATTAAAAGAATACAGAAAGCTTGTTGGGCAGACTGGATGGACCACTTGGGTCTTTGTCTGCCATCATTTACTATGTTACTCTGGCCCAGTGTAGTATTTTCAGTGCTCCTTTTTTTACCGCTAAAGTTGTTACTGTGTGAGTCCTGGGAGTTAGTTTAGTTATAGTATGGTAGGCTTACTTTATAGGTTCCAAGTGTCTTTTTGGTAGGGTATTATTTTACGTCACAGTGCCTGATAGTCAAGGAAGGTAATGCATGCTTTAATTGTTACTAGACTATTCTAATAGAATATTTGTAGAGACTGCAGCTGGTTCGGCATACATCTGCACACATTCAGGCTGATACAGTAATGTGCGCTCAGCTGATTGTTTAACCCGGGTTGGATGCGCGTTTTGGACGCGCGTCCACAACCTCTTATACAATAAGGGGTTTAGTGCATCCAAAACGTGTGTCCAAACCCCTCTTGAAACTAATTGCGCTCCTCACATACAAATGCATGTTGATGAGGCTACTAGTTATTCGTCCCAGATACAGAAAAAAAAAAAAGTGCGCCCAATCCACACATTTTACACTCAGAAATAAATGCCTGATCAAGAGCAGGCGTTAATTTCTGAGCAGTCTGAAAAAGTGTACAGAAAAATCATAAAATACTGCTTTTCTGTACATCCTCTGACTTAATATCGTGGCGATACTAAGTTGGAGGAACCGAAAAGTTAAAAAAAAAAAAAAAGTGTGCTGGCAGGTCAGGTTCGAAAAATGGACACTCGTAAAATTGAGTGTCCGTTTTCCAAACCCACTGACAGCCACCTGTCCTGGGCTCCCGCTGCTAAGAAGGTGCTGGGGCAGTCTATTGTCCCTAGTGCCTCCTTTTTTTTAGTGCACCCCCCCCCCCCCCCCATTTAAATATGGTATCGCACAAATACTGTAGACCAAGATGGCCACTGACTGAGTAGCAGGGAGAAAGCAGTCTCTCTCAGTTCTGCTTTTTTTTTCCTGGAAAAAGTTTGTGGGACCTTTTTAATTAATATGCCTCATAGAAAACGCAAGGCGAAATTTAAAGAACTGCCGCAGACTAGCGCTTCCTCAGATTTGATACAGCAGAGGATTGAGCGCTTTCTTTCATCTACGCCAGATCCGGGTATTGAGGCCGCTGTGGGAGTAGGCGCGGAGCGAATGCCAACCCCACAGGCCGACGAGATCTCACAGAGTCCCGGAGCGCCAAGAATGCCAACCCCTCCCTGCGGAGTACCTGAAGTATGTTTGGAATCATTAATGTCCATTCCCTTGCAAAATAGGGAAAGGGCTAATGTTTTGGATACAGGACAGATGCTGCTTTATGACTCTGAGCCTGCGGTAGCTTCAGCGGGGCAGATACTTCAAATATTTCTACAGAGACCCAAGTTGCAACATTGAAGGCAATTCAGTCGGGGTTTTTTGGCCAAAATATCCTGCAGAGTGAAGGAGGTGAAGTAGAAGCAGCCCCAGGTATGCAATTTAAATTTAAAAAGCCTTCAATAATAACGTTGGACAGTGTTTGGGAAGTTTTGGCCTCACTAGAGACTGCTATTTCTTCTATTACTCGAATTACTTCAGACACAAACCAACATATATTGGCTATGGAAGGATTGATTACCTCGCAAGATTTAAAGATTAAAGCTTTGGAAACTAACTTTTCCTCATATGAAAAGATTCAGCAAGGTTTGGTGCATTCTGAGATTATTTATTCGAGGAAAATTGAAAATATAGAGAATTTTATAAGAAGTTTAAATATAAGGATTCTCAACTTCCTGGTACTTAAATCTATATCACCAATGGGCTTCTTTAAAAGTTTTATATTCTGAATATCCTTAAGATTCCATCCAATGCAATGCCCCTCATAACGAGGGCCTACTATCTACCTCGAGAGGAGTCAGAATCATCAGGAGCAGTCTCTCAAGAGCAACATTCTATGGATAGTACAGATTTATTGGAACTCTCTCAAGAGACGGAGATGACTCAAAGGGGAACTCTGTTCATTTCCTTTGCTTTTATGAGTGAAAGGAATACTGTTCTAAGGTTTTTCCTATGCAATAGGAACCTTACTTTTCATGGAAAACAGGTTTGGATTTATCCAGACGTGATAAGAGTAACGCAAGAATGACGAAAGAAGTTTTTGTCCATGAGAACTGAGGTTCTTGCTCATGGGGGGCGATATTTGTTACGCTACCCATGTAAATGCTTAGTGAAACATTCAGGTGTCAGTTAGGTATTTTTTGAACCATTGCAGCTTAGGGCTTTTCTGGACACTCACTCCTAAAGATCACTTATGTAGTCTTGGCAGTAAAGATGTAACGTAGGCTTGCTCTCACTTTCTTTTTATAATAATTCTTTGGAAGTTTCGCTCCATTATCTTTCTTGGTCTCCCCAAATTTCTTTAACTTTTGAGGAATGTCGATAAGTTTCTTTTGTATTATGTGGAAATTCCTTAAAACTGTATTTCTGTGATATTCCTATTACTGGTACAAGTTATCTTGTGTTTATTGTAAATTCTCTTAAAAATAAATAAATATGGTGTCACGCGTCCAGGAGAGGTGGCTGGTCGCACGTTAGGAAAGCGGGCGCTTAACATTGAGCGCCCGTTTTCCGCACAAGTTTACTCTATTGGCCTGATTTGTTTGGGAGCAAAATATGGGGATGGTGTGACCCCCAGTTTTGAAGAGCATTCATTGGCTTTGAATCCCTTATAGCAGTGGTTCCCAACCTGGGATCCGCGAGACCGTCATAGGGAAGCAACCAGAGTTTAACTGCTGAGCAATAGAGCGTGCAGACACCACCTCCGAGGAGCTCTGCTCTAGGGCTCCTGACCCCATGTCGAGGAGAGGAAGGTCGCAGCATGGAGAGGAGTCTGGGAAGAGTGTGACTGATTGCCACCACAAGGAGACTGAAGGTATGCAGAGAGGGGGGAGGAAGGGGAAGCACAGCTGCTTCTGCTCACAACCAGAGGCAGCAGGAAGCAGGGTGATGACCCTCAGGAGCATGTCTGCTACATGAGCCCTTGCTGTCCTGCTGGCCTGATAGTGAAGAAAAAGAAATCTGCGCTGAGGAAGTAGTATGGCCATGGCGGGGAGCAGAGGGAAGGGGCCGTAGTGGGATCAGCACTTAGAAGGGGGTCACAGGGAGGAGAGGGCAAGAGGGAGAGCATAAGAGTTGAAAGCACTTGGAAAGGGCCTTTTAGAGGAAGGAGGGAGTGCTATAAACAGCTTTGCACCTTATGTTCTGCCTTCAACCTGCTGGTGCACTCTGTTTTACTGAGATGTTTGTATTTATATGAGTGCCTTACAAAGGCTGCTACAGCCTATTGTGCTGAGATGTTTGTATTCTTATCTAATTAGTCCTGTGTTGATTTTACTGAGAGGTGTTCTATTCTTAGTTCTGTTGTTGACTTATTTCTAGTTTACTCCTCTTGCACATTTTACCTAGTTTAGTCCTTACTGAAGTCTCCTTCAGGCTGGAGGCTACCTTTTGAATATGTTGTACCCCTTGGGTGAGCTTATTCAAAAAGCTGGGTGATAGATAAGCCTTGAGGGGGACACGAGAGGACAGGGGAAAGCCCTTAGTAAAGGGCCATGGGTGGGGGACAAGCAAGGCAGGAATTGAAATTGGTCAGTAGGCAGGAATATTTAATCTTTTGTAGGAAAGTGAGAACTTTGGCTTTTCACAGCTGCTTTAATTAATGGTGATAAACACACACACATTAATCCTTTCCTGAAGATTATTAATGAAGAAAATTGTGTTTTAATGTTGCAGCTTTGTTTCATGATGTGTATGTAATTTTTTAACGTTTTGTTTATTCTGTTTTTCCTTACTCAAAAAGTCTGTAGGGCAGTTTAGCATGTAGTAGGTCTAACAAAATAAATACAAAATCTTACTTTGGTTTCCAGTAGAAGCTAGATTAAAATTCAAGATTATATCTTTAATTTTTAAATATCTACATGGTGGATGCTAAAATATCTTGCTCAGCATTTATCATGTTATGTCCCTGCCTGGCAATTGAGATCTTTGAAGCAAGCTTTGCTTGTGCTTCATGGTCTAACAATACATCTAATGTTAACTAGGCGGACAGTGTTTAATTCAGGGTAGGCAACTCCGGTCCTGGAGTGCCACAAACAAGTTGAGTTTTCAGGACACCCACAATGAATATGCGTGAGGTATATTTTCATGCCTTGACTCCATTGTATTGTGGAGGTTGCAACTCATCTGCATACTTCTCCCAGCTGCCTCAATTGACTCCAGAAGTCACCACAACCCACTGGGGAGGTTGCAGCCCATCGGCATACTTCTCCCAGCAGCCTCTGTGGTTGACTGCTGAAGTAACTGCAACCCCCCTCAGGTCTCCGTTA
This sequence comes from Rhinatrema bivittatum, assembly GCF_901001135.1. Classification (NCBI taxonomy): domain Eukaryota; kingdom Metazoa; phylum Chordata; class Amphibia; order Gymnophiona; family Rhinatrematidae; genus Rhinatrema; species Rhinatrema bivittatum. Next base: position 109,455,289 of record NC_042618.1, read on the forward strand.
CTGCCACCCTGTGCTCCTCATCTGGCTGGCCAGGTACTGGGAAGTTTGCAACCCTTTCATATACTTCTCCTAGTTGTCTCAGAGGACCTGCCAATCACCTTGGGACTTCCACCAGCTGGCCAGGAGGTGCATGCTACAGCATTACCTCGAGTCAGTAGATTTCTCTTTATTTCTTATGGCTCCATCTACTCTTCCTGATGCTAATCCTCCCCAGTCTTATTCCTTGCTACAAACCACTTTGAACACCAAGCCCACTATCCCCATTCTCTATATTCTTTATCTTACCAGCCATTCTGATCTGTCCACTGCTCTTGAGATTCAAATTTTTTCTTCCTCTCATCCATCCATCTCCACTCTTCCTGACAGAATCTCATCCTTGTTACTGTCATCACATCTCTACCTGTCTTCTCTGTATTTTCCTGCTCCTCCTCCTCAGACTCTCAGCTGGGGATGTGAGTCTCAATCCTGGCCCTCCGAAGCAACTTTCACCCCCATCTGTGCATATCACTCTTTCCCTTTCATTGCATCCCTATTCCACTTCTTTCTCCCTCTTCTCTTCCTTTCCTTTGGAATGCCAACTCTGTTTCCAACGAGCTTGCCTACTGTCATGAGCTTATCTCTCATACTCTTCATCTCCTTGGCTTTTCTCCTGAGGACCCTGCTTCAGTTGCTGCTCTTTGTCCTGGAGGTTTATCTTTTCTCCCACCCCTCCTTGCATAGTAGGCCACAGTGGTGGTGTTGGACTGCTTTTCCCACCCTTTCTCCCCCAGTAGGTTTCAACCACTTCTCCCTCAGTCCCACTCTTTTTCTTCCTTCAAGGCCCCCTCCATCTGCCTGTTCACCCCACCATCTCTCTGGGTAGCTATCACATCTCAAGCCACTAATCAATCTCCCTGACTTTGATTCTTGGGTTTCCTTTTTCCTAGAACATCTTCCCCTTCCCTTAGTTTTGGGGACTTTTAACTTTCACATTGATGACCCCTCTGAATCTTATACCTGAAAATTCCTTCTTAACTTCCTCAGCTGATCTTCAGCTTTGCTCTGCTGCCCCTGCTCATAAGCATGGCTACTGCCTTGACCCAGTTATTTACTCCAACTGCTGTCTCTCAAACTCCTCCACCTCAGTTCTTCCCTCTCAAACCATCCTCTAATAATTTTCACGTTAAACCACCCTCCCCCACAGCCTTGTCCAGTCAACACCTACACTTTCAGAAATCCCCAGGTTGTTGACTCTTGTATCCTGCTCCATTTTTCCTCTCTTCCACTACATTGTCAATCGGATGAGAGTTATTTTACATCACTATGTTATCCTCTGCTTTAAACAAACTTCCCCTCCCACAGCCTTGGCGTACCCCTAGAATTTGCTTCCTACATTCCTGTACCTGCTCTGCAAAGTGTCTCTGGGTAAAATCCATACATTTCAAATTCATGCTGACCTCCTTCCAGTCTGCTATTGCACTTGCTAAGCACAACTGCTACATCTGTCTGACAAACTCTTTTGCTTCCACCCTCCCCATCTTTGTCCCACTAAACTTCCTCTCAAATTTCCTTTCTCTATCACCCCCCCCCCCCCCTCCCGCTTCACTCTCTGCCCAGACTAGGATGGACTACTTCCATGACAAGGTTTACAAAATTAGTCGCAAGTGGCAATTCAGTCACCCCTGCCACTGTCTCCTCCTCTTCTGAAATCACAGTGGAGGAAACTGCCCATCTTCTCTCCTCCTCCAAACTCACTATTTGTTATCCACCCAGCTCTTCAGCTCCATTTCCCTTACAATCATCCCTTCCATCTATCACATCCTCAGTCTATCTCTTTCCATTGCTACTGTTAACCTGCTGCCTTCAAGCACTGGACTCTACCTACCCTTCTAACTAACATCTCATCTCCTTCCTCCCTTTTGCTTCCAAACTACTTGAATATGCTGTTCACCACTACTGTCTTGAATTTCTCAAGCCTTTCTCAATCCATTCCAGTCTGGTTTTCACTCTCTACATTCCACAAAGACAGCCCTTGCCACAGTCTCCTATGACCTGTTTATGGCTAAAACCAAAGGCCTTTACTTGGTCCTTATTCTCCTTTACCTATCTATTGCTTTGACAGTGATCATCATCTACTCCTTGTTACTCTGTCCTCACTTAGATTTCGTGACTCTGTCCTGTCTTGGTTCTCCTCTTTCCTCTTCTATCGCAGTTTGTGTGACCTTTGGCAGATCCTCCTCTGCTGCCATCCCACTATCAGTTGATATGCCTCTGGCATTTATCCTGGGCCCTCTTCTCTTATCTCTGTATACTAATGAGCTCTGTATACTAATGAGCTCTGTATACTAATGACCTGTGATGAGGAGACACACAATGTACCAAATGCAAAAAGAACAACAAGCCTTCTCTAAAATAAAAACTGAAGAAGTTCTTGAGAAAAGCATTGCAGTATTACCAGAAAAGAGAGAGAAAACACAATGCATGCAGTATTTAAAGATCCATAAGCAAAAAAAAAATCTAATTGAGATGGAAAACTCTGTCAACAGTGGCACTACCGCAAAAAGAAATAGTGAAGTGAATAACAAATCTCAACAAATATCTCACAAGGAGTCCAGGAAATGCAATAACCGTAAAGAGAGTACCTGGAAGGCTATGATCACAAATGCTCATAGTTTGGGAAATAAAATCCCAGATCTGCAGGCCCTAATGGCTGAGGCAGAATTGGACATTGTTGCTATCACAGAAACATGGTTCACAGAATCTCATGAATGGGATACAACAATACCAGGCTACAACTTGTTAAGGAAGGACAGAGAGGATAGAAAAGGGGGAGGTGTGGCTCTTTATGTCAGAAACAACATCCAAGCAACTGAGCTACAAGGAAGTTGGGGTATTGAAGAAGCTCTATGGGTCGACCTAAAAAACGATGAAGGAGCATCCATTTATATTGGAGTGGTTTACAGGCCTCCAAACCAAAAGGAAGAGCTGGACAGAGATCTGGTTAAAGACATCCATAAGATAGGTAAGAAGGGAGAAGTGGTGATCGTGGGTGACTTTAATATGCCAGATGTAGACTGGAAAATCCCATCTGCAGAAACTAAAAATAGTAGAGCGATAGTGGATGCCATGCAAGTATCTTTGTTCAAACAAATGGTGTTGGAACCCACGAGAGAAGGAGCTATACTCGACTTAGTGCTCACTAATGCAGATAATGTCTCAGATGTCCAGGTGGGCGCCCATCTCAGCAGCAGTGATCATCAAACGGTATGGTTTAATATCACTAAAATAATAGGGAAAAGAACCACAAAGACCCGAGTTTTACAGTTCAAAAACACAGACTTTGAGGAAATGGGGAACTACCTGGAGGAAGAAACTTAAAGGATGGGAGAACGAGAGAGATGTGGATCAGCAGTGGACCAATCTAAAAGGAGCAATCACCAAGGCAACTGCTCTATATGTTAGAAATGTAAAGAAAAGCAAAAGAAAACTGAAACCTATCTGGTTCTCAATGGAGGTGGCTGACAAAATTAAAGCTAAAAGAACAGCATTCAAGAAATATAAAGGATCCCAAAGGGAGGAGCACAAAGAAGAATATTTGTATCAACTGAGGGAGACAAAGAAATTAATCAAGTTGGCAAAGAGTCAAGCGGAAGAGAGGATTGCCAAGGAGATAAAAAATGGTGACAAAACATTTTTCAGATACATCAGCGAAAAGAGAAAGGTCCAAAGTGGTATAGTGAAATTGAAAGGTGGTAATGATCAATGTGTAGAGAGAGACGAAGAAATGGCAGAAATATTAAACGAATACTTCAGCTCTGTGTTCACTAAAGAAGACCCTGGAGAAGGACCATCTCTAAACAACAAGAAACTGGAGGGAAGGGGAATAGATGAAAATCCTTTTACAGTAGAAAATGTGTGGGAAGAACTAAAGAACCTGAAAGTGGACAAAGCCATGGGGCCTGATGGGATTCATCCAAGGATATTGAGGGAGCTCAGAGATGTTCTGGCGGGTCCGCTGTGTGACCTGTTCAATAGATCCCTAGAAACGGGAGTGGTGCCGAGTGATTGGAGAAGAGCGGTGGTGGTCCCGCTTCACAAGAGTGGAACAGGGAAGAGGCAGGCAACTACAGGACCGGTTAGCCTCACTTCGGTGGTGGGAAAAGTAATGGAGTCACTGCTGAAAGAGAGAATAGTCAACTATCTACAGTATGGAGAATTGATGGACCAGAGGCAGCATGGATTCACCAGGGGAAGATCCTGTCAGACAAATTTGATTGACTTTTTTGACTGGGTAACCAAGGAATTGGATCAAGGAAGAGCACTAGATGTCATCTACTTGGATTTCAGCAAAGCTTTTGATACGGTTCCGCACAGGAGACTGGTGAATAAAACGAGAAGCTTGGGAGTGAGTGCCGATGTGGTGACCTGGATTGCAAATTGGTTGACGGACAGAAAACAATGTGTGATGGTAAATGGAGCCTTCTCTGAAGAGAGAGCGGTTTTAAGTGGTGTGCCGCAAGGATCGGTGTTGGGACCGGTCCTGTTCAATATCTTTGTGAGCGACATTGCAGACGGGATAGAAGGTAAGGTTTGTCTTTTTGCGGATGACACTAAGATCTGCAACAGAGTGGACACGCCGGAAGGAGTGGAGAGAATGAGACGGGATCTAAGGAAACTGGAAGAGTGGTCGAAGATATGGCAGCTGAGATTCAATGCCAAGAAGTGCAAAGTCATGCATATGGGGAGTGGAAATCCGAATGAACTGTACTCGATGGGGGGGGAAAGGCTGATGTGCACGGAGCAGGAGAGGGACCTTGGGGTGATAGTGTCTAATGATGTGAAGACAGCGAAACAATGCGACAAGGCGATAGCAAAAGCCAGAAGAATGCTGGGCTGCATAGAGAGAGGAATATCAAGTAAGAAAAGGGAAGTGATTATTCCCTTGTACAGGTCCTTGGTGAGGCCTCACCTGGAGTACTGTGTTCAGTTCTGGAGACCGTATCTACAAAAAGACAAAGACAAGATGGAAGCAGTACAGAGAAGGGCGACCAGGAAGGTGGAGGATCTTCATAGGATGACGTACGAGGAGAGATTGAAGAATCTAAATATGTACACCCTGGAGGAGAGGAGGAGCAGAGGTGATATGATACAGACTTTCAGATACTTGAAAGGTTTTAATGATCCAAAAACAACGACAAACCTCTTCCGTAGGAAAATAATCAGCAGAACCAGGGGTCACGATTTGAGGCTCCAGGGAGGAAGATTCAGAACCAATGTCAGGAAGTATTTCTTCACGGAGAGGGTGGTGGATGCCTGGAATGCCCTTCCGGAGGAAGTGGTGAAGACCAGAACTGTGAAAGACTTCAAGGGGCGTGGGATAAACACTGCGGATCCATAAAGTCAAGAGGCCACCAATGAAGAGTGGGTGACTCGCCAGAATGATGGCTATTGACACAATACCCTTATTAAATAAACATACACATGCTTACTGTGACTCCTACATCGCTCTAAGCTTCAACAGCAAGAGGTAATGGAAAAAAGGATTTGCACTCATAAAGAGGGGAGTAGCTGGCTTGTTACGGCGGTTACTACCCCAAACCAAATATGCCTGATACTTCACTTTCAATGCATATACAGCATAGCTCTCTGCTTCAATGATAGGGGAGAAGAATAACTGATACTTCACACATCCAGCAGAGCTCTCTGCTACAACGGCAAAGGAGAAGAAAAAGGGTTCGCACTCAAAACGCGGGGAGTAGCTGGCTTGTTACGGCAGTTACTACCCCAAACCAAATGTGCCTGATACTTCACTTTCCATGCATATCCAGCATGGTTCTCTGCTGCATCGGCATGGGAGAAAGACTGATACATCACGCATTTCCAGCATAACTCTCTGCTTCAACGGCAGGGGGAAAAAAAAAAACAAAAACAAAAAACTGATGCTTCACGCATATCCTGCATAGCTTCAACGACAGGGGTGAAGAAAAAAAAGGATTCACAATCACAAAGCGAGGAGTAGCTGGCTTGTTACGGCGGTTACTACCCCAACCAAATGTGCCTGATACTTCACTTTCAATGCATATCCAGCATGGCTCTCTGCTTCTACAGCAGGGGAGAAGAAAAAAAAAACCAACAAGAGCTGTACAACATAGTCTAGGTAAAACAAATAAGCATGGGTGTAGCTTGCTTATCGCGGCAGTTACTGCCCCTACTACCCCTAACTAATCAAGCTAGATATTTCACTTGCATGCAGCTCCATCACTGCTCTCTACATTAATGGTGGGGGTGGAAGGGGAATAGAACAAGGAGCTAAGAGTAACAGATAAGAATGAGAGAAAAAATGTGTGAGGCTTGCTGGGCAGACTGGATGGGCCATTCGGTCTTCTTCTGCCGTCATTTCTATGTTTCTATGTTTCTATAATTCCCCTGGTGTTCTGATCTTCTCTCATGACTTTCAATACAATCTTTATGCTGATGAATCCTAGATTTACCTCTCTACACCAGAAATTTTATCAGGAGTCCAGTCCCAAATCTCAGCCTGCTTGTCTGACACTGTTGCCTGAATATCTCACGGTCACCTTAAACTTAAGATGGCCAAGGCTGAGCTCCTTATCTTCCTCCCAAGCCTCATCCCCTCTTCCTCCATTTCTGTGGACAACATTGTAATCCTCCCAGTCCCCTCAGCCTTGGGTTAATCTTTGATTCTCTCTCTCCTTCTCTACACTTGTCCAAAACACTGCTAAAGTGTCGTTATAATATCGCCAAAATTCATCCCTTCCTTTCTGAACACACTATTAGAACCCTTATCTACTCTCTAATCACCTCCCACTTAGATTACTGCAACTTGCTCCTCACAGGTCTCCCAGTGAACAATTCCTCCATTTCAACTTTTCCAAAATTCAGTTGCACAACTTATCTTATGCCATAGTTGCTGCACCTATATAACCCCTCTTCTCCATTCTCTCTATTGACGCCCTACCCATTTCTGCATACACTTCTAACTCCTTTTACCTACAAAAGCCTTCACTCTGCAGCTCCTCACTTCTTCTCCTCTCTTAACTCTTCCTATACTCCTCCTGGTGCACTCCGCACATCAGGCAACTCACTCCTATCTATGCTTTTCTCTTCTGTTGCCAATTCCTAACTCCATGTTTTCCATCTGACTATACCATATGCATGGAATAGACTTCCTGAGTTAGTGTGTCATGCTCCTGGTCATGCCTTATTTAAATCCAGTCTAAAAATCCGCCTTATTTTGAGTCTGCATTCAAATCTTAACTCCTGATTATCCTTCTTTACAGCCTTATTAATTTTTAACCATAAGAACATAAGAAAATGCCATACTGGGTCAGACCAAGGGTCCATCAAGCCCAGCATCCTGTTTCCAACAGTGGCCAATCCAGGCCATAAGAACCTGGCAAGTACCCAAAAACTAAGTCTATTCCATGTTACCATTGCTATGGCAGTGGCTATTCTCTAAGTGAACTTAATAGCAGGTAATGGACTTCTCCTCTAAGAACTTATCCAATCCTTCTTTAAACACAGCTATACTAACTGCACTAACCACATCCTCTGGCAACAAATTCCAGAGTTTAATTGTGCGTTGAGTAAAAAAGAACTTTCTCCGATTAGTTTTAAATGTGCCCCATGCTAACTTCATGGAATGCCCCCTAGTCTTTCTACTATCCGAAAGAGTAAATAACCGATTCACATCTACCCGTTCTAGACCTCTCATGATTTTAAACATCTCTATCATATCCCCCCTTAGCCGTCTCTTCTCCAAGCTGAAAAGTCCTAACCTCTTTAGTCTTTCCTCATAGGGGAGCTGTTCCATTCCCCTTATCATTTTGGTAGCCCTTCTCTGTACCTTCTCCATCGCAATTATATCTTTTTTGAGATGCGGCGACCAGAATTGTACACAGTATTCAAGGTGTGGTCTCGCCATGGAGCGATTATAGAGGCATTATGACACTTTCCGTTTTATTCACCATTCCCTTTCGAATAATTCCCAACATTCTGTTTGCTTTTTTGACTGCCGCAGCACACTGAACCGACGATTTCAATGTGTTATCCACTATGACACCTAGATGTCTTTCTTGGGTTGTAACACCTAATATGGAACCCAACATTTGTGTAATTATATCATAGGTTATTTTTCCCTATATGCATCACCTTGCACTTATCCACATTAAATTTCATCTGCCATTTGGATGCCCAATTTTCCAGTCTCACAAGGTCTTCCTGCAATTTATCACAATCTGCTTGTGATTTAACTACTCTGAACAATTTTGTGTCATCTGCAAATTTGATTATCTCATCGTCGTATTTCTTTCCAGATCATTTATAAATATATTGAAAAGTAAGGGTCCCAATTCAGATCCCTGAGGCACTCCACTGTCCACTCCCTTCCACTGAGAAAATTGTCCATTTAATCCTACTCTCTGTTTCCTGTCTTTTAGCCAGTTTGCAATCCACGAAAGGACATCGCCACCTATCCCATGACTTTTTACTTTTCCTAGAAGCCTCTCATGAGGAACTTTGTCAAACGCCTTCTGAAAATCCAAGTATACTATATCTACCGGTTCACCTTTTATCCACATGTTTATTAACTCCTTCAAAAAAAGTGAAGCAGATTTGTGAGGCAAGACTTGCCCTGGGTAAAGCCATGCTGACTTTGTTCCATTAAACCGTGTCTTTCTATATGTTCTGTGATTTTGATGTTTAGAACACTTTTCACTATTTTTCCTGGCACTGAAGTCAGGCTAACTGGTCTGTAGTTTCCTGGATCACCCCTGGAGCCCTTTTTAAATATTGGGGTTACATTTGCTATCCTCCAGTCTTCAGGTACAATGGATGATTTTAATGATAGGTTACAAATTTTTACTAATAGGTCTGAAATTTCATTTTTTTAGTTCCTTCAGAACTCTGGGGTGTATACCATCCGGTCCAGGTGATTTACTACTCTTCAGTTTGTCAATCAGGCCTACCACATCTTCTAGGTTCACCGTGATTTGATTCAGTCCATCTGAATCATTACCCATGAAAACCTTCTCCATTACGGGTACCTCCCAACATCCTGTTCAGTAAACACCGAAGCAAAGAAATCATTTAATCTTTCCGCGATGGCCTTATCTTCTCTAAGTGCCCCTTTAACCCCTCGATCAACTGACTCCCTCACAGGCTTTCTGCTTCGGATATATTTAAAAAATGTTTTTTACTGTGAGTTTTTGCCTCTACAGCCAACTTCTTTCCAAATTCTCTCTTAGCCTGTCTTATCAATGTCTTACATTTAACTTGCCAACATTTATGCTTTATCCTATTTTCTTCTGTTGGATCCTTCTTCAAATTTTGAATGAAGATCTTTTGGCTAAAATAGCTTCTTTCACCTCCCCTTTTAACCATGCCAGTAATCGTTTTGCCTTCTTTCCACCTTTCTTAATGTGTGGAATACATCTGGACTGTGCTTCTAGAATGGTATTTTTTAACAATGACCACGCCTCTTGGACATTTTTTACTTTTGTAGCTGCTCCTTTCAGTTTTTTTTCTAACACTTTTTCTCATTTTATCAAAGTTTCCCTTTTGAAAGTTTAGCACGAGAGCCGTGCATTTGCACACTGTTCCTCTTCCAGGCATTAAATCAAATTTGATCATATTATGATCACTATTGCCAAGCGGGCCCCACCACCATTACCTCTCTCACCAAGTCCTGTGCTCCACTGAGAATTAGATCTAAAATTGCTCCCTCTCTCGTTGGTTCCTGAACCAATTGCTCCATAAAGCTATCATTTATTCCATCCAGGAGCGTTCTCTCTAGCGGGTCCTGATGATACATTTACCCAGTCAATATTGGGGTAATTGAAGTCTACACACTAGAAACAGTTATGATGAAACACAACGAATACAAATCTTCTCTAAAAAGACGTCATGTAAATATGATTTTGCTTAATGTGCTATTTGCTTACAGAGCCATCATAACAGGTGTTATGATGGCTCTGTAAGCAAATAGCACATTAAGCAAAATCATATTTACATGACGTCTTATTAGAGAAGGGTAATTGAAGTCTCCCATTATTACTGCACTACCAATTTGGTTAGCTTCCCTAATTTCTCTTAGTATTTCACTGTCAGTCTCACCATCTTGACCAGGTGGACAGTAGTATACCCCTATCACTATAGTCTTCCCTGACACACAAGGGATTTCTACCCATAAAGATTCAATTTTGTATTTAGTCTCATGCAGGATGTTTATCCTGTTGGACTCTATGCCACCCCGGACATAAAGCACCACACCTCCTCCCGGGTGCTCCTCTCTGTCACTGCGATATAATTTGTACCCCGGTATAGCACTGTCCCATTGGTTATCCTCTTTCCACCATGTCTCTGAGATGCCAATAAAGTCTGTCATCATTCACTGCTATACATTCTAATTCTCCCATCTTACTTCTTAGACTTCTGGCATTAGCATACAAACATTTCAAAGTTTGTTTTTTGTCTGTATTTTCATTCTGCTTTTTAATTGATAGGGATAAGTTAGAATGTTTTAGCTCAGGTGAGTTTTTAGTTACAGGCACTTGGACTATTTTTCTAATTATTGGAACCTCACTGTCGGGATGCCCTAATTCTAATGCATCATTAGTATCCTTTAAAGATACCTCTCCCTGAACCATGCGCTGCTGAGCGACTGTCGGCTTTCCCCTTTGTTCTAGTTTAAAAGATGCTCTATCTCCTTTTTAAAGGTTAGCGCCAGCAGTCTGGTTCCACCCTGGTTAAGGTGGAGCCCATCCCTTCGGAAAAGACTCCCCCCCCCCCTTCCCCAAAAGGTTCCCCAGTGTCTAACAAAACTGAATCTCTCTTCCTTGCACCATCGTCTCATCCACGCATTGAGACTCCGGAGCTCTGCCTGCCTCTGGTGACCTGCGCGTGGAACAGGGAGCATTTCAGAGAATGCTACCCTGGAGGTTCTGGATTTAAGCTTTCTACCTAAGAGCCTAAATTTGGCTTCCAGAACCTCCCTCCCACATTTTCCTATGTCGTTGGTGCCCAAATGTACCATGACAGCCGGCTCCTTCCCAACACTGTCTAAAATCCTATCTAGGTGACGTGTGAGGTCCGCCACCTTCGCACCAGGTAGGCATGTTACCGGGCGATCCTCACGCCCACCAGCCACCCAGCTATCTACATTCCTAATAATCGAATCACCAACTATGACGGACGACCTGACCCTTCCCTCCTGGACAGTAGGCCTTGGGGAGATATCCTCGGTGCGAAAGGACAATGCATCACCTGGAGAGCAGGTCCTTGCTACAGGATCCTTTCCTTCTGCACCTGGTTAGTGCTCTCCATCATGAGACCTTCTTCCTCCAAGGCAGCACCAGGGCTACCAGTCTGAAGTTGGGACTTGACTACTATGTCCCTGAAGGTCTCATCTATATACCTCTCTGTCTGCCTCAGCTCCTCCAGGTCTGCCACTCTAGCCTCCAGAGATCGGACTCGTTCTCTGAGAGCCAGGAGCTCTTTGCATCACATGCACATGTATAACTTCTCACCGGTGGGTAAAAAATCATACATGTGACACTCTATTGAAAAGACTGGGAAGCCCCCCTCTTGCTGCTGGACTGCTGCCTTCATCTCAATTTTGATCAGTTCCTAGTTAAGTTTTAGGTTGCTATGGGAGTAGGAATGTGTCTAACGTCCTTTAAATGTATTGGTGAATTCACTATGTGTCTGGTAGTGGCCTACCGGGGTCTGATCGAATTCTCAATAAAGTTTTTGTTGATGGGTTGTTTTTTTCCCCAAAGTTTTTCTTTTGCTGTTGGTCTTGCTTAGATTGTAAGCTCTACTATGCGGGGGGCTATCTCTTATCTCTTATCTCTTTTTGTACAGTGCTGCATACATCAAGTAGGAATATAGAAATGATAATTAATAGTAGCAGTATACTTCATGCATATTCATTGTAGCTGTACTAAAACTAGGCCTGTTTGTGATACTCCAGGAATAGGATTGCCTAGTCCTGATTTACTACAATTATTTGGGTCTAGTTCTGTGGAATTCCACTATGCTACATATTCAGAACAAACTTATTTTTCTGGCCCGGTCTTACCTGTATCCAGGATTTAAAATTTGTTAGTTGCAGTATTGTATTTTTAGGAGTGAATAGGAGCCTCCCTATTTCTTTTGGGTTCAGAATAGTTAGTGACACATTAGGATTACTGATTTTGTGTTTAAATTTAATTATAGGAATATTAAGATGATTTTAGGATGAGTATAGGAGTTGAGGGAGTGTCCTTTTTGTCTATAATAATGAGGACACTTTTATTGTAAACTGTTCTGATATGGTAGGGGAAAAGCGGTTTTATTCAGTTTTGGTAAATGAGACACCACCAGAATAAGAACTGTTTTTTGTAAGATTTTGTAAGGGGGAAACATTCTGCTGTGAGCTTGTTGTTGGTGGAGTTTATGCACTACTAGTTCTGTAAACACATCCTGTATTCCAGATTTTGTAATGGGATTCTAACCCATCCTGTATAGACTCCAGACGCCCCTCCTATATAGGAGAACTGGTTGAACAATGCATTGAATTTTACACAAAAGGTCTTTGGGACGTTTTCTTGTAATGTCATTTTTTTAATAGCCAGTTTAAGGTTTTGTTTAGCTCTGGTAGCACAAAGCTTAAAAACAAAAGACAGAACAGGCGCTCTGCTCCAGCCATAGACAGCCTTTTTTTTTTTTTAAATCAGTGCAGGTCCACTAGAAGAATCATTCAGGGGTGAGTGCCTGTGTTTCTCATGCTCTCTGCTGTGGTAACCGGTTAGCATGTCGTCATCTGCAGAGCACGGGAAAAACCTATGCTCTGCAGCAAGTGTGGAGCTAAGAAGCTGCACTCTGCATCTATGGAAAAACATTGCAGAGGGTTGTACTGAGCAGCCAACGGGTTAGCAGGGTAGTGAGTCTAGCGTTTCTGGGGGTCTTTTACCAGTGGGCTCGGTGGTAAATTTCTCTCTCCACTGTAGAAGTGGTCACCATGGGTACCCCGGCAGCCATCTTGGAACCACAGGTGTGTGTGAAGAGGGAGTTGAGACCTTCTTCTCTCACTCCCAAGGAGCCCATTTCTAGTGCAGCACTGGATAGTAAAGGAACAGGATTGGTTCCTTTCTCCTTGAATTCCTCTTCTATGGCCTGAGCATCATTATCTAAGGCATTTTTAAAATGCCTTCAGCCGGCCTTTTCAATGGGTCAGAGTTCGGTCCCAAGTCAGTTCTAGATTTTTCTTCTGCTCTTGTGGAAACATCTGTCTCTAAAAGGTCCAGAAAAGAGGAGCATAAGGCTAAGGAGGAAGTTTTCTCAGATTTGGAGGGCTCTTTAGAAACATTTTTAAAGCTCGAGGAGATAGAGGGAGAAGACCCCCCGCCCCCCAGGGAGGACTGTTTCTCCATGGACTGTCTTTTTTCATAGGGGCGAGCTTTCGTCTTTAATCACACAGTCCTTAAGGACTCTGAAAATTGCAGAAGAGGAGGAGGCGGCTGCTTCAGCTAAGAATGCAATTATGGCCAGTAACAGAAAGCCCTCTGTCTCTTCCATTGCATCAGGTGGTTCAGGATTTGACTGATTTGTAATGTATTTCTCATAAGGCAAATTTTAAAGGATAATACTCTTTATCTGAGCTGCGTTCTTTTGGCGCCTCAGCATAACGGAAAGTTTAGGTTCCTGAAAGTGGATGCCTTGGTGCGCTCTGCATCCAAGCAGACCACTATTCCTGTAGAAAGTGGTGCCGCCTTGAAGGATGAACAGGGCAGAATGATAGAATCTGTTTTGAAGCAGTCCTTTATGGCAGTGAGTGTGGCTCTGCAGAGAGCACCCTATAGCTTTTTATTGTGGCAAGGTCTGATTTTTCTCTTGTTTCCGCATGTACAATAGGACGTTCTGCAATCTATGGAAGATGTTCTGGAGAATGCCTCTAATTTTGGAACCGGGGTAGCTTATTTGGCTGATGCCTCCCTTGATTTTGTACCTACATCTGCGAGGAGCATGGCATCCATTGTGGCAGCCAGGAGATTCCTTTAGGTTATGGAATTGGTTGACTGGTTTTTGAAAACAGAATCCATCTGACAAAACCTCTCTAAGGGTACACTTTTGTTTGAGGATCTTGAGAAGATGGCAGATGTATGGCGGGGGAGTCTCGTATCCTGTGGTTGCTAAAGGACCGCCCTACAGTTATGACTTGTGTCGCCCAAAGGTTCCATAATATAAGGGCAGGCTTACAGCTCTCTCAGTACACTAACCTTTGGTAGGTTTCAACTATCCAGGAGAGGTGGAAAAGAAGGAACCTCCAGGACAGCTTTCTACCTCTCCTAGTTCCCAATAAATGCTGGGGGACCCAAATTCTGATTTCAGTGATAGGCAGTTACCCATCCAAGTTGTATTGGCATTGGGTCCAGTGGGTCTTGGTTAGAATCCAAAGAGGTTATACCTTGGAGTTCTCCAGTCCTGTTTCCGATGCTTTCATGGTTTCTCCTTGCCATACATGCACCACATTAAGAGATGCACTTTCAAGTCAGGATGTGTTGGGCAGAGGGCTAAGAGAGAGAAATGTGAAGGCTCTTTGTTTTCTATACTATTTCAATGAAAATACTGGATTGCACTGAAACATAGAATGATAATTTTGCAGAAAATATTATTTTGACAAATATACTGAATTTTGCAGAATTTAGAAAATGTGTGTGCAGAATCTTTTAATTTTTGGTACAGAATTGCCCCAGGAGTAAAATTTCTTCTTTGGCTTGCCCTTCCCACCCCAAATACGTCTGTCTGAAGACACCACTGAGTGGCAGCCCTCTCAAAACCTACAGCCATGCCTAACTCTGGCAGCCCTGAAGTTTTCTTGTTGACCCTTAACTCGGTGGCAGGTCCTTATGGGTCCGGTGCAACTTTTTTATTTATTTATTTGTATTAATGTTCCTACTGCCTGGTTCACTTTATATCCCACAGTTAACGCCAGTCCATTGGGCACACGTTGAGTCATCTCTCTCCCTCTCTATCTTTGGCACCTGCTCGAAGGCACACACTCTGAATCCCTTGTTAGCCAGCAGGGGTCCAACACCGTAGTGGCAGTTATCCCATTGCCCTCCTCGGACTTGAGCTGCCACCTTTTTGTTGCGCTCAATAGTAATATTTAATCGTAGCATCTTGCCATGTGTCATGCTTCTTGTATTTAATGCAGGACTACAAATCCTCAGAATGCTTGGAGTTGGGAGTTGACAAATCAGGACTGTCTTCAATCATGCCTGATAGTTTTCCATTAATTGTGAGGTATGCACTGGAAACGCGCGCACACACCACCTACCCCGCAGTCCTTTCAGGTCCTATTGTGTGGACGGGGCAGCTGACGAACGATACTAATGCATATCTATATAACCAAGGCGGGAACTCGGACTGACTGGCACAAATCAGGATGCTCGATTTAGTAAGACACTGGATAGAAGTGAATCAAATGGGGAAATAGAGGTTGAAGGACATGTTGATTTGAGTTCTTGGAGGCAAGTTAAGGCATTTTAAAACGAAAATGTTTTGTATTGACACTGCTTTCACTTTCTGCAAATCTTCCCCACCCCACCCCCAGGGGCAGATTGGCCTATCGGGGGATCGGGCTTCCCCCAGTGGGCCGGTCTAGTTGGTCACGTGGTCTCGACCGCATGGCTCTTTCTCAGCCTCAGCACCTCCCAGCCAGCCCCCGCGGGAGACCAAGCCGGCGGGGGCCGAAGAAATGAAGATGGGAGCCTCCCAGCCAGCCCCTGCCGGAGACTAAGCCAGCGGGGGCCGAATAAATTAAAATCGAGGCCAGCGGTGGAGGAGGCCGAAGAAAAGAAGATGGGCGCTTCCCAGCCAGCCAAAGAAATTAAAATCAAGGCCGGCGGGGGCTGAAGAAGTGAACACAGGTGCTGCTAACCGCCGCCGGAGACCAGCTGTTCAGCTGGGGGCCTTAGATCGGAAGGGTGCTTCTGTGTGTATGTGAGAAAGGAACGGTGTGTGTGTGTGTAAATGTGAGACAGGAACCTGCCAGTTTAAAAAAAAATGAAATGTGATAATACATATACCTCAACTTTTGTGCTGGTAGCGCAACTTTTGAAAAGTTGGATGAAAGATGAAATTACTGAATTTTAAGCATCCCTCTTCTGGATAATAAAATCTAGCAAAGTGGGTAGAGATAAATACTAAAGCAAAAAAAATTAAACTATTTTAAAATGTTCATCTCAGCAAAATCACAAATTTAAGATACTGTTGCCACGTGGAGTTTGGGTTTTTTTTTTTAGTTTTAATAATTTTAATTTAAGCATGAAGACTAGAATAGTTCCAATCTGAAACGGTTTTGCTATTTTTTTTTTTTTTTAAGCCTTTAGAAAATGTATATTTTTAAATGACTAAGACTGGAATCTTCCCATTTAAAAGGGAAGTTGACTAAGGATGTCTTTCGGTTCCATATCTCCCACATGAATAATCATATGACTGATAGTTTGAAGAAAGACACTTGCTTTATTGCCTGAAAGTGTAAAACAAGAGAAGCTGTACGGTGTGGGTGGCTGTTCCTTGGGAGGTCAGAACCTGAAGGAAGGGTGTCATTTTGCCTTCTGATAGGAATGTGGTTTTCTTATTTAATGGTTGGGATCATCATTTTCACTTTTAGTAAAAGTGAAAAATGCTGCAAGTCTGAAAGCAAGGTGCTTCTGTGAGAGTGTAATGTGTATGTGAGAGAGGGTGCTTCTGTATGTGTGTGGTGTATATGTGAGTCAGGGAGGGTGCTTATGTGTGTGTGCACAAGAGAGGTGGAGCATGTTTTTGGCTGGCTTGTGGCTGTGAGAGAGGGCATGTGTATGATTGAGCCTGTTTGTAAGTGAGATAGAACATGTGTGTGATTGAGAGCTTGTGTGTAAGTGAAATAGAGAGAGCATGTGTGTGATTGAAATCCTATGTGTAAGAGGGAACGAGAGCATTGTGTGATTGAGAGAGACTGGCCAGAGGTGACGTGTGTATGTGTGAGACTGATCAGGGAGATGACTGGTGTGTGTGTGTGAGAGAGACTGGTTGGGGAGATGATTGGTGTGTGAGAGACAGAAACTGGTCTTGAGGGTATGACTGGTGTGTGTGTGAGAGAGAGAAGAGATTGGTTGTGGTCCCTAAGGAAGAGGACCATGAGGACAGCTTCAGCAGCTACTGCTGCTTCTGGTGTGGCCAGCAAGGGAAAGGAGTAGGAGAACTGCTGGAGAGGGTAAGTAAAGGTGGCTTTTTAAGTTCATTTTTCTTGATTGACTACCATTTTAATTATTGGGTAGTATGTGATGTCTGCTGTTTGAAATATTTTATTGGGGTTTGGTAAAGGTTTCAAAATTTGCTTGAGTCTTTAATCATTGGATATTCTATTCATCAGCTGTTTTGAAATTATTTTATTAGTGTGACTTTATAATTATGATTCATGATTTATATATCTTGATTTTGTTTCATGAGGAATGGTGTCATTTTTGTTTTTCCATTGTTGCACTGTATAGAGTCTGGCGTGATACGTTTTACAGTTTAGTTTTTGTCTGCACATTTCTATTTATACTTTATGCGGCTTTATTCTGTTTTTAGTGAGAGTTTGTGTTCTGAATGCAAAGATTGAGATGAAGCATTCTTTTAGCATATGTTTTCTCTGTAGGGATCTGTAGTAGCTTGGCCTGTTCTGTTTTCCTGATAGGAGGTGTATTGATATTTTAGATTCTGGTGTAATATTTGTGGTATTCTTTTTCATAGGTGAGGTTGTTATTCTTTGAGTTTTGGCAAATAGTACTGTGTTGATATGGGAGGACCATGCCTAAATATAGGGGTGTGTACATATATATGTAAATTATATTGTATATGTAATTGGGTACCCATGGGCCAGTATGGAGAAAAATCCCTCGGGCCACTATTTTCCCTCAATCCGCCCCTGCCCACCCCCAACCATCCTCAATTTACATCTCTTAATTATCCCAGGAGGTGCAGCTGGGATGGGCGGCTACTGGTCTGGATGAAAGGAAGTACTTTCATGTGTTGCTGGTTTGTGGTGGTGGGGGAAGCAGGCTGAAGACCTGTTTTGAGCACCACTGCCCTGCTAGGTTGCACTTTGTTCTAATGGGACTTCGAGAGCTGAGCATTTGCCCGCCTTGGTGAGAGTGAGGGGTCTGCAGGGAGTTCTGTTCTAGGCAGACAGTGAAGTCCAGAGGAATTTGTTGAGGAAAGGATTTCTGCTATTGAGAGGCTATGGAGAAAGTCACTGGTGAGAGTGGCAAGTTTTGCAGTAGTAGGGTATAAGAGTTTTCTCTTTTATGAGTGGTATCTTCAAACATTGTGGGATGACATTATTGGAGATGAGCTAGTATCTTGGTTAAATGTGCGGTTAGATAACTATGACCTTGACACAAGCTGTGGTTAGAAGTCAGCTATATGTCATGGAAATGTGCTCACAGCAGCGCTGCCTCACTGCAGTCAGCATTTTTCCTCTGCCAGGATTAGGCCTTTGTCAGAATCCTTGTGGGACAAAGTCCTGTTAACACAAACTGGTGCATGGCTAGGCAGGATGAGTTTTGGCTACGTCTGTTTCTACAAAGTGAAATTGAAATATGCATGCTAAAAGGCAGTTCAGGTTAGAAGTATCCATAACGTGAAGTTGCTGTGCTCTGTATCCCAACATGTGAAATATACTACAAGGACAGTATGGGGCTGTTAAAGGGCAAGCTGAAGCACTCCTGGTTTACCACTGTTGTACTGATAGGCTTGTACTTCCAAGCTCTCTAAAGAAAGCAGGATTGCACATCCATTCGTAGAGATGTGGGGTAAAACCTGGATTGGCTCAGCCTGTCCCTTCTGACCTGGAGCTTGTTGACAAATTTAAGAGCCAGAGGCCTAGGACATGCCACCAGGTTCAAGTACTGATCCATAGAAAGCTTTTCATATACCAGCAAGACACTTCCCGGTTACAGAGGCAATCTTCCTGTCAGGAAAGCTGATTTATAGCCTTCAGATCTTGGAGTCTTCATTGAAGGGCTGCAGTTGGTTCGGGTTTTCAGGATTGCCAACTTCTGCAAAGTAGCTAGCAGAAAGTGAGGCCCAGCTATCCCCAGAAAGTGAAGCCCAGCTATCCCCAGAAGGATTTGCACTGCTATATCCCTCAATGCCCCATCACTGCCGTGTTTCTAGACTGAATATATATTTTATAGTAAAACCAACAGGTGACCAGGAAGAACATAGATTCTGCTTCAGTTGTGGTTTTGTAGTGTAGTAAAGGCCTTAAAATCTAGATTACAAAGACATTTTTAAATAAAAGTAGTCTTCTCTTGGGAGATCATGGGGGGGGGGGGGTTGCTTTTATACTGGATGGAAAGTAACATGTCTTGCATTTATACATTGCAGAGTCAATTTCAAACAGTTTAGGTGCTTAACTTGACAGTTAAGCTTTCGAAAACTGATTAGGGTTGAGTGCCTAAATTTTATTATCCTAATTAGGTTAGCAATTTATACCTGCTAAGGGGTCAATTTTTAGAAATGCTCAGTGCTTCTATTAGGCCTCTAAATTTAGAAGATTTTCAGCAAAATTTAGGTACCTAAGTTTTCAATTGAAAATATATATTTCCTGAATGTAGGCTTCTATAACTTTGCCCTGCAATTCCTTTCCTAGATTTAGAAGCCTAAATTAAGAGGCCTAGGGCTGAAAATCTGTGCTAGGTTCCTAGCTACACTCCCACAGTCTCGCACTTTTTAAGCACCCACATTTTTTGGTGCCTAGTGAAATACTCTGTGTAAAGACTCCCATTCCCTTCAAAAAAAACCCAAAAAACAAAACCAAAAAACAGCAACCTGTTATAATTCTAAGGGAGATGAGATCCCATGATAAGGAACTATTTGAAAACTCCTGTTGCTGAGCATTTTGACTGTTCAGTTGTTACTCTAAGCTTAAATTAGTAATACCTGAACAGTTTTCTTTTGTGGTGGTTTGTTTTTTTTTTTACCTTGTAAATGGATGCCAAGAGCATCTTTTTTTTTTTTTTGGTTCAGGCATGGCAAATCAAGATCATCGTAAAAACTGGACTGGCTCAAATTGGCTATGGAGTAGGCACTTTGTATTCCTTGCCCAGGATACAGTAAAGCTCTGTCTGATAGAGAGATAAGAGCCTAGTGACGTGTAATTGTCTAACTTCTGAAAGGCACTGAGGCCCTGCGCCTTCTGTTTCCTCTGTAGGTTTGTTCTTTAATCACGGTGGGCGAACCTTTGGAATATGCCTTGTGCTTGCAGTCTCTTTTTCAGCTAGTCTCATTTTTACATTCACTGTGGAATTACATTTGGTTGCGTTTATTTCCCTACCGGAATGTACTCTTCTCCAGCTGTTCCTATAAACCAGTGAACTTTTTGTAATATTTGATCTCTGATGTTCTGGGGGCCTGGAGGTGGGGAAGGGGAGATGAATTCTTTTTGTGCCTCTCAGTGCATGACCTAACAAAAGCTTGCATGGCCAGAAACCTGGTGTGCACAGTGCAAAGAGATGTGGGAGCCTGGCAGGCACTGGTTGAACGTCTGATTATTTACCCAGCTTTTTGTTATGTTGGTTTGCAATTGGCAAATAGGCAGCCTTTCTGTGACGGGCACAGCTGGGTATAATTTGATTTGTTGTGAGGCCGCAAGGCCTGCTTAACTCTGAGGTCTTCCCTCTGTTGTGTATAGGAGAGAGACACTCGTCCTTGCAGTTCATAGGAGCCCCTGTAAATGTGACTGTGTCGCAAGGGCACGGGGTGAAGCTGAACTGCAGCCTGGAAGGCATGAAGGATCCCGAGATCCAGTGGCTGAAGGATGGGATGCCAGTCATGAGTGCGGACCAGATGTACATTCCCGTGGATGATGACCACTGGATCAGCTTCCTCAGGTACCTCCAGCTTGGCTACGTGTGCTGCACGTACATGCACATACCTGTATGTCCGCACGCAGAATATGCGTATCTGTGTGGTGCATTAAGCAGGTGTTTCGTGCTTTTTATAGTTTTTTAATTTTTTTTAAACACATTTTTTTAATGTTTTTAAGTCGGGGGTAAAATTGAGGCACAAGATGAGATTTCTTGTCCAACAAAACCCCGAGCTTTAAAATTAGACCTCGCTGCTTCCTTTACAGCATGAAGCAGTTTGTGCTCTCTACCAGCTTCCTTTCTTGTCATTCAGTAAGCATTGTTCCAACCCTTGGGCTTTTTCCTTGTGATTGTTGATGTCGCACTGTGCTGGGAACTTGTCCCTAGTGGGATTTGTGAGAGCTTCTCACCGCTAGATGTGGTGCAGTCACTGGGGAAGATGGGAGGAAGGTGCATCACTGCCGCGGGGGAGAGAGAGAGAGCTGGGGGAAAAGTGCCGGGGAGAAGTAGGTACCGAGGTTGTGGTTCACTGAAGGGGGAAGGGGGACAAAGTCTTCCTGCTGAACCAGTGTCCTAGCATGGTATAATGGGGGGACACTTTCTGTAGAACGATCGCCTTATCTGTATTGTGGGCATAAAAATCCCAGTTTAGCCTTCATGGCTACTAACTTCCAATACATGCTGTATGATTCATGCTGCTGAATTCTTCCCATTAAATAGAATTTAGAACATATAATCAGAAAATAGGGCACAGCTTAATGCATGTGTGTTATGTATGACTTGAACAGGGCTTTGGCGCGAGGTGTAACAGTGATGTTTGTTGAGTGCAGCACCATATGGCAGGCAATATTTGAGGCTCTTTGTGCAGAGGGCTCCTAAGCCCCCATTATGTGGTATCAATCTCCCCTGGAGGCCAGACTAAGCCCACGTCCACAATTAACAAACACAGTCTCTTGGCTGAAAAACAAAGCCCTGGTAACTGGCCATCCCTGCATGCAGAGGGTGAAGCTCGAATGGGGCCCATCTGCTAGGCACAGCCCCGTGCCTCCAGAGCCGTGCAATTCTGACCGGTTTTACTGTTTTTCTTTAGCTTAAAAGCGATGGAGCGACCAGATGCTGGGAGGTACTGGTGCGAGGCTGAGATGGAGGGGAAGAGAGCAGTGTCGCGGGAAATATGGATCACTGTGGAAGGTGAGGCGATGCATCCACTGCTCTCCTAGAGTTTTCCTCTGGGACCGGCGGCAGGCTTGGCCTGGCAGCTCCTTGTACCCTCTTTGACGGTGCACGAACCCTGCTGCCTGAATGGGAGCGGCTTTTTTGACAGGCTACAGCGGCAGGATGGGGAGCACTTTGAAGCAGGATTCCTAAATTATGTAAAAATTTATTTTTAACTTGTAAGTTATTTTTTTGCATGGATGGGCCCTGGGGGAAGCATTTTCAGATGGTGTATTTTTAAGTGCCAATGTAAGCTAAAAAGGGAACGGTAGAAATGTAACTAGATATGTGCTGGATATATTTTTTTTGTTTTTGCTTGAGTGCAGTGTGTAGGACAGTGTGAATGTGTAAGAGAAATTATATTACAGAATCTTGTGTCAAAGATGGGCAAACCACTTTTTTTTTTTTTCTCGGCTTTCAGGTGTACCCTACTTCACAATCGAGCCCCAAGACCTGGCTGTGCTCCCTGGCTCCCGATTTAACCTGTCCTGTGCTGCAGTAGGCCCACCAGAGCCGGTGAAGATTATCTGGTGGATGGGAGACTCCCAGATGAAGGGGGCAGCAGAGGACTCTCCATCCACCCTCATTCTGCCAGGTAAAATAGGCTTTCACATGCCAGGGGAAGATCCACATCTGAAATCACTCAGTGTCTTTGTGGACATGGGGAAACTGAGATCTGGGCTCTTCGAGTGTGGCGTGTCTGTGATTTCCAGCTCATATCGTGCCTGCATATGTGTACTGATGCAGCTTGGTGAGAATGCAGATTGCTCAGAACCAGGTTGTCTTTCTTTAGTGAATTGCATCTGATGAATTGGCTGACATTAGACATTGATTAACTTACTGTGCACCCACTGGGAAAGTTACACATCTTCAGCTTTCTGCTCCAGTTTTACTGTTCATTAATAGATTTTGAAAGTGAATGGATACACTCACATGCCATCCAGGACAATGACTGCCCTATCTCTGCTTCCCCCTATGAAGTATAATATAGATGTGCGCTTTTCGTCCTCGTGTTGCTGTCATTGCTGTCTTGTTAAAATCTCTTGTGACATCTCCTCTGTGTGTCCTATCAACCATGCTGTTATAGTCTTCCCTTCTTGAGATTTTATTTCCTCCTTTCTGATCCCTCTGTGCAGATTTCTCCTTGGCTGATCTGGGATGCTGCTGCTTCCCGGATGCTCAGGTACCTTACTATGATCATGTCTCTCTCCTTATCCTGCTCACCTATCCATTCAATGATATTTAATTCAAGATTTTGTACAAATTTTTATTTTCTGCACGATTCACCATCTCTCCTGTGGATCTCTGGCTTCTCTAATCCCTCCTTCTGTGCCCTTGTCCGTGCTCCGCTCTTAATTTGTATTTCAGCCTCATGATTTCACAGTCTCTCTACACCTTGAGCTTCATTGAAAGATGACATCAAGTAGTGTGTTCAGTCAATCAAATTGTTTAAAACGCTTCCCCATCTCACTGTAGCCCTAGAGTTCTGAGACAGCTGTCAATGTGCACGGTGGCAGAGCACTTGGTCCAGTCAGTGGCAAGCAATGAGGCATTGGTGATAGTTGCATAGGAGCGTTAGCTAGGCCTGATTAAATCTGCTGTCTGAGTTGCTCACCTTGCTTTGTTTTTCCCATGGTGCTTTTACCCAGACTTGCAGAAGATGGCAACTTTATCATGCAAGAAGAGGGTTAGAAGTCTCTCTCCATCTTTTGTCTTCTCAAATATTTGTCTCCTTTTCCTCTTCTCTCCCCTCATACACAAATAAGTGTGCGGTGGAGGTCACAAGAGCTGCTTGGACGTCTTTTTGAACAGAGACTTTGATCAGACCTGTGGGATGATTGCATAACTCCATGGATGCCCTCTGAAATGGAAGGTTTTGCTCTGTCATTTTACTTCCAGATCTAACCTGATTTCTTTCGGTATAGAGTTTGGATATATTTGGCGAGCGGCTGTCTAAATCTCATGTTTCCGAAAGGGTGGTTTCATTCCCTGTGAGTTTCCAGGGTCTGCGCTGGAGATGTGCCGTAGACTCCACTACATTGGAAGATGGCTTCTCAAGTGCTTGAGAATGCTGGAGACTTGATGTCATGCAGTTCTTGTTTTTATGTTCTCTTGCAGTCGATGGAAATATCATTTAGAACAGTTTGATATTATTTATGTAGGAAATGTTCTCAAAAGGAATTGTTCCAGAAAAGAACTGCATAATTAACTAAGGGGAGAGATTTCTAGGGTTTTCTCCAACATTGCTTGTTGGATCAGGAAAGAGATTTTTTTTCCATGTAAGATCCTCATGTGCTTTGGTAATCAATTTTTTTTTCCTCTTCTGGAACATTAATTATAAAAGACATGGAAATGGGGTAATTAGGCATCCCTGTGGCTCCCTTCTGACTTGACTAAGCTGTTCTCGGTAGCCCAGGACACATCCATTTTTAAATGGCTCAAATGTTTTATTTAAAATTTTAAGGACATTTTATGCATGTCTAGGACCGAGACATTCTGGATGAGCAGATGGGAGGGGAGGCTGACGCAGCCTCAGTATATTCAGGATTCTGGACAGCTGGAGCGGGACAAAGGAACTTTTTTTATTTACCGTATTTATTTTTTCCTGAAAATGACTCACTCGTTTGAATCCAGACTCTGCTACAACCTCCTGACTTAAAGATTTCTTGGGCTTCTTGTTTTTGAATTATTCAGTTCCCCACATTAAAATTAGTTATCTTTTTATCATCCTCTTCAGTAGTAGAAATCACAGGTGGAAATGTTTTTAAATATGAAAAATTAGACTAAAAAAATCAGTGATTAAATCGTTGATCAGAAACAGAAATGTGTCTGTTGTGTAAGGTGGGGACAGTTAGGGGTTTTTCTTCCAGGGAGGAGCAGCCTTCATCTTCTATGCTGGGATTGGAGGTATGAGCTACAGGGTACAGGGGATTGAAGCCACCCCAGGTTTGATGATGTATAGCAGGGTTTGCAACTCTTTGTGGGGTCTGCAAACCAGTCTGGTTTGGGTTTTTTTTTTTTTTTTAGGGCAACCATATATATAGAAACATAGAAATGACGGCAGAAGAAGACCAAACGGCCCATCCAGTCTGCCCAGCAAGCTTCACACTTTTTTTTTTCATACTTATCTGTTTCTCTTGGCTCTTAGTAACCTTTTGGTTCTATTACCCCTCCACCCCCACCATTAATGCAGAGAGCAGTGCTGGAGCTGCATCTAAGTGAAATATCTAGCTCAATTAGCTAGGGGCAGCAACCGCCGCAACAAGCAAGCCACACCCATGCTCATTTGTTTACCCAGATTATGTAATTCAGTCCTTGTTGGTTGTCTGTATATAGATCCACTTTTCCTCATTCCCCCCGCTGTTGAAGCAGAGAGCTATGCTGGATATGCTTGAAGACTTCCTCCCCTGCCGTTGAAGCAGAGAGCTATGCTGGATATGCTTGAAGACTTCCTCCCCTGCCGTTGAAGCAGAGAGCTATGCTGGATATGCTTGAAGTGTCCGACATGCAAATTAATTTCTTAGAGTAATTATCTGAAAATGTCATGAATACTCATTATCCTGAAAACCAGACCCATTTTGTAGTTCATACTGCCTCTTTCATGGCAAGGAGCATTGGATTGTTGGCTTGCCTGGCTGGCAGGGTTTACACAGCGTGTTTTGTAATGTTGTACCCTGGGCTGGGCCTGCTGTGGCATGGCCATGTGACAGAGCACAGGCATGGGTGTGGAATTGTACATCAGTCCTGACAGAGCATGAAATCTGAGACCTTGGCAAAGCGCCAGGTTGACTAGAGAGGGAGGAGGAGAAACTTTGCTGTAGTCAAAGAAAGTAGGGCAAGAGCAAAGGCAAATAAGTGTGAGGCTAAAGAATGACAGTGGAAGTGGAACAGGCATCTCAGTTCAACAAGGGGATTAGCACAGTAAATCCATGATACCTAGGATTTAGATTAAGACATCCAGTGCTCTGTAATTAAGTACTTCTAGTGTGCGCATTTTTTTTTTTTTTTTGTTAAACTAAAAATCTTTTAATCTAGGCTCTAGGGGTTGCCAACTCAGTCCTCAAGAGCCACACAGGCCTGGTTTTCAGGATATCCATAATGAATATGCATGAGAGATTTGCATGCACTGCTTCCATTGTATGCAAATATATCTCATGCATATTCATTATGGATATCTTGAAAATCAGGCCTGTTTATGGCTCTTGAGGAATGGAGCTGGCCATCTTTGTACTAGGATATAATGTTATGTGTTGTGGGAGGGGTAGTTTGGATTAAATTTGAGCTCCTGATGAGCAGTCAGCAGACCTATCAAGTATTAAATAATAAGCAGTACATTGTGACCCAGGCTACTCAAGCCAATGTTGTCTCTCTCATTGCAGCCCTGAATAAGTTTGAGCCTTTGCTTTGACTGTTAAACAATCCCTTCATTCATGCCTTAACTTGGTTGAAGAGGATGATGAGCAATCCTAAATCACACCCTCATTTCTAGCTACGTGCTGGACATTTGCTGACGGATGCTACAGATGTTGTCCATGAAGCAAGGAACATGGACAAGGAGCTTCTTGTGCACTGGTGGGCCAGGATTTGTAGTGGCCCACCCAGTGGTGATTTAGTCCTCAGCAATCATGGAGAGGGGTCCCCATCCCTCCTAGCTTCAGTTTCCAGGGGTTGAGGTGAGGGAATCCCCTTAGGATCAGCCCTGGGTGCTGTGATTATATTATACCGTGTAATGCTTCTTGCTGCATGGTACACTTAGCAGTGATGGGTGAAGGTCTGTGTTCATACTTGGGCATTGTGCCTGATGACCACAGCCATCTCTCCTAGCATGAAATACAGTAAGTATATAGAGTCAAATTCTAGTAAAGCAGGCCTGGGCTATTTGGATATTTTTGGTTGATGCTCTTCATCCTTCATAGTTGAACCACCTAAGTCCAGCAGAGGCAGTGTTATTCTCCTGCTCTTTGCCCAAGTGCATTGGCTCTTGAGACCACTTTGAACCATGCAGGCCATAGTGAAACATGATTGTTGCTAAGCATGGACTCGACCCACATTTTCAGATGAGGAGCTAAATATAAATGTGAAATTCCAGAAATTTATATACAAAATTGGAGTTGGATGTAGCACAAGCTTCCTCTGCATGGGCTGAAGCAAGTTTTTAATATTCCTTGCTATTTGCCTGTACCTAGGATTTTGTTTCATAACAGTACAATTCTAACTCCAGGGAGCTGCTGCTACAGAAGATAACTTGGCATCATGCCTGCAAGACGTAGGTATAATTCCCTGGGGTTCTGTTTGCTAGTACATGTTTTAAGGTTATTAAATGCTTTATTTTCCCCAGATCTCATTGTAAGTTTATCCCTGCCATTCTTCATTTAACTTTTGCCTCTGACAGTTTCCAGCTTTTCTGAATGTCAGTGCTGGCGGAGCATGTGCTGTGTAAGCCTCCCCCACACTGCTCTAGTTATCATACCCACATCTCCTGGCTTGCAGTGTGCCTTGCAATTGCAAGCCCAAGCTCTTACATTGCTCTAGTGATCATGCCCTCCTTTTCTGGCCTGCAGCCTGCTCCGTGTTTAGGCCAACCTGGCCAGTTTGGTAGAGAGGTCATTGACCAGCAGGCAGGGCTGGCTTAAAGATTATGGATCTCACGGGCAGAGGACTGGGAGTGATGGGTTTCACCCTGGAAATCGGAGAACAGCAAGGGAAGTCCCAGTTTTTGAGTGTTTTCAGAATTTGTCACCGTAGACACACACATTATGTTGCCTGAGCTTAAAGCTGACCCTGCAAGCAGGACCTTTGTCAGAATTCTGCTAACCATTCGCCTTTACGCTCCCCCCATCCTTCTGACTCCTCCTCCTTCATGCTGCTGCCACTCAATTCCCACCAACTTGAGATCTTTCCATATGGAGCCCGGGGCCAGTCCTGGGCCCAACTGTAGCAGCAGCAACAGTGACCAAGGTGCACTTTCCCCCATGATGGCCCCACCCTATTCTGGCTTCTGTACAGGAGGCAGGGTCTGGGATGAGAGCATACACTCTCAGTCCCTGGCCCAGGCTACTTCCCACCCTGTCAGTTTGGGCCTAGGACTAGCCCCTGCTGCATAAGAGTGTTGTGGAGTACAGAAGATCTGTGGGTAGGAGGTCCACCCTTTATTAAAAAAAAAAAATGTCAAGGCTGATAGCCCTAATCGTAGGCCTGAGCCCTTACGCTGTCCTAGCAATCGTAGCCACCTCTCCTGACATGCGGCATGTACCTCAGTTACAGATCTGAGCCCTTGTAAAAGTTAGCAATAAATGCATCTTATTAGTTGGCTTGCTCCAGCAGTACATCTCCGTCCTGAGTTGCAGAACCATGTGGCGATTCAGTCCTGAACCTTTAGAATCAGACGTACTAAGGTGGGTACAAGGAGGGTGGTCTGCCCTGGCTGGAAACAGGGGGAGGAGTACCATTGCCGCCAGCAGGAAGGTCCTATGGCAGCGCGGAACCGTGGCGTTGTGGAGGAAACCCTGCCAGCAAAAGCAAGGACCTGCAGTGGCAGAGGCTAGCGGAGCCACCGGCATTTCCTGGAGCTGGCGCAGCAGCAAAGAACAGGCCCAGTGTTGCTGCCGGCACTCCGCTGGCAGCAGAAGAATAGACCCAGCATTGCTGCAGGCGCTCCCGGAGTCTGCGGCAGAAGAGGCCCTGCAGTGCTGCCGCCGGCTGAAGAAGGGACAGACTGGCCCTATGAGAGTAAGTGCCAGTGGGTGTGAGGGGGCTGTGTGAGAGAGAGAGGGTATATGTGTGTGTGTGTGTGTGTGCCCCCAGTCTACAACAATCTTAGGATGACAGATATGGAGAACAGGAGATTTAAAATCTGTTAGTTTTAATTATTGGGTGTTATTGCAAACCAGCAGACACATCAAATATTTTATAGATGTTTATAACATTTTTAAAAAATTTGTACAGGAGCTTCTAATTGAATATTATTCTATTCATCAGCTGGTCTGAAATGTGTATTTTTAGTATGGTTTTACTATTCTAATTTATATTTCTTGATTGTATTGTTTTGAGGAACTGTAATTTTCTGCTTTTCCATTGTTGCACTGCATACAGAATCTGGCTTGTGGTTTCTAATTCAGTTTTTGTCTGTGTGTTTGAGAGAGAGAGAAATAGAGGAAGCGTGTGTCTCTCGCGCACACACACACATATTCTCCCTCTCTCTCACCAAGCTTGTATGTCTGTATGAGAGAGAAGCAGCATATTGTTTGTGTGTGTATGCGTGCTCCCAGTGTATGACAATCTTAGGATAACATATGAAGAGCGGGAGATTTTTAAAATCCTTATTAGTTTTAATTAGTGGGTGGTGTTTGATGTGTCTGCTGGTTTTGAAATATTTTATCGATGTTTAGGAAATTTTAAAATTTATATATGGGAGGGGGGGGTGCCAAAGAAGTATCCGCCCTAGGTACCAAATACTCTAGTATGCCTCTGTTTAGAATTAAACTGGATCAACAGTGTTTGTGTCATAGCCAGCTTTGTGCTATGAGCAAAATATATACTGTCATTTAAGTTTCATCCTTTTCTCCTTTCAGCATTTATGTAGCCAGTTTTGCCACAAGCACTTAATAAATAAATTGGGATCAACAAAATTGTTTACAGGAATGTATGGAAATCTTTTTTTTTTATTTTTCTGAGCAGGGAGGAAGTAAATGGTAAAAGGTGGCATTTTGTGTTAACAGAACATGGCTCGAGTTGGAAATGTACATGAAAATAGCTAAGAGGTTCTCACCTTTTAGGATCAGATTTAAATTTCAGGTAAAAAAAAAAAAAAAGTCCAAGACTCCTGCTTTACAAGTCCATTTTCTCACATGGTTTTGCAGTTGTGCATCTTTTCCCCCCAAAGATGTAAATTTTCTATAACTTCCAGAAGGGGGGAAAGAATTCCATAGCAAAAATTGTGCAAGTCAAAACTTGTTTAAGAAGCCCTATAAGACTTTAGCCTTTTCAGGCATCTGTTCAGCAGGTCACTAAGGCAACCCAGGCTGTGGCTGCGCTTTTCAAAACTCATCATCCGGCAGCCATCCCTGCCCCTGCCTCCAGAGAGTAGAGCCTTCCTGGACATCTGTACAAGACTCTCCTTGAGAAGCAGAGCTAAAATAATTTTAAATCATTGAATAAAGATATTAGCTGATCCTGGTAGCTCAGTGGCTGGTGCTGTGCGCTGCCATGCGGAAGGTCCCTTGTTTGATCTCCGAATTGGTTTTTCCTCTCCCTGGGTTGGCTGGAGATGTTGTGGAGGGTGGTATTGGTGGTCCCCAGGGTGGGGGGAGGGAGTTGTAGTCCTTGTTTAAGGCTGACATGCAGTGGCCAGAGTCAGGATCCATGATTGCAGGGGGAAGGGAGTCCTAATGGATGGCTCTCAGCCCTGGACTGTTGCTGCCGTTATCATGCTGGGGGGGTGGGGGAAGTTGTGCACTACGCAGAGAACACCTCTGCAGGAGTAGCCCAATACCGCAACATGTTTTCCTTGCAGTGCTGGGCCATTTGTGTAAAATGTGACTTATTAGCAAAAGGGTTTGCAAGAAATCTCCAACTTTTTTTTTTTTTTTTGCAAAAATACTTACGGTAACCACATCTCTCAAATTATGCAGCACATTACATATCGCGGTGCTGTTCATGTGATCACTTCTAGTCTGATCCTTCAGTTGCTAGATTCCAATAAATGTAATTATATAATTAATTGTACACGGCATATTAGTTTATGGTGTCGTGAAAGGGAGTAAACAGCTGAAAAGGATTTGTCAGACAAATAATTGTAGACCAGGCACAAAAACATCTTTCTTTAATTCTACAGGGAAAGTGTTCCCAATGTGGACATCTGATAAATCTTGTGCTGCTCTATGCTCCTACACACGTTGTCTCTTACTAGGAATGTAATCCAATCTTTTTAAGGCCACCAAATTTAAAACCTATTTAGCAGCACTTTTCCATACATATTTCCTTTCCCGGTGCTGGAGCATATTTAAATTCTTGGGCAAAAATATATACCGTATATCCTGTCAAAATTGTGCCATCTAACAGTTTTTGTAGGGCTTTTTCTCATTTGGTTGCCCAAAACTTAAATCTGATCCTCGGGTTCTTGAAAGCAAAGAAAACAAACTGGAAATATGCCAAGGTGCAGAACAAATTGGATTAAGTATTAGTAGCTAATCATTGTGGTGTTCTCCCATTACTTCTGAATTCTTTGTTCTCACCTAAGCACCCATCATCTGCTCTTTTCTGTCCTCTTCTCACCTGATTTGCCTCTGAACGAATTCCTTGTGATATCTGGGTGAGATTCACAAAGTACTGATTGCACAGATGTAGACAAGAGTTGATGAGCTCTGTATTGAAGATCAAGGTCAATATTCAGACATAGCCAGCTAAGTAACCAGGTCACTTATCAACTCATGGCGTTTTCGCATGCGAAAAATGACTTAACGCATGTGGTAAGCACCATAACGCATGGTGCGATGCTAATTTTTAAAAGGGGAGGGATTGGAGAGGAGTCAGGGCAGGATTCCTGCAAAAGTGGGCTGGCTTTGCGAAGCCATAGTGCCATAACTACACCTTTTTCAATTGCATTAAGCTGTGTGATATCACACAATTTGCAATTTATTTTTTTTTCGTAATTTCTGTTTTGGGCATTTTTAGGCTAGGGAAGGGCTTGAGATGTGGGAGGGGAGTGGGGGAAGGGCCTGAGATGTGGGAGGGGAGAGGGAGAGAGAAAGCACCTCTAGGGGTGGTACCATAGTAAGCAGCTATTTATGCTACTATAGGAGGCCCACCTAGTAACTCGAGGTGAGGTTTAGGTAGTGTAGGGGTTAGGGGCCACTTTTACATGCAGAGTGAGACGTACGAACAGAACAGTACACTCTTGTGATGATTTGATGTCCTTCGGAGTGAGGAAATTCACACAACAATGAGATTTGTACAATGTTCTCTCAACCTAGCTTGATATTACCCAGGTAGAGAGTCCATCATGCTAGGTTGTGAGAATATTGTACAAATCTCATCAGGACATCAAATCGTCACAAGAGTGCACTGTTCTGTTCGTATTGCATGTAAAAGTGGCCTTGTAGATACTTTCTCTCTCTCTTCCCCCCAGTGGTGAAATGAGTGCAGGCAGGAAAATGCAATGATGTAGTTATTACCAAAAAGCACTTTTCCTATCGCATGTGATGTTTAGTGCAGTTTGGGGTTACGCCCTCTGCTTGCCCATTGACTATCTGCCTAACTTTGTAACAGGATAAGTCACTTATCCTGCTAAGTGGCGACTGCTGAATGTAGCCAGATATTCAGCAGCTGGCTCTGCAGTAGTGTTTGACTACTTGCTTGCTTTTCTCTGCTTATGTCAAACTGGGTCTCTAAAGTAGCTCTTTAACTCATTTGACTCAGGTGTTGGCTAGTTTGAAATGCTTCCTGCGAATTTGGAGCACTGTACATCTAACGAAGGAACATAAGAGCCTTTTTCCCCATAGCTTGGAGCTTTGAGCATGCCAAAGAGTAATATATTACTTACCAATGATAGCCCCCTTGTCCAGCCACAGCCAGAAGCTCAGCAAGGGGGGGGGGGGGTTTCACCCTGATATTAAAGAAAAGGATGTTGTGCTGCTTTACCCACCACCACCAATATCTCTCTCCACCCCTCACTATGCCTTCTTTTCTCACTGTGCTTGAAGATGAATATATAGTATTGAACTAAAATGCAAGGGTTTCTTTTTGTATGTATACAATCATGTGTCCAATATATGTATGTATATTTGAATTGACCTGGTAGCTAAGCAGTAGTGCTGAGCACGCAAATGTAGAGATGCTTATGTTCAATTCCCAGCGCCAGCTTTAGATGCTACTTCTGTAGAAGTGATGTTTACAGCCCCCAGGGGGGGAGTCCCAGTCATCATTCAAAGGTGACCCTTAGTGGCTGGATTTAGGGCCCATAATCGACCATGGACTGTTTATATGCTGCATAATCCTATGTTTTTAGTGACTTACACAAAAACATACAGAATATCCATAATACAAACAGGCTAACACTTCTATCAGAAGTTTTATGTTTAGGAATGAGTCCTCAATGTCTACCTGCCTTAACAGTTGGTGTAGTTTATCCACCATGGCCACATCTATAACAAAGACATTATGCCTATAGATTGGCCACAAGTACATTTGTTACAATGACGGGACTAAAAGTAAGAAGAGAGAGCATATAAATAGAGAAAAATCCCCATCATTTATGAATGAAAGCTTGGCTGTTTCAACTGGAGACCCGAGAGAGCAGGAGGAAACTGCTTAGAGAAAAAAAAAATACATTTTTGGATCTTCTTTCTTTTGCTATTGTCACTGTTCTCTTGGAACAAGGTTTTGAAAGAAGCTTTGGAGCAAATAGCCCCAGTTTGTATA
Organism: Rhinatrema bivittatum; assembly: GCF_901001135.1. Classification (NCBI taxonomy): domain Eukaryota; kingdom Metazoa; phylum Chordata; class Amphibia; order Gymnophiona; family Rhinatrematidae; genus Rhinatrema; species Rhinatrema bivittatum. The sequence continues at coordinate 109,488,801 of NC_042618.1, forward strand.
ATAGATAATACAGTTTCTGGAATCCAATGGATTGCATGATCAGAGGCAGCATGGTTTTTACCAGAGGTAAATCTTGTCAGACGAATCTGATCAATTTCTTTGCTTGGGTGACCAGAGAGTTGGATCAAGGGAGAGCGCTAGACATAGTGTACTTGGATTCCAGCAAGGCCTTTGACACTGTTCCGAACAGTAGACTTATAAATAAATTGTGCGCCCTTGGTATGGATCCTAGAGTGACTGACTGGGTTAGATATTGAGGGTGAAGGCGACAAAGGGTAGTGGTAAATGGAGTTTTCTCTGAGGAGGGGGTTGTTACTAGTGGTGTGCCTTAGGCATCAATCCTTGATCCGGTTCTTTTCAATATTTTTGTGAGTGACATAATGGAAAGGTTGTCGGGGGAAAGGTTTGTCGTTTTGCTGATAAAACCAATATCTGTAACAGTGTGGATAGCCAGGAAGGGAGAGAAAAACATGAGGAGGGATCTAGTGAAGCTTGAGGAATATAAGGTCTGGCAGCTAAGATTTAATGCTAAAAAACGTAGAGTAATGCATTTAGGATGCAAAAACCTAAAGGAAAAGTACAGTATTGGAGGTGAAATTCTTCTAAGCACAAAGGAAGAGTGGGTTCTGGGGGTAATTGTATCTGATCTTAAGGGGCCAGATAAAGGTGGATAAAGAGATGCTAAAAGTAAAAAAAAATATGCTTGGCTGCACAGGGAGAGGAATTGTCGGCAGAAAAGTGGAGGTGATATTGTCCCTGTATAGGTCCCTGGTGAGACCTCATTTGGAATACTGTGTACAATTCTGGAGACTTCACTTTCCAAAGGATATAAACAGGATATAGTCAGTCCAGTGGGTGGCTACTAAAAATGGTCAGTTGTCTTTGTTCTAAAACATATATGGGGATAGGCTTAAAGATCTAAACATAAACACCCTAGAGGAAAGACAAAATAAGGGAGATAAGATAAGAGACATTCAAATATCTCAAAGGTTTCCATGCATAGGAGGTGAGCCTTTTTCAATGGAAAGGAGGCTCTAGAATGAGGTTAAAAGGGGATAGATTCAGGAATAATCCTAGGAAATATTTACAGAGAGGGTAGTGGATGTGTGGAACAGCCTCCCAGTGGAAATGGTGTAGATAAAAAACAGTATCTAAATTCAAGAAAGCAGGGGATCTCGAAAGAAGTGATGAGAATTATAATGCTACATTAATTGAAACGATGGGCAGACTGGATGGGGCCATATGGTCTTTTTCTGTCATCATGTTTCTCTTTGAAAGTTTAGCCTACTTGGTATCACACAGGCTTAAAAACTTCTGAAGAGACAAAATCATCAATTGGAAAGGAAATAGCATAGAGATAAATCAGTAGCAAACTCCATGCTTATCAAGCTAGTGCATGATTATAAATTGGCTGTGAAACAGGGTAAGAGATCTGTATTCCAAGAAGCTAAGGCAAGCTGAAAATTGCCCACATTAATGTGTTAGAATACTTGCTGACTTATCTGGGAAGAGTGCAGGGTCTGTCTTTTTTTTTTTTTTTTTTTATCAGAGGATCTGACAGCTGATAAGTTTGCTGATTTCCTCCCCCTTCCCCCAGAATAAAACTCTGGCTATTCAAAGTGCGTTTTCTATTTGTTCAGTCTTGCAAGTATTTCCACAAGAACTTTTTGACTCACTTAGGGGGTCATTTTCAAAAGCGATCACTAAATGGGGGCGGAGTCGGCCCCGGAAGAGGAGGGGTCGGGGCGGCACTGGGGCTGACTCTCTGCGGATACATCGCTGGCGTCGATAGGCAAGGACCCTTATCGCCGCCAGTTTTGCACCGAATAACTACACCTTTTATGGTGTAGTTATTCGATGCGAAAGCCGGCAGCCAGTGCACCGCAGTGGTACGATGTCCGCTGGCTTTCGCAGGCCCGCCCCCCCCCCCCCCCCCCCCCCATGACCACCAGATTTTCTAAGGTCTGCAACCTTAGAAAATCCAGGCCTTAGTTAGAAACTTTTTTCCTTGAAGTAAGTTGCCTTGTTTTAATAAGAACACAAAAAACTTTTGCTTTGGAGCCCCTCCTGACACACTTGATTCAGCATCTAAAATTTGAGCTTGCCCCATTTTCTATCATGCCTCATTAATACGAGCTTGGGGCAGGGTTTTGTACCATCTGCTTTGGAAGAAGCACTTATTCAGCCTATAATAATAATAAAAAAAAAAAAAAACAAACAGGTTGGCTGCATTTAAGTTTAACAATTTTATAGGCTATTTTCATTCTTGCAGTTCAGATAAAAACTTATTGAAAAAGTGCTCTTTCAGCTTGTGGGTTTTGTATTAAAAATGAATGCTTTGCATCTGAGGCAGTCTGGCTTCAGGCCTGACTTTAGTATGAAAACAACATCTCTGGTGGTACTGACTAATGAAATCTGTGGACAGGAAACTATTATTTCTTTAGCGATGTCCTCCGGATTTGACTCTTATTAACCATTACCTGAAAGATCTGGGGTTAGAGCATACAGTTCTGAAATGTATTATTATTATATTTTTTTTAATCTGGGCGCATTCAGAATCTGGGTCAAAACTGTTAGGTTGTGGTGTCCTGCAGGCCTGCATTCTGACCCCTGTTCTTTCTCATCTTTATTTGGTGCCCTTTTGCTACTTTGAAACAGAAGCAAGGGATCCCATGTTATCTCTGTGCAGATGATCCATGGTTTGTAGCATTTACTGACCATTCAGATTCTGAAGACTGGACTGTTTTAAATAACCACTTGGCAATTAAGGCAAGACAGTTATGTGATCATAATTTAAAGCTTAAACCATCAAAAACTGAGGCTTTATGAATAGGAAGATGCAGCTGTACTTTCTTTAGAATAAACAGTAGGTCGCCCATTGAATAAATTTCCAGCTATTTCTGGTGGGGTAATTTACCCCAAAAAAACGTTATTACAGTGCTAGGAATCTCTTGATATGGATGCTCAAGTTCATCAGTTCATGCTTTTTCTATCTGCAGGTTTTTTGTTTGTTTTTTTTTTGGCAGGTCAGACCAGACCTTTTCTGGACAAAGACCTAGAATCTTTAGTCTATTCTCTAATTTATTTCTTGCCTTGACTATTGCAGTGTCTTTTTATCACATTGTACTATTACATTACTTAAAAGATTGCAGTTGATCCAAAATACTGCTGTTAAATTGATTTTTTGAGCAAGGAAATATATGATCTCAGGTACTCCACTCCTGAAGCAGCTGCACTGGGTCACTATCACTGTTAAGAGTATTTTTAAAATTCTTATGCTAGTTTATAGAACTCTTGCCCACATGTCAGCTTCCGTATTTAGCCGATCTGTTGATTCCGTATAAACCAAACCAGTCTCTTCGCTCTTCCCAACAGAACCTGTTGGTGATCCCTCCTGCCAGGATTAGGTTGGAGCACGTCCGCAAACCTGTCTTTAGTTTTCTTGATCCCACTCTTTGGAAAAATCTCCTACAATATGTCAAGGAAGAAAAATGCTTCTTGAAGTTTTGTAAAAGTCTTAAAACTTGGGCTTTTATTCCAAGTTTCTAATGATTAATTGTATAGGTTTTTGTTTTGGGGTCCTTTTAGTTTTAATTTACTTTAGTGTTATTTTTAATATATTTTGTTTTTTGTTTTTATCTGTTGTTTGTTTTATTTTATATTGATTCTGTATGAATTGAGTTTTGTATGCTTTTAAAAATGTTAACCACTTTGATTGTAACTGGACTTGAGGTAATTCAAGTGACTAATAATGATTTCTCCTTGGTGTGGCGGCTGCAGGTTGTGTGGTGTTTGTTCCCCTCCATGCGAGCCACTACCTGACAGACATGGGGAAACAGATTCAGCAGGCTTTGTAAAAACGAGGCCTGGTTAAAAGAGTTAAAAGTTGGACAGTTTTTGGGAACACAGAATCAAATCTGCAGTGTTTCACTTTTAAACTTCTGTGAAGGAAAGGTGGATTGGATCAGCAGAATTCAAAGATCAAATTCAGCTGAGCAAGTGCAGCAGGGCTATCAGTGTTACAGAGGAAGTAGATCCTGCAAGTTGCAGCAGCGACAGACATGGTGTAGATTCTAAGAGATTTGGTTTTCAAAGCTCATAAAGCAACAGCAGGAGCAGAGACCGCTCTTGGAGTGGAAGGGTCAAGAATCCCTCAACTGCTCCCCTAGTCCAGCTGGACCACTTTCATTGGCTGGAGGGAAAGGCACTTTGGTTTGCCACCCTGACCCCCACATACAAACTTTTCTGGAGCTGCTGCTCTTACAGGCTGGGTACAGGACTCTCAAACACTAGGCCTGGCTTGGCACAGCTCTACCTGTTCTGGAATGCTCATTTTATGTGCGCAAGACTTGCTGTCGTTGCACGTAGGAAATGTGTGTTTCAGAATGTGAGTACTGCCTAGCGCCCTCACATGGAAATCCCATGCTTCCTGATGCAGAGAGATATAATGGCCTAAACTTTGGGTCGATACAGTAAAAAAAAATGCGGGAGAGCGGGCGCTCCCAGGCACCTCTCCTGGGCATGCTATTCTGTACTTAAATTAGGTGTCGCTCTAATAAGGAGGCACTAGGGTCACGCTAATTTGCAGTAGAGGTGGCTGTCAGTGGGTCTGACAACTGACGCTCTATTTTACCGGCGTCTGGTTCTCGAACCCGCTGACAGCCACGGGTTAGGAAAATGGATGCCAGTAAAAAAAGCAGTATTTTCTGCTTTTCTGTACACTTTATTAGGTTGGGCAAGTGTTCATTTCTGAGCATAAAATGTGTGGCTTGGCCGCATGTTTTACTTTCAGTATCCCAGTGATTAAAATAGCTTCATCAATATGCATTTGCATGTGATGAGCGTTATTAGTTTTTTGGGTTTTTTTTGGGGGGGGGGAGGTTGGCTGTGCGTTTTTGATGCGCTAAACCCCTTACTGTATAAGGGGTAATAGACACACACAGAAAACGCGCGGCCAATTGCAGGGTAAATGGTGTGCTCGGCTGAGCGCACCTTACTGTATCGGCCTGCTGGATTTTATTAGCACTGGAAGCTTAACTGCTGAGTCAGAGATGGATTTAAGTTTCCAACTCTGCAGTGCAGGCACATGAAATAAACAAAAAGTCTTTTCCACTCCATAGCTACTTAGCTGGATAAGTACAGACTTGTACAGCTAAGCAGTGGTGGCTAAAGGTGGCCAGATAGCCGTGTAAATATGATTTATCTGGCTGCTTTTTTTTTTTTTTAATTCTCAGCTTGATCTCCTGTTTACCTCGTTCCTGCTCCCCCACCCAGATTTAAAATGTGTGTTTGGCCTGTGCCGAACACACATTTTATCTATTTATGCACTTTTAACTCCCAGTGCATTAGAATATCATTAGCTTGCTGCATTGGGATTTTTAAAAATTGTTCATCTTTGCGTTAAAACTGTGTGCTAAAATCCCGCACACAGTTCCTTAATGCACAGATTATTGCATCAGCCTGAGTGAGTGCGAGGAGCTTTCGGGAGCTTTGGATGTTAATAACATCTCAGAAACGAAATTAAAAACAGAAAAAGTGTCTTGTAGGTATTTTTAAGTTGCCAAGTGAATTCTCCAAAAATCTGTTTCTTACTAGTACTGCTACTGTAAATAGACTGTAGTAAAAACGCTTGCTTTTGTGTAACCCTCTACTGCAGGGGTTCCCAAACTTTTTAAAGGAAGGGCCACATGACACATTTCAAAGCGCCGAGAGGGTTGGAGGGGGGTCCCCTTTGGGATTGTGATGAGCGGGGGAGGGGAGGGAAGGCAGCACATTCTCTCTATCCCTTTTAGTGATTTGAAATGCTGTGGAAATGGGGGAGGCATGGGGTGGTAGGTAGTGTTCATACAGTGATATGGCAGATAAAGATTAAGTAAAAATATATTCCTAGGAAGCTAGCCAACACTACCATACCCCTGGAACACTTACCACCTGCCCTGCCCCCCTTCCTCAGCATCTGTATCAGTCCCCTGGAAGTATTTTTTTTTTGGGGGGGGGGTGAATGGCAGAGTGATGTTTGTGATACTCTCTCTCTCCCATTCACACCCCATCCCCAAGCACTCTTGCTGTCTCTTCTTTCCCCCTATCTCGCCCTTCTCACACTTCTTTTCCATCCTCTCCCACCCCTTTGCTCCTATCTCGCCGGACTTCTCTTCTGCGGGTAGGGGTTGGACACCCCTCCAGCACTGGCCACTTCTGCTGACATGCGTGGTAAATACACATTTAAACCTTGCTCCACAGGGCAGTTCGACCACAGACAGGCAAATGTTAAGCGAGCTGGAAAAAAATTTGCTTTGGGGTGCTGAATGCGGCCCATGAACCATAGTTCAGGGACCCCTGCTGTGCGCTCTTGTCAGTCTTGCTGTTTGTCAAGGTACAGAAGATGTGATAATTTCTGCATGGTTAAAACTTTTTTTTTCTCCTTTCTTTTTTTTTTTTGTCTAAACCTCAGGGATTCAACAAGATGTGGTTTTCTCATGTGAAGCCCACAACCAAAAAGGGCTTTCCTCTTCCCGGACTGCCACTGTTCATGTGAAAGGTGAGGCGCTGTCCTGAGGGTGGCAGAGGAGGACCGTGTTGTGGCAGCTCTTAGTGGCTCTCTGCTTCTCAACCTCTGTGTGTGAGATCAAGCTTGAGCTATGATTGGTATTTTGGATGAGCTTGAGAACCTGTACAGTATGTAGAAGGTGGGAGAGATTACTGCCCTGACACAACCTTTGGACCCTGGATAAGCCAGGAATGGAGGAGTGGCCTGGTGGTTGTAATAGGGAAGCCAGGGTTCAAATCCTGCCTCTCCCACTGACTCTCCTTGTAACCTTTAGTAAGTCACTTCATCCATTATTGCCTCAAGTACAAGCTTAGACTGTAAGCCCTGTAAGAGACTGTAAGAGAAGTGCCTACTGTAAGAGAAGTGCCTACTGTGCTTAAACCTAACTCACCTTGAGCTCGGGTTTGGACAGGCTAGTCATTACATCTAAAATCCACATCTTTTAAAGGGATGGCATTCTGCCGGGCACGCAGGCTATTTGGTATGCAGATCCGCACCCTTCTGTGAAATAGCAGGAGAAAAAAAAAACCAGAATTAGGTCAGGGATGAAAGCAGAGTAAGCAGACACTTTGTCTCCGGACAAAAGTGTTGTCCTCCAGGCAGAACATGGCCCTGTCCATTTTGATGCTGAACACTGACAGATGATGGTGAAATTTGTCTGTTTAATGCTCCTGAGTGTGGATTTAGTGCTTTATAGCCACTGTTAACCCTGGCATGCTCAGCTTCCTTGGGAAACCTGCCTTAGGATTCACCAGAGCAGGTCTTAAATCGTCCACAGAAAGTCCTATCTTGATTGCTCCAGCCTCTTTTCAGATAGAGTCGCTCTGACACACAAGTTGGACAAATAGGAATGTAACATTCATCCCTCCCTTCGGTGTACAGACTAAAATGTAGTGCTTTACATCCCAAATGAAGAGAATAGCTCTGCAGCATCTTTTTGTCCATGGTATAGGGTGACCCTTTCTTCACCTCCTCCACCGCTCTTGTGTTGAGGTTAGAGGGCAGTAGAGTATTGCACACCCCCACCAAATTTCAGAGTATGGAGAAAATAAAATGTTATTTGCCATCTTCTCCTTTCCAAGTTGTATAGAACTGTTTTAGCACTTGCCTTGAGACTTACGTAAGTGGGGGAGGCATGAGAGAAAAGGTGACCCACACCAACCCTTTATGGTCGCAGGTTGAAATTTTATTTTAGCTCCTGCTTTACGGAGGTTTGTAGACCAGCAGAGTGTAGCAAGTACCAACACACGTTTGCAGGAGCTTACATCCCTGTTTTGGCCTGAGCAAACTGAGATGTGGTCCAGATGTGTATGGGAGTTACCCCCATTGATAGTTTTGTTGGAGTCAGCCTTTGTTAAAGGAGTGTAATTGTTTTTGCTATTTTTGCTATTGATTAAAAAAAAAATGATCTCATTTTGGTCAAATTCTGGTGATTATCTCAAGAACTCCAATCTGATCTCATCAGTGGCCACAACATTTTTGGGAACATATCTTTTGTATTTATTCAATATGAACTGTTTTGGATGTGGGGGCAGATGCCTAAGGTGGGGGTGGGGGATGAGTGTTCTGCTTCAGGGAGGTCTCCAGCCTTAGTGGATAGAACAGCTTATTGCATGGAGGAATTCAGGAAGCCCTCTGCTGCTGGGGAATATCCCCCATAAACCTTTACTACAATATGATGGGAAATTGCTGTGGAATATGTGAAAGAAAATATGCCAGAGACACAAAGTACAGATGGGATGTTTAATAAATTAAGAATAATTTAATGTTTTCAATTTTAGCCTTGCCGCTTGCACCTTTAAACGTCCTGGTAACTGACATTGCTGATACCACTGTCAACGTCTCCTGGAGCCCAGGCTTTGATGGGTACTCGCCACTTCAGTCTTGCACAGTACAGGTATGGTTCGGTTAGGGAACTCACTGGGCTTTCAGGTCAGTGGGTGGTTGTCTTTTATGTCTGGCCGACATTCACATACCTTCTATTTGTGTATTACATTGATACTGCTCAAGACGTGACGTCATGACGTTTGGCGTCACGGCATGTGACGTCACGTCTTGTGGCCAATTGCATGCACAGGGGCCGCTTTCCCCCGTGCTGGCATCCATCTTCCCCGGGACGGACGGCTGGAAAAAAAAGTAAGTCATGCAGCGGGAGGCAGGAGAGGTCCGATCGGGGCTTCGCCGCTTCACACTGTCAGTCTCTTCCCTCCTCCCGAAGCAGGGCGCGAAAAGCAGCCTTGCTCCGGGAGGAGGGAAGAAGAGACTGACAGTGTGAAGCGGCGAAGCGACTTACTTTTTGCTTTTACGGTTTTTTTCGCTTTTTTTTTTTTTTGCTTTGGGAGGAGGGGAGAGGACTGGGGCTGCCCCAGAGACCGGCACCCGTGATCGCGGCCGGGGCAGGTGAGCGGGGGCTGGGGGAAAGCTTGCCTCCTACCCTTACCCCTGCCTCTACCGCAGGGGTAAGGGTAGGCAGTAAGTTAGCAGGTTAAACGCGCGACAAAACTGCAGGGAAAGATAGTGATAGTCGGGGCGCGGGTTACGGGATGCTAGGGAATAGCTAATTCGCTCGTTTGCATGCAATATACATGCCGCGTGCGGAAGGGGTTGGCCGGGGATTTTAGGACGCGGTAGGAGTAGGTTAAAGGGGATTCGGGATCGCAGGAAGGGATAAAGCGGCCGGAAAGTGAGTAGAACGCGGCTTAGGAGCAGGGTAAACGCGGCCGCACTTTACAGGATAGTCCTGTATGTTAGGTGGAAGACCTTAAAGCTTAGGGTGGAGGGGTAGGAAAGGAAGGTGAGTGGGCACAAAGGGGCTTTTTTTTTGGTGCATGCTGAACCCTTTTTGTTTCTATGGGAGGAAAAGGAGTTCTATTGATGTGTGCCATGTTCTTAATAACAAGCACCATATAAAGAGCCTTAGGGAGGGAGCAAGGCTTTTCTTGGTGAGTGATAAACTCCCAATCGCAGATGTTTAGTGCGGTTGATGTTGGGAGTGCTGTGGCACGCAGGGTGCTTTCTTCCTGAGTACTGCCTGGCATACAGAACACACAACCTGTGAGGCAGGAGCGGACATTTTGCCAGAGTTAATTGCACTGAGGTTCTTTTAGACCCTGGGTATATAGCTGCACGTTGCTAACTTTATGGAATGACAAAAATGTGAATGGCCAGGGAGCCTCTGAGCCCTGCAGGGCGCCTTGGGAGGATTCTGCCAAGATTGATTCTGTGAAGACCCTTTTGTGGAATTGTTATAGCGGTGGAGGCTGAACACAGTGAATCTATTGGCTAAATCTTTTTTTAGCCCTGGGCACAGAAAATCTTGTTTTCTCTTTCCAGATATAAGTGTCTATCAAATGAGAAGTTTTGCTTAATAGCTCTGCTTCAGATGAGTAAAAAAAAAGCCAGCAATATCACATTTTAACCAATACCAAACAAAAATCTACAGATCCAAAAAGAGGAAATGTTATTGCTTGCAAAATCTGTCTGAATTTAAAATACTGGCACAAACTAAACCTACAAGCAGTAATCTTGTAGCTGCAATCATAACCAAACATTTCTTAAAATGTACAGGCAGTAAGATTCCTTTTTTTTTTTTTTTTTATTTTGCTCCTGAGGAAGTGTTGGCTATTTAAAGGTTTGCTTCCATCATTCCATACACTGCTATGCTGATCACTGACAAAACATCATGCAGGGATTTCACTTATGCATAAAAGCCCTATGTACAGCATAAACAGCTGAAGAGTGGATTCGGGGAAGGAGGTTTTTTTTTTGTTTGTTTTTTTTAAACAGGGTGTCCGGCCAGAATGAAGCATGAAATAAAGACCTAGAGAGATGCATCATAGAAAAGAATCCTTTAATCATGTACATTGCATATAATCTGGGTGCAGCTAGCGGTACGGTGGAGAGCTCAAATCCATCAGACATGCAGTGAGAAGAAATGAGGTATTCCATATAAAGGAACATGCCAGAGTTATGACGACCTGGTAGAGAAAAACTGGCATCTTGATTCTTAAATCCTAATAAATGTTGTTTAAGTTTAGGAATCGAAATATCAACTTTTCTCTCGTCATATCAAATTTTAGCGGCAAACAAGAAGAGATGCAGGGAAACAAATCAAGTCCTTGTACTTCAATATCTCATGTAATTCTTTATTGTGTACGGCCGAAAAGCTACGTCGGGAGGGATGGAAGTGCAACAATTTCCGCGACAGCATCTTTTAATGTTGGTGTGTGTCTGTCTACGCTTTGCTTTCCCTGTACACTTTCAACAACGACGTCTGAGGTACGTCTTTTTGCGCTGAAATATGTTATACTCCTTGACTGGTTCTACAGTTATTTTGTTTTATGTTGTAGATTGGAAATTGTTGCACTTCCGTCCCTCCCGATGCAGCCTTTCCGCAAAACACGGGGTCCATGTCGGGGGACCAGTTTTAAAGTGTTATTTTTGTTATATCACAGTGGAGTTGCCATACACAATAAAGGATTACATGAGATATTGAAGTACAAGGACTTAGTTTGTTTCCCTGCATCTCTTCTTGTTTGCCATTGTGATACCTGAGTGTAGTGGGCTCCTCCAATGCTGTTCTTGCAGAATATCAAATTTTAGCACGTTTCTTACTTGCAGTGCCTAGCTTTTGCTATCCTTTGAAAAACATTCCACTCCTTTTATCTCAAACCTATAAAAAATGAAAGTCACGTGTGAAATTGATAATATAGGTTGCCTTGAACTGTTGCACAATCACTGTTCATTATTCTCAGCCAACTTGCCGACGCTAAAAGTTGCTGTATACACAAAAGTGTGGCCAAAGCTTCAGGACCAGTGTGCCTTGCACCATTAGATTTTTGTTGCTGGCTGCTCCCCAGCTGCATTAAAATGGCCTCACAACATCCAAAATATTGTGATGGATAAACTGCCTTTGGACTTGAGAAGTCACAGCAGTGCTTTGCAGCTGGACTTCCACTCTTCATATTTTAGAGATGGTTATCCTTTGGATCTTGCTAAGTTTGATTTCTTGCTGTCCTTATTCATGGCTTCATAATCATCTGCTCCTTGGACTTCTTTGGGTAATGTTTCTAAATAGATTTGTCTTTTACATAACATGACAGGAATGAAACTCGCTCTTAAATGATAGAGATTTGTGTATGCAAAGTTTATCTACTCAATCAAGGCAGCCCTGAATTTGGCATATTGCTGGCCTAGCTGGTTGTTGGAGCTCCAGGCCAGATGGCAATGGAAAACTACGTTATCTGCTATTCATTTTTTTTTTTTAACCATTCTATTTCAGCTTTTGATTTCTCATGTTGTGGTGGAGATTCCTTGCTCTTGCCTCTCACTTCCTTGAACAAAGAAATGGATGCAGTAGTGCCATTTGTTTCTGGAGGGAAGCTAGAGGTCAGAACCATCCATGCTTCTATGAGCTTTGGGGCTGCCCCAGCACCCTGTCATATGATTTCAAGAAGGTTGCTGGCTCTTAGGGACAGGCTGAGCCAGTCTTGGCATTATGGATGTGTAGTTCTGGCTTGCCTAAGAAAGGCAGGACTATATAAGTTCATAGATGCAATTGGGGAGAACTAGGAGTGGCTCATCCTGTCCTTGATGACGTGGCGCTATTTTGATAGTCCTCTCTAGATAAGTATGAGAACAATAACTGTGAAAGCTTGCTGGGCAGGCTGGATGGGCCGTTTGGTCTTCTTCTGCCATCATTTCTATGTTTCTATGTGTAATGCATTGGAGGTAGTGCCATTTTGTGCATCCAGGATTCAATGCTTCCCTGTTGCTGCCTGGTGTTTTCCATGATTTCCATTCTGTTGTTTTTTCAGACTTCCTTTTGTTTTTCCTCAGGTGACAGAGTTGCATAGCGACCGTGACATTCCACAAGTGATTGTCCCTGTCCCTCCCTTTGCCTCCACTTTACAAGGATTGCAGCAGTCCACAAATTACAGCATCTGTGTCCAGTGTGCGAATGAGATGGGTGTCTCCCCTTTCACAGACAGGGTTTCCTTCCAGACTCTGGAGTCAGGTTGGTAAATACCAGGGCTTGGTTTGGAGAGCTGCTGGGGAAGGTGGGATTCTGGTTAGGATGTTGGCAGATTTCTTGTTTGGTGTCGTTGGCATGCCAAAGCCAATCAACCGAAAATTCCAGATGGGTGAGGGGTAAAAACTTGAAATCTGACAGTTCTGTAGGTTGTTTAAAATGGTTCCCTACCTTGTCTGTCCAGAAACCTGAAGGTTGATTCTGGAATGGTAATATGAATATAGAATTAAACCTGAACTAGAAATGCAGCAGTTGTCATAGCACATTATGGACTTTTTAGAAGTCAAAATGCAGCAGGATCCCAATTAGTGAAGGTATCTACTCAAGTTCTAAGTGTTATTTCACTTCAATACCTGTAACATTTTACCAAAAGCCATTGTAATCCCCAAAGAGTATTTCTGTGTAAATGAGTTTGCTTTGCAGCCCTTCTTTTCCTGCCAGTGCTACTGTTCCCTCCCCTGAAAGTGACTTACTCTGATAGCTTCTTCAATTAAAGCAGCATAAATGTCCAAGTCCAAAGTTGTTGACCAAGCAATAGCTGCTTCTTCAGCTAAATGCATTACCTTTTAGTTTTTTCTGCAATTTGCATAATGAGCAATCATTTATTATGTGGTCAGCAGTTTGATTTATTTATTTATTTATTTAAAAAATATGATATTCTGCCTATAACAAGTCATGCTAAGCGGATTACAACTAAGATTAACATAAAATACAAACATAAATCAGAATTAAAACAAATTAAAATAATAAAACAGCAAATCAATAAATATAAAATTCAAAACATTCCTGCTGAACATTACACTTGCACTGATCTTACGATTCAAAAGCCTGAGCAAATAGGTATGCCTTGACTTGTTTTCTAAATAAACTTATTATTATTACTATTACGTAAGGCCAAAGTTAGAGAATTTCATAGTTCAGGCCCTGCAACTGAGAAGGACCTAGACCATGTCTCATTTAAGCATGCTACCTTAACTGTAGGAATTGATGATAAATTCTTATCAGACCTCAACACGCGACTAGGCGTGTAAATCTGCAAAGAATTTGCTAAATACCTGGGGCCAACCAATTTTAACGTTTTATAAATCAGAACTAGCATCTTAAATTTAATCCTGTATCCACCAGGGAGCCAATAAAACTCTCTCAGCCTTGTTGATAATATGATCTGTAAGGCTAGTCAGAAGCGGAGCTCTCTCTTCGGTCTTCCATTTATGGAGACACTGGGCCACCCTGGCAAATACAGTGTTGCAGATTCAACTGGATTTTCAACAGGTCAAAACTGAGAGCTTCATTCATTGGATTGTTAAACATTTGCTGGGAAAGTTCTTGCTGACCCATTCCTTTCTCCAGTGGTCCCTTACCGTAAAGTCTAGAGTAAGATTTTTTTATACAAATAAAATGGTTTGCGAGAGCAAAGTCACTCCTGAGGTAGATAGACCAAAGTCTTGAGGTATTGGGAAATGTAAGTTCCTTTGAATACGCTTGTCATTCTCTTTTTCTGTACTTTCACTTGAAGTACTATTTGTTACCAAGCAGATATTAATAAAGATATTTAAACATAAAGCAGCACTCAGGAAGACTGATATTGGGGGGGGTGGGGAGAGAGCTCTATTTGACAACACAGGGAGCCAAGGCAATGACTTCAGAGTACGAGTTACAACGTGCATTATTCACCATGTTGACTAAAGGAGGTCGGCTTTCAGAGGGATAAGGTGATTAAATTGGCCCTTTTTAAAATTGACTAGAGCTCAGCCCCTACATTTTAGGATCCTAAACAGTGGGAGGCTGTGGAGGCCTAAATCTAGGCAAATGATTTACAGGTCTAAGTTCAGGTTGCTAAGTTTTAGGGATCTTAGAATTTAGGTGCTAAAATTTTAGGGATCTAATATAGGTTAAGATTTTTTGTTTTAATTTACTGTTTATGCTTTGTACGTCTGCTGCTGTTCCACACCGGTGCACAGTATCCTGCAATAGAATACACTAAAGCAGCTGCTGAAGTTTGAAGCTTTCTGGTATCCAACCCCTATATGGTGCCTGCTAACCTACAGATGTTTACTAGTGATTTGGTTTCACCAGTGGTCTCTTGTAGATGTTCACGATGATTCTTAAATATTTGTTTGCATATTATGAGAATCTCTGAGCTCGTTAAATGATGCCATCCTCAGAATCCTCAACCAGGCATAGAGTTCTCTAGTGCTTGCTTCAGAGGTCTCCAAAAGTGGAGCCACAGCAACAAAATATCTATTGAACACCTTCAACTTGTCTCATTTAAACAAGAATGTTCTTCATTATGACTGAAAACTTTCCACGATAGTGGTAAAATGAAATTGTATAGTAAAAAGAAATTGGGTGGGGAGAGATGATTTACTGTGAACTATAACTTGAGTGCTTTTTGTCTGATTTTTGTCTCCAGCACCCAGCATTGCTCCACTGAACATCCGTTTAGTCCAGGAGGACTCTGCTCTAGTGCTGGAGTGGGAGGAGGTGGCTCCTAATGTGGAGAAGGAGGCCCCACTAGAGTACAAACTGCAGTGGATTCAAGACAATGTAACTCAGGTATCTCGTGAAGAAAATGCATCCATACTAATAACAGCAAAGGGCTCATGGCTTAACCAGGATTGGGCCCCATGACTTAATCAATGTGTTTCAATAGCATGAGGAAAATCCAAGTTCTGGAGCACTTGAGTCTTTTGTGTTACTGGCCCAAATAAGCAGTAAATTGTTGCAAATGACAAGGACATGGGGTGTAATAAGCATCTTTCTCCACTGGCCCCAATAGCTAGCAAACTTTTTCAGTCGGAGAAGAAGCTGTTGATCTTGTTCACGAGATTAGTGCTATATTTGTGACTGTAGTAGGATAAGGGATCCAACATTAAACCTGAATATGGCAGAAAAACGTGAAGCAAATGAAATCCTGAGGAAACGCAAACAATTTTGACCCTTTAACTAAGGGAGGGAGATGGCTTCTTGCCATGCACCTTTGTTTAGATTGTTTTGTTAGGGGGGGGGGGCGGGGGGCACCTGGAAACCATCTTCTTAAATTAAATTCATTGCAACACTAAGGGGCAGATTTTTAAAGGTTTACGCGCGTAACCCGAAAACCTCCTCCTGCATGCGCCGAGCCTATTTTGTTATAGGCTCGGCGACGCGCACAAGCCCCGGGATGCGCACATGTCCCGGGGCTTTGAAAAAGGGGCAGAAAGGGGCCGGGGGCGTAACTCCTGAATAAAGGTAGGGGGGGGATTTAGGTAGGTATGGGGGGTGGGTTAGATAGGGGAAGGTGGGGGGGGAGCGGAAGGAAAGTTCCCTTCGAGGCCGCTCCGATTTCGGAGAGGCCTCGGAGGGAATGGGGAAAGCCATTGGGGTTCCCCTAGGGCTCGGCGTGCACAATTGTGCACCTCCTTGCGCATGCCGACCCTGGATTTTATAACATGCACGCGGCTGCGCGTACATGTTATAAAATCAGGTGTGCATTAGTGTGCGCTGGGTATCGCACACAAATGCAGGCCGTGTGTGCAGGTTAAAAAACCTGCCCCTAAGTCTGTGATCTAGAATATCTATGGATATTGAGTCTTCAGGCATAATTAGTTCTTCACATTACAGAGAATAATTCCATAAGCAACCCATTATTCATTACACATTGCAACTTCATCTCAAAGACTTGTCATAGGCATAGAGTGGGAGGAAGTCCCTTTCTGAAGGAGGCCCTCCGAGTCCTTGGGTTCTCTGACTTAGATAATGAATGAAGAAGTTTGTTGGCATACCTTATCAAACAGATCCTCCAAACAAACCCAAGGAGCTGGATGTACTAAAGGTTTTTCCTGTTTTCTGGCTGAGGAAAATGCTTTGTATATAGGACCCCCAAGAGGCCAATATTCAAAAAAAGAAAAAACTGAGCATGCATCCAACACCATCTCTGTAAAGAAATGTTTTCTTAAAGATGAATTTTCAAAACATGCACACCTCTACTTGTGAATTCTGTGTTTTTATAAAAGTCCAATATATGCATGGATTTTCACTTTCACATGCACATATACTCACGTAAAAAAGGAACAGAAGAGGGGCATTCCTGGGAAGGCCAATACTCGCATGCAGAAGTTATTTTAAAAGATACTTGCATGCAACATTTGTCAACTTATTTGTGTATTTTTACACCTAATTACCTGGCATAAATGATATTAAATGTTAATTTTGTATTTATCGTCGATAAGCAAGTTAATGGGATGGTGTCAGGAACATGATGCGGACCTGTCTCTCAAATTCAGTTAAAGTTTTAGTGTATTGAACATGCACAGGTCTTACTATCGGGCGGATTTTCAAAGCCCTGCTCGCGTAAATCCGCCCGGATTTACGCGAGCAGGGCCTTGCGCGCCGGCGCGCCTATTTTCCATAGGACGCGTGTAGGTCCCGGGGTTTTCGGAAGGGGGCGTGTCGGGGCGGGACCCGATGACACGGCGTTTCGGGGGCGGGGCGTGGTGTTTCGGGGGTGGGACCGGGGGCGTGGTCCAGGCCTTCGGACCAGCCCCCGGGTTGGAGCACGGCGCGCCTAGATTTACGTTTGCTTCTCGCAAGCGTAAATCTACGGACAAAGGTAAGGGGGGGGGGTTTAGATAGGGCCGGGGGGTGGGTTAGGGAGGGGAAGGTGAGGGGAGGGCAAAAGAGAGTTCCCTCCGAGGCCGCTCCGATTTCGGAGCAGCCTCAGAGGGAACGGAGACAGGTTGTGCGGCTCAGCGCGCGCTGGCTGCCCAAAATCGGCAGCCTTGCGCGCACCGATCCAGGATTTTAGAAGATACGCGCGGCTAAGCGCGTATCTTATAAAATCCAGCATACTTTTGTTTGCGCCTGCTGCGCAAACAAAAGTACTCGATCGCGCAGTTTTTAAAAATCTACCCCTATGTGAACAGTGGTTTCAGAACGCTCTTCAGTTTCTTTGCAGCCGTGCTTCGCAAGAACACAGATCTTTTCTCCCTTCATGCTTTGGAACTCTCTTAATTCTAATTGCTCTTAGTGACAAACTAACAAGCACTCTTTAATGCTAGTATGGTCTCTCGTTCATCAGGATTCAAGTAGTGCTCCTGCGGTCACACAATGTCCATTACAGACAGCCATAACTATTGTTATTTATGCCTAGGCCTGGAATACGGTTAGGAAAATTATCGGGGCTAGGGCCACATGTCCCTGAGGGCTCAATTTCGAGAGGGCCGACAAAATAGCCCGACTCAAGATGGAGTCTGAACCTCCAGCAGGTAGTACATCTTCTTACAGCAGCCACAGCCCAGATGGGGCAAAGAGAAAAATCCTCTCACACTTCCCCAAATGCAAAAGATTCCCACCAGGCTAAAAAACACCTTAAGGAATCTTAAAGGCCACCAGAGATGCTGATTGCATCAAAAGCATCTTTGACGCACCCTTCTCAGAGCGTCAGAACAACAAAAAAGAAGCAGGTGCTGAAACAAAAAATACCCGGCGCATCTACGACGCACAAGTGCCTTGACAACCAGTGCACAGAAGGCGCATGGCACACCTTGAGAAACTGTGCACAAAAGGCACACGGTGCAAAAAACAGCGCATGGCACATCCTCAACCATAACTCATGACACTCATACAGCCACGGCACACGGCAAGGATATGGCACATGGTGTGCACACGACGCAAGATGCAAGTTTCACTGTAGGATGCTGATGGACCCAATCAAAAACATCCAGAGAAAAGCACAGAAGCCAAGAAGGATCGGGGACATGCCACACTAGGTTGCCATTTCGATCCAGTTCTTTCCGCTTGGATAGACATCAGCCACCCCCAACATCACAAAGGAGCATGGCAGATGATATTTTACATGCAGCAATACCTCCAACCAGATTACCTTCGGGTGCCTATCCAATGTTCTGTTCAGTATTCTCCCTGCCTAACGCTACACCCAGACCAATGCAGATTTCCAGACTGTGGAAGCAGAGCTTCCGCTTTCAGACTCCAGATCTGATCAGCTTGATTATTCCTTTCTCAAAGCCAAGGAGCTTGGAGCCTGACCAAATTTTAGTCCTTGAAGAGGATGCTTCTACCCTGTCACTGGTATAAAGATGTCAACAAGCAGTCAAACAGATTACTAATATTGTCAAGTTTTTTTCACCAATCTTTTTTTCCTCAAGTACCATCTCCATCTTTCCTACCAGTGTATCTAATTCTACCACCAGCAAATAAGGTAATGCCAGGAATGCCACCTCTCCCTATGTTGTCTTCATCAGCCTCGACTCTACCAGAAGAATTGCTGCTGCCTTCTCCCATTCCATCCAGAGAGTGTTCACCACTACCATACCTTCCATTGGCTCGTTCCCCAGGGGAGCCCCTAAGCAGTTCCACAGGATTACCATCTGATCCACCACAGCACATCACCCACAGAGGATCTAACCTACTCCAGGTTTGTGAAGATGAGCTCTGCCCTCAAATTAGAGGTTAGAAAGGAGCCAGACCCATGTGCAGAGGTTATAGAACTAGTCATAATTTAAGACGTCCCAACAGAACCTTTGACTCTACCATCTCACAATATGGTCAACGCAGTGCTGCTTTAAAAAAAAAAAAAAAGAAACCCCCTTCTTTGGACCAGTAATGGCTAGAAAAGTATGTAATAGTATAGCTACCACCTGTTTCAGTAGTAGTCAAATCAGCAATGAAAAAAGCAAAAAAGTCCAGGCTGCATTCACAAACTGTTGGACGACTTCAGCAAGAAAGTTTTCCAAGGGACCATGTCTACCACAAGAATAGAACATCAATTCTTCATGGTCCAGTACTTGTATGATTGTGTACAAAATCTGAACTAACAATAACTGGGTAAATTACAGATATTCTCTATACATGAATAATCATACAATATATACCTGTTAAAAAAAAAAAAACAACAAAAAAACAAAACCCCAGGTATATATTGTATGATTATTCATGTACAAAATCTGAAGACATATATCCATTCAGAGTCTGGGGAGCAGATTACACCTTAACCTCTTCATGACCTAGAGGAAAGCCTATGACATCTCCTTCGCTTAGTCAATGAAGTATTTGACACTACGGCCAGAACATCAGTAGCCTCCATAGGTGCCAGAAGAATGGTATGGTCGTGAGCAAGTGGCTTAAGGGAAGGATGTTCATAAGAAGCTCACTGACCTCCCTTGCTTAGGAGACCATCTATTCGGAGAAAAATTAAGGGAAACAGTTGCTCAGATAAAGGAGCAGAACATGGCTGTCCAGTCTTTACCTACAAAGAGCGAACTGGGAGGCAGAAATTGATGCTACTTCCCTCGGTATAAACATTCTTACTATCCCCATAGACAGTACCAGTCATCCCAACCTTACCATCTGCCCTTGTACCAGCACATACCATAACAACCACAACCCATTCAACAAAGAGGATACCAGAGAAACCGGCAAACACCAAAATCATAACCATACCCCACCACAAATCCACAACAAGGTGTGTGGGTTTTTTTTGGGGGGTTTTTGTGTTTTTTTTTAACTAGTCCATTGCCACTGCCACAAATTCCAATCAGGGGCAGAATTCAAAAGTTCTTACAGACCTAGGTGGAAATAACCATGGCCAATGGGTCCTCAAAATATTCTGCACAGGTTACCATCTCAACTTCTCCCACCAGCCTAAGTTTACCCCATTCCGCACTCCCACCCCCAAATCCTGACCATCTAGTTCTTACTCAAGAAGTATGCAAATTTATTCCATCAGAATGCAATACAGAGATACCACCCCATGACTACTACAAGGGATACTATTCACATTACTTCCTTATACCCAAGAAGACAGGGGATCTTCACCTGATTCTCAATCTTAGATCATTAAACAGACATCTATGATGATGAGAAATTCAAGATGACATATCTGGGCACCATATTGTCCTTCATCCAGCCCAGCGACTGGATGTGCTGTCTCGACCTAAAAGATGCATATACACACATCCTGATCCATCCCTTGTGTTGGTACTGCCTCTGCTTCAGGATCAGACAGATTCACTACCAATACAAGGTCCTCCTTTTGGAGTCTCATTTGCCCTGAGAGTTTTTATGAAAGGCCTACCAGTGGCTGTGGCACATCTACATCATTCCAGGATATGTCTTTTTTTCCTTATCTCGATGACTGGTTAATAATGGTACCAGACAAATGCACACTGTTTTCAGACAGAGATGACAATTCGCTGCCTGGAAACTTTGTTTTTCTCATAAAATTATGAGAACTCTATGCTCCGCGCATCACAATGATCCAGTTCATAGGAGCACAAATAGACTCGATCGGATCCAAAGCTTGTCTCCTCCATGAGAGGGCTCTCAAGTTTCACATCTTGGCAAAAACGTTTGCAACTCAAGACAACAGCAGTTCGCTATATACTCTGGCACGTGACAGCTGTCATACATGTAGTCCCATTAACATGACTCTAGATGCATTGTTAGCAGTGGGGTCTAAAAAGCCAATGGTGCCAGTTCCTTTAACTGCTATCAACATGGATCCAAGTAACTCAGTTAATAGCACAGGGAATAAGAATGCTACAGCCAAATATATTGGAAGAAGGCTCTCCCTTACATCCAATTCCACACCACATGATCTTAACAGATACTTCCACGTTGGGGTGGAATGCTCACCTCCTCCAGTACAAGACGCAAGGCTTTTGGAATCACGATGAATGATCATGCTCCATCAATCTAGTGGAAATCAGAGCCATGCAAAATGCTCTGAAGGCATTCAAACACCTCCTCAAGGGAAAGGTTTTGATGATCCTCACAGACAACCAGATAGCCATTATCTATGTCAATAAACAAGGAGGCACAGGATCATGGACGCTCTGCAAGGATGCCTTGCAAATATGGAAGTGGGCAGATCATGCCAAAGTAACTTTGCAAGCCATTTACTTACCAGGCATTGCAAACATGAAGGCAGACTACCTCAACAGAACTTTGCACATACCAGTGGTCCTTGATGTAGACGGTAGCCAACTTGTTCCACTTTGGTCAATCCTGGATAGACCTGTTTTGCCATGAAAAACAGAAAAATTCACAGTTTCTGCTCAATTTGACCCATCCACCACCGAGAAGCACCTGGATGCTTTCCTGTTGTCCTGGAATAAGGATCTATGCAACATGTTTTCCTCCGCTATCGCTAATCCCCAAAACAGTGCAAAAATGCATACGAGATCACATCGAGATGATTCTAATAGCCCCTATTGCTTAGCCGAGACAGCCATGGTATATGTATCTCATACAGTACACAACCTCCCCTCCACAACACCTTGGGAGCAACCCAGATCTATTAACACAGGAGGAGGGATGCCTTCTCCACCCATTACATTCAACTCTAGATCTCATATCTAAGACTGCACATTCAACATCCATGTGAACTGGAACCTACCAAACTCAATTCAAGATGACGTCCTCTCAGCAAAAAAGCCATGACCCTGCCAGAATTACACATTTAAATGATGTTGCTATTCCAGTTGGTGCACGTATCATTCTCTGGACCCGTTCACCAGTGAACACCAACATTTACTTTCCTATCCTCACCATCTCTCTAACTGGATTAGCAAGAGTGCACCTGAACGCCATAGCAGCATACCATAATTAAGAAAATGGAGCTCCAGTTTCCACACCCACTTTATCAGGGGACTTCTTCCCCTATGACCACCTGTTAAATGGTCCTCCATTCCTAGGGACATAAACAAAGTCCTATCATCTCTAATGAAGCCTCCATTTGAACCCTTAGAGTTAGTCTCGCTGAAATTCCTCACATGGAAGGTAATTTTCTTAGTAACAGCAACCTCTGCATGCAAAATAAGCGAGATCCAGGCCTTAATCCATTTTTCGTCCTATCCCCAGTTCTTCCATAAGGTGGCCCTCTGTCCCCACCCAAAGTTCTTACCAAAAGTAGTATCGCAATTCCACTTGAATCAGAGCATCTCACTTTCCCCAAACTGCACAAACAAGAAAGGGAAAACCTACTTCACTCGCTCAGTTGCAAACAAGCTCTGGCTTACAATAAAAGGACTCAGACTCATAGAAATGGATCTCATTTATTCATTTCCTATGATCCAAACAGACTAGGTGTCCCAGTGACCAAGCATACACATTCTAACTGGATCACAGCCTGCATTAAGCACTGCTACGCTGCGCGCTCGCTCCACCTCCCAGATCCAGTGAGGACCCATCAAGTATGTGCTACAGCTGCATCAGTTGCACACTTGAATAATATTGCCATAAAGGACATATGCAGAGCTGCCACCTGGTCATCTATTCACACTTTCACTTCACAATTACTGCCTAGATAAAGCAGCCACAGCTGTCAATTCAGTAGCAGCGGCAGTCCTCGATTGTGCCACTACATCTTGGTATGCTGCCCACGAAGGAGTCCGGGTTACACAAAAAAAAAAAAAAAGAGGAAAAGAAGAAACTAAGAAAAGTAGTCTTTATACTTTCATTGCAACCCTCAGCTTAGGACTCTTCATTCAGCATGGTTAATTCAGCCTGCTTATAGATGGGGGGGGGGAAGCAAGTTTTTGCTTACTGTAAATAGTGTTTTCAATAGAAAGGATGAATTAGCCATGTGAAAAACACCCCTCCTCCCTGGACAGCAATGACTCAAACTGAATCAACTAGCTTTGTTATCCACTGAAGAAAGATCTGGAACCAAAGATTGTGCGGGAAGACCCACATATGCTCGATGACAAAAAAAAAAAAGTTACTGACTTTGAGAGACAGCTCTGCATCGTGCTGCCTAGTGACATCACCCCATTGAGCATGGCTAATTCATCTGGCTATCTATGGAAAATGCAGTTTACGGAAAGCAAAACTTGCTGTACTGACTGGATGGTAGGTCTGGGTGAACTGGGGGGAGTTCAGGCTGAGGGTCTCAACAACCTGGAGGAGGACTGGGCAAACTGGTGGACTAATTGGTTAAACTGGTAAATTCACTCACACACGCGTTTTAAAATCTACTTGTGTGTAAATCCTGACTTACCCGATTAACTTCCACTTTATATTCATTCATAAAATATATGCGTGTATATTTTTAAAATAGGTGGTTAAAGTAGGTGTTCATTGCATTGAAATGTGGTTCCAATATTCATGTGTTGGCTTACATATGCGTGTATGTTGAGTAAACATGTATATTTTACAATATGTGCATATGTGATGTATATGTTGTAAAACTACATACTGCCATGTGTATGTGCCACAGTGTGCAGTTGTTTGAACATTATCCTCTGAGTACTCCTGAGTCCTCACCCTTTCGCCCTTATCCCATGACCCGTCTTTCCAGAGCCTCCTTTCTGATGAGAGGCCTGTCTCTTGTGTGCATCATATCTCCCTGGTCTCTCTATTGTTTAGAGCAAAGACCATTGAACCCTCTAGACAGACTCCAGTTGATATTCTTTTGAAGATGTGGTCTCCAGAATTGTATGTAATATTCCAAATGAGGTCTCACTAGTGAGTTATACAGGGGCAATATCATCCCTCTTTTTTTTTTCCTGCCAACTATTCCTCTCCCTATGCACCTAAGCATCTTTCTGGGTTTAGCAGTCACTTTATTCATCTGTTTGGCCACCTTAAGAATTAACTAATCCATGCAGGCAAATTCACAATCGCTGCATTGTAAAAATCTGCACCCATGATGACCTACTGATGCTGGCAGGTGCATGAGATTGCCCTGGTGAAGAAGTTACTTGTCTGTTAAGATGCAATCAGAAGTTTTATGATGTGATCTGATCCATCTAATGGTCTTATCAGGGTTTACATAATACCTAATTACGCACCTTTTTTTTTACATGTATGTCAATTTGGCTTAGATATCACTATTAAGAGGTTCAGATACCAGATTTCACACTGTGCCATAGATGGTAGGCCATTCATACCAGTATTATTGAGTGATATTCTGTTATCCCTATACAAGTTGTTAAATGTGTCAGTTTGTGGGCACATTTGAATCTTGTAAAATGATGCTGCCTCTGTAGTTGTAGATGTTTTAAATAGTTTAAGAAAAAAAGATCATAAGATACAATCCTACCCCTGTTTCATGCTTCGAAGAAATTCATCCCTTATACCAGAGGTTCCCAGACCTGTCCAGGAGGACCCCTAACCAGTCAGGATTTTAGGATTTCCACAATGATTTTGCATGAGGGATATATGCATGCACTGCCTCTACTGCAGTCCTCCAGGACAGGTTTGGGAACCACTGCCCTATACTATTAGTTTCCTTGGGTTTTTGCATCCCAAATGCATAACTCTGCATTTTTTACCATTAAGTCTTAGCCGCCAAATTCTAGACCATTCTTCAAGCTTTGCTAGATCCCTACTCATGGTTTCCACACCTTTCTGACGGTTTATCCTGTTGCAGATTTTGGTATCATCAGCAAAAAAACAAACCATTCTCAGCCATTTTTCTGGAATGCTGCTCACAAAAATGTTAAGTACTGGTCCAAGGACCAGTTCCCTTAATATATTTGGATGTATTCCAACCAGCCTTATCACTTTATCTACTTTTTATTGTTGCTAGCTCCTCATCGCTCAAGGGGCGATCCGGGTAACTATAGACCAGTGAGCCTGACTTCAGTGCCGGGAAAAATAGTGGAAACTATTCTCAAGAACAAAATTGTAAAGCATATAGAAAGACATGATTTAATGGAACATGGTCAACATGGATTTACCCAAGGGAAGACTTGCCTAACAAATCTGCTTCATTTTTTTGAAGGGGTTAATAAACATGTGGATAAAGGGGAACCGGTAGATGTAGTGTATTTGGATTTTCAGAAGGCGTTTGACAAAGTCCCTCATGAGAGGCTTCTACGAAAACTAAAAAGTCATGGGATAGGAGGCGATGTCCTTTCGTGGATTACAAGCTGGTTAAAAGACAGGAATCAGAGAGTAGGATTAAATGGTCAATTTTCTCAGTGGAAAAGGGTAAACAGTGGAGTACCTCAGGGATCTGTACTTGGACCGGTGCTTTTTAATATATATATAAATGATCTGGAAAGGAATACAACGAGTGAGGTTATCAAATTTGCAGATGATACAAAATTATTCAGAGTAGTTAAATCACAAGCAGACTGTGATACATTGCAGGAGGACCTTGCAAGACTTGAAGATTGGGCATCCAAATGGCAGATGAAATTTAATGTGGACAAGTGCAAGGTGTTGCATATAGGGAAAAATAACCGTTGCTGTAGTTATACGATGTTAGGTTCCATATTAGGAGCTACCACCCAGGAAAAAGATCGAGGCATCATAGTGGATACTTTAAAATCGTCAGCTCAATGTGCTGCAGCAGTCAAAAAAGCAAATAGAATGTTAGGAATTATTAGGAAGGGAATGGTTAATAGAACGGAAAATGTCATAATGCCTCTATATCGCTCCATGGTGAGACCACACCTTGAATACTGTGTACAATTCTGGTCGCCGCATCTCAAAAAAGATATAGTTGCGATGGAGAAGGTACAGAGAAGGGCAACCAAAATGATAAAGGGGATGGAACAGCTTCCCTATGAGGAAAGGCTGAAGAGGTTAGGGCTGTTCAGCTTGGAGAAGAGAAGGCTGAGGGGGGATATGATAGAGGTCTTTAAGATCATGTGAGGTTTTGAACGAGTAGATGTGACTCGGTTATTTTCACTTTCGAATAATAGAAGGACTAGGGGTCATTCCATGAAGTTAGCAAGTAGCACATTTAAGACTAATCTGAGAAAATTCTTTTTCATGCAACGCACAATAAAGCTCTGGAATTTGTTGCCAGAGGATGTGGTTAGTGCAGTTAGTGTAGCTGGTTTCAAAAAAATGTTTGGATAAGTTCTTGGAGAAGTCCATTAATGGCTATTAATCAATTTTACTTAGGGGAATAGCCACTGCTATTAATTGCATCAGTAGCATGGGATCTTCTTAGTGTTTGGGTAATTGCCAGGTTCTTGTGGCCTGGTTTTGGCCTCTGTTGGAAACAGGATGCTGGGCTTGATGGACCCTTGGTCTGACCCAGCATGGCAATTTCTTATGTTCTTATGTTCCTGAAAATTATTTTGAGGTTTACCTCACTTCCAGTCCTATGTGTGTCTATTTTCTGTGGTTCTACTCCCGGCCCTTCCTCAGCAAACACCAAACAGGAATATTTGTTAAGTAATTCTGCTTGCTCCTGGTCAGCCTCTATATATTACTCTACTTCACCTCTGAATCTCACAATGCCACACTTGGAACTTCCTCCTATCACGAACATATATTTAAAAAAAAAAAAAAAGACTTGTCCCCCTGTACTGTATTTTCTATTTCTTCTTCTATTTGCATCTTTGCTCTCCTAATTACTTTCCCAGCTTCTCTCAGCTTTTCCAGATATTGTCACCTGTCATCCACTTTCTGTGATCTCGTATAGTTTGAGCACTAACTTTTTTCCTTTATCTCTTTCAACTGCTACTTTAGAAAACCATAGCGGCCTCTTTTTTTGTTTTCTTACCTTTTATTTACAAAAATGTTAGCTGCCCTTACAATATCCCCTTTTCATTTTGTCCACTGCTCTTCTACTCTTCCCCCCCCCCCCCCCCCCCATTTTGGGGGAAGAGGAGTTAAGAATCTGTTTTATAATTTGAAATGACTCATTCCCCTTCACTCAGGATGTAGCTTATAGAAACAGTAAATTTGCTAGCTACCAGGCTTGATTGTGTGTGTTTCATTCTCAGCTCAATCCTTTGGAACAAATTTTGCATAGAAAATCAGTCAAAATATTGATAAACTTTGTAATGCTTTTATAATTGGAGTCTCCTTCTCTTGTAAATACTGAAAAGAACA
This sequence comes from Rhinatrema bivittatum, assembly GCF_901001135.1. Classification (NCBI taxonomy): domain Eukaryota; kingdom Metazoa; phylum Chordata; class Amphibia; order Gymnophiona; family Rhinatrematidae; genus Rhinatrema; species Rhinatrema bivittatum. The sequence goes on from NC_042618.1 coordinate 109,516,178, forward strand.
ATAAGAGAAGGCATTTTTTTTTTTGCCGGCATTTGCTTCACTGTAAGACTAAAGACGGATGAAGTGCCTGAATTATGAGGCAGGTCTGTGGGTTCCTTCCTTTCATGCTGAAATATAAACCCCTTGTGAAAAAATCTGGAGACCTTCCTTGTGTGGGTATGAAAGAAATCCATTTTTATTCTGTTTCAGAGCATGTATTTCTTTTGGAAACTTTTGTTACAGATTTTTACAGTGTAGTTTTTTTGTGTTTTGTAAACCTCTTTGAGCTGGACTGTTGCTCAAGGAAAGTGATATAGAAATGTAATATAACACTGCTCATGCGTTCCCTTTATCCTCTTTTCTCAATCACGGTCTCTCAGATCAGAAGCCTTATTTGAACAGTCAGGATAGCTACACGACCTAATCACTGAACATCTAAGCCTGGATGAGAGATGTTGAGGCTCCTTTTTATGTTTCCATTGGGCCTTCAGTAGGCAGAGGAGTATTTTTAACCTTCTTCCTCCCACCCACCCGAAGATGCTCGACGCAAAAAGGAATCTTGTATCCAACGCAGCACAAGCCTTGAAAGGCTCTGCTGCTTGTCTTGAACAACCTCCAGAGGAGTAACACAACTGCTACCCTGGCTCCTGAGGCACCTTTTATAGCGCACTTGCATCTCTTGTGAGATGTGATGCATCAACCACAAAAACCATTGAACCAGCACTAAATTGTCTAAAATTGTGAATGCTGCTTTTATTGCATACGCTTCTCACTGTGTGTATAAGCAAACCCCCATTTGTACACAATATAATTGGGACTGTGGTCTGCATTCTACTTCATGATTATTAAATCAGCCCAGAAGCTAATACTGCGTTTGTTGTGAAGGATACATTATATTGTGTTATCTTATTAAACTGCAGATGTACCTGGGAGAGTAAGGATCTTTACAAATGGGGGCTCAAAACAGGAGATGAACAGGAAGCATTTAGAAGAAAAGGGCACTGTCTTTCTTTTTTTTTTTAAATATATTTTATTGATTTTTCATAGATAGGATTACAACCTATAAACTATACCGATGCCAGTAGAGCGTAAAGGGCACAAGGTACATAATTGAAAAGATAAGTAAATAGATGTAACATCACACAATCAGAACTGCGTAACAATTATAACAACCGGCATAAGGGTGCCATTAGTAAGGCCAGAAAGTTATACATTCTTAATATTTCTGTATTCCTTCCCCCCCCCCCCCCGCCTCCCCTAGTTCTATTGTGATCATCAGTATTAAATATACATCAGATATAACAGATATAATAAGATAAGACTATCAGTGCTATTGCCTTATAGGGCAACATTACTGGATACGCAAAGTCAGACATAGAGATATGCACAATATACATAGGTGGTAAAGATTGGTGTTTTCCGTCTCTGGGCAGGGTTCGGCGGCCATGAGATATACGGTTAAATCTGACCACCAAAAGGTAGTAATATTTCGTTATACATTATTAGTAGTGTTATTGGGATTATCCCTGGTATTGGAAGCACGAGTTACTGAGTCGTAATTGTAGGTGATAGGTAGGCCGTCAAAGGGGTCCAGGTCGATGACACCGATTTTGGCCAACGTGTTCCGCGCTGAAGCAATCTCAGGGGCACAAAGGTGCACCATCCTTTTAAACCAGAGTTCATAGTTCGGTGTTTGGTTGGATGAAGGGCACTATCTTAAGGGATAACATTTTGCTCTTTTTTTTGGTTCTGTTCCTTTCTTTTATGTTAGGGAGAGATGTCTGTACAGGGAACAAAGGCCAACCTGACAGTCTGGGATCCACTGAAAGACCTCACTGTGCGTGTGTGCGCCCTGAACTCTGCCGGTTGTGGACCCTGGAGCGATCCTCTGCTCATTGCCACCAAGCAGGAGACAGGTGGGCCAAGTCCAGCTGAGCTGGGAATGTGTTCATGGAATGGTTCACTTTCGGACTGGCGTGCAGCAGTGGGATAGGTGGAGACACAGCTGTATCTTTCAGCTGCTCACAGTAGATGGCGCTGTTCACTGCATGCCACACAGTTGCGTGCTGAAACTGCAGGAGTGTGCTGTCAGTCTCGAAATAGGAGCAGTAACAACGTTTGAGCTGCATTTGCTGGTTATTGAATTTCTGAATTTACTACATTTAATTACATGAGTGTTTACATTTAATTACTTGAGTATTTACATTACGTGATCCTAATATGGGCCAAACAGAGAAATGTGCTTAAACTTGCAAACACTTTCACACTGCCTCGCTGTCGTGGTGCAAAGCAAAATGATCATGTTGCATTTGTATTCGGCCTTAGTGCAGATGCCAGCGCATACCCCTACTAGGGCTGTCTGTGCACCTCCTCTCCACAACCCCTGACACTTCAGCTTTGCAAATGCACATCAGGCAGGGTTTTAGTGACTTTTTTTTTTTTTTTTTTTTGGCATCCTTCATGATACAGACATTTCAGCTAGTTTCAGAAGAGGGGAGAGGGCATAACCCACCTATGTGTATCAAGTCTATACAGGCTGCCTCGCCCTAACCACACTCTTTTTTTTTTTTCTACAGCGAAGCAGGGGAATGCACATGGCAGTATGTCCTGGGTACCCCTAGTTTTGGGCATTCTCACTGCCCTCGTCACCATTGTTGCCATGACACTCATTTTCCTTCGAAAAAGAAGAAAAAAGACTCGTTTTGGGTAAGTGTAATTCTTTAACTGATGCCAGTGATGTGGAAAGAAATGTTAAATCCCTCTCCAGCTGCACTACATTATCTGCAGCAAAGCAAGGTTGTGAATGAAAGAAGAATGACAGGATGGTGTGGTCTGTCTGGCTTTCTTTTTGTACACACTGGGGTTTTTTCTTTTTTTTTTTTTTCCTCCAAGGCAAATGTTTGGCTCTGTTCTGGGCAGAGGAGGGCCAGTGGTCCACTTCACAGCTGCCAGATCCTTCAACAGAAGAGGGCCGGAGCCAATAGATGCAACATGTACGTGTAATTGGGTGTTTTATATACACATCGTTAATAGAAGTTGTGTGCCTCTTAGGCTTGGAGAGATTGTTAGGTGCAGGGCTCAAACTAAAGAAAAGCAGCAAGTCCCTTATGGTGGGGGTTATCACTTCGTTTTGTAGTTAACAAGAGTGGTAAACTTGACGCTAGGGACCGAGGCGGCGATGTCCTACCACTTTCTTGTGACAGGGATGCTTTGTTTTCCTAAAATAATTTTACTAGGTCTGAGGTATCCTTTGACAAAGTCCCCAGAAGGTGTTGGTGTTAGTCACTGTGGGGTCAATATTTAGACTTTTTGGCTGAGTTCGGGAATCAGCCGGATAACCTGTGGGGTTTAATTTTCCTGTTGGTCCGAGTGGCTAACTGTTTAGCTGAAAAAAAGTTAGCCAGCTAAACAGGAGGCATGCCGGGGTAGAGTTAAGTTAGCCGGATGACTTAGCCGATTTATCCAGCTAAGTCTGGTTGTCCTGGGAGTAGTCCTAAAGTTAGTTGGCTAATTAGGATTTTTATCCAACTATATTCAGCGGAATATTTAATTAGCAGTGCTTCGCTGGCCTAAATTGTTTGGGTGTTAAGCTGCTGAATATTGGCCTGTGATTCTGAATTTTGGGTGGCTCTGTTGCGTTTATGGATAATATGCAAGTCGTTTTATGTTGGAGTAATGTCCTTAGTCACCTGCTTAAATCAAAAGTCCTTCAGTGAAAAGCCTGTTAGGAACCAATTTTTGACTGCCGGTCCTGAAAATAAAAACCACAACCAGAATTGGGAACTTAAGGGGCCAATTTTTTTAAGAGTTTAAGTTCCCAACTTTTGGAGTTTGGGCTCCTAAATTGGCCCTTATGAAAATGTACTAAGGCTGAGAGCCTTAAATGTAGGCTCCTAGTTTCATTAGAATTCTAAAATGTGGGTGGCTATGGGGATGGTGATATGGCAGGAAAGAAAGTTAGGAGCTTGGCACTGATTTTCAGAACTAGGCACCTAACTTACAGGTCAATCCAGTAAAATGCGGTCGCATTTACCCCGCTCCTAACCCGCTTTCTACTCATTTTCTGGCCGCGTTAGCCCTTCCTGCGATCCACAATCCCCTTTAACCTACTCTTACCGCGTCCTTAAATCCCCGGGTAACCCCTTCCGCACACGGCATGTATATTACATGTAAACGATCGAATTAGCTATTCCCTACCATCCAGTAACGCGCGCCCCGACTAGCGCTTTTTTACCCTGCCGTTTTGCCGCGCACTTAACCTGCTAACTTACCGCCTACCCTTACCCCTGCGTTAGAGGCAGGGGTAAGGGTAGGCGACAAACTTTCCCCCAGCCCCCGTTCACCTGCCCCGGCCGCGTCCATGGGTGCTGGTCTCCGGGGCAGCCCCAGTCCTCTCCCCCCTCCTCCCGAAGCAACAAAAGCGAAAAAAAGCGAAGCGAAAAAAAAGTTGCAAGAGAGAGGGGAGAGAGGATGGGCAATCCTATGCTCGGGATTGCCAGTCCTGTCTCCCCTCCTCCCGAAGCAAGGTACGAAAAGCAGCCTTGCTCCGGGAGGAGGGGAGAGAGGACTGGCAGTGTAAAGCGACGAAGTGACTTACTTTTTTTTCAGCCCCCCTCCGGAGACGGACAGCGGCGAGGACGATCGCGGCTCCCCTGCCTCCAGCTGCCCGCGAAGATGGACGCCTGCACGGGCGAAAGCGGCCCCTGTTCGTGCAATTGGGCCGCTCAAGGCGTGACGTTTGGCGTCACGGCATGTGACGTCACATTTTGAGCGGCCCAATTGCACACACAGGGGCCACTTTCGCCCGTTCAGGCATCCATCTTCGCTGGGAGGCAGGGGAGGCGCGATCAGTCTCCGCTGATGTCCAATGTCCATCTCCGGAGGGGGGGCTGCAAAAAAAGTAAGTCGCTTCGCTGCTTTACACTGCCAGTCCTCTCTCCCCTCCTCCCGGAGCAAGGCTGCTTTTCGCGCCTTGCCTTGGGAGGAGGGGAGAGGGACTGGCAATCCCGAGCGTAGGATTGCCTGTCCTCTCTCCCCTCTCTCTTGCTACTTTTTTTTTTTCCCCCGCTTTCGTTGCTTGCTTCGGGAGGAGAGGAGAGACGACTGACAATCCCGAGCGTCGGAGAACCGTCCACTTCCTGGTACTTGTAATTTCAAATGACATTTGAAATGACAGATACCAGCGTGTCCGTGAAGTGTTAGGCCCGCGCACCCAGGTTACTGTATAGAGCGCTGTATAGCGCTCTATACAGTAAAATGGGTTGCGCGGGCCTAACGCTTCATGGACGCTTCTTAGACGCAGCTGGCATTTGCAAGCTATTTACATACAGGATCGAGCAGTAGGTGAGCTGGACTGTGCGTGCTGCAACTGCGGGTGCGCCGGGCACTAAAGCAGCTCTTCCTACCACTTGTTACTGGATTGACCTGTCAGAATCCTAAATATAGGAAAATAGATCTAAATTTATAGGCTTAACTTTTTAGGTCCTAAACTTATGTGAATTTTCAGCTGAAAAATTAGGCTCTTAAGTTCAGCAGAAAATAGGCACTTAGCTTGCACACCTAATTTAGGAGCTCGGCTTTTTTTGAATATCAGCCCCGAAGTATTTTAAATGGTTTGGTTTTTCTTGCTGTCATTTTCTGAATCTTAGTTCATCTCTGTAGGGAATGACTGGTAGCGTTACATAACGTAGACAAAACTCATAGTAATGTAGTAAATGACAGCAGATGAGGACCAAAATAGTCCAGCCAGTCTACCCAGTATTGCAGTGAAGGCAGACACTATGCTAGCTTCTTCTGTTTGAGTCTGAGTGGCACATTATTTCTTCCTAGGCTCGTGGTCTTTTTACCAACGTACCCCTGTCCTCTCTCTTGATTTTCTGTATGCATTCATGTGCTGTCTTCTGGTCCAAAAAGCATCTCCAGGCTGAAAGACTGTTCTCAACTTGACTACTGGGTTATATCACAGAGTGATGTGGTCTGTTCCCCTCCCTCCTTGGGTATTGTGATGTCACATCTGCAACACTTCCACAACCCCACCTGCTCTCCAGAATAGCCCTGAAACCTGGGGCATTCTCACGGGATGTGCAGCAGTGCTGTTAAACCTGTCCCTGTCAGTCTGTGCCGAACTCGAGTACGCAGCATAAATGAACGCTCACTAGGGCCTAGATTTTCAATTAAAAAAAACCTCAAATGGCAAGGGAAGAGCTTGGATGTGAGCCAGTTGGAAGGATGCAGCAGAGCAGAGGTAAAAACTGAAAATCTCTCTCTTGTTTTTAGTGGATAACATAGGGATCAGTGATGAGCTCAAGGCCAGATTGAAAGATGTCCTGATCCAGCAGCAGCAGTTTACACTGGGCCGGACACTAGGCAAAGGTATGTCTGGAACTGATCTTAGGGAACCAAGTTCTTCTGCACCCCCTAGTTTGCAAAATCCTTTTATTTCTTGCATACATGCTCATGCCATGTGCATTTAAATAACATTGGCATGCTACTTTGTCGTTTTTAAGGGTAGTGGTCAGATGCTACTTTTTTTTTTATTTTCAAAATATCATATATATATATATATATATCTGCACTTTTGTCACACCTAGAAGGATAGCTGGCCGTAAATGCACCCTGGGGTGGCCAACATCACTGCATTTGGAGGGACAGTCGCTCAGTATGGTTTAAAACTGGAAAGTATTTGCTGTGTCCTCATTCAGTAAAATGCGTACAAATAGGATGTTTTCATGTCCATATTTCCCGCCATAGGTTCTGAAACTGTCCCTCGAAATGGCATCTGAATGTGTGTTGCCGTATTGCACCCTGTTAGTTTATTTTGATTAATGGTCATGGATGTTCTTGAAAATGCGTGCACACATACCCCACATCGCGGTACACTGGAGAGAATTACACCCCACTGTTAATCACAGCGTCTGTAATGTGTGCAGTTGTGATTCCACATTGGTCATTTATAAGAGTAACAGTGAAGGTAGTTTGTAAAGAGTCTTCCAGTAATGATGAATGGTCCCATTTACAAGCCATGACAGTGGAGGTCCTGCCTCAGTTTTATTCATTATAGTTGGGACCTCCAGTGAGGCTTTTCATGTCATCTGGGGAGGGATTAGTGCATAAAAAAATTAATATGAATGGGAGGAGAGAGGGAAAAATTTTAATTTTAAAATCTTTCATTTTGTATCTTTTGTAGTTTGCCTAGGGAGGAATCCAAGAGCATAAAATAGGATTTCAGCCTGCCATTCACTTCTTGGCCAGGCCATGCTATAGGGTGACAGAATCTAGGTGTTAGGAAAATTGTGAGATTGTGGGTGTTTCAGCTAGGAGTGGGATCAGTTGGTGAGAAGAGAGCCTTCAGTAGACAAAGAATAAATACTAAACTCCAGGAGCAGGCAAGAGGTGTGATTTTTATTACAGCTCACAGGTAACAGATAAGTAATTGTGACCCAGCACCACCTCCCTCCCCGCTCGTTGTACTTCTTTCCTTGACGGTCTCATTCTGGTCTCCTACCAGGGGAGTTTGGATCGGTTAGAGAGGCACAGTTGAAAATGGAAGATGGATCTTTCCAGAAAGTTGCTGTTAAGATGCTGAAGGGTGAGTAGGCAGCACTAATCTAGCCAACTAAAAATAACAAATGCGCAGAATGCTTAAGAAAGAAAAGTCCTGTAACCTGAAAATCATGGGCACACGAGGACACCCGGTACAGGATCATCTTTACTCTAAATTAACCATAGGCTAGGCGGCAGCATATGGAGGACCATGAAGTCTCAAAGCGCATTTCTTGTTCTCTTTTTTTTTTTAAAATGTATTGCTCTTATGATGACTCCAGTTTGTAAGCACTCTTCAGCTAGGGCTCAGAGTACTATAACTGATAAGGTCCAAACTTGGGAGGGAAGGGTGGAGAAAAATAAAGCCTGTGTTAACTTTCCTGCCTTAATATCTGAGTGTTAACATCACCTCAGGAAGTGTAGATATCACAGGCCATAAGTTTCTTTTTGCTCCCCCTTCCTCAACACACCATTGGGCCTCTGAGCCCTCCCCCAAACAGCTCATTGCTGAGAAACTAGCCTCAGGACCCACCGTTGTCCCCATCTCCTTAGACCCAATTTGCCCCCAAAATGCTGTCTTCGCCGGAAAGAGGGAATTGATTTCCCTCCTGTTGGCACTGGTGCCAAAATCAAAATGATAATGTTGACACTCAGACCTAAATGCTAGAGGCCCGTGGTGTGTTTTGGAGGGCCATACAGTTTCTCAGGGAAGGAGAGGGGGAGGGTATGGGGAGAACCTGGATTAACCAGCCCTTTCTCTGGTTTGCTTAGCACAGGGAAACATGGTAGGCAGAATGCACTCATGTAACCATGGAAATTCTGCATGTCTGTATTTGGTACATGGCATTAAAACGAACAGGTAACTTGTGCTTACCATCTCTGTTTTAGCACAGGGCAGCAGGGATGGATTTGGCCTGATGCTGCCCCTAGACAATGATTCAGAGCCGGTACTGTGCGGCTGCCCCCCACCCCTTTAAACCTCAGATCTGTGCTCACAGACCCCCAAATGGAAGCCCGGAGGGGGGCAGGTTCTGTGAGTGATGGCTTAGTCCTACCATTCACTGCATTGTGAGGATTTCCATTGGAACCGAAGTCGAGGGGAGGGGGAAGGTGGTGATGGAGGCAACGTGCAGGGCGGTGGGAGGCAGGAAACTTGCCATCTTAGACACATGCCTGCTGGTTAATATGATTTTTGGCTCTGAGATTAGTTGCTCTGCTGCCCTTGAGTTTCAGCACAACTTGATTTAAAAGTGAATGAAGAAATGAGAAGGGTGGTGGACCAAACCATGCTCTGACTCGTTTCCTATAAATCCTTGACAGCACAGATTTTGCTTTCCTGGGTGCCATGACTTAGTAAATGGTCTGGCCAAATGAATGGGCAAAATGCTACAACACCTCTAAGCTAGACAGTGTGTTAAGATCAGGGATTTATGCATTGTCATGTCTTAACTAGTGAGCACATTCACCTTCTTATCCGGTAATGATAAAATGCCTTTGTGGCTTTGATTATTCCTTCCTGAATGATAAATGAACCTGGGGTCCCATGAGATTTTATTGCTCCTTGTGCAATTGATTAGCAACAATTTTCTGTGGTGCAAAACACAGCCACAGGCCAGTTTCTAGTTTGAAGGTATGAGTTCTTTCAAGTAGACCGTTTCCACCTAATCCCTGAACTGATAAGTCCCTGTACACCATCATGGCTTTCATGAAGAAAAGGGGCAGCAGTGGTATTCTCCAATTTTTGAGCTGGGCTCAGGCTTCCAGTAACTGCCACAGTTCCTCTTGGAGAGAGAGAACCTCATGGCCTCTTCCTTTGCCTCCTCTAGCGGATGTCTTTTGCTCCAACGACATTGAAGAGTTCTTGCGTGAAGCTGCCTATATGAAGGAGTTCGACCATCCAAACGTCAGTAAACTGATTGGTAAGCATGGAGGAAAGGATGCATGCTCTCTTCCAGTACTCAAAGAGCTGAGTCTAGATTCACTCTGTGCAAATGAAAGGGTTAACCATCATGGTAGATACCCGGCGAATTGAATGCAGTCCACCTAATACTTAGCTAAGTGCTTCCATCACTTGCAAAAACTGCATTGTACAGTCTTTTAACCATAGTTTACTGAACATAGCATAGCCATAGTTTTTATATCTGTACAGAACAGAAGAATAAAGCATACACCTATATAATTCAAAGGTTGCATAAAGTTAGCAATGTACTTTGTTTAAATCTTTTTATTAAACTTTTCCATACACAATAACATTGCAAACAGTGCAGAAGAAAAGCAAGCGAGTACATCCGTGTACTCTTACCAATGCCTGCATATTACAAACATGTGTATGTTGCCCACTGCCAGGTACCCCCATCCCCCATGACCACAGCAAAGCTCCCCAAAGCATTCCCTTAACTTCTGGTTACAGCAGTATAATCGTTAAGAATAAGATTCCTGGCCCGGTGTGGCAAAGATTGCAAATAAGGATCCCGCACCTGCAAAAAGGTTTTCCTTCACTTCATTAGATCTAGCTTTTCCATAGATGCAAATGATTCCGTAGTTGAGTCAAATTTGGGGGGGCAATGTACTTTAAGGGGAGCTGACAAGTGGTGTTACAAGATTCATGAGTTTTGTAGTGGGCTCTTCATTTTTAGGTTTGATTTTATTTTTCCTGAGAATTTATCAACAAAAACAGGATAAAATCAGTGAGGTGGAGGGAACATCTTATTTTTCTAGGTAAATATCGTGCTTTATTTTGGTGGACAGGTCAACTTCCACTCCTGTGTTGGAGAAAGGTTGGGAAATGAGGACTGGAGATTGTATTATTTATTTTTTATTTATTAAAATTTCTATACCGGTATTTGGCAGAGCCATCATATCGGTTTACATCATGTCATGTTACAATTAAAACACATAGAAAGTAACATTACAAACAATAAAACAATGTTGCTAAAAAAAAATTTAACTTCCAATACACTTTATAATATTAGGGTATGTGGGTAGACAAGTCTCTATTGAGAGGGGAGATTGCTCAGCCAGTCATAAATTCTCTGAAGCCAAAACAAAATTCTTTGCATTCTGATAGAAAATTAGGGTAAAAAAACAGTAATCATTTTTGTATAATATGGGATTTTTTTTTTTGGATGGGAAGCGAGGGTAAAATCAGTTTAAACTGAAACAGAGGGCCTTCATTTCACAGTACAAACTCTCTTAACTCATCACAGACCATTCAGAATCCCACCTCTGTTCTCTTAACAGGTGAAACAAATTTATTAAAAAAAAAATTTCCCTTTTGCTGCTTTTTCAGTTTTTTCTTTGGTTTTGATCTTTTTTGCACTTATTTTTAGGATTTCAGTTACTGGTGAAAGTGAAAACAATGTTTTTGGTGTTCTTAAATTACAGCACTGCTTTTCTGCCTATTTGTGAAGGTGCGCTGTAACATACAGAGCTGGTATCAGCCTTTCTCCTGCCCCCATGTGTCAAATCCATAGTCCCAGCTAGTTTTGAGGTTCCAGTCCTCTAATGCTCATCTGTCTAAGTAGAAGGTACAGGGTTTTTTTTTTGGGTTTTTTTAATCTTTTCCTTTTCTATTGTAGGGTAGCTAAGCTCTTTTTTTTTTTTTGCTAGGTGAGGGCAGGAAGGGAAGACTCCGTGGTTGAGCACTGCAGTACCATCTCTTGCAGGCAGGCTTTGTTTCTTTCCCCTACTCTTCGGGAGCAGAGTGAATCCCATCCATAATCCATTCCCTGCTAGAGAACTCTAAACACGGCCACCACCAAGCCAGCAGATCATCAGGGAGCAAAATTAGTTTGCTGGGAGAGGACTCCTAAAATCTGTATGGCTTCTTGTTTCTTTTTTAATTTATTTATTAGCTTCTTGTTTCTGAAGAGTTCTGTGTTCTCGTTGCCTTTCATTGTAGGAGTTAGCCTGCGCAGTCGCCCGAAAGGCCGGCTTCCTGTTCCTATGGTCATCTTGCCGTTCATGAAGCACGGAGACCTTCACACTTTCCTCCTGATGTCTCGCATTGGAGAAGAACCTTTTGTAAGTCTCTAGTCAAAAGCTGTGCTCCCCGTGGGTATTTTCGAGGAGGCTCTGGGTTGGAAGACTTGAGAATAAATAAGGAAATGAATCATGTCATTACATCTCCTGCATGCTCTACAGCCCTTTAGTTTCCAGAAGGTCAGAAATGCAAAAGGTTTTGAGGTCTTTTTTTTTTTTCCCCCTCAATAAACTTTCCCCATGGCAACTAGACATTTGTGGTGGAAGGCATGGCTTCTGTCATCTCTCTGCAAAATGAAGTAAATAACAGTAGCAGGGGGTGACTCATGCTTACGCCCAGGGTCTGGGAGAGAAACTCTGCTGTCAGGGCCAGATCTCATCTGAACATCCATTTCCAACAGCCGGGGGGCGGGCAAAGACTTGAGAAAGGAGTAACTGGATGGTGCGGAGAGTACTCGTGGCCGAGCTGCTTCAGCTGGGCTGCAGATGAGAGCGTCTTCCCGAGAAAACGCTTATTGTTCCTAGCTCTGCAGAAAGAGAGCAAGAAGCAGCCACAATCCAGATACAGAAAGCAGCTGTTCTGTGCACGCTGCTATTTGTTTGCACTGGAAGCTCAGGCTGATTTGAATTCGTTTCTCAAACTAAGAAATTTAGAAATCTGTGTCCTATACTATTCATTTTTTATAGCAAATCCAACTATTTATCCCTCGCTTGCTATTTTATATTCAGATTTGATGGGATATGGAGAGAGGTTTTTGTTTTTTGTTTTTGCTTGTACATGAAAGTGAGGGCGCAGTAGCACTGACTATAGGAAGATACCATGCATTGCCACCCTACATCTCGTCAGGAGGGTTCCAGTGCAGGAAGAAATGCTTGTGCATGACCCGGTGGTTTTGTGATGTGAACAAGTCTCCACTTAACTGAGTCCACCAGATTCATTTTGTTGGGTACCATGAGTTATTGGAGTGTTTTAATTGATGATAACCAACAGTTCTAGTGTTTAAAAAAAAAAAAAAAAGCTTTGTTCTGCCATTGAAATGGCGTTGCTGTTTATCAGGGATTTGTTTATCAGGCAACTTGGATTGGACTATCAGATGAGCTGATTTCAGGCTTTTCTGGTAAGGAATGCCCTAGTACCTGGCTAGTAAAAACTTCAGAGTGGGCCACTGGTGCAGGACCTCAAGATTTCTTGTAAAAGGTCTGCTTAAAACTCCAATTGTGTAATGGACAGTAATGAGCGAATTCTTTGCTAACTCTGAAGACAGCAAAGCTAGAGGAATATTGTCCAATATGGCAGATATCCTTGGCAATATTGTACCTTCCACTGCAAAACCCTACAGATTATCATAAATCCTCACTGAATCTGTTCTGCCATGTCTGCTGCAACTATCATGGAAGAGAATGGAGCACGGCACCATGTAATTTCTTATCTTCCAGCCTTGCTGGTTTTTGGTTTTGTGTTTCGGGGTTTTATTTTGTTCTCCAGTTCTAGAACACAGATACTGCCCATACATGGAGCTCACCCCTGACCCTTCTCAACATGTGCTCTCTTGTAGAATTTGCCTATCCAGACGTTGTTAAGATTCATGATTGATATCTGCAGTGGAATGGAGTACCTCAGTGCCAAAAACTTCATCCACAGAGACCTTGCCAGTCGCAACTGCATGTAAGTCAGCCACTTCCTTCCAGGCAGTACAAAAGCGGAAGCTCTGGTGTGGCAGGACATGATTTGTGACCTGTTCTGCACTGCTAACAGATTACACATGACCTAGCAGCCAGGCACATGTGCAGAAACAGCATCTTTATTCCTTTTTCTAGATCTGTTACTTAATAGAATGACACAGTTCCTTCCTTGAGTCAGGGGCATTCCATTCCCATAGCAGGTGTTTATAAATAGGCTGTCATAAACCTTCAGGCATCCTCCCTTTATCCTTGTATCCTCTCACTCTCCAAACTGGCCCCCATAGCAGAGGGGACTATGCCACCCTGGAGTGGCAGCTCTTAGCTTATCATGGTCCCCCGATGTCACAGCCACGCTGGTTGATTTGAAGGTATCCCCTAGTTGGAGGTCTGCATAGGTCAGGACCAGGCAGGGTTAGGCATGAGCTCTTCTGTAGGGTTCAGGAACAGATAGGACAGCCGTAGATCTTCTGCGTGTCCAGCCACCTTCCATTCAGGTTGAGACCTTTGGTGCTGGTTGCTGGCAGGCCTTATGGAGGGCAGTTTGTAGGATCAGGGACAAGGGTACCTGTTGGAACCAGCAGGCAAAGGGGGTGAGAAGGTGCCCTGACCACACTGAACACAAACAGGGCTGAGCCCTGACAAGACAGGGACTGATAAAGCACAAGGCAGGGTATATCCAGAAACCAAACAAGGAGCCAGACAAAGCATGGAACAACAACAGACAGCACAAGGGAAACACACAGACAAGGGGTCCACTAGAAGGCCTAATGCAGGACAGGAGCAAAGCTAGGAACATGCAGGCAAGGCATAGAAGAACAAGGAATCCCAGAACACGGACACTAAGCAAGCAATATTCTCTCAAATTTTTAAAAGATTAAATGCACCAAAATGTTGTTTGTGCAACATTTTATAAGCCAAGTTCAAATTTGTGCGCTACAAGCCAGTATAATGCAAATATTAGAATTTCTTTTGCACAGGGTTCATGACCTCTGTGTGTGGAGGGAACAGGGTCTAAGGCAAGGAATACAAAGACAAGGGGCCACATGCAGAGAGAGACTCCATGCTAAGGCAGGGAGAATCCTGTGAGAGAGGATTTTATAGGGCTGATATTGCTGCGTCATGCAGCCTTCAAGAAGGAGGCTAGAGTGGGCCTGAACATGGCACGGTGAGGACCCCTACTGGCAGGGGCTTCGCCTGGTGGCCATTCTCATTACACCTTCTGACTGGCCCTTTCTTCTCTGGCTGCTGTATGCTCCTCTGGCAGGTTCCACCTCCACCTCTTGGCAGTTTCCTCTCACTTGGGGCCTGATTTTTAAAAAGCATTTGCACGCTTAAAATTGGGTTTTACACATGTCAATGCACATTACCCGTTGTCTTTTCAAAGTTGCTACAATATGCCATTGAATTGTCCATAGGAGATTCACGTGCAAGTGCCCTTTATGTAGGCAAATATCTTTTGAAAATTCCTACAATAGTAGTGACATTTACACGTGTAAATCGTTTTGAAAATTCACCCGTTGAAGAGAAGAGGGATCTCTCAAAGCAACATCTTAATTAATCTCACCTAGTTCCTCTGGTCCTGTCCTGGGGACCACATTATCCAGTGGCCTTTTTCTTAAAGCAGCCTTACTTTCTTCCTCTCTGGAGCTCCCCCTGCTGCTCTGGTGAACCTGCTTCTCTGTATGTCTTTCATTCTGGGCCTATACTACCCAGTAGCCTTTTCATTAAAGCAAGATTACCTTATTTCTCTCTTCCCTCTGGAATGCTCACTGTTCTGTATTGCTGGGTTGCTTCTGTATACGTGGCATCCCTGCTTCATCATGCCTGCCATTGAATTGGTGAGAGGCTGGCTAGCACCTGCTTACCTTGCTTGATTTGTCACGTATGTCAGCAGGAATTAAGAGAAGATGTAGGGAACTTAATTGCTGTGGATATTTTAGCCCCAACCTGACAGTACTTACCAAACTTACCAAGAGGTTAATATTCAAAAGGTTAAAAGTTAACTGGCCAAAATTAGTTTCAATACCCCGCCTCGCCCCACTGACATGCTAAATTTTGTCCAGGCAAATTGCAGCCTGCACAATATTTAGCCAGACCAAAAAAGAGGTGACCCTAGGGGAATTCCAGATAGTCTGTCAACTCTGGTCAGCCAAATAGCAGGCCTGAAAGATGACCAGGCAACCCGCCCACCCAATTTATTTATTTATTTTTATAAGATGGTCTTGGGATGCCCCCATGCTCCCTTCTAGCTCATGCTGTGGGGGAGATTGTCCTGGGTCCAATGCCCCTTTCCTACCTCCCGGTGGAATTAAAAAATATATCCTCTGTGGGGAGAAGGAAGCAATGACTCCTTTCTCCCTTCTGCCTGTCCGGCTTGATTTAAAAAAAAAAAAATAATAATAATTATATATATATATATATATATATATATCTTTTGTGGGGCCTAGGTCTCCCTTCCCTCCCTCCACCCAGCCCAATGTAAAAGTAATACTTTCTGTCAGAGGCCTGATACCTTCTTCCCTCTCTGCATGACAAAGTTTAAAAAGAAAAAGAAAAGCTGGCCAGCAGAAAAATTCTCCCTCCCTCTCTGCACTGTTCTGAAAAAAAAACTTCCCAGCTCTTCCTTTCCTCTTAGGTCATCTTCCATCCTCAGCTGGCATTCTCATTTTATAGTCAGAAAAAGCCCTAGGAAGGGAGGGGAGGAGCTTTGTACTTTTTTTTTTTTTTCCCCCAGAAGGCTGCAGCGGGAGGGGGAAATCCCTTTGCCCGCTGACTTCTAGAACGTTAGACACTGTGGAAGGGGGGAGGACTTCGGCCCTCTGACAGAAGGTGGTATTTAAAAATCGGACCAGGCAGAGGGAAGGGGGAGAGAGGCATTGCCCCCCCCCCCCCCCCCCGATAGACAATTTTGTTTTTTAATTGGGAGAGAGGAAAGGGGACATCAGGCCCCCTCCCGTCTTGAAGATATTTTCTAAAACTGGACAGCAGGCAGGAAGGAATGGAGCCCTGACCACACAGATACTTTATTTTGTGAAGATCTGCCTGGAGGGGAGGAAAGGTGCTTTCTATTTTTTATTTTTTTATTTTTTTAATCAAGTGGGGAGGGAAGGAGAGAAGGGATAGGAATTGGTGGGGAGTGGGGATTCATTTTGGCATGGGATGAGGGGTGGTCTTTGTTGGAGGGGGTATGTAGAGGACTTGGCTGGTTAATGCCTGATATTCAGTTACAGGGTCTAGAGCAGCTAAATTTAGGAGAATATTCAATTGAAAACCTAGCCAGTTAGGTTCAGCTGAATATTTGCAAAATATAGCCTGTTATTTTACCCGCTCAGCGGGTCTTTGAATATGAAGCTAGAAGTTAGTACCATATGGATGCAGAAGTGTAAAGTGCCATGAAAGATTATTATAAGACAGCATTCCTCCAAAGCTGGGAAAGTTTACTGCAAGAACTCAAGATAGGAGACTTTATGGTTTTAGGTCGTTTGAAGTGTGTGGCAATGTTAACAGAAAATGTATGCAAGTGCATACTGAAACTTGTACATTTCTGCCACTCTGGGCCTGTTTCTCTATACATGAGCTAGGCAGAGAAGCAGGAAGTGCGCATCATTGTGATGCTCTGGAACCTCCTCCCTCTCCCCCTTGCTTTTTTTGATCTCTCAGGGGGATCCCAGTACAATGTGATCCTCAGGTCAAAATATTTGCCCACTTTTTTTCTCTGTACTGTTAAGATTATTGCACTCTTCATTGTCAAAGGCCATTATAAGAAATAATCTTTATCCTTTTTGGTTGATTTCAGTCACTACTTCCCTAGCTGTTTTTAATTATAGAAAACTTGATTTAAAATGGAAAAATAATTCCATAGAACATGTTAAAGGGCAAGCAGAAATGAGCAGGAAAATGCCTACAGTAGAGTGGCCTGACATGGTCGCTAGCGGTGGTGGCACCACTGGAAGCGTGTGTAGATGCAGGGAGGAAGGAGGGTGGACCTTAATACTGACTTGCAGACCTACAGACATGCCCAGCGGTTAGTGCTAAAAGCCACTACTTTCCAAACAAAAGCATATGTTAGAAAAATTCCATTCATTTTAAAAACTATAGTTAAAAATTCATCAGAAGTGGGGAAATGTAGATAGTGCTGTCTGGCATGCTGTGTTAATGTGTAAGATGATGACTTGCCAGAGTTACGGTAAAATGTGTGTGTGTGTGTGCTACGTTAAAGAATGTTCTAGAATCTGTAGCACTGGGGGTAGGGCTACATCATGTCTGCCATGGAAGTTATAGGAGAGGGGGGGAATAAGGAAGTGTGTGTATTTGCTAGTTCCTAAGCACTATGTTCTGCCATTAGTATTGAGTAAGCTCCCAAAGTAGAGCTACTCTTACAGTTCATGAGCTGCAAAACAGCCAAGGCAGTGAAGCAGATGGAAGAGGAGGAGGCCGCAACACAGATATCGTTTTGTACCAAAGCCGCTGGCACAGAGTTAGATTTGAGAAATATGATCTTTGCTGCCACCTCCTGTCTGGAGCTGGGCAAGTCTGGGGAGAGCTAAAAAGCGTGGGATGGAAAGTTTCATAACTGGTGACTTTACGCCTTTCCTTAGGTTAAATGAGAACATGAGCGTTTGTGTTGCGGATTTTGGACTCTCTAAGAAAATCTATAGTGGAGACTATTATCGGCAGGGCTGTGCCTCCAAGCTGCCGGTGAAGTGGTTGGCACTGGAGAGCCTCGCGGACAACGTTTTCACCACGTACAGTGATGTGGTAAGTGCTGTCTGATAGAAGGGGCTTTTGCATGTATCCTGAGGGAAAAGCATTACACGTCCCATTACATATCCGCATAACCTGCTGGAACACCGTCAGTGAAAGTGGAGGATAAATGTGTTCAGCTTTCTTTTTTTTTTTTTTCCTTGGCAGTTTTTTCAGCTTTGTTGTAACAAGGACTGGAATCTTCTCCCATTGGCCTTCATTCATAATTACCTATTGATTTTCCCCTATTTTATCTCCTGTCCTGCCCCCAACGTACCTCATCTGGTATTTGCAGCCAGAGGCCAGGGAAAGTGCACTAGGACTCCATCTTCTTCTAGAACCCTGAAATCATGGATCCTGAATCCTTTAACCAATGACCATGACTCCCTCCTACCTGCCTTTGCAGCATTCCCAGCCCTAGTCAACTCAGGTATCAGAAGAACCATTTTGGGGATTGAACCTGGGACCTTCTGCATGGCAGTGCGCAGTACCTGTTACTTCTACCACCAGGCAGGCCCTTCTGTCATACTGTAACAAGCTCTTTTTTTTTTTTTTAATTCTGGTTCTTGCTGAAATGGTAAGATTTTGCTATTCAGCAAATTCCCAAGTTAAGTCCACATAAGAATGCAGTAGCAACTTTGAGTTGATTTGAAAAGATTTAGATGCCTTTTCTTAATTGGAAGCATAATGGTACAGTTCCTAGTTCAAATAATTGATCGTAGTAAATGAGTTGGGGGAGTATATCATATTGCATTTCTCTGCTATTGGGGCTTTGTGTTAGTGTGCTGCAACTTCTCCTCCACTTCAGGATATAACAGCTTTGGTCAAGGGGGTGGGCTTGGGTTGATTTATTCCATTATTCTATAATTGCTAATCTGCATAATGTAGTTTTCTTGTTCTGTTTGATTATGTGGATCACTGTTAAATCTTAATGAAAAATAGGCAGTAGCAACAAGCTGCAGTGCATTGTGTGGAATTTGTTGGCTGCATTAATTAGAAACCTATTTTGCTATCTGGAGCAGACTCCCTGTTTGGGGGAAATGGTAGGTTTCAGATGGTAGGTTCACTTTGCTCATGCATCTAACAGCTTTCAGTTGCTTTACTCTGATCCATTCAGACCATGAAATCTGCTTACCAGACTTTGGGGCCAATGCAAAAAATCGGCGCGGAAAACGGGCGATCAGTGTTGAGCGCTCGCTTTCCCAACGTGCACCCAGCACCTCTCCTGGGCCCAAGATTGAATATTTAAATGAGGGGTTGTGCTGCCAAGGAGGCGCTAGGGACAAAATGTGCACCCCTAGTGCCTCCTTGGCAGTGGGCACCCAAGAGAGGTGGCTGTCGGTGGGTTAGGAAAACAGATGTGCAGAGGTAGTTTTCCTACCTGTGCACAGCCCTGGATTAAGAAAATGAATGCTTGTTAATTGAGAGTCCCTTATCCAAATCTGACTGCCAGCACACTTTTTTTTTTTTTTTTGACCTTTTGGTTCCTCCAACTTAATATCTCCACAATAGTAAGTCAGAGGATGTATAGAAATGCAGTATTTTCTGCTTTTCTGTACACCTTTTTGGGTTGCTCAGAAAGTAACACCTGCTCTGGGCCGCTGATAATTTCTGAGCATAAAAATGTGCAGGTCGTACGCACATTTTTTTTTTTAATCTGGGGAGAATAGCTAATAGCGTCATCAACATGCATTCGCATGTGATGAACGCTATTAGTTTCATATGGGGGGGGGGTTTGGATGCGCTAATCCCCTTCTAGCATAAGGGGTTGAGGACGTGCATACAACCAGGAGTTAAACAGTGCGCTTGGCTGAGCACACTATTGCATTGGCCCCTAAGAGGGCAATTCTCTGTAGCTTGCATTGTGTGCAGAATACTATTTAGCCCATGTACTTTACACCTATTTTCAAAGGGAATTGGCTCATTTTGCTTCCTTTAAAAAAAAAAAATAAATAAGCTGTTGTAGTAAATATCAGCAGACAGAAGAAAATGGTCTATCTGGATTGCCCAGCAAGGTACTTAGAGTTGTAACTACAGGTTACCATAAGGGTAAAGAGGCCCCATCCAAGCCGTAAAAGCAGGTGGTAGCCACACCTCCCCATCCCAATTTTATTCATTCCTTTTTACGATGCACAGAAGATCAGTCCTGGCTTTTAGAAGCACACGTGGACCACCCTGCCCTACTGCCATAATGAGTGAACTCGATCAGACTTTGTTGAACAAAACAACAGGTACCTAAAACATGTTAACTGTAAAATATGCCCAGATGGATTCCTTCAATTTTACCACTGGCTGGTTGTAACTGCTGCTCCATGTAGATTATCCCCAAGCAGAAATATTTCACCAAAAGTTACTGGAGGTTACCCCAGGTCTTTATTTCTATCCTCTAGCCATTAGGGATCCTTTAGGTTTATCCCATGCCCTTTTGAGTTCTGTTACTGTTCTTGTCTTCACTACCTCTTCTGGGAGGGCATTCCCTGCATCCACCACCCTTTCTGTGAAAACATATTTCCTGATGTTGATCTTGAGGCTTGGAGCTTCATATCATGACCCTTCCTTCACTTTACAGCTTCCTTTCCACTGGAAAAGATTTGATTCTTGTGCATTAATACCTTTCAGGAGTCTGTATCATCTCTCTCCTCTCTTCTAGGATAGACATATTTAGGTCGTTCACTCTCATCTCATACGGCTTTTGGTGCAGGCTCTACACCGCTTTGATTGCCTTTCTTGCGACCACTGGTAACATCATCTCTGTCCTTTTTGAGATACGGCTTCCGGAACCAAACACTGTATTCCAGATTAAAACCACCTGCATGCTTTGCACCTGCTGTTTATGCAGGTGGTTGAGCCCAGGGTAAAATAGTGCATGGACGGTTTTGGAATCCCCTTCTGAGTGTGCTGTTTTCCTTCCCCTGACCTAAACATGTGCACAGGGACACCTCTTTTTATAATATGCCTTAAAGTATGCAGATTCTGTAACCCACAAATCCTTTCACGCTGCATTTTTGAGGAGGGTGTGTTTCACCTTTTTAAAAATTGTGCGCCCCCCGGCATTCACCAATTTGGCTTTTATTTAAGCAAGTTCCCACTTCCTGCCACATCTGGCGTACAGTCCATGGGAGAACTTGGCTGACTTGTAATCCTTCTGTGGCACAGCTTTTTAAAAAAAAAAAAAAAATCTGACTTCCCTATCCCACGTTGCAGCAAGAAAAGCTGCAGGCACCGCGACACTGATGTGCAAGATGTACGCCGTACACTCAGACAGTAATAAGTGAGGTTTGCTATCGCTAGGCTCAGCGACTAGCAGTGATCATAGTTTTGCTCTCACTGAAGTGGCACTGATGAGTGCTCTTCACCCTCTGCCTTATGTAATAGAAGCAAGTTAAAGTAAAGGAAGAGGAAACATTTCATTGGTGCTGTAAAGTGTGATCTTCCTGCTTGCAGCCCGTAGAACACTGCACAGGAGCAGGTGCTGGAGGACCTCACGGGAGGCTGCCGACCAGTATTCACACCTGGACCCTGACACTTGTAAAACTGGTGCCCCAAACACAATTTTATTCCATTCTAGTTTCTTTCATAGGACCTTGGCTTCCTAGAATCTGTCTTAAAGTACTTCTAAACACTCTCCCAATCCCCACTTCTGACAAAGTAAGATTGCATTAGAAGCAGGAGTGAAATTTGTGATTTTTATTTTTTTAATATCCAGAGACTGCTTTCCTTTTAGTTCTTCAAAAACAACAGGAAGTGCATAGCAGCAGATGCAGGCTGCGTGGAAGAAGGAACAGAAGCAGGCACTGAAAGCCCTTTTATCTAACTATTGCAGGGCCAAAATTGTGAATTTCTGTTCTTTTTCAGATTTGTAATTAGAGGGAAGAA
Organism: Rhinatrema bivittatum; assembly: GCF_901001135.1. NCBI lineage: Eukaryota > Metazoa > Chordata > Amphibia > Gymnophiona > Rhinatrematidae > Rhinatrema > Rhinatrema bivittatum. The sequence continues at coordinate 109,537,982 of NC_042618.1, forward strand.
CAGGTGGTGCAGCTTAGTGCAAGGCAACATATCCATTTGAAAAAAAAAAGGTAGCCTGCCAATTTGTGATTTTCAGCAGCATTGTATGATAGCTTTTTATTCTTGGATGAAAAAATTGTCAGCTGTCAGTGCGGATGTAAAACTATGAGCTAGTACCGTGGATGCCTGATGGAAAATTTCTTGGAAGAAGCATAATTTCTTGCAGAAGTCGTGGAGTGCAGTCCATGATCTTCAGCTTCGCACAGGAAGGCAAGAGGATTGGATGTGTCCCATAACATATGTGTCTATGGGACCCAGGTCTAGGTCAGACTCAGGTAGCAGAAGGAGGCAGATGCAGCATAAACCACCTGCAGGGAGAGTGATTGGCAGGTAGGTGGGCAGAGAGAGAGAGATGCATGGCTGCCAGAGGTCAGGGAAGGCGAGAGACCCCTGCACCCATCTGCCCTGCAACATAGAGGAGGGGAGGGGGGGGGGGCGTCTCTCTTGGCAGGCCAGATTCCTGCAGTTCTGCAGAGATTTGCCAAATCCTGCAGTGAAGACCAATGTTTCATTTTTTTTTTTTTCCCCCGTGGCTGCAGGATTGCAAGAAACCAGGTGGCTAGAACATCAACCTGTCCAGCTCAAGATTAGTTGAAATGGTCTATGCCCTCACAAGTGTAGAGCTGTAATACTATACTCTCTTAGAAGATGAGGATAGCAATTTATTAAAAGGTGTTTTTCCGAGTAATATGAGGTTCTCCAGCACAATTCCTCCTTGTTCTATTTCCTGATGAGTCCTTTGGGAAGCGGCTGCAGGAACTCAGCAGGGAGTGGAGCACTGCTGCTCGTGCTGCACAATCAGTCGCAGCTTTCAGAGAGAAGAACTGTAGGGGCTTCGGAATTCTTTGATTAAAAAAAAATGAGAGCCTTATTTTTTCCTCCCCAGCCCCCATTGGCACAGAATAGGAGATAACCATTGACAGATTAAGCACTAAGGGGGCAACTTTGTCTCCCTGCATCTGTGCAATATCCATTTGTACTTTCTATCTGCAGGCTTTGTGCCAGTTTTCATGGAAGATTTTCCCTTTGAAGACCTCCACAGGGGTCAAAGCTCATGCTATCACTTGCACTTGCTTTTTCTGTGGGTAGAATTTTGCTGGAAAAAAAATGTTTATTTTTTCTGCTCCCACATTGAGTGGCTCTCTTTCTTTCTCTCTCTCTAGATATAGAGATATATTTTATATGAGAGAAATGCTTTTTACTTGCAGAATGGTTTTGAAAATTGCCCTCTTTTTTTTTTTTTTTTTTCTTTCCTGTAAAAAAAAAAAAAATAATAATTTCCAACAAAGACTCCTTACATAGTCCAGTGATGCATCGTGACTGAAGTGTTGTGCAAGAATTCAGCCTCCGAGGGGAGAGGCAAGAAAATGGAGAGAGAATAGGAAATCCTTTTGTAAATTATTTGAAAATTTCAATAAAAACGTAAATAACAAAAAAAAACCCCAAAAACCCTCTTCTGACAATTTAAGTTGCCCCACACGTTGAGAATGAGCTCTTGTGACAGCTCTCCCCTTCATGCAGACTGAGTATATCAGCTCTGGCAGGCACCCAAGTCCCGCTGCCCTGTTGGACAGGAAAACCCCAAGTCTGTCTGCTGCATACAGTCGAGCCAAAGGGCCAGGCCAAAACTGGCTTTTTGCTTCTGAGGTGTTGGTATTCTCCTCGCCCCAGACAGGGTGCCTGAATGACACGAGTCCTCGCAGACCGGCAGGGCTTGGAGGGAGGCCGCCTGCGAGATTTGCCTTCAGTGGCACTCCATTGGCTGGCAAGGATTGCCACAGGAGCAGTCGCTGTTTCCCCTCCCCCGACTGAACCAAGCGGTTCACCTCTCTAGCCTGCACAAATGGCTTCTACCAGCCTTGTTAGATGAGGGACTGAAACAATATTGCATCGCTATGGCCAATCCTCGGGGCCATGAGCCTTATATAAACTACTTTTTTTCTTACATGACAAAAGTGCAGCATAAGACTACCTCCTTTGGGGGGAATTATTTTATCTCTGAGTAAATAGCCGCTTCAGTTTTCCTCTCTCTGGTTACGAGAGCAGCTAACCAATCTGATTGTTTATAAGCTTGTGCCCAATAAAGTCTGCTACCTTGTTGAAACTGATCTGATTTGAGCTTGCTTTGTCGTACAAGGCCTACTTTGGAACTTTACAAACTGTGCCACCTAGTCATGTGCACAAAAAGGTTTCAGCTAGCAGAAACTATGCTGCAAACATGCAGCTAAGTGCCAGGCAGGCCATAAATTAAAGGTCAAGCCAAGCCCAGAGCTGCTTATACCTCTTAAAACAAGGGGGAAAAAATAAACCTTCGGAAATTATAGCTCCAGAACATCTGGGATGGATGCAATAAATCCCGGAAGGACTGGGTTAGTCTAATTAAAAAGTGTAATGACCAACAGAGATTTCTGCTTGTAGTTAGAGCTGTGATAGATAAACATTTCCCCCGCTTGGCTCCTTCTTGAATCTTTTCTTTGTGCTGGAGAGATTAGAGTCACTGTGCTTGTAGTGCTGAACAAAATGATTGAAAATTTCTTTCCTACAGCTCAGGGATTCTCAACCCCATCCTTGGGACACACCTGGCCAGTCAGGTTTTCAGGATTTCCACAATGAATATGCATGAGAGATTGCGTGCACTACTTCCATTGTATTCAAATGTATTTCATGCATATTCATTGGGAATATGCTGAAACCCTGACTGGCCAGGTGTGTCCCAAGGACGGGGTTGAGAATCACTGCTATAGCAGTGTATTTGTTTGCGTACCAAAATATATTGCAGGGAACTGGGACTTGAGTCCATTTTTTAGTTGTAGAGAGAGGAGCATTCATATCAGTGTATAGACAAATAGTAGTGAATCCTCCCTGCCCTTATAGAGGAGGGTGGGAGGGGAGAATTCACATCTCTTCATGCTGTTGTCTGGTGCAGTTTAATACACATTGCCAGATATCAACTCCTACATGTTGTTGCTTCTGTAAAGACATTGCTAAGCAAGAAGGATGCTGTGCTTTTTTGAGCTGGGCTGATATTCTGAGGATGAGCAAGGAAAGGCCTGAAAAAATAAGACCATTATTAGCATACATGATGCATTTCAAATTCGATAGTACTGGTTATGCGCACGTGTGTGGGGTTCGCTTTTTTTTTTTTTTTGGGGGGGGGGGGGAGAGAAATGGTAGTGATGAGAAGATTATAGATGCAGGAAAACGGCTACTTTAATGTTTGTCAAAGAGCCTCTGCTCTACTCACTGTTTTATCATTCTTCTCTTCTGTTCCAGTGGGCGTTTGGCGTCACCATGTGGGAGATTGTAACCCGGGGACAGATTCCATATGCGGGGGTCGAGAACTCCGAAATCTACCACTACCTCATTGGTGGAAACAGACTGAAGCAGCCGCCAGACTGCCTGGATGATCTGTTAGTAACCCTTTTCTTCTAGAATATTTTCCCTAAAAATGCAAAACCTATTGCTGTTGTCCTAGCAAGTAGAGCACCCAGTGCCCTCTGGTATCATGAAGGATTCAAGTAATCTGACGTTCCTTTGCTTTCTGCTACACCAGGCCCGAACAATTGGGTTTAGTCCCTCGTGCTGTTGATGGAGGCAGAGAACGTACTCTCTCTGTTTAATCCTGTGACATCACTACTACATACGTGTGGTGCAGTGACAGTATTCTGTGCCACCAGTTAATGAGGAACTACTGACTGAGCAGCAGTATTATATATCTTATTAGTGTGGACTATGATTTGAATTGGAAAGAAACAAAAAAAGGACCTGTAATTTTTACGGAGCAGCGAGTCAGAAACTGATTTCGCTACCATTCTCGTAGGAGGGTTCATGATTAAGCAACTTAAGAGCACGTATCTAAGGCATGAGTTTTGTTTTGGGCCATGCACCTGTAATTTTGTTTTGGGCCATGTCAAAATTTTGATATGCTCCTATTCCCATCAAAGGGATTTTTAGTGAGCATCCTCTAAGAAAGTTTTTTTAAATCTTCCCCTCTTTTCATTTGTCGGCAGTAAGAGGAACAAATAGCTTCCTTGAACACTGAAGGTAAGGCTAAAGGACGTTCAACCAGTGAGTTTCAAGCTACTTAAAATAATTTTAGCTTTATCTTCCAGTTCATAGGTCCATTTTAGGCCCTCCATAAGCCAGTACTTTATCGATGTTATGCTTCCTGCGGCAGAAATAGATCAGCCACAGCAGACAGAACAGTCTGCACCGCAACAGAAAAGCCTGTACTGCATTAAATTGCGGCAAATAAACTATGAAATATGTAAAACTAAGGTATTTTAGGGCCTTAAGCTCTAAAGTAATAAAAAGAACAGCTATATGTTTACCCTGCGTTGTTTAGAATCAACAATTTCATCCATTGTTTGTAGAACCAGAGGCCTTTTTGAAAACAGCTTACCCACAGCACTGCACAGCCGCATATAAGCAAAACTCACATCCCATCTGTTTTTGAAACCAGAGTTTTATGCAAAATGGGATCAGTCTTATAAGAAAGCATCCTTTCCAGTACAGGTTCCTTCGTTAGCTTTCTGTGCTTTGTAAGCAGGATGAATGATTAGATGATTTTATCTCCTACAATAAAGAATGCTGAAGAGCATTTAGCATGGTATCTATGTAACCATCTAGGAGCTTTAAAGTCTCAAATGGTAAATGCATTTAAAAAAATAAATAAATCCCCTATTTATGAAATAGATCAGGGGTAGGCAATGTTGGTCCTTGAGTGCCACAAACAGGTCTGGTTTTCAGGATATCCACAATTCAGGAGATAACCATAAACGTTTCTTAATTTGCTTGTGCTGAAAAACTTTAAGCGGTGCAACCTTATCTAAAGAATTCAACAAGGCAGTCTCCCAACCTGAAACTGCTACTTCTACGTTTGTAGGGAAACAGTCTTCTAATTCCGAACAGACTTGCTTAATATCGACGGGACCCCTTCTCGTGCGGGTGGTCCTTGTTGGGAGGAAAACTTCAGATTGCAAAAACAAGGATAATCAAAGGAAACAAGAAAATGTTTAGACCAAGGTTTAAGTCGAATATTCAGATTAAAGGACCAGGTGTTAATGTTTCTTTAATGAACACCAAGGTCCAAAGTGTGACCTAATTTAATGGTTGGCTCAGAAATGATTTGTTGCCATCCCATCTAGAAAATATTCACAGTGCATGGACAATGGTAATCTGTCCACATGTATCGTAAATTAAGAATACCAATGAGCAGTAAGCTGTTCAGGTTCATTTAGAACTGAAGTAATGGCTCAAAAAAAGGGGAACAGTCATCATTCAAAATTTTTGGTGGAGAATAGACTAAACAAATACTGAAATCTTTAGAAAATAGTATTAACATTTCTTGAAGTACCCGCCTCGAGATTTTTGTTGAAAAATTTCCAGTAATCTTTATACAAGATAAGAAGGCCGCAAGCCTATAAAATAGACAGATAAGCATAAATGATTCAAAATATTTGTCAGAATCAAGCAGCCAAGTTTGTTATTCAAAGAAAATGAGATGATTCAAGAGATAAAAGATCACACAAGATAGGAACATTTGATTGCTTAACCATTCACTAATCATCCCAGATTCTAAAAGGGAGAATCATATATGCGTTTAACAGGAATTAATCAAGATTGCCTAGTAAAGCCTGTTCTAAATTGAGGCGCCAACTCTCCATACCTTCCATAGCCATAACATGCAGAGAAGCCTGTTCGCCACTCATCGCGCACCCTTTGTGTTCCTTCGTGTATGTGATGAAGTCGCACTCCCCTGGGATATGGTACCTTCCATGTCCTCCTCCAGCTTTTGACCCTCCCTTCCCCATGCTGGTGATAGCGGGGAAGGCGAAACTTAGCCCAACAGCTGACATCTGAGCCAGCAGGGAGAGAAGGGATAATTTGATTTAATGGTCACTGTAGGGAGCATTGTAATAAACTGTGGCTTTTAAAATAAATGATTTAAGAAGACTGGAAAAAAGTGAGTTTAAGGATATCTTTGTCTGAAACAAAAAGAATTAATGATGGTTTGCTATTCTTGGATAATTGTTTAACCAGAACATTATTACTATACTAAGGAATCTTAGTATTAAAAAGCATAGCTTCCTCGATAAAAAACCAAAACGAGTTCAATTCATTACTTACTTGTTTCAGGCCGATACAGTACAGTGCAGCCAAGCCGCACATTTTACTTTCAGAAATTAGCGCCTACCCAAATGTAGGCATTAATTTCTGCCGGCACCGGGAAAGTGCCCAAAAAAGCAGTAAAAACTGCTTTTCTGTACACCCTCTGACTTAATATCATGGCGATATTAAGTCAGAGGTCCCAAAGTAAAAAAAATAATTTAAAATTAAAAAAAATAAAATAAAATCGGCTCACGGGTTGAAAACCGGACACTCAATTTTGCCGGCGTCCGGTTTCTGAATCCATGGCTGTCAGCGGGTTTGAGAACCGCCAGCAAAATTGAGTGTTGGCTGTCAAACCCGCTGACAGCCGCCGCTCCTGTCAAAAAAGAGGCGCTAGGGACGCGCTAGTGTCCTTAGCGCCTCTTTTTACTGCGGGCCCTCATTTAAATACTGAATCGCGCGCACAGGAGAGTGGCTCGCCCCTCTCCCGTGAATTTTACTGTATCGGCCTGAATGTAAAATGTTTATGTATCCTCGAATACTTGATAATTGCCAAGTGTATTAAAAAAATAATAATTCCTAAATGCTTGCGATTATATGCAATTACTGATCCCATAGGCAGCTTCTATAGGTTTGGTGCCTAGGTTCAGAGTTCACATTACGTCTCCAGAGCTCTCTCCTGTCATGCAGTCACCTTTATTCTCAAAATCACAAGTATTACATCACCCTTACTTTTCCTTTGAAGACAAGTCTAATATAATAGGTTAAACAAAAAGAGTAATCATGCTAGATCCACAATAATGCATTTTAGTAACAACTGATATAAACTTGCCAGGCTGGGAAGTTCACTTTGTGTAAGTTCATTGATCTCACCTGAAAGCTTCGCATTCAATTATCGGAACTAAGAACAGAGCAATGAGTTTGTGTTAAATCACTTGTTTCTGCATCTGAAGAGTAAAGGGAAGAGGTTTCTATGTGACAGTGCTACTGCAGAGGCATGTATAATCAAGCAAGGTGGAACTGCTGCAATTGTTTTACTGGTAGGCAGTATATACATTTTATTATATAAACAAATAAACCTACGGACGGGGCATAGCCAATTTCATAAAAGATTTCCTGCACTTTATATTGAGTGATGTTAGAATTTACAGGCCGATTTCCAAAGCCAAAATCTCTCTACAGATGAACGGGAGCTCTTTTAGGTGCATCAGTCCTAGTTCCAGTTAGCAAATGCAAAGATACGGTTTTTCCTGTGGAAGCAAGACATGAGGCATTGAGGGCTAGTTACACTATTACAGACTTGGCTGAAGTGGGAATTTGAAGTATGGGTGTCCCTTCAGGACCTCTTGATAAGACCTATTTTAACATTTAAAAAAATAAGGGGTTACTAGTGGCATGGTTTTGGCTCAGGTGGCTCACCTTATGCACATCTAATGAATTCAGGCTCACTCAACCTCTAAAATGTGTAGAAGCCAGAGATCTTCTAATTCAAAGCACGTTTTCATTGTAGGACCATTTTCCAATTTTATTTTACAAAATGACTCTAGAGAAGTTAAGTTTAGTTAATAAAGGCTTTTCATCCTCCTGCTATCATCCCTATTATAAGTAAAATGTAATAATAAAAGATCATGTCCTTGGCATATATATTCATTTGGCATTCTTTTGAATCATTTTGCAAAGCTTCATCAAACTCTCCGAGCCATGCAGATATTTTTGTAATTTTAGCTTCTCTACAAAAGGGCTAGTAAAATATTTTAAGTGCATAATTTAAATTTGGATGCAGGTATCAGTAGGGGTGTACAGGGGTAAAACATTTTTGTTTATTTCATTTTTTTTGGGGGGGGGGGGGCGCCTTTTCCCACAAGTTTTGTTTAAGGTTTATTTCCTAGCGTGTAGCAGATGGACTCAGGACCAATGGGTATAGTGTACTCCTGCTAGCAGGAAGTGCAGCTCTTCAGTATTTTCCTTCTCCATAGCAGTTAGGGACTACCTGCACGCTCTCACAGCGTTAGAACTAATTTAACGGAGAAAACCCAAATTTAGAAGAAAACTTACCTCTACAGACGAGCCCCACTCTCCTGCGGTGACACCCTCGGGTCCCTCCCCCAGTTGAGAATTCCCGAGGTGATCTCCGTGGTCCCTCGGAGGCAAGCCTCGGTCCAGCGGCCGATCCTCGGCGGGGACCTAGCCCCCGAATTCGGGCGCGGCTGAGAGGCAGCGGGTGCATCCTCGAGTGCGGCGGTGAAGGTATTTGCCCTCTCCTCCCGCAGCCGGGAAGCGCCGAAGACAAGGTAAGGTAGAAATCGTCTTTAAAGACTCCGGTCTCCGAGGTTCGAGGAGTCGCACAGGTCGCTGGCTGGGACCAGTGCCACCGGGTTGATCCGCCATAGCAGGGCTAGGCGCCCAGTTAGATCCAAGGGTCCTCCCACATGGAGACCCTCCGAGGTGGTCGCCATATTGCCCGCGTGGTCGCCGTCGCCATTTTGGCCCTATTCGTCGCTCTGTCCACCGTCTTGATCCAGGCGCACAAGGCTAGCCAGGCACACAAAATACATGTGCGCATAAAGTTACACGCACAAGTACCGTGCGCACAAGATACGCGCGTATCACGCGCTTACTGGGCCGGGCGCATAACTGCGACTTGTACACACACCTGCGCGCGCACACAACCCGCATTCACATCTTCGAAGCACCGGAGCGCATAAAGATTTACACGCCTATATCCATGGCACCATCGGAAACGGGGCTCAAGGCCTCTGCCCAGCATACCACATCAGAGCCTCACAACATGAAGAGGCCAATGTCCTGTGCGTCCAGTGCGAGGAGGCCCTGGGAGATCCAGCCCAGGGCCAGTCCCACCCAGGGCAGAGTACTAGCGCCTCAATGAGTACCCCGGACCTAGCAAATTCCAGCGGGACACCCCCTCAAACGGGGACCCCCAGGGACACAGCGCCCCCTAGCTTGGACCTAGCGTCTATCTCATGGGTGGAATTCTTCAAAGGCCTACACATCTTCTTTCACATGCAGACGGAGCCTCTGGCAAAACAGCCACAGCCTCCACCAGAAGACCTTTACGCCCCAGGCTCCTCTAGGCCCAGACAAATGAATCCACTGCCCAGACGTCCCACCTACGGGGACACGGACGACTCGGAGGAGGAATCAGAACCCCTGGAAGAGGGGGAACTCCCCCCGGGGACAGAGCCTCACTGGACCATGAGACGCTTCTTCACCAAGGACGAGCTCCCAGACCTGGTCACCCACAGCCTGAAGGAGCTTGCTATCCCAGGCACAAGTGCTTTGAGGGAGCCTAAGACGAATCCCCTGCTAGAGGGACTCCGCCAGACCTCCCATCATTTCCCTCTATTACAAGCCGTCCAGCAGCTAATTGACCTGGAATGGAGTGCTCCAGAGTCTACATTCAAAGGGGGACGGGCTACGGCAGCCATGTACCCTCTGGACCCGGCGGCCAAAGACCTTCTGACATGCCCAAAAGTGGATGCCATGGTCTGCGTGGTGTTGAAGCACACTACTATCCCAGTGGAGGGAGGTGCAGCACTCAAAGATGCTCACGACAGACGTCTGGAATCCATCCTTAAACAGTCTTTTGACATCGCCGCTATGTCCCTACAAATAGCAGCCTGCTGCACCGTGGTGACACATTGCCTGCCTATCACAGACCAGGAGCAACACCCCTGGGGAAGTCTATGGAACCAGCAGTATCATTCCTTGCGGATACTGCTTCTGATCTGGTGTGCACAGCAGCCAGAGGAGTGTCATCAGCTGTGGCAGCCAGGAGGCAACGCTGGCTCCGAAGCTGGTCAGCCGACGCATCTTCCAAAACGAGACTCACAAGGATGCCCTTTAAAGGATCCCTCCTGTTCGGCAGTGAACTAGAGAAACTGGCTAACAAATGGGGCAAGTCCCCATTGCCGCGACTACCGGAGGATAGGAATAAGAAAAACGGGCGACCCTTCCCCCGATCTTCCAGGGGCAGAAGTTCACAGCGCTTCAATCCATACAGAAACACTTATCAAGTGCCTCGTCCTACAGGCAGGAACCAGTTCTTTCGGAACAAGCACAACAAAAGAGGAACCAGCTCGGGCCCCGGCCCCAACCGCACCCCACAATGAGATTCAGCCAACCCGTCCAAAGGAAGAAGCCATAGGGGGCAGACTTGCCCTATTCTACCAAAGATGGGTCGAGATAACTTCGGACAAGTGGGTCCTAACCATCATTCGAGAGGGATACTACCTGGACTTCCTCCGAACCCCTCAGGACAAGTTCATGGAATCACCCTGCCACGACCCCTCCAAGAGGGTGGCAGTGGAGGCTACTCTGACCAGATTACTGGCCCTAGAGGCCATAACCCGAGTGTCTCCACAACAAATAAATACTGGGCATTATTCCATTTATTTTATCGTCCCCAAGAAAGAGGGAACATTCAGGCCCATCCTGGACCTCAAGTCGGTCAACCGCCACCTGAGGATCCCCTGCTTCCGCATGGAAACCCTACGCTCTGTAATAAGGGTGATACAACTGGGAGAGTTCCTCACATCCCTAGATCTGTCTGAAGCCTACCTACACATTCTGATCCATCAAAAACATCAGCGCTTCCTTCGCTTCAAAATCTTGGACCGTCACTACCAGTTCCGGGCATTACCCTTCGAGTTAGCCACAGCACCCCAGACGTTCATCAAGATCATAGTGGTGGTGGCGGCAACACTGAGGAAGGAAGGAATCCTCATACACCCTTACCTAGCCGATTGGTTGATCAAGGCGAAATCCCCAGAGGAAAGTCGCCAGGCAACCAGCAGAGTCAAGACTCTACTGGAGAGCCTCGGATAGGTGGTCAACACAAACAAGAGCTGTCTGCAGCCCTCACAGACTCTAGAATACTTAGGAGTCTGATTCGACACCAAGGAAGACAAGGTCATCCTGACACCGACGAGATTAAAACTGATGAACCAGTTGGGAACCCTGCTGAGCGAACCTCGCCCCACAGCATGGGATTGCCTACAAGTCCTTGGTCTGATGGCATCCACATTGGAAGTAGTACCATGGGCAAGAGCTCATATGAGGCCCCTACAGCGCTCACCCCTATCGCGATGGAGCCCACTGTCTCAGAACTACACCGTATGTCTACCGCTACCAGGCAAAGTTCGAACCCAACTAAGGTGGTGACTACAAGACAGCCACCTGAGCCAGGGAAAGAGACTATCCTCACCGACCTGGATCCTGCTCACCACGGACGCCAGCCTACGAGGATGGGGAGCACACTGCGAAGAGCTAACCGCCCAAGGGCAGTGGAACGCAGAAGAGTCGGGGTGGAACATCAATCACCTAGAAGCCTGGGCAGTCAGACTAGCCTGCCTACGGTTTGGTCACAGACTCTAAGACAAAAGTGGTCAGGGTAATGTCAGACAACGCCACAACAGTGGCCTACATCAACCATCAGGGAGGAACCAAAAGCCAACAGGTGTCTCTGGAAATAGACCCCCTAATGTCGTGGGCGGAAGGGAACCTCCAGGAGATCGTGGCTGTGCACATCGCCGGGAAAGACAACATCACGGTGGATTACCTCAGCAGAGAAAGTCTAGACCCAGGAGAATGGAAGCTGTCGACCACAGCGTTCCAACTGATAGTGAACCATTGGGGAACACCAACCATGGACCTGCTGGCAAACCAGTCCAGCGCCCAAGTACCCAGTTACTTCAGCCGCAGGCGGGAATCTCAGTCCCAGAGCATCGATACCCTGGTACAGACATGGCCACAGGAGACTCTGCTATACATCTTCCCATCGTGGCCCCTACTAGGCGCAGTCATTCACAAGATAAGTCTACACAGGGGACCAGTACTTCTTGTGACCCCGGACTGGCCAAGAAGACCATGGTACACAGACATGCGAAGATTACTGACAGGGAACCCCCTGCCACTACCTCCACACAGAGACCTGCTCCAACAGGGACCGATCCTCCACGAGGACCCAGCTCAATTCTCTCTTATGGTCTGGCCATTGAGAGGGCTTGCCTGAGAAAGAGCGGATACTCGGGGGCTGTAATCGACACCCTACTCCGAGCAAGCAAGTTCTCCACATCTCTAACATACATAAGAGTTTGGAGAGTATTCGAAGCCTGGTGCGAGGACCACGACATCATACCTCGCTCAGTCAAAATTCCCACGGTCTTGGAATTCCTACAGAAGGGATTGTCCCTCAACTCCATCAAGGTACAGGTGGCTGCATTGTCATGCAACCTCACCAAGAACGAGGGCGGCAGCATAGCCTCTCACCCGGATGTCTCCTGCTTTCTGAAAGGAGTTAAGCACATCCGACCACCCTAACGTGGCCGGTGACTCTTTGGAACCTCAACCTGGTCCTGGATTTCTTAGCAGGAGCCTCGTTCAGACCTCTCCACGGCCTGTCTCTCCAACTATTAACATTGAAAACAGCCTTCCTGCTGGCAGTTTGTTCAGCCTGTCGCATATCCGAGCTGCAGGCAGTGCCCTGCCGTGAGCCGTTTCTCAGGCTCACCCCTGGAACCATCCAGTTATGCATGGTTCCCTCGTTCCTCCCCAAAGTGGTGTCTCACTTCCACCTTAACCAAGCCATCTCGCTACCTTGGCCAGATGAACATAAGAATTTGGAAGAGGCCAAAAGTCTACGCCACCTCAACATCGACAGACTCCTGGCCAGATACCTGGAAATGTCGGAATCCGTACGAAAGACGGACCACCTGTTCATCCTTCACAGCGGGAAGAAGCAAGGGGAAGCGGCCTCACGAGAAACCATAGCCCACTGGATCAAAGAAGTCATCAAGGCGGCCTACGTAGAAGCAGGCAAGCCGCCATCTCTACAAATCAAGGCCCATTCTACTAGGGCCCAGGCAGTGTCCTGGGCAGAAACCAAGATGCTGTCACCCGCCGAGATCTGCAGGGTGGCGACATGGTCCTCCATCCACACCTTTTCCAGGTTTTACCGCCTGGATGTTCAGGCCCGGGAGGATACAGCATTCGCAAGGGCAGTACTAAGTGGATCACGGGCAGCCTCCCACTCAGTTCAGGAGTAGCTTTTATACATCCCATTGGTCCTGAGTCCATCTGCTACACGATAGGAAATGGAAAAATTACTTTTGTGATAATTTTGTTTTCCTTAGTGTAGACAGATTGGACTCAACATCCCATCCACGGCTGCCGTTACTCTGGGAATTCTCGGGGGACAGCTCCTAGAGCGAGGGAATAAAGGGTAAGCCATGCTTTCCTTCAGTCTAGGTCACCCACCCTACCGGGTGTCGACGTTTCCCGGTTGAGGGCTCTGGCGGTCTCCAGCTATAGCCAATTCAACCAATTCAAGTAATTCAAGTTTATCAAGTTATAAAGTTAATCTAGTTATTCAAGTTATGAAGTTATTCAAGTTATCCAAAATAAGTCAGTCACACATATATCCACAATGCTTTTCGAGGAGAATACTTAAGAGCTGCACTTCCTGCAGGGGTATATGTACTAGGGCTGACGTCAGATTGAAATATGATCCGTCTCCAACTGCTATCAGGAGTACAGTATACCCATTGGTCCTGAGTCCATCTGCTACACGCTAGGAAATAAAGCTTAAACAAAACTTGTGGGAAAAGGCGCCCCCCGCCCCCTCCAAAAAATGAAATAAACAAAAATGTTTTACCCTTGTACACTCCTACTGATACCTGCATCCAAATTTAAATTATGCACTTAAAATATCTGTCTACACTAAGGAAAACGAAATTATCAGGTAAGTAATTTCTCCATTTTGTTTCTTTAGTTTTAAAAAAAAAAATTTGAGGAAAAAGAAATAGTGCCTTCCAAGGCCTCCTGTCCCCACCACTCATCCCTCCTACCTTGAAAAACGCCAGGGCCAGGATCCTCTCCAGCCCTTACTTACCTAGTCCGGGGGGACTCTGCTGGCAAGGCCTAGGTACAGGCTGAAACCTTGGCCTTGTATAGGTCTAGGCCTTGGTAGGTTGCCACAACCTCAACCTTGGCCTAGGCCATATGCAAGGCCCAGGCTTGGAGGCCTGGTACCAAAGCCTAGGCTGCAGTAATTTGCCGTGACTTCAGCCTAGTCCTTAAGCAAGACCGAGACATGGTCCCAACACCTAGGCCCAGGCCTGACACTGGGGCCCAGCCTGGATCCTGAAGCCTGGGCCTAGGCCAGAGCCTGAGACCGGGTCCTGGAGCCTGGGCCTCTGCTTAAGCCAGAGCCTGCTGAGGCCTGGTCTGGAGGCTTGATCCGGAGGCCGGGTCCCAGTCCCTGGGATTTGGCCTGACACAGGTACCAACACCTAGATATTGGAGCTCAGGTCTTGGAATCTTCTTCCTTCCTCCTTTCTTGTCTTTTCTTCTTGAAATGATGCCATCCATTGGGGACATGCCAGAGTAAATTAACTCCAGCACCTCCTTGGCAGAGAGCACCATTTTGTTGAATAGCAATATCAGGAATATTATGTCACAAAGCTTGTAAGGGAGTCAGTTGGACTGTTAGATGATCGAGGGGTTAAAGGGGCACTTAGTGAAGATAAGGCCATCGCGGAAAGATTAAATGATTTCTTTGCTTCAGTGTTTACTGAAGAGGATGTTGGGGAGGTACCCATACTGGAGAAGGTTTTCATGGGTAATGATTCAGATGGACTGAACCAAATCACGGTGAACCTAGAAGATGTGGTAGGCCTGATTGACAAACTGAAGAGTAGTAAATCACTTGGATCAGATGGTATACACCCCAGAGTTCTGAAGGAACTCAAATATGAAATTTCAGACCTATTAGTAAAAATTTGTAACCTATCATTAAAATCATCCATTGTACCTGAAGACTGGAGGATAGCTAATGTAACCCCATATTTAAAAAGGGCTCCAGGGGCGATCTGGGAAACTACAGACCGGTTAGCATGACTTCAGTGCCAGGAAAAATAGTGGAAGGTGTTCTAAACATCAAAATCACAGAACATATAGAAAGACATGGTTTAATGGAACAAAGTCAGCATGGCTTTACCCAAGACAAGTCTTGCCTCACAAATCTGCTTCACTCTTTTGAAGGAGTTAATAAACATGTGGATAAAGATGAACCGTAGATGTAGTGTATTTGGATTTTCAGAAGGCGTTTGACAAAGTTCCTCATGAGAGGCTTCTAGGAAAAGTAAAAAGTCATGGGATAGGTGGCGATGTGCTTTCGTGAATTACAAACTGGCTAAAAGACAGGAAACAGAGTAGGATTAAATGGACAATTTTCTCAGTGAAAGGGAGTGGGCAGTGGAGTGCCTCAGGGATTTGTATTGGGACCCTTACTTTTCAATATATTTATAAATGATCTGGAAAGAAATATGAGGAGTGAGGTAATCAAATTTGCAGATGATACAAAATTGTTCAGAGTAGTTAAATCACAAGCAGATTGTGATAAATTGCAGGAAGACCTTGTGAGACTGGAAAATTGGGCATCGAAATGGCAGATGAAATTTAATGTGGATAAGTGCAAGGTGATGCATATAGGGAAAAATAACCCATGCTATAGTCACACAAAGTTAGGTTCCATATTAGGTGCTACCACCCAAGAAAGAGATCTAGGCGTAATAGTGGATAACACATTGAAATCGTCTGTTCAGTGTGCTGTGGCAGTCAAAAAAGCAAACAATGTTGGGAATTATTCGAAAGGGAATGGTGAATAAAATGGAAAATGTCATAATGCCTCTGTATCGCTCCATGGTGAGACCGCACCTTGAATCCTGTGTACAATTCTGGTCGCCGCATCTCAAAAAAGATATAATTGCGATGGAGAAGGTACAGAGAAGGGTGACCAAAATAAGGGGAATGGAACAGCTCCCCTATGAGGAAAGACTAAAGAGGTTAGGACTTTTCAGCTTGGAGAAGAGCCGGCTGAGGTGGAGATATGATAGAGGTGTTTAAAATCATGAGAGGTCTAGAATGGGTAGATGTGAATCGGTTATTTACTCTTTCAGATAATAGACTAGGGAGCACTCCATGAAGTTAGCATGTGGCACATTTAAAACTAATCGGAGAAAGTTCTTTTTCACTCAACGCACAATTAAACTCTGGATTTTGTTGCCAGAGGATATGGTTAGTGCAGTTAGTATAGCTGTGTTTAAAAAAGGATTGGATAAGTTCTTGGAGGTGAAGTCCATTACCTGCTATTAATTAAGTTGACTTAGAAAATAGCCACTGCTATTACTAGCAACAGTAACATGGAATAGACTTAGTTTTTGGGTACTTGCCAGGTTGTTATGGCCTAGATTGGCCACTGTTGGAAACAGGATGCTGGGCTTGATGGACTCTTGGTCTGACCCAGCATGGCATGATGTTATGTTCTTAAGGGAAAATCTGTTGATAGCAGTTAGAGCCCAAGCACAGCCCAAAGAACGTTTTTTTTACCCTACCCAGATTGACCCTCTCAAACATTAACTACCTATGCCTCCCCTCTTCACCCTTATATTCCCTGAAGATGAACAGCATAATTATAAATTATCAAACAATATCAGAGGCTACAAACAATTTAAACTTAGCAAAATTCTCTAATATGTAGGTAAAATACTGAAGCATGGTATGAAGCATAATCGACATATTCAAATGACTGTCACTGTGATATTAACTTGATATTTGAATTCTATAATCTATTAACTCCCACCCAGCCATGTACATATCTGTATTCATTAATTAAATGCTGGGATAACTGCCACTATATGGTGATCCTACACATGATCTAACCGGGCTCAGAGATGCAGATGGGCTTTTTCTTGCTGCTTCTTCCTGTTCCTCAACCAATTTCCTCGCCTCTTGCAGCAAAACAAACCACCTGACCCCTGTCCTTGTGACCAATCCGAAGCTTGGCCGGGTATAATAATGCTGAATGAATGACCAATGAAAATAACTTTGTACATAATGGACCAAACTCCTGCCGTTGTGCAGAGTTTTGCTGAATAATCCTGAAAAATCTGAATTTTCTTTCCGTTATAATTCAGCTGCTGACTAGAATGTGGAGCCTGTAGATTCTCAGTTTTATGCGTATAGTTGAGCACTCGTGTGATTAGTGCACGTGGCCCTTCTGTATTATTTCTGTGCTGGCCTACCCGATGGGCCCTCTCAATACGCAGTTTCCTGTGCACACTGGAGAGTTTCAATTGGTAGGATAACCACTTTCCAAGAAGCCTAGCAGTTCCCACTCCCCCAATAATTCGGTTAAGCTGATCAGATGTATATTGTTGTGGCAGGATCTGTTTACCAGATCCTCCAGCGTTTCATCTTGTTTAATAACAGCCATTTTGAGCGCCGTTACCTCCATCTTAGAGATCTGCAGGCTATCCTGTACAACAGATTTTCACTGTTCCACCTCTGCAAATCTCTGCTCAAAGCTTGTCAGGGTCTCAGATGCCCCATCCAGTTTATCAAAAATCTTTTTAAGCTCAGGTTCCAATGCTTCCACTCTCATTGCTTTCAATTCGGCCATCTCCACCACCTTATTCAAGTGCTGCTCCATGCCAGTCCACCCATCCACTATCTTTGATTCCATCAGCTTGCCTTTCACTTTTTTTCTTTTTCCTTTTTTTTTTGCTGGCCGAGCTGACCTACCCAAATTATTAGCAGAGAGACCAAATAGGTATTAACATCGTATGCTGCTTAAGGATGTGAAATTTGCCAGTTAATCATTTGGATGAGGGTGGAACAAGGTTAAGGTGAGCCTGAGAGAGAATTACATCTCATCTCCCTTACAGCATCACGTGATCTTTGAGTGGTTTTATCCACCGTGAATGCTAAATTTATTCATGAAGACTTCAGTAAAGTGATTAAAGTTCTTATCTCAAGAACAGTTATTCTAGTATCAAAAATGTTAGCAAGATGTTTTTAAATTAATCTGCCAATACAAATTAAATTAATCCAGATCATTCTACTTAACCAGAAGTGATCTGTTTTTCTTAAAGTAATCAAAATCTTATAGAGATATTTAGAGGTCTCAGTTTTTTGTGGTTTTTTTTCCCAGAAAGTCAAATTGTTCACTTGTTTTGGAGGAGTATAAAATGTTTAGACCACAACCAACCCAACCATAGCAAGTTAAACAAATGAGTCAATAAGAACAGCATATATATTAAAAGGAAATCAGAGCCCATTTAACTAGAAATTAATCATTCTCTTTGGGCATAAGAAAGAGTTGCATATCTGGCAAAGATCTGTAAAGTGGCCACATGGTCCACATTACATTTATGATCAAAATGTTGCAGATGGGATTTTTTCATGAAAAAGAATATTGCTAGCTTTAGCATTCTGTATGCAGGTTTATCTTCCCTCCCAGAATAATTGGGCTTTGGTACTTCCCAATTGTTCTGGACTTGTGTAGCAGAAAGCAAAGGAAGGAGACAGTTACCTAGAACATATCATAACACAAGATTTGCAATACTGGGTCAAACTAAAGATCCATCAAGCCCAGTATCCTTTTTCCAACAGTGGCCAATTCAGGTCATATGTACCTGGCAGGATCCCAAAAGGGAAGTTAAAACATAAAAGAATATAGAGATTTTCTAGTAAATGAGAAGATTTTAAAAAAAGAGAGAAATTATAAAGCCTGTTGACACAACAGTTTTAAAGAGGACCTTCATCTATAAAAAATTGGTATTTTGTAATAAGTTTTAAAATCTGCTTTGTCATGAGAATACTGGCCTTAACTGTCACTGCAGTAGTGAAGTCACAGGATTAAAAAAAAAAAAAAAAAAAATCTTTCCATCTAGATGAGGGACTAAATTCATCATTCTGGACTGGTGTAGAAGAAATAAAGGAAAGGTAAGTCTAAATTTCTCCTTAGTGCACAGGTTTGGGGAGTTGCTCTTAGAATTTGCAACGCTCAAGGTCCAAACCACACTATTGGCATCTGCGTCTGAGACTATGGATGCTGTACAAGGTTGACGTACAAGTTGGTTTGTGAGGCATCTGCCTGTATGCCTGCCTTATGCAGCTCTGGCATTTTCCTTTTCCGCTGATGAAGAAACTTGCGTATTGTATGCCTCCGTGTTCGGTGAACTGAATTAAATCATTCTTCGCCTTCCCTGGTGCTTAGGTTATGGGGACATCAAGTGGCCAGTTTGTGCTATAGCATACTCTCTCTGCCTCGTGCCCTCTCCTCTTTCCCTCCATCTCGTCTTCCTAACCTTGCTTTTTTTTTTTTTTCATTATTAGTCTAGTAGTATGAATCATGGCTGTTTGACGTCTGAGAGGATTTTAAGTTGGATATCACAGCATCGTACAGAACTGACTTGTGAATGAAATGCATGAGGGTTTAACCTGAAATGTTTGCAGGCTGAAATGTAGTATTTATAGAATAATCTTAACCCTGGGCTTCTCAGGTGCATTTTTCAGGGACTTGGCACGTCAGGCCGCCCTGCTTGTATAATATAATGCCTTCATGGAACTGAAGGCAACTAGCAAGGACATGCCTGGGGGGGGGGGGGGGGGTCTGCCAATTTTAACTGCTCCATGGTATTAACACCCAAAACATTTATTTAGGAGATCTATAGAATTGGTTCCTTTTCTTTCCATTAAATGTGTGGGTTTGTTTTGTTTTTTTTTTCCTTTTTGTTGCTGCAGCTATGAGATGATGAGCAGTTGCTGGAACTCTGATCCCAAGATGCGGCCCAGCTTTAGCACGTTGAAAAGACAACTGGAAACAGTTTTAGGAAGGCTGTCCATGCTCTCAGCCAGTCAGGATATGTTGTACGTCAACATTGGGGAGACTCTGGGAGTCTCAGGAAGCAGCTGTGCCCTTCATGACCCATTTGAAAATGAGGAGGAAGAAAACGATAGCAGGGCAGATGCTTCCGAATCTGCTGCTGCTGCTGCTGCTGCTGTTCCCAGTGACTATCGCTATATCCTGAATCCTGGGTGCCTTAGAGAGGATGAGGAGTGGCGCTCCAACACGCAGGCAGGGGAAGCCAGTGGCCTTTTACTAGAAGATGAGGAAGCACAAGGAGGACAAGTCATTATTGATCTCTGAGTTGAGCACGGTATTTTCACAGCCCGATGAAGAAGAGGGTTTTGTTTGTGTTTTTAGGCTGCAGCCCGAGAGGGAATTTTTTTCATTTTTGATTCATAAAAACAATTTTGTGGGAGGTGAAGAGGAAATTTATTTTTTTTTGGGGGGGGGGGGAGGCACTTTTGTTTAATTATATCAAAACCTCAAGTTAAAAAAAAAAAAAAAAAGGAATCTGTTGGGGATATTTTAGGGATGCTAACACAGCTCTGAGGTAACCTTAATCTCTTGACTGTGAGCAGAGACCTTGCAGTTATGCCGTTTGTATTCTGTGAACAGTGAGAAGTATTGCTTATAACTGTATGTTCTGAGGAAGGATCAAGAAGCAAGGTGGGCTGTATATTTTCTACCTGAGGAGGGGTGGGGGCAGGAGAAGGCTCAATTTTAGGCATCTGGTTTGCCATATTTATCCCAGACTGGGCTGGCTGTTTGTAAAGTACAATAGTTTAATTTCTTTTCCTGTGATTTTTTAATCTGTGACCAGCACCAAGTGAAAGGCTACTCTGATCTGTCCCTTGGTTTACTCTCATAATGCCCTCTCCCCTCTTCCTCTCTCCCCCCACCTCCACTTATGACAACTTATCCTGCTTTGAAGCAGATGACCAGGGCTCATTGCCTATTGTACAGTTTTTAACTTTTTGTCAGCTGCTCATTATGGGAATTTGATAAATTCAACAAAATAACAATTGATTTTATGATTTGCTTTGAGTTATTTCCCACTTTCAAATTTTTGTGTTTGTGGCCAGTGAGAATGGTCTGGAAGACAAAATGGTCTTTATTCTGTAGTCAAAATATGGAACCCTATATCTTAAACTAGACAAGAAGGCCCACTTCTACAGTTCCAAGTGTATGTTGTAGCAGTGCTTTGGGAGGAAACCGGAAGCTCTCAGTGACAGCCAGCAGATAGCTTACAAATCTAACAAGTGGCAGCTCCAGGACCTCAGGGACAGTCTGAGTTGGTCCTAGTTTTTTACATTTTATGTTTCTCCTGTGTGTTGTGGGATTTCTTAATTTTGCTAATGCAAATGCTGAGCGAGTAGAAATAAAAATAAATAGGAATAACACACACTGTCCTTTGTACTTATAAGGTGTCAGCTCTGAGCAATCTTTGGGGCCTATTTATCAAATTGCACTAATGCATGTTAGTCATTAGGTCCCATTAATCTCAAATGTGTGTTAACTCACAGTAGTGCAGTTTGATTTCCCAGGAAGCCTTGCTTTTGCATCGTAGATGATGATTTCCTGTTAATTTGCGATTTCAGACTGGGCTCTGAGGGAAACAGCACACATGTTTAAATCCATTGGAGTAAGCTGGCATATGGGGAGAATCAGGGCAGGACTTAGGTAAGAGCTATACAGCTTGCATTGAACAGTGACACTTTTAGTCTACAAATCAGTGTTACCAAAGTAAGCCATATCCCACCAAAAAGGGAACAAGAATTAAGCCTTGCCTTACAATGGGACTGCTAAGTAAGTGTCTGCATCCATGTCTGTGGTAAACTTGGTTTATAAAAACATAATTGAGCTGCTACTCAATCCTAGTGGTATGCATTGCTAGTATGGTGTAGGGCAGGGAGGCAAACTCCAGTCCTCAAGTGCCACAAACAGGCCAGGTTTTCAGGATATCTACAATGAATATGCATGAGAGAGATTTGCATGCACTGCCTCCATTGTATGCAAATCTACCTCAAGTCTCATGCTGCCAATAGCAGACGATTTAGGATGAACTGTGTAATATTTCAGGGTTTTGTAACAACTGAGTTGTCTAGAATCAGGGATTCATAAATAATCTGTTTTGCCTTGGGTATGGTTTTGTTTTATCAGCCACTTTGTCCCTTTCCTATGCTAAAGCAAATTGCACAGTGCCATTCCTGCCCTCCACATGCTACTTTTGTAAAATTATCCATTCTTCAAAATGATGATCTCCTCAAGGGACAGAGTTTTCATAAGAACATTTTTTTCATTTTTAATTTATAGGCATCTTCCAGAATTTTGAAGACCATTTTTTGTGGAAATTTGATGAGATCTGTAATAACTAAGAGAGGGATTTGTTTTCTTGAAAAAAAATCAAAGGGATATGTTGCAAAGCAAGTAACTTTAGTTTTTGTAGTGTATATCCTGGAAACCCATCATTCAGGGACTTGATTCAGAACTTGGAAAGTGGTGGCTGTGTGTTTTGAATGGAGCCTTTGGCCGAGTTCGTCAGACTGCAAGAGCAGAAAGTACCCGGCGGAGCTCTTTGAAACAAAAATCACTGCACCTGGGTTAATGGCCGTTGCTGGTGTGCAGCATATGCTTTTCCAATTCTGACTGCCATTAAACAAACTGTGAAGTATTTTTTGCTTCTATTCTGTGGAGAATGATTCAACTGAGAGTACAATGAGGCATCTCGTTTCCTAGCTGTTTGTTCCATGATTTTCGGTGCATGTTTTTTTTAAGAAATGACACTTTTTTCCTCATTCCTAAACTGTACTTAAAACAAAGTGACATGCAAGACATGTTACAGCTGTTGTACTGGATGCAATAAGCCTGTGTGTGTATATATATATATATATATATTATATATATGTATATTTTAAAACCTGCAAGAGAATTTGTTTGGACTTCAACCACCGTGCACACTATAGCACTATACAACTGCAATATTAAATGTCTGAAAGCTATAAAAATTCTTACAAGTTTGAGCCGGAGCTGAACCAAAAGGCATGATGTCCATTTTTATTTTTTTTAATTTGGGTCCATTTATGAAATTTATCCCATGGCAGCTGCTGGCATTTTTCCTATAATTATTGGAAAGCTGAAAGGCTTCCTAATTGGTATTTGCATACATTCGATGTCACAGTCTGTTTAATTTGCCCAGTTTGATTATCCTTAAAACTAGACCCAATCAAGACTTCTAAGGGCCAAGTTTGGGCAACTCCAGAGCAAAGCTAACGCACAGGGGGTTTCTGCATGGCACTCATCTTTTCCACACTTAGGAGCAGACAGCAAAGCCCAGGTCAGTTCCAACATTTCCTGGTCTCATCCTAAAGGTACTGAAATACTGGTCAGAGTCTATGCAGAGAGCACCAGCATCAAAAAAGGGTGTGTGGAATCTCCAGCATAAGGAAAATCAGGCAGAATGTTACCTGTGGATATCTGGTGCTAAAATATAGAGCTATACACAATTAGAAGGTGTAAATTTAATTTAGGGTTGGCATGTACCACAAGAACATTTTATTTGTTCCCAGTAGGGCTTTAACTCCTTTGATGTGCATACCAGGGAGCTGGATGTCCTAGCAGTAGCATCATTGCAGGCCCAGCAAAAGGTTAGTGGCACTTCTTTAATCCTGCAGATAAAAAGCACTCTCTCCTTAAGAGTCTGGGCTACCTCTTTCAGCACTCATTAGTCTTGCTGGTAAGCCCTAGTTACAAGTAGAGCTTGCTGGCATTTTCTGATATGTTTTCCTATCATACAGCCACACCCACTTTTGGAATTTAGCCAGGGCAGCAATGCCACGGGTGCTCCCTAATTTTGCATTAAACGTTAAAGTACTCTGGCCTTGTGTGCTGAATCGCTGCAAAGTGCTGTAGAACCCTTCCATTAACTTTTCTTAATGCCATGACCCCCTCCGTTGGTCTCCAAGAACATTCTGCTCCACAAACTGACTTGTTTGGTATGAGCTGGATCTCTCTAAAGAAGACGACTCTTCACTCTGAACCAGTCTTGTTTTTTCCTGATCAAAATCCATTGGCTGTCTCCATTACTCAATGGGCTTCTTTCCAACTTTAATGTCTGCTTGTATGACTCCGCACTAGATTTTCTACTGCACTTTGTTGTACCCTTTTTCTGTTTGGTTGGTCTGGAGAACGCCTTTAAACTCTGCAGTCTTTATGATGGGATTGACAGGAGCATGAAAAAAATAATTATGGCTTCCTTTCACCATTGTCATTTTATTTTGCTTAGCAAGCTAGAGACCAAGGAATGTATATTTCCCTTTCCAGTTCATATGCCTTTACTGCTGGGATTTAGTCCTAATCCTAGGTGAAGGATAAATGCACTAGTGTTATAGTGTTCAAGGCAGGTTTACTGTCTAACTGCTTACATGTTGTATAATAAACTTTTGAGTTTTAAAATAAAAACTTTTGTGTATATAAAGAAAGCTATATTTTGTACCTTTAGAGTCAAAAAGGAAAAATAAATTGATGTCTTTTGGGGAAACCTTTTTGTTCTCTGTGTTTTGCAATAATATGTTCTCAAGGGCTTTGCATACACTAAATATGTTTACATACACATTGAGGAACCTACACTGAACCTAGAAGAAAAGGCTGATAGTGATATATTTGAATCATAGCAATTAGGTTGGTTCTTCACTGGGCACTTGTGATGGTTTCTGATGTAGAATTTGGGGGGAAAAAAGAAATCTAGCTTTGATATAGCCAGCAACAAACTGTCAAAACTAAAACTGACCCCTTTTGTTTTCCTATTGCTTTAAGCTTCCAGTTTGGTTGGAACTATCCTCCATTGATATTACAGTACCATGAGCCTTTATTCACAATTACTCTTCCTCTTTAGCCCAGTCATGGCATTGGTGGCCCTTGGCTAAGGCCCACTTACTGTGACTATTCCTAGAGCCTGGTAACTCTGCACCCTCTGAATCTGATTGTGTAATGGCTGCACCTCACTCCCTTTACAGAATCCCCAGCTCTAGTCCAGTAAGTAAACCCAGGTCATCTGCAAGGCTGGGCTAAGCACAGCCATTAAATCACCAGGCAGACCTGAAATTTACCCTCCCCCCCCCCCCCCCCCCCCCGAATTAAAGTGACCAAGACCTTAAACATTTCACTCTTCTATCCATATAGCAATACCCCAATTCGGAAAGAACCCCCTGCCCCCTATTTTTTTGGCTATCATTTGTCACCTAGATAGTATTTTAGACAGTGCTGGGAAGGAGCAGGCTGTTGTGGTACATGTGGGTACCAACAACATAGGAAAATGTGGGAGGGAGGTCCTGGAAGCAAAATTTTGGATTTTAGGTAGAAAGCTGAAATTAAGAATCTCCAGGGTGGCATTCTCTAAAATGTTCCCTGTACCACATGCAGATTCCCAGAGGCAGGCAGAGCTCTGAAGTCTCAATGCGTGGATGACATGATGGTGCTGGGAAGAGGGATTAAATTTTATTTATTTTTATTTTTTCTATACCGACATTCCTGTAGAAGTACAAATCATATCGGTTTACAATGAAACTTCAATTTCGCTCTAAGGCGGTACATGGAACAATGTTGCCAGTTAACAGTAGAAACACTAAGCGTAACCTAAAACTCTTGAGACTCATATTAACATAATCTAAAACTCATGAAAACTCGTCTTAACAGTAAATACAGTAAATAATAAATATAAATCAATATAAGTAATGTGCATAAATCAGCTCAGGGGATGAATTTTGTAAGGAACTGGACTACCTTTTGGGGAAGGGGGAGACTTTTCCAAAAAGACGGACTCCATCCTAACCAGAGTGAAAGCAGGCTGCTGCCTCTACCCTTAAAAGCTGATCTCTCTCCTTTTTAAACTAGAACAAGGGGGAAAGCTGTAAGTCACTCAGCAGTGCATGGTTTGGAGAAAGGTATCTTTGAAGGATACTAATGAAACAGGAGAGTTAGGACATCCCAACAGAGAGGTTCCAATAAAAGCAAAAGTAGTCCATGTGCCTATAAGTAAAGAATCACCTGAGCTAAAGGATTCCAAATTATCCCTATCAACTGAAAAGCAGAATGTTATACAAACAAAAAGCACACTTTGAAATGTCTGTATGCCAATGCCTGAAGTCTAAGAAGTAAGATGGGAGAGTTAGAGTATATAGCAGTGAATGATGAGATAGACAGACATAATTGGCATATCAGATATCTGGTGGAAAGAGGATAACCCATGGGACAGTGCTGTTGAGCAATTGTCTGCTTTCTCCTTGGAGAGCTTTTAAACTAGATCAATCTCCTTTTTAAAGGTTAGTGCCAGCAGCCTGATTCCATCCTGGTTAAGGTGAAACCCATCCCTTCAGAAAAGACTCCCCCCTTCCCCAAATGTTTCCCCAGTTCTTTACAAAACTGAATCCCTCTTCCTTGCACCATCATCTCATCTACACTTTGAGATTCTGGAGCTCTGCCTGCCTCTGGGGACCTGCGCGTGGAACAGGGAGCATTTCAGAGAATGCTACTCTGGAGGTTCTGGATTTCAGCTTTCTACCTAAGAGCCTAAATTTGCCTTCCAGAACATCCCTCCCACATTTTCCAATGTCGTCTGTGCCCACATGTACCACGACAGCCGGCTCCTCCCCAGCACTAAAATTCTGTCTAGGTGAGGTCTTCCACCTTTGCACCAGATAGGCATGTTACCAGGCATTGTGTCCACCAGCCACCCACCTTCCTAATTGAATCACCAACTATGGCTGGCAGGCACAACCTATGCCTGCCCAGAGGCAAGGGCAACATAAAATAAAGGTTGGGGGGGTTATGTAGGGGAAGGTGGGGGGTGCAGAAGGAAAGTTCCCTCCAAGGCCGCTCCGATTTCGGAGCGGCCTTGGAGGGAACAGGGAAAGCCAGCAGGGCTCCTCAATGGCTCGGCGCGCGCAAGGTGCACTATTGTGCATCCCTTTGCGCACGCCAACCCTGGATTTTGTAACATGCGCGCGGCTGCGTGCGCATGTTAGAAAATTGGGCATACATTTGTGCGCACAAATGTACGCCCACATGTAGGTATTAAAATCTGGCCCTATATGTTGATGTTTTGTATAGAGGTCTATTGTATATGTGATGTTGGTTCAATGAAGATACAAATTATGAAAAAAACCAAAAAAAAACCCCACCCCCCTGCTCCTTTGTCTATGGGCACCATAATCTTAAATCTGGCCCTATGGCTATCCAGTGACAAGTCGACTGGCTCTCCTGTGAGCACAGACTCCCCCTGATCCTCTTTTCTCTCTGGATAGCCCCACTAATGCTGCTATCATCAGCCCAGTAGCTGAATGGCACACTGCAATTTTCTTCTGTTGGCTGTCTCCTGCCGCTTGGCCATTCTACCTCAGGCTGCTCTCTTGCTCAGTTTTTTTGCCACTGCTTCAGCAGTCATTCTGAAGCTGTCTATTACCTTGGTTGAGGAAAAGGTAGAAGGCAGCTAATGTACATCTTTTTTAAAATATTTTATTACCACACATGTACAAAATGCATAGGTTCAGCATCATATATATGGATTTACCTCAGCCACTTACAGAGATACATAGTCAATATTGCATTTCTGTGAATTTTGCAAAACACAAATGCCAATTCTTCCTTTTCCATCTTGTTACAATAAAAGTTCCTCTTACACGCCAGTAAAATCTTTATTGTGCCATTCCTACTAATGTACTTCTTTTAACTCCCTGCCTCTATTCTGTCTCCCACTGTTCTTGACTCCAGGCCCAACCTCAGCTTCTCCTCCTGGCTTCCTCTTCCCCTGCTTGACATTCTCTTTGTTCTTCAGCCAGTTAGAACTCACCATACGACCACATTATGACCTACTTTTCTTGAGCCACAGGAGGCTACTTTAAGGAATAAAGGGAATTCTGAAGTCAGAGAGATATATATAAGAGCAACGTGGATGTTTTGGTAGACAAGGAAAGACATTTTCTTTTGGATTCAGTGAAGTTCTTTGTGGCTAGAGGAATGTGGTCATTGTTTTATGCTGTAGGTAAAGTGTCAAGCAGCAGAGTTTTAGATTAGGGGATTATGAGGGAGCATAGAGGAAACTCCCTCAGACCACCCAAAGGGACTGGGCACACAAGTCTCACCTGGGCCTCCTTAAAAGTGAGACCCACAGGGAATCCTGGGTGAAGGAAGGAGCCCTTCACCAGAGTATAAGACCTCAGGGCCTAGAAAGGTTAAGCAGGCCCCGGCGTAGAAAGAAAGTCCCAATGTATGAGAAGATCTGCTATGTTTAAGGTTTGAGAGTGACAACTGTTAAGACTGACTAGCTTTAAGTTTGGAACTTGCCTGAAGTCAAAGTGCGCTGCCTACCAGTGATTGTTTTGCTTCACACTATCCTTTGTTA
This sequence comes from Rhinatrema bivittatum, assembly GCF_901001135.1. NCBI lineage: Eukaryota > Metazoa > Chordata > Amphibia > Gymnophiona > Rhinatrematidae > Rhinatrema > Rhinatrema bivittatum. Next base: position 109,566,238 of record NC_042618.1, read on the forward strand.
TTTGGGTGATACCTGAAGCCAAGGTGAGCTGCTTAAGTTGTTTTGTTTGACTGTGCACTGCACTTTCCTTTGTTTTCTCTGTAAATAAACTGCACTTAAGGAACAGCCAGAGTCTGCCTCCTGTTTTCCTTCGGCTGTCCCCAAGCCGTAACTGTTAAAGTAACCACATATGGTTCTAGCAATAGGATCTCTTGTTTAAGCAGGAAACACAAACAAGAGCCTACAGCTGTGGCAAGAAAAGAAGAAGAAGAAAAAAACCCCTGCAGTTTTATTTTTTTCTTTTCCTGGGGCCTCCCAGTTCGACTCTCTCCCCACCCAAGCTTTGCACAACAGGCCAAGGGGGCTATCCCAGCCTGTATAGTCAGGGGTCAAGTAGTGAGTAAGGGCCGGATAGGCCTGAAGGCTTTTTTTCCCCTCACTCTCCTATCCTTGGAGAGGTACGTAAGTTGGAGGCAGCTTAGTAAGCAGGGAAAATGGAACAGGTGATCCAAGTCCTTGCCACCAGCTAAGAGAAATTGGAATAGACTGAAATGTCAACAAATGGTTCTCTTCCTTCTTAAAAGACAGGACATTCCAAGACAAATTGCATAATCAAATTTCTTACCCCTTCCCAATTGATATAGGTGTCCCCCAAGGTTCAGCGCACTCAGCCACAATATTCAACATCTATTTGCTGCTTGTATGTGCTTTAGTAGCAAACCTTGGAATCAAATTCTTCCTATATGCAAATGACATACAATTCTACATCCTTTTCAACAAAACATTTGATAAAGATGCATCATCTGACAATATACATGAAGGACATACAACAAAAACTTTCTCAACTGAAACTAACACTAAACCCTAAAAAAAACAGAAATTGTATGGTTAAGGAGAGAACACAATAATCAAACTGCCAATCCTGGAACTAGGAATAATTAATATTATGCCTCAGATCAAATACATTAATATTAATATGCCTCAGATCAAATACATGACCCCGGCTCCCAAAGGCTCAACCTGCGGGGAACGAGGGCTGGTATTGGTGAAGCTCCAGCTGGCCTCTGTTCATCAGCCCACTTTGCCTGCCGATGGTGGAGTCCCTACCTACGGGTCGCGTCAACCCCACCTCGGCCCAAGGGTCCACCTCCAGCCCCATACCACCTTTAGGTACGTCAGGGTAATCTTCAAATAGGTAAAGATAAGACATTTTTTCAGTCCAAGCAATGGTGAACTAAAGAATTTAGCACATCATGTACCTATTTTCAAAAATTTTGCAACTTAATACATTCAGTGAGCATGTGACACACTTCTCATTTCGCTTGCTGGCATTTCAAGCAAACATCTGAATCCCAGAATTTCATTTTCACTCCTAAAAGTCAGGAAATATATATCCAGTGATGAATTTTAAATTGTATTTCCCTTAGAGTTATTGGGAGAATATTTCTATAAAGAGCAGAAAAAGTTGCTAATATGTCTGGTGGTTACTGACATCCCCAAATCTGTTGCCCATAATTTAGCCAGTTTATCTAATTCCAGATCCATTAATGTTTGAATGCATCATCTATATGCCAAATGATTTTATAATATTGGTATTGTATAACCTCTTTTGTGAATGGGTCAACTAAATGCCTGAGTATTTCAAGGCTGTTAGGTTCCAACTAAGGGGAAAGTGCAAGGTGATGCATATAGGGAAAAATAACCCATGCTATAATTACACAATGTTGGGTTCCATATTAGGTGCTACAACCCAAGAAAGAGATCTAGATGTCATTGTGGATAACACATTGAAATCGTCGGTACAGTGTGCTGCGGCAGTCAAAAAAGCAAACAGAATGTTGGGAATTATTAGAAAGGGAATGGTGAATAAAACGGAAAATGTCATAATGCCTCTGTATCGCTCCATGGTGAGACCGCACCTTGAATACTGTGTACAATTCTGGTCGCCGCATCTCAAAAAAGATATAATTGCGATGGAGAAGGTACAGAGAAGGGCTACCAAAATGATAAGGTACCTGTTTATTGTAAGACATCCTCTTGTCATGGTTATTGTTTAGAATGTAAACCGACTTGATTAGTAATTCTGTTACTGGAAAATTGGTATATAAAAGTGCTAAATAAATAAATAAATAAGGGGAATGGAACAACTCCCCTATGAGGAAAGACTAAAGAGGTTAGGACTTTTCAGCTTGGAGAAGAGACGACTGAGGGGGTCTATGATAGAGGTGTTTAAAATCATGAGAGGTCTAGAACGGGTAGATGTGAATCGGTTATTTACTCTTTCGGATAGTAGAAAGACTAGGGGGCACTCCATGAAGTTAGCATGGGGCACATTTAAAACTAATCGGAGAAAGTTCTTTTTTACTCAACGTACAATTAAACTCTGGAATTTGTTGCCAGAGGATGTGGTTAGTGCAGTTAGTATAGCTGTGTTTAAAAAAGGATTGGATAAGTTCTTGGAGGAGAAGTCCATTACCTGCTATTAAGTTCACTTAGAGAATAGCCACTGCCATTAGCAATGGTTACATGGAATAGACTTAGTTTTTGGGTACTTGCCAGGTTCTTATGGTCTGGATTGGCCACTGTTGGAAACAGGATGCTGGGCTTGATGGACCCTTGGTCTGACCCAGTATGGCATTTTCTTATGTTCTTATGTTCTTAAGACAAACCATTTTTGAGAGCTGGACAAATAAGGAAGGCTTCTAATTTACTATAATTGATTTTTAAACCTATGAATGAACCAAAAACTTGTATTTCCTGAATCAATTAATTTAGAGAATCTTTGGGATTACCAAAAAAATATTCATCTGTAAATAACTTAGTTTGACTTTCATATCTCCCACCACAATTTCCTGAACAACTTGTAAATTGCACGGCTTTATCATCAGTGGTTCTAGGGATAACATGTATCACAATGGAGATAAGGGACATCCTTGTCTAGTCCCATGTAATATGTGGAATTTATTTGACAAAAACCTATTAACTTGTGCCTGTGCCCAAAAGTCTATATGCAAAAAGTACACCCAGCTCAGAAAACTCTTATCAAACCCTCCCTTCTGAAGAATCTACCATAAATAAGGACATTCAAATCTGTCAAAAGCTTTTTCAGAGTCTAGGCTCAGAAATACTTTCTGATTTTTGCACTTGCTAGAATTGCTTTCAAAAGATTAGCAGAGGATAGTCTTCTCTTTATAGACATAGAAATGATGGCAGAAAAGGATCATATGGTCCATCTAGTCTGCCCAGCAAGCCCACGGTAGCATCTTCCATGCCGTGCAGGTTTCCCCCATGCTTAACAGATTTCCAGTCTGTGAAGGTCTTGCCTTCGTTGGTTGCTGTTTGAATCCAATTCCCCGTTACTTGGACCGGTGCTTTTTAATACATTTATAAATGATCTGCAAATGAGTGAGGTGATCAAATTTGCAGATGACACAAAATTATACAGAGTAGTTAAATCTCAAGTGGATTGTCATAAATTGCAGGAGGACCTTGCGAGACTGGAAGATTGGGCTTCCAAATGGCAGATGAAATTTAACATGGACAAGTGCAAAGTGATGCATATAGGGAAAAATAACCCTTGCTGTAGTTACACAATGTTAGTTTCTATCTTAGGAGTTACCACCCAGGAAAGAGATCTAGGTGTCATAGTGGATAATACATTGAAATTGTCGACCCAGTGTGCTGGGGATATCAAAAAAAGCAAACAATGTTAGGAATTATTAAGAAAAGAATGGAAAATAAAATGGAGGATGTCATAATGCCTCTGTATTGCTCCATGGTGAGACCACACCTTGAATACTGTGTGCAGTTCTGGTCACTGCATCTCAAAAAGGATATAGCTGCACTGGAGAAAGTGCAGAGAAGGGCGACCGAAATGATAAGAGGCATGGAACGGCTGTCCTATGAGGAAAGGCTAAAGAAGTTAGGGCTGTTCAGTTTGGAGAAGAGATGACTGAGGGGGGATATGATAGAGGTCTACAAAATCAATGAAAGGACTTGAACAAGTTAATGTAATTGGTTATTTACTCTCTCAGATAAGGACCAGGGGGCACTCCATGAAATCAGCAAATAGATCTTTTAAAATAAATCGAAGAAAATTATTTTTCACTCAACACATAGTTAAGCTCTGGAATTCATTGCAAGAGGATGTGGTTACAGCAGTTAGTGTAACTGGGTTTGAATAAGTTCTTAGAGGTTAAATCCATAAACTGTGATGACGGTAATTAATAAGCAATAGTAGCTTGTGATCTGTCTAATGTTTGGGTACTTGCCAGGTACTTGTGACTTGGATTGGCCACTGTTAGAAACAGGATACTGGGCTTGATGGACCCTCGCTCTGACCCAGTATGGCATATCTTATGTTCTTATGTACCCCTTGCCATTGAAGCAGAGAGCAATGATGGAGTTGTATCAAACAGTATGAAGGCCTATTGGTTAAGGGTAGTAACTGCCACACCAGCAAGTTTACCCTATGCATTCATTTCTTCAATTCCATCCTGTAGTCTTTAGGGATCCACAATGCTTATCCCTTTGAATTATTTCACTGTTTTCATCTTCACCACCTCCTCCGGAAGGGCATTCCAAGCATCCACCACCCTCTCTGTGAAGTAATATTTCCTGACATTGGTTCTGAGTCGTCCTTCCGAGAGTTTCATTTTGTGACCCCTAGTTCTACTGATTTCTTTCCATTGGAAAAGATTTGTCAATTGTGCATCATTAAAACCTTTCAGGTATCTGAAGGTCTGTATCATATCTCCCCTGTATCTCCTCTGTTCAAGTGTATACGTATTCAGATCCTTCAGCCTCTCCTCATAGGTCTTCTCATAGAGACGCCATACCATTTTGGTTGCTCTTCTCTGGACTGCCTCTATCCTGTCTTTGTCCCTTTTGAGATAAGAACTGAACACAGTACTCCTTTTTCTTACTGGTTATTTGGTCAATATGTTCCAGGGTTTGAATTGCTCCATTTAACCACTTAGCTAAGATTGTTGCAAGGATTTTTATGTCTTCATTAAGAAGAGAGATTGGTCTGTAGATTTCAGGTAATAGGGGATCTTTGCCAGGTTTTGGTGATAAAATTATTGTAGCCCAATTATGCCCAGATTCAAAAGAGCCCTTTTCTCTCACCAAAGTATACATCGCTGTCAATGAAGTTATCTGACCACCCAACAATTTATAAAATTCTGGGCCAAAATCCATCAGAGCCTGTTGCCTTGCCCAGTTTCAAGCTCCTAATGGCCGCCCCAACCTCACCTTCACTTATTGTTTTTTCTAGGGTGCATTTTTTGATCATTGTTGTTGGGGGTATTCTCAGGTTTTGGAACACAGCTTCCTGGGCCTGAATATTGTTGACTTCACTAGAATAAAGTTGTTCAAAAAATAATACAAACTCCTGTAGCATTTCCTCAGTGTTATTGACAACCGTGTTCTTAGCCTTACTTTTGATTTTGGTAATTAATGTTCTTGGATAAGATTCTTTTAGAAGATTGGCTGTTTCCCTGATTTGTTATTCCATTGAAATAATTTACATTTATAATAAAACAACCCATTTTTAACCCTAATTTCCAGTAAATTATTCAACTCTTTTCTGGTTCTAACTAATTCTTGTTTACTATTAGGAGTAAAATTATGATTATTTATTCTTTTTAATTCTGCTAATTTTTTTGTAAGTTCTAAACAGGGCCACTGCTAGCTTTTTTGTTAGCACCGGCCCTTTGTGAAAAATTACAGTGCTGCCCCCCCCCCCCCCCCCCCCCATTCCGATGCATTCAGTGTCTGTCCCAGGCCCATAAAATAAAGCCCAGCTCCGTCCTGCAATCTATATTTTTAAAAACTGACACCCCCCTCCCCCCCAGAACCAATGGATAGGGAAGGCTATTAGGTATCCTAGGCAAACCTTATAGCCTTGCACACATGCCCCCTTGCCCCCCACACATACTCCCACACCCTTTACAGACACACACAAATTATGCATGTATAACAAATTTTATATGAAAAAGAACATTCAAAAGTACAGTCTTCTATGGCAATAATAACACAACATGCATATTATATTTACATGCATCTTGTGGTGCTAACCAGAAAACTCTGCAAAAAAGACACGTGGAACTCCTATGGAATTAGACTTTTTATAATGCGTATTGGGTGTAAGTTTGGCCCTCAGAAAGACATGAATAAGCAGAGTTGCTTACCTGTAACAGTTATTCTCCCAGGACAGCAGGATGTAGTCCTCACATGTGTGTGATATCACTGGACGGAGTCCTATCACAGAAAACTTTTCTGTCAAAGTTTCTAGAACTTTTGACTGGCACACTGAGCATGCCCAGCATGCCATAATCCCTGTAGCCACAGGGATCTCCCTTCAGTCTCGTTTGTAGCAAAAGGTGCGAGTGAAAAAATAAAATAATAAAAGGTTTCGGACCCAACTCCGCAGGGTGGTGGGTGGGTTTCGTGAGGACTACATCCTGCTGTCCTGGGAGCACACCTGTTACAGGTAAGCAACTCTGCTTTCTCCCAAGACAAGCAGGATGGTAGTCCTCACTTGTCGGTGATTAGCAAGCTACAGGCTGACTCATATTTGATTGGACCAACAGCATACAACTTGTGCACAGGCACAACAACTGGCATACTGTTGGAAAAAATGAGGCAGCCTGAATATCACAGTAGATTGGATGTGGAATTATACCGGAAATAAGTTCTTCAAGATGGATTGGCCAAAGTCAGAGTCTTGACGTCCTTCCTTGTCCAGGCAGTAATGTGCTGCAAATGTGTGACGAGAGCTCCATGTTGCAGCTTTGCAGATGTCAGCAATCGGTACTGAATAATAGTGTGCTACTGAGGTTGCCATGGCTCTTACTGAGTGCGCCTTCACTCGTCCCTGGAGAGAAAGGCCTGCTTTTTCATAGAAGAATTTGATACAGTCTGCTAGCCAGTTGGAGAGAGTTTGTTTGCCACTGCAACTCCTAGTCTGTTTTTGTCAAAAGAAGCAAAGAGTTGGGTGGATTTCCTATGGACTGCAGTGCGGTCTAGGTAAAATGCAAGTGCACGTTTACAATCCAAGGAGTGTAAAACTCTCTCGCCCTGGTGAGAGTGAGGCCTTGGGAAAAAGGTGGGCAAGACTATAGACTGATTCAAGTGGAAGTCAGTAACCACCTTGGGAAGGAATTTAGGGTGAGTACGTAGGACCACTTGGTGATGTAGAAACCTGGTATAGGGTGAGTATGTGACAAGTGCTGTAATTCACTAACCCTTCGAGCAGATGTAATGGCTACTAGGAAGAGAACTTTCCATGTAAGAAATTTAACATCGCAGGAGCGCAAAGGCTCAAACGAGGAGCGCATGAGTCTTGTAAGTACTAAGTTTAGGTCCCATTCAGTGACTGGTGGCCATAGAAGGGGCTTTAGTTGTAGTAAGCCCCTCATAAATCTACTCACAAGGGGTTGCGCTGTTACCAGGGCATTCCCAACTCCTTTGTGGTACGCTGAGATGGCACTCAGGTGTACCCTCACCGAAGAAGTCTGGAGACCAGAGTCTGAAAGGTGCCAGAGATAGTCTAATAGAGGTGGAGTGGGGCAGGAAATGGAGTCTATACCTTTTTGCGTGCACCATATGGTAAATCTATTACACTTAGAACGATAGGATTTTCATGTGGAAGGCTTTCGTGAGGCTACAAGCACTTGAGAGACATCAGTTGAAAGGTTGAGCGGTTGGAGGATCAAGCTTTCAACATCCAGGCTGTGAGGGATAGGGTCTGAAGGCTTGGATGGCATAATATGCCTTGGTTCTGAATTATGAGAGTGGGCACTGTGCCCAAGCGAATGGGTTCTCTGATCGAGAGGTCGAGAAGCATAGGAAACCATACTTGTCGAGGCCAATACGGGGCTATGAGTATCATCGACCCTTTGTCCTATTGTAGCTTCACGAGAGTTTTGGCTATCAGCAGTATCGGGGGATACGCGTATAGGAGGCCTGTGTTCCAGGGGCGAGCGAAGGCGTCCATGGCTAACGTGTTGTATTGCCTGTGCAGGGAGCAGAATCTGTCAATTTTGTGATTCAGTTCTGATGCAAACAGGTCTATTGTTGGTTGACCCCCAGTGTTGGAAGATTCTGGTCCTTACTACTGGATCCAGAGACCACTTGTGGGGATGGAACTGTCGACTGAGGCGATCTGCTACTACATTTTGTATGCCTGCCAGATAAGTGGCCCACAGATGCATGGATTGTGCAAGGGCCTGGGCCCAGGCCCAGATCTGCACGGCTTCTTGACAGGGAAGATAAGAGCCTGTGCTGCCCTGCTTAAGTACCACATTGCAACTGTGTTGTCTGTTTGAATGAGAACAGTCTTGTGTGAAAGGCAGTCCTTGAATGCATAAAGAGCATAACATATAGCTCGAAGCTCTAGGAAGTTGATCTAAAATGTTGCTTCGAGCTATGTCCAAGTACTTGGGTTTGAATATTGTTCACATGAGCTCCCCAACCCAAGTTGGATGTGTCTGTGGTTAAAGTCACTTGCAGAACTGGTTGCTGGAAGGGTAGACCTGTTAGCAAGTTGGCTTTGTTTTTCCACCAGAGAAGCAATAATTGTAGTTGGTGGGTTACTTGAATCTGGGATGAAAGCGGTTGAGTGGCTTGAGGCCACTGAGATTTCAAAGTCCATTGAGTGATTCTCATGGCCAGCCTGGCCATAGGAGTGACATGGACTGTGGAAGCCATGTGGCCCAGCAACGTTAAGAATTGATGGGCTGAGGCTGTTTTCTTTGTGCGCAGAGATGTAGCTAGTCTGGAGAGTGTGTCTGCGTGGTCATTGGGCAGGAATGCCTTTGCGACTGTGGTGTCCAAAACTGCTCCGATGAAAGTAAGGAGGTGAGATGGGTTCAGGTGGGATTTTTGGTAATTGATGAGAAATCCCAATGATTGATAGAGAATTTGAGAGCGTCGAGAGCTCCTTGTTTGGAATGGCTTTTGATCAGCCAGTTATCCAGGTAAGGAAACACCTGTATGCTTTTCTTGCGTAGATGGGTCGCAGCCACTGCTAGGCACTTTGTAAATACACGGGGTGCTGAGGCAAGTCCGAAAGGCAGAACCCGGTACTGATAATGTTGATGTCCTACTAGGAAACGCAGGTATTTGCAGTGATTGGGAATATTGGAATATGAGCGTAAGCGTCCTGAAGATCCAGAGAACAGAGCCAATCTCCTTTTTGCAGAAGGGGAAGCATGGTGCCAAGGGACACCATCCTGAATTTTTCTTTTCATAGAAATTTGTTGAGATTGCGGAGGTCTAGAATGGGGTGGAGGCTGCTTGATTTCTTTGGAATGAGAAAGTAGCTGGAGTAGAATCCTCTGCCCTGCTGAATCCAGGGAACGGGTTCCACAGCCCTGGTGCCCAGAAGAGTGGAGAGTTCTGACTCTAGAAGGATTGTGTGATTTTTTTGCATCCACAGTGGATTGGGTGGTGAATCCGGGGGCACCATGAGGAAGTTTAGATGGAATCCTTGGGTTATGATGGATATAACCCATTGGTCTGTGGTAATGCTGAGCCAGTTGGTTATGAAATGGTGAATTCAAGCTCCTACTGGCAAATCTGGCTTTGGATTTGTGGAGTGGCTGCTATTCTCTGGATAGATTGCAAGTGACTGCCCCAGGCTCGCCCTTTTGCTTCCGCCCGCTCAACCACCCGGTCGACCCTCCCTGCGCTGACCCGTTGGGGTCAGGGGAGGCGGAACAAGACCGGCAGCCACCTTCTCCATGTGGCAGGTGAGGTGGACAGGCATCCCCCCGACGCGGACGGAGCCCCCCCCCTTAGCCGGGGGAAACGAAAACAATAAAAACAAACAGAAAAAAAGAAAAGGGAAGGGACCACAACCTACTTAAATTTGATGCGACTGTAAGCCCGCCCTCTGAGCGACGTAACTTCGGCCGCTCAGAGCCCTTGATAGGGCAGGAGACAGCCCCAGGCTCGCCCTTTTGCTTCCGCCCGCTCAACCACCCGGTCGACCCTCCCTGCGCTGACCCGTCGGGGTCAGGGGAGGCGGAACGAGACCGGCGGCCACCTTCTCCACGTGGCAGGTGAGGTGGACAGGCATCCCCCGACGTGGACGGAGCCACCCCCCCTTAGCCGGGGGAAACGAAAACAATAAAAACAAACAGAAAAAAAGAAAAGGGAAGGGACCACAACCTACTTAAATTTGATGCGACTGTAAGCCGCCTCTGAGCGACGTAACTTCGGCCGCCCAGAGCCCTTGATAGGGCAGGAGACGGCGCCTGGCGTCGCGCGCCAAAGGGGCCCGCCCCTTAGTGCGTCACGGAGTGCGTTCTACAAGCGTCTCCCTCCAACTATACCCTACTATGTCACCTACTTCAAACATCTCTCCCTAGACCCCTAGAAGACAGCCACCCTCAGCACCCCCTTGTTAATCAATTCTCAGCCCCCCTGTCAACCAGCACTCCAGCAGACGGACGCACGCACGCAGGACTCCCAATCATTCCTCAGCTCGCTCTCTCAACCAGCTCTCCAGCAGACGGACGCACGCACGCAGGACTCCCAATCATTCCTCAGCTCTCTCTCTCAACCAGCTCTCCAGCAGAAGGACGCACGCACGCAGGACTCCCAATCATTCCTCAGCTCTCTCTCTCAACCAGCTCTCCAGCAGACGGACGCACGCACGCAGGACTCCCAAACATTCCTCAGCTCTCTCTCTCAACCAGCTCTCCAGCAGACGGACGCACGCACGACTCCCAATCATTCCTCAGCTCTCTCTCTCAACCAGCTCTCCAGCAGACGGACGCACGCACGCTGGACTCCCAATCATTCCTCAGCTCTCTCTCTCAACCAGCTCTCCAGCAGATGGACGCACACACGCAGGACTCCCAAACAAACTCTCCTTTTACAGAGAAGACAGCATGCAAACCTTTCCTATCCCCATCTTATACCATCGACACCTTCCTCTTTCGAAGGCTATCCAACAACCCTCAAGTCATACAACCAGATCCCTCATCCCAATCATGACTTCCCCCTTCACGCAGTTGTTAGGACTTACGATGTTCTCTCTTACTCTGCTCAATGCTCAGTCACTGACAAAAAAACCCCACGTTCTAAATGATTACCTCTTAGACTCAAAGCCAGACATCTGTGCCATCACGGAAACCTGGCTAAAAAGCTCAGACATAGCCCTTATAAATCAACTACCGTTACACCTCTATGACATAATCTTGATTCCCAGACAAAAAAAACGAGGAGGTGGTCTTCTCCTAGCCACAAAAAAAGAATTCAAACTCAATCCACAACCAGTCAAGATCCCGACCTCTACCAAACTTGAACTAGGTCTCTTTAAATCTAAGCATTTACAAATTCTACTAATATATGCTCCACCAGGACTGCTAGACTCCGATGCCTCCCCCCTCATAGAAATAATAGCCACACACATTAACATGGACTCGCCAGCCATAATCATGGGGGACTTCAACCTCCATGTTGACGCCTCTCTGCCCACCCCTAATTGTGAAGCGCTCCTCTCTACACTCAAAGCCATGGGCTTTAAACAAATCATTGATAAACCTACCCCTAAAGCAGGACATACCCTCGACCTCATCTTCATCAACTCCAACATTTCCTACAACAATGTTCCGATCTGTACCCCCATTCCCTGGTCTGACCACTCACTGATTTCAACAATCCTCATGACTCAAGGAAATCCTAAGCCCCCTCATCCCCTCTCCACCATCCACTTCAGGAAAACTTGTACGTCGGACACGCTCAGTGATCATCTCTCTAAGGAACTCCCCAACTTGGACACCACCAACCCCAACACAGCCCTTCTTTCCTGGCACAACATCACAGAGTCTATCGCAAATAAAGTATGCCCTAAAGCAGTGAAAACAATCAACCCTATGCATAAAAAGAAACAACCCTGGTTCTCCTCCGAACTTAAGCAGATAAAACAAGACCTCAGACACAAAGAATGCAATTGGCGTAAGTCCCCCAATTCCACGACTCTAGCCAACTACAAACACACACTACATCTCTACAAGAATTCTATCCTACGGACTAAAAGAGACTTCTATGCCAGCAGAATCCACGACCTTCAATTCGACGCCAGGACCCTGTTCTCATATGTCTCCCAACTCACCAAATCCCCTACCCACAGCATATCAGATGACCAAGCCCAATCCAAAGCGAACGAACTAGCACTCTTCTTCCAGAAAAACTACAGACACTCTAGCTCGCCTTCCCACCAACACAACTCCCACCCACCCTACCTACAACTCCACTCCTCACGCTGGAGCTGGCCTAGATTCCTTTGAACCAACAACCCCACTAGAGATCGAATCCTTACTTAAGAAGCTGAAACCTTCCAACCACCCATCAGACCACATTCCAACTAAACTTCTGCTTCTCATCCCGACTACTATCTCCAGACCTTTGACCAATATCATCAACTGCTCACTATCCCAAGGAATATATCCTGACAGACTAAAAACGGCCTCCCTCAAACCCCTCCTAAAGAAACCTAACCTGGACCCGAGAGATCCCTCCAATTTCCACCCCATATCTAAACTACCTTTTCTGGCAAAAATCATGGAGAAATTGGTAGATACGCAACTCTCACTTTATCTGGAAGAACACAATATCCTCTATCCATCCCAATACGGCTTTCGTAAATCATTAAGTACAGAAACCCTCCTTATCTCACTTTCTGACCACATCCTCATGGGCCTCGACAAAAGACTGTCTTTCATCCTGATCCTTCTAGATATCTCTGCAGCCTTTGACACCGTGAACCACACAATCCTACTAAATCGGCTTTCAGAAATCGTATTATCAGGATCCGCACGCAAATGGTTCTCCTCCTTCCTCAGGAACAGGAGCTTTAAGGTAAAAATTAACAATAAAGAATCTCCAGACGTCAAATCAACTCTAGGCGTACCTCAAGGATCTGCCCTGTCCCCCACCCTCTTCAATATCTACCTCCTCCCCCTCTGCCAGCTGCTTACAAACCTAAAATTAATCCACTACCTCTATGCACACGACGTACAGATTCTAATCCCCATAACAGAATCACTCTCTAAAAACACTCACCTACTGGGATAGCTGCTTTCAAGCTATTAACTGCCTACTCTCCAGCCTGAACCTAGTCCTCAATGCATCCAAGACAGAACTCCTTCTCATTTCCTCCGACCATTCAACCCTAACACAGCCAACAACACCCAACACCCAAATCACACAAGTAAGGGACCTAGGAGTTACCCTTGATAACCACCTGAATCTAAAGAAATCCATCAACAACACCACCAAGGATTGTTTCTATAAACTCCAAGTTATGAAAAGGCTCAAACCTCTCCTCCATTTCCAGGATTTCAGGACTGTGCTCCAAACCACTCTCTTTTCCAAAACAGATTATTGCAACGCTCTCCTTCTTGGACTCCCTTTCTCCTCTATCAAACCATTACAGATGCTCCAAAATGCAGCAGCCAGAATCCTAACCAACACCAACAGAGGATCACACATAACTCCCATACTACGGAACCTTCATTGGCTGCCAATAAAATATAGAATATTACACAAGGCCCTCACCACAATTCATAAAACCATACACAATCAGCAACAACTAGACCTCCAGTTTCCAATCAACCTATACTCATCCTCAAGACCTATAAGAGAAGCGTACAAAGGTACCCTGCAAGTTCCCCCAACGAAATCCACGCGCCTATCATCCACCAAAGAACGAGCATTCTCTACAGCGGGTCCAACCATCTGGAACAATATGCCCTCAGACTAGAACCCTGCCCTCGAACCTTCCGGAAAAAACTTAAGACCTGGCTCTTCCTCCAGGCCTTCCCATAACTTACTGAAACATTAACTGTCAACCAGACAGGACTCTGCTTTCCTGGCTAACGCCCCACCTTGCATAGACATTATATTTAAGCCACTATTTTTTGTCTCAATGCCTAATCTTGTTTTTGTTACTCTGTCCTTTACCTCTGACTAGCCTAGCCCCCCAGTTATCTACCCTTGTTATATGTAACTTCCGCTTCTGGTTAATTATTTTTAAGTTATACCCTTTGTTACATGTAAACCGATCTGATATGAAATTTTTTCATGAAGGTCGGTATAGAAAAGTGCTAAATAAATAAATAAATATAGATTTCAAAATCAGAGGCTTGGCCTGTTTGCGGTGGTGGCCGAGGCCTGGGTGGCTTGGGCTGTCAAGGATGTCCTCTCTGAGATGGCTTGGTTGGCCTCACGTGAGATGTAGGTGGGTAGTATCTGCATTAGTTATAAAATGGTTTTCTAGGGCCCCCTCTCGTGGGTCTTCTTGCAGAGGAAGGGCCCTCGGTAGTAATCGTGGACAATTGACGCAGGGTCTCGTTATGGTCTTTTAGTTGAGCAACTGTGTCCTGTATCTTGTCTCCGAATAGATTGTCACCACTACATGGCAAATCAGCGAGTTTGTCTTGGACTTCAGTTCTCAAGTCAGATGCTTTCAGCCAAGCCCACCTCCTGGTGTTGATTCCCGTTCCTGACAAGCGAGAAGCAGTTTCAAAGGAGTCATAAGCAGCCTGAACCTCATGTTTCCCAGCCTCAAGGCCTTTCTGTAGTATGGTGTTGAGACTATCTTGTTCTTGTTGGGGGAGAGAGTCGGCTATTCCCTGAACCTGCTTCCAGAGATTCCTTTGATATTGTGTCATGTAAAGTTAGTATGCAGCTATGCGTGACACTAGCATAGAGCCCTGAAACATCTTGCGACCCAAAATATCCAAGAATTTTTGGTCTTTGCCATGAGGTGTTGAAGAGTGAGGGAGCAGACGCCTGGCCTTTTTCTGTGCGGATTCAACTACCACTGACTGATGGGGTAGTTGTGGCTTTCGGAATCCAGGAATATGTTGGACTAGATAAATTGCATCTGTCCTTCTATTCACTGGTTGGACAGCACAAGGATGCTCCCAGAGACAATGTTGGAGATCCACGAGCACCTCATGGACAGAGATAGCCATAACTTCCTTTGGAGCATCAACAAATTGGAGAACTTCCAATGTTTTATGGCGTGTGTCCTCCTCTGTAATCAGGTCAAAGGGGATTGTCTCTGACATTTCGTTTACAAAAATTG
The DNA here is from genome assembly GCF_901001135.1 of Rhinatrema bivittatum. NCBI lineage: Eukaryota > Metazoa > Chordata > Amphibia > Gymnophiona > Rhinatrematidae > Rhinatrema > Rhinatrema bivittatum. The sequence continues at coordinate 109,581,323 of NC_042618.1, forward strand.
CAAAGAAGAGGTCTTCTGGGAGAGATTTTCCCCTTTCTTCTGGAGGAGATGGTTCTGATAAGAACATAAGAAATTGCCATGCTGGGTCAGACCAAGGGTCCAATAAGCCCAGCATCCTGTTTCCAACAGAGGCCAAACCAGGCAACAAGAACCTGACAATTACCCAAACACTAAGAAGATCCCATGCCACTGATGCAATTAATAGCAGTGGCTATTCCCTAAGGGGGTCATTTTCAAAGGAGTTACGCATGTAAATGTGACATACTATCGTAGCAATTTTCAAAAGCTATTTACTCGAGTAAAGTGCACTTACTTGAGTAAATCCTATGGACAATTCAATGGCATATATTGTAGCAATTTCGAAAAGCCCACTTACTTGAGTAAAGTGTATTTACTAGGGATGTGAATCGTTTTTCAACGATTAAAATTATCGTCCGATAATGTTTATATCGTCTTAAATCGTTATAGAACACGATACAATAGAAATTCTAACGATTTATCGTTAAAAATCGTTAAATCGTGTTAGTGCGCACTAAATCGAGTTAGTGCGCACTAACTCGAGTTAGTGCGCACTAATCGGAAAAAACGATTTTTAACGATTTTTCAATGAAATAATCGTGCCAAACACGATTTTCTTCTCCTGCCACACGATTTCTATCGTTAAGACGATATGGAAAACGATTCACATCCCTAGTATTTACTCGAGCAAAAACCAGTTTTGCTCGAGTAAATGTTTTTTAAAATCTACCCCTAAGTAAATTTGATTAATAGCCATTAATGGACTTCTCCTCCAAGAACTTATCCAAACCTTTTTTGAACCCAGCAACACTAATTACACTAACCACATCCTCTGGCAACAAATTCCAGAGCTTTATTGTGTGCTGAGTGAAAAAGAATTTTCTCTGATTAGTCTTAAATGTGCTACTTGCTAACTTCATGGAATGCCCCCTAGTCCTTCTATTATTTGAAAGTGTAAATAACTGATTCACATCTACTCATTCAAGATCTCTCATGATCTTAAAGACCTCTATCATATCCACCCTCAGCCGTCTCTTCTCCAAGCTGAACAGCCCTAACCTCTTCAGCCTTTCCTCACAGGGGAGCTGTTCCATCCCCTTTATCATTTTGGTTGCCCTTCTCTGTACCTTCTCCATCGCAACTATATCTTTTTTGAGATGCAGCGACCAGAATTGTACACAGTATTCCACGTGCGGCCTCACCATGGAGCGATATAGAGGCATTATGACATTTTCCGTTTTATTAACCATTCCCTTCCTAATAATTCCTAACATTCTGTTTGCTTTTTTGACTGCTGCAGCGTACTGAGCCGATGATTTTAAAGTATTATCCACTATGATGCCTAGATCTTTTTCCTGGGTGGTAGCTCCTAATATGGAATGTAACTAAAGAAGGGTTATTTTTCCCTATATGCAACACCTTGCACTTGTCCACATTAAATTTCATCTGCCATTTGGATGCCCAATCTTCCAGTCTTGCAAGGTCCTCCTGTAATGTATCACAATCTGCTTGTGATTTAACTACTCTGAATAATTTTGTATCATCCGCAAATTTGATAACCTCACTCGTTGTATTCTTTTCCTTTTATATATATATATTGAAAAGCACCAGTCCAAGTACAGATCCCTGAGGCACTCCACTGTTTACCCTTTTCCACTGAGAAAATTGACCATTTAATCCTACTCTCTGTTCCTGTCTTTTAACCAGTTTGTAATCCACGAAAGGACATCGCCTCCTATCCCATGACTTTTTAGTTTTCTTAGAAACCTCTCATGAGGGAATTACACTACATCTACCGGTTCACCTTTATCCACATGTTTAGTAACCCCTTCAAAAACATGAAGCAGATTTGTTAGGCAAGACTTCCCTTGGGTAAATCCATGTTGACTGTGTTCCATTAAACCAGTGGTTCTCAACCCTGTCCTGGGGACCCCACCAGCCAGTCGGGTTTTCAGGATATCCACAATGAATATGCATGAGAGAAAATTTGCATACACTGCCTCCATAACATGCAAATTTTCTCTCATGCATATTCATTGTCGATATCCTGAAAACCCGACTGGCTGGGGGGTCCCCAGGACAGGGTTGAGAACCACTGCATTAAACCATGTCTTTCTATATGCTCTACGATTTTGATCTTGAGAATAGTTTCCACTATTTTTCCCAGCACTGAAGTCAGGCTCACTGGTCTATAGTTACCCAGATCGTCCCTGGAGCCTTTTTTAAATATTGGGGTTACATTGGCCACCCTCCAGTCTTCAGCTACAATGGATGATTTTAATGATAGGTTACAAATTTTAACTAATAGATCAGAAATTTCATTTTTTAGTTCCTTCAGTACCCTAGGATGCATTCCATGCGGTCCAGGTGATTTGCTACTCTTTAGTTTGTCAATCTGGCCTACTACATCTTGCAGGTTCACAGTGATTTTGTTCAGTTCGTCTGACTCATCACCCCTGAAAACCATCTCAGGAACTGGTATCTCCCTAATATCCTCATTAGTAAACACGGAAGCAAAGAATTCATTTAGTCTTTCTGCAATGGCCTTATTTTCCCTAAGAGCCCCTTTAACCCCTCTGTCATCTAATCATCCAACCGACTCCCTCACAGGTTTCTTGCTTCGGATATATTTAAAAAGATTTTATTATGAGTTTTTGCCTCTATGGCCAACTTCAATTCAAATTCTCTCTTCGCCTGTCTTAATGTTTTACACTTAACTTGACAATGCTTATGTTTTATCCTATTTTCTTCAGATGGATCCTTCTTCCAATTTTTGAAGGATGTTTTTTTTGGCTAAAAGAGCCTCTTTCACCTCACCTTTTAACAATGACGGTAATCATTTTGCCTTCTTTCCACCTTTCTTAATGTGTGGAATACATATGGACTGCGCCTCTAGGATTGTATTTTTAAACAATGTCCATGCCTGTTGAACACTTTTTTTTTTTTACCACACAGAAGGAGCTTTATTTTCAATAGCATGAGAAATACATCTAGATACACAAACAATATGAAGGTAGGCAGGCGTTATACTGCCTTTTAATGCAGGTATGTGCTGCATCATGGGAGGATGATTCCTGTGATAGGAGATTACCCTTCTTACTTCAGTGTCTGAGCTGGATGCCTCTTGCATTTTCCGTGGCTTGGTCTTTGCCTCCACAGCTGTACCATTCACCCTTTAGATCTGTTGACAGATGGACTGCACCACCTCCGAGGTGGTGCCCTGGCCCCCGATATCTGGTGTCTGCATTCTGTGTTCATTCATGGCAGTCAGTACAGCTCTTCGGATTGACGATGCATGCTTATGCAACTTTAGATGGTCTAGCATCATGCAGCTTGCCAATAAGGTGGAGTAGGATTAGCGATATTCTTGTTTGCACTGCTTTTCCCTGTGTTTCTTGATGCCGTTTCAAAAACAGCATAGTCAGCTCCATAATTGGCCCCTGGCACCAGCCCAGGGCCCCCGACTAAGCCGACACAGGCATTGTTGACTATGTTACCATAGAGGTTGGGCATCATCATGACAACAAATTGCTCGGGCCATGAGACAAGCTGTATGCTGGTGTTGTCAATGATCATGTTCTTGAAGGTAATGTCAGGGAAACCAGCTGCCACATCCTTGCAGCACTGGAGGAAGAGTCCATCTCCTAGCTTCATGACGTTGGCTTTGTGCACAGCTGTAATCTTCTTGTGGCCCTTCTCCCGTGCCAGCCTGAAGGCATACTCTACAATACGGAGTGACTTTACCCAGGTGATGATCTTAAGGCTTTCCACCACACCCGTGACGCTCTCATGCTCCAGGCTGCAGTATTCTCTCTCTGTATTCTCACGCACAATTAAGATGTCAATTTCCTTATGACGAGTTGGGACACCTGGAAGGCTCTGGCAGTGGATCACATTAGCATAGAGATCCAGGTTTGTTCGCAGGACATTGTTCCAGGATTTATAAGTTGGAGGCAAGTTGTGGTTTGTCTCAATGTTTCCTTTAAGTGCCACTCGGTTTCTGCGGATGGCAGTAATAGCATTCCGTATGTCCTCCTCATTCCGGGCAAAGGAGTTGACATTCACCACCTCGAAATCCACTGGCACACAGGCATGTCTGAACACTTCTTTGACGTGTAGCATCAGCTCAGGACCAATGCCATCACCAGGGATCATGGTAACAGTATGACAACCGCCATTCTTAGCAGGAGGAGGGATTATCTGTTGCGAGGAGTAGCTCCTCCTGTTATTTGAACTGGCAACTACAACCTTTCCAGATTGAGCAAGCTGATGCCTGAGTCCTGCTGGAACTGAGAACAGGAGATGCACTGCTACAGCAACAGGACACGCCGCCATGACTGAAGTTTTGAAGGCCCTGTTGAACACTTTTAACCTTTGCAGCTGCACCTTTCAGTTTTTTTCTATTTTCCTCATTTTATCAAAGTTTCCCTTTTGAAAGTTTAGTGTTAGAGCTGCAGATTTGCTTATTGTCCCCCTTCCAGTTATTAGTTTAAATTTGATCATGTTATGATCACTGTTGCCAAGTGGCCCCACCACCGTTACCTCTCTCACCAAATCCTGTGTTCCACTAAGAATTAAATCTAAAATAGCTCCCTCTCTTGTTGGTTCCTGAACCAATTGCTCCATGAAGCAGTCTTAGGGAAGACTGCTAAACTGGGGCATTAGATGTCCTCCATGGATGTGTCAGTGTCAACATCTTCCCATGTGTCAGAAAAGGTCTCTAGCCGAGATCCTGAAGGAGGGAAGAAAGTTGGTATTGTAGGACGTGTTGGCACCGATGGATCCTTCGATGGTCTGGATGGAAGATGCGGTGGCACCGATGTGGATTTCGGCGGCACCGAAGGCATCGAGGGGAAATGTGGGAATCTCGGTCCCTAGAGCCCCGATGGACCAGGCATCGGATCTGGCATTGGTGGAATCGGTGTTGAGAGAGGACTGGAGTCCGTGCCTTTGTCTTCTGAGGACCCCGGAATGGGTATCGGGGCTTTCAGAGACTTTGCAGGCTGCTTTAGCATCGGTGGCCTAGGTTGTGTTGGAAGGACACTGATGAGCGTATCCAGTTGGTTTAGCAGCGGTGTAAACATCGATGGCTCCGATGTCTGTGTCGGTGTGGGGGTCAGCATCGATGGCTGTAAGTCTCGGAGAGCATCGAGCACTGCCTGGCAGATGAGACCGTCCAGTTCCTCCCTGAAAGCTGGTGTAGATATCACAGCTACAAGGGGAGGCAGGCTGGGTGCTACTGGTACCTCCACAGGAATTTGTGGGGGCTCAGTACCCAGCACCGATATCGGTGGGGATCGCCTTGATTTCTCAGGTGGAGAGGGGGTTGGAGGCTCCTCTACCCATATCCTCTTCGCAATTGGCTTGATAGCCATCGAGGCCGATGCAGTGTTGGTGCCGGCACCGGGAGTAGACTCACGTCGGTGCCGGTGTCGGTGCTTCCCTCGGTGCTCGGTCTGGTCTTTCTCCGGCACCGAGGAAAACGATGTGGATGCCTTGGATGGAGTCGGTGACGGATGGTCACCGCTGCCCTGGTGCTCCCAGCGAGGTTTGAAGACAAGTTTCTTTGATGCTCCTGCCGGTGATGACTAGGTGGATGTCAATGGAGTCAACCTGATTTTAAAAAGGGACTCCATCTTGTCGAGGCGAGCCCACCTACCCTTCGGGGTCATCTGGGCACAACTTGGGCAGTGAGAAATGTCGTGTGATGATCCGAGGCACAGCACACAGACATCATGTGGGTCAGTAATCAACATGGTATGGGGACACTCCGGGCATTTTCTAAACCCTGTTGCCATGATAGAAAAAAGGGAAGGCCCAAAAATGATCGATGGCCTGCAGACACCGAAAAAAGGGGGAGGCAGGAATTGACCGAAGATGGGAGAATTCACTCACTGAGCGATGAAAATCGATGTCACGATGGGAGACCCGTGTGAGGGAAGTTTTTGGAGAAGTAAACTTCAAGTATTCCGTGAGGAAAGTTTTTGTGAGAAAATCTCACAGAGCTCCTAACCACGAGGCAAACTGCAGCACGAAAAAAAAGAGAGTGAAGGGAGACCCCTGTGGCTACAGGGATTATGGCATGCTGGGCATGCTCAGTGTGCCAGTCAAAAGTTCTAGAAACTTTGACAGAAAAGTTTTCCGTAATAGGGCTCTATCCAGTAACATCACCCACATGTGAGGGCTATCATCCTGCTTGTCCTGGGAGAAACAGAATTAACATTACAATATAGTAAACCTTCCATACAAGATAAACCTAACAATCATATCTATGAAAAGGCAACACTGCACATATTACTCCAGGCCTAGAACACCAATAAAACTCTTATTAGAAACCATACTGCTATAGATCCCTGCACAGAAATTACATGCCAGCAAAATACCTCACCTAAATACCTCACCTCAGTCACATATGCAGAACACAGACAGACTCTCACCAAATACAGAGTAAAGAGATCAGAAAGTATAAACAGAAACGTGCTGAGAAGAACTGAAATGGAACCCACAATAAGCCAGCCTCTATATGCAGAGCAACAATGGAAAAACAGAAACATTACCATTCTTCATAAAACATTAAATAATAAAATCAAGAAATATAAAACATAATTTATAATAGTAAAATCATAATCATAAAAAGAATAAATATTTCAAACCAGTTAATGAATAGAATATCCAAAATTTCCCAAACACCAATAAAATATTTCAAAACATTTGATGAATAAAAAATCCAATAATTAAGAAATGTTCTATTCCCCCTCAAAAATTAAATACTTTGAAAGAACAGAATCATCAAATTATACCCAATAATTAAAACTAAGGATTAAAAAATATTCTGCTTTCCATACCTGTGCTCTTCTGATTTCCAGTCACCCTGAGATTGTCATGGATTGAGGGAGGTAGAGCCGCACAAATTTTATCTTCTGTCTCGCACACACACACAATAACACATTCATCTTCTCACACATTCCCTCTCTCTAACATATACAGGCGCCCTCTCCCTCACAGATACATTATATGTGTGTGTGCCTGTGGGAGCCTATATATGACACATGAGCTCTCACAGGCACACAAATATACACAAGCACACAGGTTCTCACACAGAAACACATGGCCTCCTGTTGTCATTGGCCGTGGTGGGATGAGCTCCACCATGGCCCCGCGGGTCTCCTTTTGTCTTCGGGCTGTGGAGGGATGAGTTACACCATGGCCTACTGATCTTCCTGCTTGGAGGGGGAGTGGAAGCTGTGCACGAGCGCACGCATGCAAACAAATGTAAGACACAGGCCTCTTATGTTCAGCCGCCAGGAGGTTGAGCACTGGCAGCCTCTTTCCTTCTTCATCCATCAGTGAGTTGAGCGCCAGAGGCCTGCAGCTTCTCTCTTTCTTCAGCCACCAGTGGGTTAGGTTTCACCGGTGGCCCCGCAGCCTTCCCTGCTGCCTCTAGCCCACTGCCCCCCCCCCCCCACCCCAGGTGTGCCGCCTTATGCAAATGCTTGGTAGGCACACCCGGTTGCACCGGGTCTGGTTCTAAGAACCTCCCATTTTGCTCCTTTCTTTTTCATACCTAAAAAGTTATAATATGACCATGAAGTACTTCTTTAGCAGCACTCCAACGCATTAGACTCAGGAACTGCAATAACATCACAATATTCCTTCCATTTGCATGATAAAAATCTCTTAAATTCCTTATCATAATATAAGGCTGGTGACATTCTCCAAGGCAGTTTGCAAGTTTTCAACTCTGCAAATTTTAAAGTAAGTAGTATTATGGAATGATCTGAACATGGTACATCTTGCATAATCACAAAGTCTCAATTTGTTAAACCATCATTCATCTATCAAAAAATAGTCTGTTCTTGAGTACATGTGGTAGGCATTTCAATAAAAAGAAAAATCAATATCTTCAACATGATAAATGCGCCAGGCATCTTTCAATCCCAGTTCCTGAGACAAATAACTAATACTAATATTCTTTTGATTTATTTCTTGGATGTTTTGGTGGTTTGCAATTTACCAGCAGGTTAACAGTAATATTAAAATCCCCTCCCATTACATGGGTATACTCTTTCCAACATGTCAGTTTGGCTATGTGCATATCTGTTAGATCCATATACATCGAATAACATCAGTTTTACCCCATATAAGGAACCCAATACTAATAATACCCTTCCATCATCATCAGCTATTTGTTTCTCAAATTAATATTGCCACCCCTCTTTGTCTGAGCGAGTAGGAATAACTCTGACCCACCCATTCCCTTCTGAGCTTTGCATGGTCACGGTCAGATAAATGGGTTTCCTGGAGAAATGTAATATTAGTTTTCTGTTTCTTTAAACCAGCTAAGACTGTTTTTCCTCTTTATTGGCGAGTGCAAACCGTCAATATTTAGTGAACTTAAATCGGACTAACACCATTACTGCAATATTTGAACATAGTTTTTTGATAGATTTCCCAAGTAAGCGTACATTGGAAGCGAATGGAACCCCCCCATCCCAGGTCCCCCGCCCACATTTTCACTGCACCAATTTGCACCAAAATAAACTGAGCCATTAACAGCCCAACTAACTGCTTCTGTGTGTTTATAATTCAAATGTAATTCACTCCCACATTCTCATACCCATTCCCATGCACACAAAACAAGAAAACTAACAGAAAGAAATAAGCGATGCTCCTCTGACCATTTCTACCAATTCCATCTCCTCGATCAAGTGCATCTGACTGGTCCGGCTGATCCCTCTAACTTGCGCACCTTGCTGAATTTCTTCTGGTGCTGGCTCAAGTTTCCCACTCTTCTAATTCGGAGATCTCCCAAATTAGAAAAACTTCAAAACTTGATATCTGGGATAACCAGAACTTATACATAGTCTTAAAGCTATGGCAGATACTTAACACCTTGACAATTATTTCCTTACTACGCAGCTCAGAGACAAAATATGCGTTTGAATACCTGCTGTCGTCACAAAGTACCTATCAAGTAATTATCCCCGGAACAGATTTCCATGAGGCTCCAATATTTAGTAAATGTGCCATCCAGCAAGTTGCGCCAAGAAAAGTTGGGCAACCTTCCCGGTCTTCAGGACCTTTGATGTCTTAACATGAAAAACTCTTAATTTTGCTGGGAATTCTAAGGAGAATGTAACAACTTTTTGATAGAGTTGAGAGCAATATAGAGCCATAACTTTGGCAGAAAAGTCTGGAAAAATTAGTGGGGCCGATTTTAAATCCTACGTGCGCAGGGTACATTTGTGCGCGCTACCCGGCACGCACAAATGTACATCGAATTTTATAACATTCGCGCGCTGCCACACGCATGTTATAAAATCCGGGCTCGGCGCACAAAGGGGATGCACACTTGTGCACCTTGCGTGTCCCGAGCCCAAGGGGAGCCCCGATGGCTTTCCCTCCAAGGCCGCTCCAAAATCGGAGCAGCCTTGGAAGGAACTTTTTTTCGCTCCCCCCCACCCTTCCCTCCCTTCCCCTATCTAACCCACCCCCCCCAGCCCTTCCTAAACCCCCCCTTACCTTAATCCACGGAGTTACGCCTGCCTCTGGCAGCTGCCGGCGCGCGAACCTCTGGCACGGCCGCTGTGTTAGAGGACTCGGGACCGCCCCCGGACCACCGCCCCGCCCCCAGCTTGCCCCTTTTTCAAAGCCCCGGGACATACGCGTGTTCCGGGGCTTGCACGCGCCGCTGAGCCTATGCAAAATAGGCTCGGCGCACGCAGGGGGGGGTTTAAAGGGTTAGAAAGTAACCCTTTGAAAATCTACCCCAAAATGTTTGCATTATCATACCTAAGCTCCTTGGTCTTCCAAAATGCATTTAGAATTTTTTTTTTATCCATGTAGTTAAGATATTGCATGATGATCTGCATGGGTTTGTCTGATGGCTACCCCATAGGGCGCACTCTGTGTGCTTGCTCAATTTGTATCTTTCTGTCATGTGTACTTACTCCCAAATACACCAGTAGCTACACTTCACAAAAATTCTGAAGCCCATCATTCTGTAAAGTTTCTGAAACTCCAACTATCCAAAGATTTTCTTCTGCATCTGTTTTTGAGGTCGTCAACCTTTTCCAATAGGAATAAGAGAAGATCCGGGGTCAGGCTGAGATCAAAGGCAGGCGGCAGGCAGGGATGTCGAGAGTCCAGGCTAAAGTCAATGGCAGGCGGCAGCCAGGGGTATTGAGAGTCCAGGCTAAGGTCAGTGGCAGGCAGCAGACAGTGATATCGAGAGTCCAGGCTGAGGTCAATTACCAGAAATCCATTCAAGGGTAGGAATGTGGAAGCTGAAGAGGATAGAGGGCAGGTTGAGGAGATGAAGGCAGGCTGGGCAAGGCTGAGGAGACAAAAGCAGGTCGGAGAAGGTTAAAGACATGATGGGCAGGCTGGAGACATGGAGGCAAGGCTGGAACAGGAAATGGAATGCTGGAGCAGTAACTCACACTATCTAGAAGATAGTTCCTGTTGTGAGCCACTGTAGGGTTGCATGACCAGGGTTTAAATTCCTGGCTGTATGACGTCATCTGGGGGTGCTGGCAAGTGCTGTTTCCGCCTCAGGGCCTTTAAGTGTCAGCGCACACCTAAGGGAGGGTCCGGCGATAGATGGCAGCGGCATCCCTGGCTGAGTGGAGTGGCGGCGTTCCTAGCCGCTCGGAGCAGAGGTACTGGCATGGCTGGGAGGTGCTGGGTAAGTGAGCTAGCTCACAAGGGCAGTCCATGATCCAGCAAATGTAACATGTAGTAGGTGAAGAAATGGCTAGTAGTTTACCAAACTCTTGCTCTAGCCCTTGAATAGAGAGTTGTAATCCATTCCAGAAAACCCACTGGGAATAAATATTTCTGCAAAGACCTTTTCTACATCTAGTGAGATTATAATACAGGCATCCAGGACATCACTCACTCGCATCCGTCCTTTCACAATATAAATAACACACTGAACAATAAGTTTGGGTTAACAAGGCCGCAGCTTTAATAACCTGGAGGCCCGAGCCCCCCATTATCAACAATACAATTTAAACCAACAACTCCCGAACAACATCCGCCGCTGTGCCAGCAAGATGATTCCTTCCAGCCTCGCGGCTCGCCACATGGCCCCCGCACCAGGTTCAGACTCCCACCACCTGCCAGCAAAGGAGCCAACCCAGTGGGCCTCCGCCGCCAACCAGCAAGAAACCAGGCCTGCCAGATGACTCCCGCCGCCTGTCAGCAGGGAGCCCGCCACCAACACTTCCAGTTGTCAAACATTTCCATTTGCCAGATACAATACTCTTAACAGGTAACCAGAGCATTAAGCTGAACCGGCTCGGGCCATCCGCTGCGACAGAGAACGCGCACACATAACCATAACAACAACCAGAACAATAAGGGCGGGTGGGAGGGAAACAACGGCCGTCTACGCTCCCGGAGCGGCACGCCGAGAATGCCGGCTGTGACCCTCCGCTCCGGGATAGCCTGAGGGACCGCCCACTGCTGCTGGCCAGCCAATCCTGACCAGCCAGCACAGCAGGAGCCCTCGGCTCGCGACCCCCTCCCCCCCGGCTCCCCGTGCTCTCCTAACCTAACCTCCCCGTGACCTCCGGACCCCTAACTCACCTCGCGTCCCCCCCGGGGGGCGGTCCCGCCCCCCCCTACGGACCAGGCCAGCTCCCAGAGTGAGCCTGGGCCCGTATTATACTGGTCTGCCGGTCAGGGAGACCGTCAGACCTCTCATAAATCCAGTATCTGCTTTGGATTTAGCCCATTAATAATATGTAAGGGCCAAAGACAACTTGCCCATAATGAAACCAGTTTGATCAGGTCATTCCTGAATTACTGCAAACGCAGCTGCAATACTTTTGCTTTATCTTTATGCTGGTATTAATGAATAGGACTCATATTCCAATTCATTTTTACCCTTTTTTATGTAAGAATATAATGTCAACATCACGTAGGGATCCTGCTCATGCTTCAGGGATTCCTAGATGATTGTAAATAGAATTCTAATATATTTTTTATACCATTACATTTTGAACCCATCTGGGCCCGGACTTTTCCCTGAAGGTAATTTTTCAATTGCTTTAACTAGCTCCCCTTGTTATATAGGAACTTCCAGCTTAACTCTCTCATCCTCTGCAAGCCCTGGTAAATTTACTTGTCCAAAAAAAAAGCTAATATCAGAGTGGGTTGGCTTGCTTGGGTGCATATAACCATTAATAGTGATTTTTAAATTCCTCATTTATTTCCCTAGGAAAATAATTGCTGTTATGCCTCTCATCCATTATTTTGCTGACTGTCTTTCCCTACTTTTTTAGTGTATTCAATGAGCCAGCAGTTTATCCAACTTGTCTCCTTGCGCATAAAACACTTGCTTGCATCTGTAGAACAATTTTTCAGTATCTGACACCTGCAGGTTCTTTAAATTGCCCTTGATTACAGTCAGCTCCCTAAACATCTTATTGGAGCCCTTTCTTTTATGCTCAACTTCCAGCTTTTTAATGTGTGACTGTAGATCTTTATGTTTCTGCATATTTACTTTTCTAATGTGGTTGAAAAAGGAAATAATAGATTTTCTCAGGATAGTTTTTAGAAATCTAGAAACATAGAAACATGACAGCAGAAAAAACTATATGGCCCATCCACTCTGCCCATCCATCCAATTAATTTAGCATTATAATTCTCATCACTTCCTTAGAGATGCCCTATTATTTATCACAAGCTTTCTTTAATTCAGATACTGTTTTGTATCCACCACTTACACTGGGAGGCTGTTCCACACATCTACCACTCTCTCTGTAAAGAAATATTTCCTAAGATTACTCTTGAGTCTACTCCCTTTCAACCATATCTCATGACCCCCCCCCCCCCCCCATTCTAAAGCCTCCTTTCCATTGAAAATGGCTCACTGCCTGTGCATTGAAACATTTGAAATATTTAAATGTCTCTATCATATCTCCTCTTTCCTCTAAGGTATACATGATTAGATCTTTAAGTGTATCCCCATAATGCTTTAGAACAAAGACCAATGACCATTTTAGTAGCCATCCTCTGGACAAACTCCATTCTGTTTATATCCTTTGGGAGGTGCGGTCTCCAGAGTTGTACACAGTATTCCAAGTGAGGTCTCACCAGGGACCTATACAGGGGCAATATCACCTCCCTTTATCTGCTGACCATTCTTTTCCCTATCCAGCTAAGCATCTTTCTGGCTTTTATCATCACTTTATCTACCTGTTTGACCACCTTAAGATCATCAGATACAATTATCCCAGATCCCGCTCTTCCTTTGTGCTTAGAAGAATTTCACTTCCAATACTGTACCTTTCTTTTGGGTTTTTGCATCCTAAATGCATTACTCTGCATTTTTTAGCATTAAATGTTAGCTGCCAGAACTTAGAACATTCTTCAAGCTTTGCTAGATCCCTCCTCATGTTTTCCACTCTTTCCTGGCTGTCTGTCATGTTACAGATTTTGATATTATCAGAAAAAAGATAAACCTTTGCTTTCAGCCCTTCAGTTATGTCACTCACAAAAATGTTGAAAATAACAGGTCCAAGGACCAATCTCTGAGGCACATCACCAGTTTCTAACCTAGTCAGTCATTCTAGGATCAATTCCAAGGACGCATGATTTATTTATAAGTCTTCTGTGCAGAACTATGTCAAATACCTTGCTGAAATCCAAATAGACTACGTCTAGCGCTCTCCTGTGATCCTCTCTGGTCACCCAATCAAAGAAATTGATCAGATTTGTCTGACAAGAGTTCCTTGTACGTACAAGGATCAGTCCAGAGCGCTGGGTTGTGTCTCCCTTCCAGCAGATGGAGTCAGAGAAAAAACTGAAAAGGCACCCCCTCTTAACCTGGTGTGCCACCTGCGATCCTTCAGTAGTTTCTCTGACTCTCAGCAGAGGAGGTCGACAGAACCTGCGGTCCTGATTCTTTACATTTTTTCTTCCCAGAGTTATTAAACTCTGATTTTCTTCTCTCTAACACTTTTGGCTACATCAAGTTTATAAAAAAAAAAGAAAGAAATTGTCAGAACTTTTTTTGTTTTTATCGGTAGTCCCCAAGACTTCCACGCCAGCTGCGGAAGAGGTAAGGCTGGGGCTGGACATTCCGATAGCCTTGTTCCCGGAGGCGCGCTCCTCTCTGGAGGGGGATTAACTGGTGGGCCGGTCCCTCCCCTCAGCACCCCGAGAAGAGGTTTTCCTCAGATGCTGCGTGCTGTGCTGAGCTCCCCTCACGCAGTTTCCCAGAGCTCCGGAAGGCCGTAGCTCGGCAGGGCTTATTTTTTTTTTTTGGTGGGTGCCTCTTAATTATTTCCTACTGCGCTGCTCAGATACCTCCGGGATGCCGTGAGGGTTGTCGTGCACGGCATGTGGGGAGTCGGGGCCGTGTCTTTCACGGGACGGGGTGTGCGCCCGCTGCCTCCCCGGGGGGGAAGGCTCGTCGGGGGGGGGGGTGTTTCGGGGCGATTTTGCTGCGGAACGTGGGCCGGCGCTCCCGATCGCACGCAGCTCCGTCTCCGGCTGGCGCGGGAACAGCGGCCATTTTGTCCGTTCTCTGCCTGCCTGCTAGGGGAGGGGAGTCTCCTCATTCTCCTCCCAGCTTAAGTCCGGTCTGGCCGCGCGATCCGAGACCTGCCTCCTCCTCAAACTCGAACTCGGCCCTCCCCCCTCCCCCGGCGGAGCTCTTAAAGGGCCAGGCAACATTTTCGTGAAGTTTATTTATTTATTTTTTTTATTTATTTTTTTTTATTTGTAGTTTATACATATAAACAGATATCAAGTGTGTATATCTTAAAACATACATGTATGGCAAATATATCAGAACTGTAACTAAAAGAATAAGAATAACAATAAACATGAAATGTTGAATAATAAACAGGAAATGATGAATACAGACTTGTGTTTAAATGCTTACATTTTGTGATTATCAACCCCATCCCTGTCCCCCCCCCTTCCCATCGCTGTTGTCACGAGGCAAACACGGAACATGTAGTACCAGGAAAAAAGAATAAGAATACATATTATTGTAGTACCACAAACCCCCATTATAGCATATAGTTAGAGGAGTTTACTAGCATTACCAATTCCACCATAGAGATGAGGCACACTCAGTGAAGCTCCCCACACAATGAGTGATCCGGAGAAGCACACACACCCATGCACAACTAAGTGCCACCCCCCCTTCTCAATCTATCCCTCCTGCTGCCGCTTCCACCGTTCAAAACAGTTCCACAGGGACATGTGTCTTTTCAAAGTCTTCTGTTTGATGGCTGTCAGCCGGGTTAGATACCACACTTTGGTCAGACGCTGAAGTACCCGTGCCCGCGTCGGAATCTCCTTCTGACGCCATAGCATAGCCAATTCCGACCTACTTGCCTGAGTAATCTACTGTATTAAATAAATGTCCCCAGCAGCGTACTCAGGCGGAAATATATTCAGCAGAAATATTTTTGGTTGAACAGGAATGGACACATGCAAAATCTCAAATATTAGGTTACTAATCATGTTCCAGTAACCCTGAATGAGGCCACACTCCCACCAAATATGTATAAATGTGCCTTGTTGCTCGCACTCTCTCCAGCATTAGTCTGATACCGATGGGTAGAATTTATGTAATTTCATCGGAGTCAAGTACCATCTATATAGCATTTTATAATTTTGCTCAATGATAGAGGCAGACACAGATCCCTTCTTTGCCGCCCTGTAGCAATCAGACCATTCAGACTCCGACAATTTACCTCCCAAATCCCTTTCCCAATTAATAATATGTGCAGGGGCCACCGCCAAACCCTTGTTAAGTAGAGTGTATATCTTAGATAAAGCCTTCTTCAGATGAGAAGCATGGTCACAATAGCCTTCAAAAAGTGATTTTCCTTTACATAAATCGGACCGAACTGAACGCTCGGACATATAGTGCCTGAGCTGTAGATAGAAATATTGGTCCGTTCTCAATAGGGGGAAATCTGTAGAGAGCTCAGAAAATTCCTTAAGAACCCCCCCCCCCCCCCCCCCCGTTCCACACCTGTTCTAAGGACTCACACCCAAAGGACCTCCACCTAGAGGCTACAGCCTTAGAGACTCCAGGAGGAAATGCCTTATTATGAAAAATAGGGGTCTTAAAAAATATCGTTCGGTCCCCCACCAATTCCCCTCGCCACGTTTCCCAGATGGAGAAAGTGTGTGCAACGGACGGGGCCATCTCCTTCGGCAGTATACGTGCCGTTTGCGGAAGCCAGACCAACATTTTTGGAGGTAGGTCTCCCATAATGGCTCCCTCGAGAGACACCCAACATTTATGACGTCCCTCCACATGCCAGTCAAGAATATATCTGAACTGGGCTGCAACATAGTAATACTGTAAACAAGGTACACTCAATCCACCTCTATCCCTGTGTACTTGTAAGACCTTACTGCTGACCCTAGGGGGTCGCCTACTCCACAAAAAGCGATAAAGATGCCTCTGCCACAACTTCAGAACTAAGGATGGGACAGGAATCGGTAGGACTTGAAATAGATATAAAAGCCTGGGTAATACATTCATCTTAATTGTGGAGATCCTCCCCCACCAGGACAACTCCAGTCTTTCCCATTTTTGCAGATCCTCCTTAATGGTATTCCATATGGGTTCATAATTCAAAGAATATAGATCTCCGTGATCCGCCCCTATTCTGACGCCTAGGTACTTTAAAGATTTTTGGACCAGTTTAAAAGGGAACTTTTGGTGTATCTCTCTCACCTCTGCAGCGTTGAGCGTTATATTAAGAAACTCGGATTTGTCCATATTTAATTTATAGCCAGATACTCCGCTAAATGTGTGTAATGCCTTGACTAAGTGTGGAAGGGAGTTGGAGGGATCTACCACAGTAAAAAGCACATCGTCTGCAAAGAGCTAAAGTTTATAGTCCTGATCGCCTATGCTGATCCCCTTGATCTTCCCCGAGCATCTTTTGCTATTTCCCCATTCAGCAAGAGATTATTGAAGGCTTCCACCAGGAGTGGGGTAATCACCTCACTAAGAGATTTATAAAAGCTGCCGGTATATCCATCTACCCCTGGAGACTTGCCAGGCTTCAACCCTGTAATAGCCATTGTACCTCCTCTACCCGTGGCAGCGTGATACCCTCTAAATAGGTATCTATCTCGTGCTGCCGGATCTCCTTTTGCTGTGAATACAATGTTTGATAAAACTGAATAAATCTCTCACGAATATCTTCGGTGTCAGTAAGTACCTCTCCTGACTCAGACTTGATTTTTAAAATCTGATTCTGGGCAGCTCTAACCTTTAGCCGGCGAGCCAATAATCTCCCGGCTTTATTGCCCCCTTCAAAAAACTCTTGTTTGGCCCTATCCATTTGAAAGGCTATTTCTCCCAACGATAGAGACTTTAATTCTTCTCTTAGGTTCACAAGTTGACTAGCTAAATCTGCACTTCCCTCCCTCTTATGCCGTATTTCCAATTTTCCTAATAATTGTAGAATTTCAGTCCTTCTCTTATTTCTCTGTTTTACTAAATGCGATGCCCTGGCAATTAGTTTACCCCTTGCCACAGCCTTAAAACAATCCCACAGCACGTTGGCAGACATCCCTTCAACTGTATTTTCAGCTAAAAATGTCTCCATTTCTTCTTTGAGTTGTGTGACATAATCAGCATCTGCCAGCAAACTCTCATTTAGGCGCCAGAAACGATCGCCAGATTGGAGTCCTAGTTTATGTAGGGTCAGTGTGATAGCCGCGTGATCAGACCATGTGATGGGACATATGTCTGAGGCACATATTTTGTTGGCTAAGTCCCTGTCCACTAACAAGTAATCTATTCTGCTATAGGTTTTATGTGCTGGTGAATAATAGGAATAATTCCTTTCTGTAGGATGGTGAAGTCTCCAAATATCCAGGAGCTGCCAGTCTCTCATTAAATTTTTGAACCCTTTCCTGTGTCTCCGGGAGTGACTGCCACCTCCTCCATTAGAATCGAGAAAGGGATATCTGGTCAGATTAAAATCACCCCCTATTATTAAGGAACCCTCCACCCACTGCTTTAAAGTCTCCGATAACTGTTCAAAGAAAGGTCCCTGCCCTGTATTTGGCGCATAGAGATTGACTACTGTGTACATGTTGTTTCCCAGCTTAAATTTCACTATAATGTATCGGCCTTCTACGTCTCGTACCACCGATCCAGCATCCACTGACAGATCCCTAGAAAATAATATCCCCACTCCCCCGTATTTGTGGCCTACACTAGCCGCTGCATAAAACTGTACAGGGTAATGATGGGATATCATAAGTTTCTCATATTTCTTGCGCAAATGCGTCTCCTGGCATAGTAGTATGTGTACCTTATCCCGGACCGCATCCTGTAATAATCGTTTCCTCTTGTGAAAAGTGTTGCGCCCCTTTACATTCCAGAGCATAATCTTTACTTCACCCATGAGCAGTGTGTTTGTACCTATTCCTGCAATTCCCAGTACCCTCAAGCTCTATCAAACCCCCCATTCGTCTTACTGGTGACAAAATTATCAGAGTTGCCTCTACTGACCTTTCTCCCCTCCCATCTACCTGAACCCATCCGCCCTCTCCCCCCAACCCTCCCCCCCTCCCCTCCCCGAGTCGTCGACCCTCCTCCCCAGTGTGTGAAGGACTAACGCCACTCAGAAATCGGCTTAAATCCCCTGAGCCCCCCACCCCCCTCCCTGCTACTGATCCATTCAGAACCAAATGACCATCCAAACATAACAACTGGAAGCTTAAATTACGCAGTAAGCTTATCAACCTTATGAAACAAACTTTCTCGTCACGGGTTTCGCCCTATCTGGGTGGATCCGGCACTTACAGCACCCATCCACCTTCTTGTTCGTCCTCATAACTCAGCAAATAAAACCTGTAAGCTGAGCTGAAGTGTTCAAGTCTCTGTATCCTGGGCCTCCCGATGGTCGCTGAAATTCCTGCGTAGTCGTTTTCCTCCGTAAGGGACTCTCTGCCAGCGCTGTGATGTGGTTGCTGAAGGCCTCATCTCCTCCAGGGGCTTAGCAGCCTGACTAGATGTCATAAGACCAGCCGCCTGCAAAATCTTTGCCGCTTCCTCCACAGTAGACACTCTGGATGAGACGCCCTGGATCGTAAACTGTAATCCAAAAGGGAATAACCATTTGTATCTATAGGACCCTGCTCTCAAAACGTGGAGCACCTCTCGAAAGTCCCTTCTTTTCTTAATGGTAATTGGTGACAGATCCTGGAAAATCTCAATTTTCACACCGTGCCATTGGAAGTCTTCCAGTTTCCTTGCTTTCTGCAGAATTTTCTCTTTAACAGAAAAACTGTGGAAGCAAACCACAATATCTCTGGGAAAATTACCCCTGGGCTTGGTGAGGGCTCTGTGGGCTCTATCAAGCAGAATCTCAGGGAGGGTCTCCTCTGCCTGTGAAGCTTGCCAGATTTGTGCACAATGTTACGGCTATGGCTGCTGTGCAACCGCCTCACCACCAGGGGTCCCTCTAGAGCTGGATCTCCTGACAGGCCCAGTCCATCTCCCTTCTCCTCTCTATGTTCTGGGCTGTCCCTTATAACCCTGCCTGACAGTTCCCTCAGTGCTTCGGCATTGAGCTCGCCTGGGCTCCCTGCTCTAGCCTTCCTTGCTTGCTGTGCATTTGGTCCCTGGACCTTCCCTTGCCTTGCGCGGCCTTCGGGCCTTATTCCTTGCCTTGCCTTGCCTTGGGTGGCCTACAGGCCTTCTGTGTGTGTGTGGCCTACGGGCCTTCTGACCTGCCTTGCCCTGCTTACGGTGTGTGGCCTACGGGCCTTCTGTGTGTGTGTGTGGCCTACGGGCCTTCTCTGCCTTGCCCTGCTTACGGTGTGTGGCCTACGGGCCTTCTGTGTGTGTGTGGCCTACGGGCCTTCTGACCTACCTTGCCCTGCTTACGGTGTGTGGCCTACGGGCCTTCTGTGTGTGTGTGGCCTACGGGCCTTCTGACCTACCTTGCCCTGCTTACTGTGTGTGGCCTACGGGCCTTCTGTGTGTGTGTGTGGCCTACGGGCCTTCTCTGCCTTGCCTTGCTTACGGTGTGTGGCCTACGGGCCTTCTGTGTGTGTGTGGCCTACGGGCCTTCTGACCTGCCTTGCCCTGCTTACTGTGTGTGGCCTACGGGCCTTCTGTGTGTGTGTGGCCTACGGGCCTTCTGACCTGCCTTGCCCTGACCCAGCCTGAACCCAGACACTGCTACTTGCCGCCTGCCCTGACCCAGCCTAGACCCAGACACTGCTACTTGCCGCCTGCCCTGACCCAGCCTGAACCCAGACACTGCTACTTGCCGCCTGCCCTGACCCAGCCTGAACCCAGACACTGCTACTTGCCGCCTGCCCTGACCCAGCCTAGACCCAGACACTGCTACTTGCTGCCTGCCCTGACCCAGCCTGGAACCAGACACTGTTTCTAGCCATTCCTGTCTCTCTCCACCTGGAGCCACCCTGCTGGGTGATGTTCACGACTCCTGACCGGAGCCCAAGCGTAACACACAAATGTCCGAAACAACTTTTTGACAGTCTTGGTACTTGTCATCTTCTGGGACCCCCTTAAAATGCAGGTTGCCCCTCCTGGAGCGGTTCTCCAGATCCTCCAGCCAGCACGCCTGATCTCTCATGCCTTGTTTCAGAGTTCCCATTTCTTTTTGCAGATTCGTCACAGCATTAACTTGTTCTTCATGCTGGTTTTCCAGCGTGTCTATACGCTCACCCAGGCCGGCAAAATCTCTCCGGAGATCAGCAGCAACTTGCTGGATCTCACACTTCAGGTGCCCCAGCCCATCTCTCATCTCCCCAAACCACCTCTGGAAATCCTCTCGGGTCACTGGAAGCTCACCCGCTGCCCCTGGTGATTCTGCCTCCTCCGGGGATGTTTGCTGCTCCCTGCTCGCCGCCGCGGCCACATGGTCCGCCATTTTGTCCCGCTGTGTCTCAGCCGCTGCCGCAAAAGCAAAATGCTGCAGGTCCGGGGTTTTTTTTTTTTTTTGAGCCATCGGAGCCCTCCCCCGCACTTCTGGATGAATTGTTTAGCTTTTCACCGTAAAAAACTGCGTTTAGAAGGCGGATGGTCACCGATTATACCGCGGTGAGGAGCGGAGCTCGGGTCTCAGGCAGCCGTTTCCGTCGTTGACCAAGTTTATTTTATTAATGCATAAAGCCTTTTTGGAGGCGGAGGCACATCAGCAGGATGCGGAGCCTCCTCCCGCAAAGGTCGCAAAACGTGCCATTGCCCTAAATGCTCCTTTGGTCCCTGATGTGACTCTAGACCCTGGTCCTTCGGGGTCTTTCCTTGATCCACTCCTCCAAAATACAGACAGGGATGTTGATGAGTCCACCCCAGTAGAGGGGGACGATCCCCAGGTTTTATGCTTATTTTGGCGGGAGGAGTTGGATCCTTTGCTTCCCCATGTTCTGGCTGAGCTGGATGTTGCTGCACCACTACCCAGCTCGGAGCCTGTTAAGGGGAATCCGGTGCTGTCAGGGCTACGGACCCCTCCCAAAACCTTTCCCTTTCACCCGATGCTCATGCAGTTAGTAACTCGTGAGTGGGAATCTCCTGAGGCAACCCTGCGAGTGGGAAGGCAAATGGAAAAACTCTATCCCTTGCCTGATGAGTCCTTGGACATCCTCAGAATCCCCAAGGTGGACGCGTCTGTTTCCGCGGTCACTAAGCGGACGACCATTCCCATAACAGGGGCGATTGCTCTTAAAATTGCAGGAAGAACTTGTGAGGCTGGAAAATTGGGCATCAAAATGGCAGATGAAATTTAATGTGGACAAGTGCAAGGTGATGCATATAGGGAAAAATAACCCATGCTATAGTTACACAATGTTAGGTTCCATATTAGGTGCTACTACCCAAGAAAGAGATCTATGCGTCATAGTGGATAACACAATGAAATCGTCGGTTCAGTGTGCTGCGGCAGTCAAAAAAGCAAACAGAATGTTGGGAATTATTAGAAAGGGAATGGTAAATAAAATGGAAAATGTCATAATGCCTCTGTATCGCTCCATGGTAAGACCGCACCTTGAATACTGTGTACAATTCTGGTCGCCGCATCTCAAAAAAGATATAATTGCAAAGGAGAAGGTACAGAGAAGGGCGACCAAAATGATAAAGGGAATGGAACAGCTCCCCTATGAGGAAATACTAAAGAGGTTAGGACTTTTCAGCTTGGAGAAGAGATGGCTGAGGGGGGATATGATAGAGGTGTTTAAAATCATGAGAGGTCTAGAACGGGTAGACGTGAATCGTTTTTTTACTCTTTCAGATAATAGAAAGACTAGATGGCACTCCATGAAGTTAGCATGTGGCACATTTAAAACTAATTGGAGAAAGTTCTTTTTCACTCAGCTCACAATTAAACACTGGAATTTGTTGCCAGAAGATGTGGTTAGTGCAGTTAGTATAGCTGTGCTTAAAAAAAGGCATCATAGTGGATAATACTTTAAAATCGTCGGCTCAGTGTGCTGCAGCAGTCAAAAAAGCAAACAGAATGTTAGGAATTATTAGGATGGGAATGGTTATAAAACGGAAAATGTCATAATGCCTCTATTTCGCTCCATGGTGAGACCGCACCTGGAATACTGTGTACAATTCTGGTCGCCGCATCTCAAAAAAGATATAGTTGCTATGGAGAAGGTACAAAGAAGGGCAACCAAAATGATAAAGGGGATGGAACAGCTCCTCTATGAGGAAAGGCTGAAGAGGTTAGGGCTGTTCAGCTTGGAGAAGAGACGGCTGAGGGGGGGGATATGATAGAGGTCTTTAAGATCATGAGAGATCTTGAACGAGTAGATGTGAATCAGTTATTTACACTTTCAAATAATAGAAGGACTAGGGGGTATTCCATGAAGTTAGCAAGTAGCACATTTAAGACTAATCAGAGAAAATTCGTTTTCATTCAACGCACTATAAAGCTCTGGAATTTGTTGCCAGATGATGCGGTTAGTGCAATTAGTGTTGCTGGGTTCAAAAAAGGTTTGGATAAGTTCTTGGAGGAGAAGTCCATTAACAGCTATTAATCAAATTTACTTAGGGAATAGCCATTGCTATTAATTGCATCAGTGGCATGGGATCTTCTTATTGTTTGGGTAATTGCCAGGTTCTTGTGGTCTGGTTTGGCCTCTGTTGGAAACAGGATGCTGGGCTTGATGGACCTTGGTCGGACCCAGCATGGCAATTTCTTATGTTCTTATGTTCTTGGAGGAGAAGTCCATTACCTGCAATTAATTAAGTTGACTTAGATAATAGCCACCGATATTACTAGCAACGGTAACATGGAATAGACTTAGTTTTTGGGTACTTGCCAGGTTCTTATGGCCTAGATTGGCCACTGTTGGAAACAGGATGCTGGGCTTGATGGACCCTTGGTCTGACCCAGTATGGCATGTTCTTAAAGATTTGCAGGACAGGCGGCTTGAAGTTCTCCCCAAGCGCATCTTTGAGGTATCCTCGCTGTGTGGTAGGGCGGCGGTCTGCAGTAGCCTCATGCAATGGGTGACCCTCGGGTGGGTCCAGCAAATGCTCATCTCCCAGGAGTTGCCACTGGAGGAGGCCAATCAGGCGAATAGGTTGGAGTCCGTGGTGGCTTACACGGCTGATGCATTATATGATCTGCTACGGGCTATTTCGCACAACATGGCCATGGCAGTCTTGGCTAGGAGGCTCCTTTGGCTTCGAAACTGGTCGGCTGACGTTTCTTCCAAAACTCAGTTGGGTAATCTTCCTTTTAAAGGAAAATTGTTGTTTGGTGAGGAGCTGGACACCCTTATCAATTTTCTCGGGGAGAACAAGGTGTATAAGTTGCCGGAAGATAAGCCCAAGTCTTCCGGAGCCTTTGGTTCTGCGCGTTACCATTTTCGAGGGCAGCGCAGATTTCGGCAACCTAGGGCTCCTGCCTTTCCCGCCCGACAACAGACTCAAAGATCTCAGTCTTGGCCTACTTCCTTTCGTGGCCACCAGCCATTTCGTGATGGGGGCTCTCAATGAGCCACGGGGGTCAAGCCCTCCCAATGAAGGTGTTCAGACCCTCTCCCCGGTCCCAGTGGTGGGCGGCTGCCTCTCCCTGTTTTTTGGGGAGTGGGGCAAGATCACGTCAGACCAATGGGTCCTCAATATCATCGCAAACGGTTACGAGTTGGATTTTGCCCGCCCATTAAGGGATCTGTTCCTGATTTCTCCCGCTGGGTCTCGAGCCAAGCAAGAAGTAATTGGGCAAACCCTGAATTGGTTGAAATCCCTGGGGGCCATTGTACTGTTTCCTCCAGAGGAGCGCAGGTCCGGCAGGTACTCCATCTATTTTGTAGTCCCAAAGAAAGAGGGGTCCTTCTGTCCGATCTTGGATCTGAAGGTGGTCAACTGAGCTCTTCGGGTACCCCGGTTCCACATGGAGACTCTCCGTTCGGTCATTGCGGCTGTCCACTCAGGAGAATATTTGGCCTCTTTGGACCTTACCGAGGCATATCTTCACATAGGAATCCGTGAGCGTCATCAGCAGTTTCTCCGGTTCATGGTTCTGGGGGAGCATTATCAGTTCCAAGCACTCCCGTTCGGGTTGGCAACGGCTCCCCGGGTCTTCACCAAGGTGATGGTGGTGGTAGCAGCGGCCCTCCGGTGAGAGGGGATCTTGGTTCACCCCTACCTCGACAATTGGCTCTCGCTCACTCGGGAGAGGATGCACAAGTTATGGGCGCAAATCTGTCAGCTATTGTCGCAGCCCCTTCCCATAGTGTGGGATTATTTACAGGTACTTGGTTCCATGGCGTCTACCATGAAATTGGTTCCCTGGGCGTTTGCGCATATGAGACCATTACAACAGGCGTTGCTTTCTTTTTTTTTATTTTTTATTTATTGAAATTTTTAACATATTATAACAACAACGTTATACATTCTGAATATGATTATATATAATGTTAATACCATTTATACACTCTATTCAAAATATATACCCACTTATAATCCATATAACAGAATTTGTTCTTCTAGGAAAACTGAAGGACTATTGCTATATAATTGAGCGATTACATATTTAAAGAATCCAATACCATCTTACATTTAACATAATCAGAGTTAGCAACATTCTCTCCATTTTGCTCTCATCCTTTTGCTGCATTTGGGGGGTGGCTATCTAGAAATGCCTGAAAAGTAGAAATCTCATAGAAGACATATTTTTGTTCTTTATACCATAACTCACATTTGCAAGGGTAACGTAGAAAAAATGTTGCCTCCCTAGCAAGAGCTTCAGGTTTTAACCTAAGGAATTCTTGTCTTCTTAATTGAGTTGCTCTTGCTAGGTCCGGATACATCCAGACTTGTTGGCCATGAAATTTTTGTACTCTATTCCGAAGAACAAACGTAACAATGTATCTCTCTCTGAAGAAAAGATAAAGGAAACAAATAAAGTTGCCCTTGTCATTATCTCAGTCTCTATGATTATTTCTAAAACATCTGAAATATTCATGGACTGCTCTGGTAATATATCACCTGTTTGTGGTCTTTGTATTAAGTAATATATTTTTGCCAGGGCTGGGATAGCCTGGCTTGGCATTTTCAAAATATGTAAAAGAAAATTATTCCTTACCTGCTAATTTTCGTTCCTGTAGTACCATGGATCATTCCAGACGGTGGTTATGTCCCCCGTCCAGCAGATGGAGTCAGAACAAAAAATTCCCAGGGGAGGTCCCTTATAGCCACGCCTCCCCTGGCTCAATCCTCAGTAACAGACTATCAAAGCCAATAGAGAAGAGATAATACAAACAGAGGGATCAAGTGAACCAAACAAAAAGCCAACTGGCTAAAAATTGGAAACTAGTTTGTAACTAAAAAACCGAAAAACTGTAAAACTTGCAAACAGTATTGAGATAAAAGTACAGTCTGAAGTACCAAAAATATAGAAAAGACTGAAACTAGAGACAGGTAAGCAGGGATGACCCCAATAACACGAAACCCCCAAAATAAGGGAGGGTATCTGGAATGATCCATGGTACTACAGGAACGAAAATTAGCAGGTAAGGAATAATTTTCTTTTCCCTGTACGTACCAGGATCATTCCAGACGGTGGGATGTACCAAAGCTTTCCCATCATGGGTGGGCCGTGGACAGCCCTGCCCGAAGAACCCTGTCTCCCAGTTGTCCGAGAGAGGAAGCTCGGACGTCCAGACGATAATGTCTGGTAAAAGTGTGAATTGACTTCCAAGTGGCCGCTCTACAGATCTCCTGAATAGGTACAGAAGAACTCTCAGCCCAGGAGGTCGCTTGGCCTCGTAGAGAGTGAGCCTTAATCACCAACGGCGGAGACTTACCTACTCCAAGATATGCCGCTATGATCGCTCCCTTTAACCAGCGAGCAATGGACTGCTTCGAAGCCATACATCCCTTCCGAGGTCCCGACCAAAGAACAAATAAATGATCTGAGAGCCGGAACTCATTGGTTATCTCCAGATAGTGCAATAGGACTCGCTTTACATCCAGCTTGCGAAGATCAGCCGGTTCTGAGGAAGAAAAGGAAGGAAGGTCCACCGACTGATTGAGATGGAAACTGGAGACCACCTTAGGCAAGAAGGAAGGAACAGTACGCAAGGAAACCCCATCAGGCGAAAAACGAAGATATGGCTCTCGGCAGGAGAGAGCCTGCAACTCCGAAATTCGTCGTGCAGAACTAATTGCCACCAGGAAAACTGTCTTAAGAGTGACATCCTTAAGGGTAGCCAAACGCAAAGGTTCAAAGGGAGAGGAGCAGAGAGCTCGAAGCACCAGGTTCAAATTCCACGAAGGACAAGGTGATCGGATTGGAGGCTTCAAGTGCTTGACCCCTCTAAGGAAGTGCATAATATCTGGATGAGAAGACAGAAGACTGCCGTCTGTCCCCTGAAGAAAAGCCGCCAAGGCCGCCACCTGAACCCGGAGAGAATTATAGGCTAGCCCGAGATCCAATCCCGCCTGCAAGAAGGAAAGAATCTGTACAACTGAAGCCTGTGGAGCCTGAATGTGCTTGGAGAAACACCATTCTTCGAAGACTTTCCATACCCGGACATAGGTAACCGACGTGGAAGTCTTTCGTGCCCGTAACATAGTGGAAATAACTGGTTCAGGGTAACCACAACATCTTAACCTGCGCCTCTCAAAAGCCAGGCCGCAAGACAGAAGCGATCTGCCTCTGGAAAAAATATTGGACCCTGGCGAAGTAACCGCGGGAGGTGCCCCAGTCGAAGAGGATTCTCCATTGCCAACTGGAGGAGATCCGCGAACCACGGGCGTCGAGGCCATTCCGGTGCAACGAGTATCACTGGACCCTGATGAGCTTCTATTCTTCGAATGACCTTTCCCACCAGAGGCCACGGTGGAAAGACATACAGAAGGGACTGTCGAGGCCAAGGGAGTACCAGTGCATCGACTCCTTCTGCACCGTGCTCCCTTCTTCGGCTGAAGAAGCGAGCTGCCTTTGCATTCCTGGCCGTTGCCATGAGGTCCAGGCGAGGAACTCCCCAGCGTTCGATGATCAGAGCCATCGCTTCCTCCGAGAGTTCCCATTCTCCCGGATCCAGGTGTTGTCGGCTGAGAAAATCCGCCTGTACGTTTTCGACGCCTGCTATATGGGAGGCTGCTAGATGGAGAAGATGACGCTCCGCCCAATCCATTAGTCGGTCGATCTCTAATGACACCAACCGACTCCTTGTGCCTCCTTGACGGTTGATGTACGCTACCGTGGTAGCGTTGTCCGATAGAACTCGAACCGCTCTGAGACGTAGAAGGTGTAGGAAACCCCGCAGGGCAAGACGAGCTGCTCTTGCCTCTAAACGGTTTATGGGCCAAGACGATTGTTCCTTCGACCACTTTCCCTTTATCGCACTGTCCTGACAGACCTCACCCCAGCCCGAGAGACTGGCATCTGTGGTCACTATGATCCAGTCTGGAGAATGCAGGGAAACACCTTGAGCTAGATTCAAGGGGTCCATCCACCACACAAGACTGCGTCTTGCAAAGTCTGGAATTGGAAGGATCACCTGGTATTCCCGGGACACTGGCTTCCAACGGGAAAGCAATGCCCTCTGAAGTGGTCGTAGATGAGCAAACGCCCATGGCACTAGGTCGATGGTGGAGGCCATGGTTCCTATAACCTGAAGATAGTCCCACGCCCTCGGGAACTCGAGAGCCAAGAACCTGATGATCTGCTCGCGCAGAGCCTGCGCCCTCTCTTGGGTGAGGAACACCATGGCAGTTCTTGTGTCGAAGTGGGCACCCAGAAAGTTCAAAGTCTGAGAAGGTTGAAGCTTGCTTTTTGTAAAATTGACTATCCACCCCAGGGTCTGGAGAAGCTGAATTACCCTGTCGACCGCCTGAATTCCCTGTGACTGTGATTTCGCCCTGATGAGCCAATCGTCCAGGTAAGGGTGTACCAGAATTCCTTCCCTCCTGAGCGCCGCTGCAACTACGATCATTATCTTTGTGAAAACTCGAGGTGCCGTGGCTAGGCCAAAAGGTAAAGCCCGGAACTGAAAATGCTGGTCTAAAATCTTGAAGCGAAGATAACGTTGATGGGAAGGAAGAATCGGAATATGTAGGTATGCCTCCGTCAGATCCAAGGAGGCCAAGAATTCTCCCGGATGTACAGCCGCCAAGACCGAACGCAGAGTCTCCATGCGAAATCGAGGAACGCGGAGGGAGTTGTTGACTGTTTTGAGATCCAAGATTGGACGAAACGTACTTTCCTTCTTGGGCACTATGAAATAGATGGAATAGTGACCCCGTCCTAGTTCGGAGACCGGAACCGGCACAATTGCCCCCAAGGCAAGTAGACGATTTAAGGTCTGTCGAACTGCCTGGCGTTTGAGAAGAGATCCGCAAGGTGAGAAGAGGAATCTGTTTGGTGGAGCGCGTACAAAATCTAACGCGTAGCCATGTCTTAGAATACTTAGAACCCATTGGTCTGAGGTTATTTGGACCCACGCCTTGTAGAAGAGCGCAAGTCGACCCCCCAGCCGGGGAATCGACTCGTGGGTCCGCCTGGCATCATTGAGACGACTTAGTCGAGGTGCCCGCACCTTGACCATCCTTACCGGGTCGACGGCCTCGAAAGGACCGATTCCAAGTGTGTGAACGAGATGAAGGAGGTCGAGGTGGTTGTTGTCTGGTGGGACGCCCTCTGCGTTGATTACGATATCGGCCTCTGTTAGTATTAAAAGACCTGTACGAGCGTGGCCGATCCTCTGGTAACTTGTGAACTGTATTCTCATTAAGGGATTTAATAATCTGATCCAGGTCCTCACCAAACAAGTACTTGCCCTTAAAGGGAAGAGACCCAAGACGCGTCTTGGATGAAGCATCCGCGGACCAATTCCTTAACCAAAGGAGGCGGCGCGCCGACACCGCTGCAACCATGGCTCTAGCTTGAACCCTAATAAGGTCATAGAGAGCATCAGCCCCATAAGCTACTACTGCCTCCAATCTTTCAGCCTGTTGAGCCTCAGAATCTGGAAGAGCCTGTGAAGTAAGCAGCTGTTGCACCCATCGGAGCCCTGCCCGCTGTGCTAACGAACTACAAATAGCAGCTCGCATACCCAGAGCTGAAACCTCGAAAACTCTCTTCAGGAAGACTTCCAATTTCCTATCCTGAATATCTTTCAATGCTGTTCCGCCAGTGACAGGAATGGTGGTGTGTTTAGTCACAGCAGAAACAGCCGAATCCACAGCAGGAACCTTAAGAAGTTCCAAAAAATCCGCTGGCAAAGGATATAATTTGTCCATAGCTCTACCAACCCTAAGGTTAGCCTCAGGAGTGTCCCATTCTCTGGAAATTAGCTGTAGAATAGAATGATGCGCAGGAAAAGCCTTTGCTAGTGGACGAAGACCTGCTAAAAGAGGATCCCCCTTTTTAATATTAGGATCTGGAGCCACTGGATCTGGAGGAGGGTCAATATCCATCTCCTGTAGGATGTGTGGTATAAGTTCCTCTAGCTCTCCAGCTTGAAAAATTCTGAGAACCCTGGGATCATCTCCCTCGACATGAGCCACCAGGGAAGGATCATCAGAGAGTGGATCCAGAGAGGGATCTCCACCCCCTACTGGCTGCAGAGCTGCTGGAGTGGGCAGGGAACACCCAGAAATTCCTGGGCGTCCCTTCGGAGGAGAGGTGTCACCTTGGGGAAAGAGACTTCCCAGGGAAGGTATCGTACAAGGCAGCTTAGCTGGAGGAGGACCCCCTCCCCCCAGAAAGCTGTCTCTGCTGCATACAAATGCTCTGTGCATTAGAACTACAAACTCAGGAGAGAAAAAATCATGAGAAGATGTCCCAGGCCGAGACACAGGCTGAACTCCGGCAGCAGAGATAGGCAGGGAAGTAGAAAATTGAGCGTCTGTATTCTCCTCAGAGAAACCGTCGTTTGTAGCTGAGGACAAAATGGCCGCCGTTGCCGCGGACGACGGAAACGGAGCGTGTCTCTTTCGTTCCCCCCGGTCCTGAAGACGCTCGACCTCCCTCGCAGGAGGGCTGTCTTCCCCTTCTGAAGACATACTGACAGAAATTTTTTTTTTTTTTTTTTTTTCGGTCGGAGCAGGTAAGAAACTGAAACCTGACAGGAGGGAGGAGGAGGGGCAGCACGCGCGCGAAAAAATTTAAGCAGTCAAACTTTACAGAGAGACTGAAGGTCCGGCCCGGTTACCCACCCACCGACCCGAGAAAACCGTCGAGGAATGTGACCTCTCGACGGCAGGCGGCCCCGGGGAATATTACGTCGCAGGGCCGCGGGTCGGAAAGAAAAAATTTCAGACTGCCGTCCACCTCAAGGGTGGGGCGGGTACAAGCGGCTTCGGGCAAAAAGGGAGGGATCGGCACCACCGATGTGCTCCCTCGGACCTAAAAGCCCCTAGTAGTTCTTTCTTTCCTCAAATAAATGACGCCCTAAAACAAAAAATTAAACACTTACCTCCAACCCTGTGATAAAAAAGGGAAGAGGTAGGAAAGAAAGAAATAAGACAGAAATACAGCCTGTCAGCAAGAAAAATTGTTCTCTGAGGAACAAAAAGAAATTGCTTTATCTAAAACTAAATAGTTAAAATAAATTTAGTAGTAAGCAACTTGATCCCTCACAGCAAAATAAAATAAATTAGAAAACCCTAAGGCTTGATGCTGGGGACCGCAGTGTCCCCTGCTCAACATCTGCTGGAGTCAGAACTATACTGAGGATTGAGCCAGGGGAGGCGTGGCTATAAGGGACCTCCCCTGGGAATTTTTTGTTCTGACTCCATCTGCTGGACGGGGGACATAACCACCGTCTGGAATGATCCTGGTACGTACAGGGAATAGATAATCCTTAAACATTTCCCTTGGAGGCATCGTTCTAAATAAGGAAAATTTAATATCCTTAAATTGGAATATTTTAAACTATTCTCCATATATTCCATTTTCCTCAAATTAAACATCTGTGTCTTTCTTATATTATTTTGAATAGCTTCAATTTTTCCTAATTTTTCATCATAAACTTCCAATTTGGCATTATGTTGAGAAGTAACCTTTTCTAACTCAAGTACCTTCTGTTGGGAGTCTGTATTAGTATTTGTCAATTTTAATATTGCTGCCTCAAGGGATTTAATCGCAACCCAGAGTACGTCCATGGTTACTTCAGTGATATTTTCAGGTAAAACAACATTCAATTTAGACACTTCCTCCTTACCACCCCCTGCAGCTTGGTCCCCCATTCCCAGTTCTGCATTTGTACCAACAGGAGATTTCTCTTCAGATTGAGAATCTCCAAAAATATTTTTTGAAAGTATTGGTGGGGATGGAGTATTGGGAGCTCCGGGGCTCAAGGAGATGGCTTCTGCCTGTAGCACATGATCTCGCTCATGATCCTTACCTACTGCAGCTGTTTCCCCGGATAATACATCTGTTGCAGCTAAAAAGGAGGATATCGGAGGTCGGGTTGGGCCGGATACGGGAGAAGAAGACATTATCTCCCTAATCCGGCCCTTCCGCTTAGTATGAGGTGTAAATGATTTATAAATCAACAATTACCCTTCCTTTTAACAAACTCTGTTCGGAACCTAAAGCTAAGTCCTGCAGAATTAGAGGCCAAGAGAAGATTGAAATAAATTGAAATATAAGTCACTTAACTGAAACTTCAGCCACCAAAGTCTCTATTCACTTCCAGGAACAGATCTTAGTTCCAAAACAAAGCCGCGCGCCGCAGGGGAGCCCGGTTTTGAACTTACCAGTCCCTCCCCGTTGATATCAGCAGCGCGTCAGGAAAAGGGGGCGGGGTCTCTCCTCGCCATCGTTGGCAGCGCGAAGTGCAGGCAAAACAGGAAAGTGTCCACAGGCAAATGGTAAGTGTAGCGGGATTCCTCCTCACCACAGGAAACAACTCCTCTCGCACCTCCAGGCGTTGCTTTCTCGTTGGGATCCAAAGTCGGAGGAGTTCCGCCTACCGTTGCCCCTCTTGGAACCAGCCAGGTCCAGTCTCGATTGGTGGTTGATCCCGGCCCACTTGCTACGGGGGATGGACCTGGAGGAACCACAGTGGGTAATCGTCATGATGGATGCCAGCCTTTCCGGTTGGGGGGCGGTTTGCCAATCACAGTCCGCTCAGGGTCGTTGGACAAGTTATCAGGTGACATGGTCCATAAATTGGTTGGAGACCAGGGCAGTATGCCTGGCGTTGCACATCTTTCTCCCTCTGGTCGGTCAGCGCTCGGTACGAGTTTTGCTGGACAACGCGACGACGGTGGCCTACATCAACCGTCAGGGGGGAACCAGAAGCTGACTGGTGGCCTTGGAGGCCGACCGGCTAATGGCTTGGGCAGCGCGCTATCTGGTCCGGCTAGCGGCCTCGCACATAGCCGGGGTAGACAACGTTCAGGCAGATTTTCTCAGTCGACAGAGTCTGGATCCCGGCGAGTGGGAATTGTCCAACGGAGCCTTCTGGCTTCTCACTCGTCGCTGCGGGGGGGGGGGGGGGTTCCACACCTCGATCTGATGGTGACTCGGACAAATGCAAAGGCGGCTCGGTTCTTCAGTCGTCGGAGAGATCACGGGTCGGAAGGAGTGGATGCCCTCGTCCTTCCGTGGCCCCACAACATCCTGCTATACGTGTTTCCTCCCTGGCCCCTAGTGGGCAAGGTCTTGTGTTGGATAGAAACCCATGTGGGGTCTGTCATCCTTGTAGCTCCAGAGTGGCCACGAAGGCCGTGGTTTGCGGATCTGATCACCTTGGCAATCGACGGTCCGGTGCGTCTCAACCATCTTCCGAATCTTCTTCGACAATGTCCAGTATTTTTTGATCGCGCGGATCGCTTTTGTCTAGCAGCCTGGCTTATTAGAGGAGGCAATTGAAAAAGAGAGGGTATTCTGATTCTGTTATCTCTACCCTTCTGCAAGCACGGAAAATGTCCACGTCGTTGGCCTATATTCGTGTTTGGAGAGTTTTCGAATCTTGGTGTTGTGGGATGAATGTGTCCCCGCGTCGGGCTTCGGTGGCGCATATTCTAGCCTTTTTGCAGGATGGCCTGAAGAAAGGTTTGGCTTGCAGTTCTCTCCGGGTGCAGGTTGCGGCCCTGGGTTGTCTGTGGAGCAAGATTGACGGGGTTTCACTACCAGCTCATCCAGACGTGTCCCGTTCTTTGAAGGGGGCCAAGCATTTGCATCCTCTGGTCAGAAAGATTTGTCCTCCGTGAAGTTTGAATGTAGTTCTCTGTGGCTTATGTGGACTTCCATTTGAGCCCCTCTGGCGGGCCACATTGAAGGACTTGACTCTCAAGACAGTTTTCTTGGTGGTGATTACTTCGGCACGGCGGATATCGGAGATTCAAGCTTTGTCGTGTCAAGACCCGTATCTCCGTATTTCTGATTCGGGGGTTTCTCTACAAACCGTGCCATCTTTCCTGCCTAAAGTGGTATCAGGGTTTCATTTGAATCAGACGGTAGAGTTGCCAGCTTTCCTGAATTTGGATCTTGCTTCTTCTACGGATAGGAATCTGCATAAGTTGGATGTGTGGCGGGTTCTCCTTCACTATCTGGAGGTTACCAACGCTTTTCGGTTGTCGGATCATTTGTTTGTCTTATGGAGTGGCCCTAAGAAGGGTCACAAGGCGTCTAAAGCTACGGTTGCTAGATGGTTGAAGGAGGCCATTACCTCCACTTATATTTGTGCTGGCTGCGCCGTACCTGAAGGCTTGAAAGCACATTCCACCAGGTCTCAGGCGGCTTCTTGGGCAGAGAGCCAGTTGGTCTCGCCGCAGAAGATTTGTAGAGCAGCCACTTGGAAATTGTTGCATACTTTTGCAAAACACTACCGAGTGGACGTCTGTGCTCCGGATGTCGACTGCTTTGGCAGCAGTGTTCTTTGCGCTGGACTCTCCAGGTCCCACCCCAATTAGGGCAGCTTGGGTACATCCCAGTGGTCTGGACTGATCCTGGTATGTACAGGGAAAGGAAAATTGGTTCCTACCTGCTAATTTTCATTCCTGTAGTACCAAGGATCAGTCCAGACGCCCGCCCTCGGAACTTGGAGAGTCCGTTCTGTATGTTGTTTTTTCCTCGGCAGAATTCTTTACAGGGATAGGAAGGAGCCTTCCTTATACATATGTTATGCATTTATACGGTTTTTTCTTGACTGAACGTATTGTTGTAGCCATTGGTTGTTACGTTTGGGGTTTTATTATCCTCTAATTGGTTATTCTACTATGGTATCATTTATACTGAAGGATCGCAGGTGGCACACCAGGTTAAGAGGGGGTGCCTTTTCAGTTTTTTCTCTGACTCCACCTGCTGGAAGGGAGACACAACCCAGCAGTCTGGACTGATCTTGGTACTACAGGAACGAAAATTAGCAGGTAAGAACCAATTTTCCTTTACCTCTCCCACCGCAGAGTAGGTGAATATTCTGTTTCTGACTGGTGAGATTGAAAATCGGCTAGTGTATTCTCAACCATTCTTCCAAATTCATCACATTATCTAAGATGCCCTAAGACTTCTATTGAAAAATTAGATGTCCATCCTGTTCAAGTGTCAGATTATCAGATAACATTTTATCTCAATATCTGTCAATATTCTTCTCATAAGATAACTTGAAATTCAAGGGCCAAGAAAGATTTCTTGGCAATGAGATTACTGGAAGGATCAAAATAGATATTCTGGGCTGAATTTTCAAAGGCTTGCTCTGGAATTACAAATGTAAAATTGGCATATATGCACATAGGACCGAATTTTAAAAGCTCTACGTGCATAAATCGGCTTACGCGCGCCGGGCCTATTTTATAAAGGCCCAGCAATGCACATAAAGCCCTAGGGCTTTACTAAAGGGGTGGGGTGGTCCGAGGGTGGGGCCAGAGGCCTCCAGCACAGCGGCCATTTGCCGCTTTTTCGGAGGATCGCGTGCCGGCAGGCTACCGGCGCACACAACTTGCGCCTGCCCAGAGGTAGGCGCAAAAGGTAAGACAAAGGTCGGGGAGGGTTAGAGTAGGGCTAGGGGGGAAAGGTTAGGGGAAGGGGTGGGAAGGTCAGGCTAGGGGGAAGGGAACAGGGGAAGCCCGTGGGCGTCGGTGCATGCAAGGTGCACTAGTGTGCACCCCCTTGCGTGCGCCAACCCCTGATTTTATAAAATGCATGCGCCTGCGCGCGTATGTTATAAAATTTGGCATACATGTGTGCACGCCGGGTAGTGCACGCACATGTATGCCCGCACGCAGGTTTGAAAATTCACCCCATAAGTAACTTCTATGTGTGGTAAATGAATTTCTAGAAGGGCAAAAGTACACTTGTATTGTTACTGCTGTGTGGAAAAGTACACATGACTAAGAGGGATTTTGAGGGCATTCCAGGGCAGAGTTGGGAGTATGCACTCATTTACATATTTAATAAATAAAGTATGCGTATACACTATCAAACGTGTGCATGCTTTTATACTTGTTAATTAAGTCACAAAAATTAAATCTGACTTCTCTTTTATCTGCAGTTTTTTGTTGGGGGTGTCTGGAGCAAATGGTGGTGGGTGTGGGTGAGCCGCTGGAGGGCCAGCACTCTAAGCCTATATATATCTAAAATAGATTGCTGTATACCCACCCAATACTTGTTGCGCTTGTGGCTGCTCTTCGCCCTCGCTCCACCTCTCTACCTCTGTGGCTACTCCCTCCGGGTCTGATAGAGGGCTTGCTGCCGCGGCGTCTCCATGCCGCTTCTTCCCGGCGTCCCCGGGCCAGCTTGATGCTACGGATCCGCCATGTTCCTGATGATGTAGGTCGCATGCGCGCTCCGAAGTATGTACCAGCAAGAGCGCGAACCTCAGGGGCGTCCCCCTGTATTGACGTCATCCGCTTCCAACATAAAAGGTCTTCACTTGTTTTACGATTTGAGTTAGAAAGGATTGATTGCGGGGGATTCATCTGGACCCGCTTCTCTCTACGCTACTCTGCCTCCTCGGACTTACCAGGGTTACCCGCTCCTCGGGGGCCTCGCTCTCTTTTCTTAATTTCAGATTGCAGACAGGAACCAGTACTCGCTCCTCGAGGGTCTATGTTCCTGAACACTAAGAAGACTCTCTATTGCCTGGAAGCAATTGCAGATACAGACATTGTGAGTTACTATTTCAGATTACAGATAGGAACTGGTACTCGCTCCTTGAGGGCCCATGTTCCTAAACACTCTGAAGATTCTCTACTGTCTAGAAGCTATCGCAGGTACAGACATTTGTGAGTTACTATTTCAGATTACAGATAGGAACCGGTATTCGCCTCGAGTGCTCATGTTCCTGAAAACACTGAAGATTCACTACTGCCTGGAAGCCATTACAGATAGAGGCAATTGTGAGTTACCATCGCTCTCTCAGAGCTTTCCCTGGAACCAGGTACTCGCTCGAGGGCCTAACTCTTTCCAGCTACTGAGCCTTCTTAAGAATCTATGTGAGTGTGTCATCTACTACTGGCTATGTATACAGCATACCCTGTCTACTCACTAGCTATAGTCTCTCTATAGCTCAGCAACCCTGGGATCGTAGTTCCAGTATCTGAGGGACTTCAGCCCTGCCGGGCACATCAGCTCACTTCTGCCACCTCTGGTGGTTCTACTAACCTGTCTAATAAAGAACTGTCTGTGTCTGTCTCCATATCCAAGCCTAGCCAGTGGTTCCTCTTAGGATATCCTCCTGGGGGCACTGTCATCTGCCATCCGCCCAAGGATTCACCTTTTTACATTAGAGTGCTCACTCCTCCCACTTCAGGAGCTGAGCACAACAGACTGCTATCTCTCATCTGCTTGCTCCTCTCATCAGCATAGCAGATCCTAACAGATTGCTAACTCCTCCCCTCTGGAGGAGCAGATTGTAACAGATTGCTAACTCCTCCCCTCTGGAGGAGCAGATCCTAACAATACTCTTTCGCTTTAGGGCAAATATACCATCTATGGGTAAGATTTCCTACTTGACAACATTCTCTCCAGCATGCCTCTGATTTGGTGAGATTCATCATTTTTAATCTATGTCAAGTAGGCCCGTAAATGCACCCTGTATTGTTGTTCTTCAATGACTAAAGAACAAGAGCACTTCCACAGTTCAAGCATTACTTGATCCCATTTCTTTCTGTGAGATTTTGTGTCCAAGTTCTTTACCCCAAACAGACATTGTCTTAAGTGTTTCCCTTAAATAAACATCAGATAGAATTTTATACGTTTGTTCAAAATAATGCTCCACATTTTCAATCTCTAAAGGACTTTGCAAATTCTCCTGCCATTATTCACATTATTGTTCAAAAAATTCCATCTTTCATATTCATGCTCTATGAAATTGTACCAAGTGAATATTTTATTGACTTTAGATAAAGCTCTATAAAACCCTGACAGAAAGTTATTTTCATTGGACTGTGCATATATTTGCTATTTTGCAGTATGAGATGACTAGCTTGAAAGTAACAAAATGAGTATGAATTATTGATAAAAAAATGTCTCCTTAATTTGTTGAAAAGAAAGTAGATTACTCCTTATATCCAGCAAATTGGATTACCTTACAAGGACATCAAAGGTGAATATTTAGCTTCTGACATCCATGATCTGAACACAATAGTCCATGCTGTTCTGACTGAATTACAATATGTTTTGATATTCTTTCAGGTAGAGAATCTTTCTGAGCATGAACCATATTAATAAATAAGTATGGGTACATAATCTCGTATTCCAGTTGAATATTTGTAAATTTGTTCCCATTTCTTATCCAATCTGCCAATATCCTCAGAGTGCATGTACTACTATATCTACAAATATCAAGTAAGTGTATGCCTCCCCCCCACACCCCAAATCCTTTGGACTATATAATTTAGACAAGGAAATACAAAATGTTTTCTTTCTCCACAGGAGACAATTCATACACTTATTTAACCTCTTCATATCAAATCCTTTAATTCAATTGGCTAATAGCTGTATAATACATAAAACTTTTGGAAACCATACCATTATTTATCTATTTTTATATACCGAGGTTCCTGTATGAAATACAAATCACTCCGGTTTACATAACTGTAAATTAGCCAAAGGCTGTGCATAAAACTGAACATTAGCCAGAGGCTGTACATAGATCAGTAGAATACGTTAAATCGTTACATATAACACGAGAGAATGAATACGGTACATATAACAAGTGAATGAATAGGGAACATATAACAAGTGCATGAATAAATAAAGCCGTATAATGAATACGGAACATAATAGCTGGTGAATGAAAACATATAGCCAGTGAATGAATACGGAACGTATAACTGATGGGAAAATGAACTTAAGTCTGTCCTCACATCATGGCAGTTT
This sequence comes from Rhinatrema bivittatum, assembly GCF_901001135.1. Classification (NCBI taxonomy): domain Eukaryota; kingdom Metazoa; phylum Chordata; class Amphibia; order Gymnophiona; family Rhinatrematidae; genus Rhinatrema; species Rhinatrema bivittatum. Next base: position 109,620,118 of record NC_042618.1, read on the forward strand.
TAAGTGTCAGGATAAGCTTGGATGAAGAGCCAGGTTTTTAGCTTTTTGAACAAGGATACCCTGCCTATCAATGATAGAGGTAAATGCTTATATATCTCCATCTGTAATTCTACCTTATCCAATACAACTTTGATATCAACACAATATATTTTTGATAATTGATTGGGTATCTGCAATCCCAGATTAGATATTTCTGCCCAATGAAACAAGAAATCATTTACCCGGCTACCTTGGGACACTCCAAAAAAGAGAAAGAGCTGCAAACCTCTGAAAATTTATGACTAGACCTGAAAAGGAACTGAACTTCTCAAAAATGTTTGTATCACAAGAACTGACTTCTCAATATCTGCCTTAGATTATTTCTGTGACTTGTCATCTGCAAAACGAATAATTTCAATCTCATTATTCCCGATTTTGATCCCTTGAAATTCTTTTGTATTCCTTAAATTAATTGCCAGTGGTTCCAGGGACAAAAGATATAACAGTGACAATGGACATCCTTGCCTAATTCCTCTGGATAAACTGAAGGCTTACAACGGCTCATCATTAATCACCAGTCTACCATTTGAGTTAGAATATAGCAGTTTTAAGCATACCTTTCCCCTAAGCATGCACTTCTTAACGTACCTGTTACTGAGGGGGACAGCCTTCAACGACGATTCATACATTGTACCCTGACAGCTGCTAGGTCAGTATTGGCTCGGCATTGGGGGTCTCCCCAGGTACCCACATTTGCCTGCTTCCTAGCGAAATTGGACTTTCTTTATCGCATGGGCGGGATCCATGCACTTTGACATAATCTGACATCTAAATATGAGAAAACCTTGTGCCCTTACGTTTAGTGGAAAAATATGTAAGGGGAGACTCCTACCTGAGAGATGGTCACCCCGTTCGTTACCTTAGAAAACTATTACAACATAAAGAGCTATATTGAGGGGTAAAGGAGTGCTGCATTCTCCTGAAATGTCAAATTATTATGTATTCTTCTGTTTTGTTGTAATTACCTGCTGTTGATGGCATATACAAACTACTATGTTATAACGGATTACTTGCTCAATGAATAGCTTGTGTGACACTAAGCTGAGATGTACATGGGTCGACGTTAATATTGTGGGACCGAGGGGGGTAGGGAGGGGGGTTCTCTGAAGGGGAAAAAATAATGTGAAGAACTACAAGACTTACATACCATGTCATGGCTTAACTGTTAATCAATGTAATTGTGTTCTGCTAATAAAAAGTTAATTGAAAAAAAAAAAGAATATAGCAGTTTTACAAAGTCCAAAAACCCCTTTGAAACCAAATTTTGTTAGTATCCAAAAAAGGTAGTCTCCTCTCACCTTATCAAATGCTCTTTCAGCATATATGTTCAAAAGCAACACTTCTGTTTTCTTTCTTTCTATTCCATGCACAGCTGGAATAGAAAGAATGTTATTAGTAGATGGTTTTTCAGTCACAAAAACCACTTAATCCTCATTTAGCAAGGAAGGCAAAAATGTTTTCAACGTGTCTGCCAGAATTTTGCCATCAATTTATTATCTTGATTAATTAAAGAAATTATCTTGATTAATTAAAGAAATTGAATAAGATGATATTAGTTAAGAATATCTTTTTTGGCTAGTACTGCAATAACAACCAAATTAGAATCTTTAGAATAAGGGAAGCCAAAGGAGTTGTTAAACAAGTTTTAATTTGTTTATAAAAGTCAGGTCCAAATTCATCTGGTCCTGGTGCATTTAAGGTCAATAGATTTTCTATTATCTTCCCAATTTCTGCTTCGGTTATCAGTCTATTTAAATCTATAAAGCTTCATCATTTAATATAGGAAAGAGAGACCCTGAGAATTCCTGTGAATTCCCTATAAACTTGTCACATAGTTTTCCATAAAATTCCTAAAATGCAAATTTAATCGCTTCTTTTTTTTTTTTTTTTTTTTAATTACAGACATTCCCCTTGGAGCACAAGCACTGGACATACATCTTACTATTAATCAATCTTGCTAACATTCTTCCTGGTCTGTTACCAAATGTATATAATTTTGCTTTATAATACTGTATATTAAACTTAGTTTTCTCTTGTAATAAAGCATTCCAGGCCTGGATTTATCAAAATGCAATAAGTATTGCATGCAATAGTGGTGTGTTTTATGCTAATATACAGTTTATCACAATTTGTGGTAATTACCTATGTGAATAGCTAAGTTAGTGCAAATTGCAATAACATTTTCAGACTTTGTGATAAGTGCCATACCTGTTTTATTTCTTCACTGGGGGATCATTGTTAATGGTCCCAGGGAGCACAGATGAGAGAGAGAGAGAGACACACTAGCCATAATGTCCTCTCCCTAGATAGGTATTTGTATCCCTATGGGAGGCCCACCTAGTAACTCAAGGTGAGGTTTAGGTATTAATGTAGGGGGTTAGGGGCCACTTTGACATTCAATGTGAGACGTACGAACAGAACAATGGTCTCTTGTGAAGATTTGATGACCTTCGGAGTGAGGAAACGCACCCAAAGATGAGATTTGTGCAGTATTCTCTCCACCTAGCTTGATGTTACCCAGGTAGAGTGTCCATCAAGCTAGGTTGAGAGAACCTTGCACAAATATCATCTTTGGGTGCATTTCCTTACTCCAAAGGTCATCAAATCTTCACAAGAGACCACTGTACGTCTCACGTTGAATGTCAAAGTGGCCCCTAACCCCCTACATAAGAAATTGCCATGCTGGGTCAGACCAAGGGTCCATCAAGCCCAGCATCCTTTTTCCAACAGAGGCCAAACCAGGCCACAAGAATCTGGCAATTATCCAAACACTAAGAAGATCTGATAAGTAAGTTAGCCATAAGTGTTAATATATTAAGCAGGCTAAGGTTTATAACATGTCTGTTACCACCCATGATACAGAACTTTCTTTAGGGAAAACTGGTACTTAGTGGCTAGGAAGTTAGAGACAGAAATTGTTATTATTTTCTAAATGCTGAACCCTGCCGAATCTGATAAATAAAAGTCTATTTCTGAGGAGAATATATGTTGTCTTTACCTGAATTAGGATCATAAGTAAGGTGGGAGGACAGCTGGCAGTGTCCTGTAGCAGATAGATCCCTGCACCCCTAAACTTTCTTACAAGGCTGTGTCCGAGGCACTTGTAAGCGCATTAACTGCTGCTTGAATTATATTCAGTTGGATATCCTTAGAGCATATGTACAGTTCAAATTATGTCTTCTGATACTGCAAACAAAATGTAGCAAAAAAAATCAAGTATTAATGTTATTCTAATATGCCCCGCATTATATAACAATTTCAGTGAAAACTTCTCTTCTGTGCATGATTTCAAAACAGCATTGAAAGATCCTTTAATTTGTTGCCAAATGAGGTGTATATCAAATCATATATCTCACACAGTTTCAGTAAGAGAAAGAACTCATGTAAAGCTCATATACCCTAGCACACTTCGAGACTCTCCTTATGATGCAGCATAGAATTAAAGCCCCTATTTTGCTTGCATTTGCCATTGACACGTCCAAGTAAAATAACACTTTAAAGTTCTTTGAACTACAGTTACTGAGAGCCATATGCCATGAGAAACCTGTCAAACTGCTGTTAAATAGGGAGTATAGAATGGTATAAAAAATGAAAGAGAAAAAAAGACATGTCAAAGACTGAATTCGAGTTATCACAAACTAAGCTGATTAATTCAGTTTTTCCATAAACGCTTTAATATTTTGTTTAGATGTGAATATTTGACTATTACCTTGGTGAAATATACATGATTGTGCAGGATACTGAAAATAAAATGTTATCTCTTTCTTAATCAATTGTGCACAATAAGGGGTGAGAAAGGAGGTGAGAAGTGGGGGAAAGAGCTAAGATAGTGAGGGAAAGGGAAGAAAGAACTGAGGTAGTGAGGGAAGGGGGTGAGAAGTGGATGGAAGAGCCAACATAGTGAGGGGTGAGAAAAGGTATTGAGGAGCGGGAAAGCTGAGGTATGAGGGAAGGGGGTGAAAAGGGGAGGGAATAGCTGAGGTAGTGAGGAAAGAGGGAATGCTTCTGGAGGGAGGGAAGAAGGTGGGAGCATCTGAGAAAAGGGACTGAGAAGAGAAGAAAGAGCTCAGGATGGGGGAAGTAAGAAGGGGTAGAAGCTTTGAGGAGAAGGAGAAGAGAGCATTTGGAGGGTAGGAAGAAAGGGTGATGGCAAGGAAAGGGTCTGGAGGGAGAGGGTGAGAGGAGAGTGTCTAGAGGAATGGACAGATGGTATGAAGGACCTAGGAGGTCTGGGAAGGAGTTAAGAGGCAGTGGAAAGAGACAGGTCTGTGAAAGGGGTGAGATTGTGGGAAGGGGACTTGGAAAGGAAGGTGAAAGAGGAGGAATGGGAAGTTGAGAATGGGATTAAGAGAAAGAAAAAAAGGGTTGAATGCCAGGAAGGAATAAGTTACATTATAGGAAATGGGGCTGGTGAGGAAGGAATAGAAGTACTGGGGAGGGGATAAATAAAGAAGGTGGAAAGGGTGGACTAGAGAGTGGGTGAAAGACAGAGAGGGGGATAGGAGGCTGGGAAAGGGGAGATGGGGGAGTGAGAGATGGAAAACTGGTACGGAGATGAAAAGAGGGGGACTATGAACTGGAAGGTGAGAGAAGGGGAGAATAGATAGAAAATCTATGAGCAGATAGAAATGGAGAAAAAGATGAAAGGGAAAAATCAATATCAGAGACAGATGTACAGAAGGAAGGGAAGCACACAGGAGGAGAGAGAAGAAAATAAAAATGGTAGGAAATCCTGAAGACTGACAGCAGGAAAGTGGAAAAGAGAGACAGGACCAACCCAATTATGAAAAAAAAAATGCCCAGACTACAAAGGTAGAAAAGAAAATATTTTTATTTTAATCAAATTTTTATTTTAATCAAATATTTAATTAATATTTTAATCAAAAGTTTTTCCTTCTCTTGTAACTATCTCTATACCATGTTACAGTTGTACGCTGTTATTATAGTTTTATAGTTATATGTAAAGCCTGTTGTCTTATAGTTATATGTAAAGCCCCTTCCGTTTGGGCATCTCACTGTTTTATGTAAACCGGAGTGATTTGTATCTGATACAAGAACTTCGGTATATAAAAATTAAAAATAAAATAAAATAAATAAATTTTATTTTCGATTTTTGGAATATGTCAGATTTGGGAAATGTGCCTCTCTTCTAGCTTTATATCTTGCAAAGTACAAGAGAAAATGCATTTCTATTTCTCTGTCTCCAGTACTAAATTGCTCACAGGATCTGACTTCTTGGGGTTTCCATTTCAGTTTTTGTCTGCATGTTTTTAGTTCTATTTTGTGAACCCTTATTCTTAGGAACCTTCATTTTCATTTTTATGTTATTTTCCCTAGAAATTTCAATGCTATAATAAAAAAAAAAATCAGTGGAAACATTACTTTCTTATAACAAACAGGAGATAAATCATGGAAAAGTAATGTTTCCACTGATTTTTTTCAGTATAATATTGAAATTCCCAGGGAAAATAAAATAAAATAAAAACTGAAAATGAAAGTCCCTAATTATTCTGTATTAGTCTGTCCATGTTCTGCATGTGTGACTGAGGTGAAGGATTCTACTAGTGTGTAGTTCCTGTATAGGGATCTGTAGCAGTCCTTTTTGTTCTGGTTTTCCATTCTGCACTTCCTAATAGGAGGTGTTTTGGTGTTTACATTGCTGCCATTTCATAGGCCAGTTTGTAGCTATTTGAGTTCTAGGTGTCATGTATGTTTGGTATGGCAGATTGCTTCATGTGTGTTGAGTGTGTTTTGTTTCTGCAATAAGAGATGTATTTGTGTTCTAGGGCCCAGTGTAATAGGTACAATGCTGCCTTTTAAAAGGTAAGGTTACTATTTGAATCATTGGTATTAATGCTTACAGTATAAGTACCTGATTCACTAAGGGCTTTTCCCATAGACACAAAATGGGAGAAAAGCCTTAATGAATCTGGTCCTAAGGTTTGCTATATTGGTGCTGAATTTTGTTTTTGCAGTTTACTTCACACAGTATCTGGTAGTGGAACTGTGTTTGTTTTGCTGTTTCTGAGGTGACATCAGAATCTGAATAAATATTTTTTGTATGGTGAGCTCTATAGGTCAATGTGCTAGGTTTATTGTTGTGGGAATTTCTGTGGATGCAGAGTATGTTACTGAATTGGAAGTGTAAGATTTATTTTGAGATTCTGTCCTTTTCTGTATAGACTTCAGACTTAACTCTAATATCCATAGAGAAGAAATGATTACATGAAGTTATCAATTTCAGTGCTATTCTGGATGGTTGCAACTGGCCAAGATTTTTCAAATTGCACAGAAGGCCCTTGGGACTTTTTCTTATTGCCTTGTGTAGATAATTTAAAGGCAGAAGGGTATGTTCTGGGGGTAGACGTTAATGTGGAAATATCATTTTGGCTCAACCCCTCCATACTTAGCTTGCCCCCCCCCCGCCCCCTCCCCATATTTCCCCCCAATTACTTCTGTCTAGAGATGCCACTGATTTTGACTGGTCTGGGCTTAAATGCGTTTTCATTATAGACACCAAAACTATGTATACACTCAAATTTTAAAGGCAACATTTCTGATTGCGGACCCACTTTCTCAGGTATAATGTGCTCACAGAACCACTGCAACTCCCAGTCTTTCACTTTCTATGGAATACCAATGATTGTTTTGCTGACTCCTGTTGTCCTGGTTATCAGTTTTATTTTGCAACTCGTCATGCTGCTTTTGCAGCACCTGTATTGTTGTTTGCAGATTCTCTGCCTTTGTTTCCTGTTCCAGCATTTTCCTTTCATTCGCCGTGATCTGATTATTAAGTTTCTTTAAACACATCTGTAGTAGATTGAAATTTTGCTAGCTTGTCTTCCAGCACTGCTGAAACATTTTGTTAAATGTTTAGCTACTGCCTCAATCTCTGCTAAAGTGAGACCCAACTAATGTATATGTATCTCAATATTAATCTCACCCTCCTGTGTCTAACAATTTTTTATGTATCAATTTTTGTTTAGTTTTAATTAAAAAATAATTTGGAATGGAAAAAGGTAAGTTTCATACATATGAATGCATGCCTCCTCGGCCTTGCTTCAATTCTGTAGTGTAATCATAAACTTACCAACCTCCCGATCCCTTTTTGTTTGTGTATCTTCTTTAATTTAGTCAATTTGTTAATAAATAATAAAATTGTTCACTATATAACGCCAATAATGGCTTTTTGCTTTTTTACTTATTTTTGTGTAAACTGTTTATAATCAAAACGCCATTAATTTGCTATGAATTTATGTCAAAAGGCTGTGCTCAATAACTTTATAATGTAAACCTCTTTAAGGTGAAAAATTTATAGTACTGCCTCAAACATAATCAGCACTGGTTGTTCCATTTCCACTGCCTTCTTGTTCTCAGTTGGTGTTTTTCCTAAGTTTCATGGTCATCTCTTTGTTTCTTCTCATCACAAAATTGTCTATAAATTGGTCACAACCATCATCCTGCTTTAATGTTTGTTCAGACTTTGAGGTATATATATCAGCCTCTTTTAAAGTATCTTGCAGCAAAGCACCAGGAGCTCACAGTGTGCATGTCTGCCTGTCAGAAGGCATCACCAGAAATCAACACCTCCCATTCTGTTCCTGCACACTACCTGAGAGGAGAAGGACTGGATTAGGAAGCAGAAGGCTGCTCTCTACTGATTGAGATTAGGCAGGCAGCAAAGGCCTGCTGCCCCCAGATTTCTGCTGCCCTAGGCACAAGCCTGGTATGCCTATTGACAAATACAAGTCTGCATAGATTAATAATAATAGCCTCTTAACCAATCTCCCTGATTCCTCTCTCTGGCTTCTCATTCAGGCCGATGCAATAAGATGTGCTAAAACTGAGCGTCCAAACTGGGTGCCCGCTTTCCTAACGCGTGCCCATCCACCTCTCCCAGGCACGTGATGCAGTAGGTAAACGAGCTGCTCAGTTAAGAAGGTGCTGGGGAAATTGTGAGGTCCTAACACCTCCCCAGCATCGGGTGCCCAGGACTAGTGGCAGTGCGCAGGTTAGGGAAACGACGTTCAGTTTTTTACTTTTGAATTTCAGACCCTCCCCACCTCTGACTGAGGAGAGCAGTAGTGCATGCTAGTCTGTCCCCACTTCCTAAGATAGAGGATAGCTGGCTGATTCCAGCTCAGAAAAGAGGTCTGTACCTTACTGGACAAGGAGAGAAAAGTGATGGAGAGAATAATTTTCCAGGATGGAGAAATTAATGACCATTGGGGAAGTGGGGCTGAAGAACCACCAGGGATTGGAGATGAGACTTGGGGGCTCCAGGACCATTGGGGGGGGGGGAGATAAGGACCAATGATGACAAGGTAGGATCTGTGTGGGGGGTAGGGGTCCTACAAGTGCCGGGTGTATACTCTTTCCTAAATACAAGCACACACTCCCATACACATATATGTGAACCCTCTCTTCAAACTTTATTCCTCCTTATTCCAGTGATTCTTCATCCCCAGTCATTCTTTGCTGATCAGTGCTCAGAAAGCACTGGCGAGTGAAGGACAACTGGGGATTGAACACTGTTGGGGGCTACAGATGGAGGGAGGGTCAGTAAGGTAAGGAGGAAGAGGAGGAGAGTAGAGAGAATAGGACCCTTTATCTAGCCTCCTCCTCTCTGATCCTGATTCTCTATCCTAAGCACCCCCCAAGCCCCCCCTGATTCCTGCATTGGTCCTCATCTCCCCCCCCCCCCCCCCCACTCAATGGTCCTAGAGCCCCCAAGTCTCATCTCCTATCCCTGGTGGTTCTTCAGCCCCACTCCCCCTATGGTCATTAATTTCTCCATCCTAGAAAATTATTCTCTCCATCACTTTTCTCCTTATAAGGTACAGACCTCTTTTCTGAGCTGGAATCAGCCAGCTATCCTCTGCTTTAGGAAGTGGGGGCAGACTAGCATGCACTACTGCTCTCCTCAGTCAGAGGTGGGGAGGGTTTGAAATTCAAAAGTGCATTCTGCTCGTTGCCTTTGCAGCGGAGGAAACAAGGGAGCTATCCTCCCTCACTCTCTCCACCAGACACCCTCTTATCCCTTTCCTTCCCTCATTCACTTTTCCCCTGCCTCCTCCAATCACTTCATTCACAGATTACACCCACTCTTATCTCAGAATGACATTCTACCATCTTTTTGGGGGGATCCAAAGAAACAGAATAGAGATGGCGGTGTAATTGAGTTCTGACTGCCCTGCAGAAACAGAGCAAAGCTGGTGGTTGCATGTGTCATTTCTGGCCCCCCAGGGCCCTGGAGGAAGCAAAGCAGAGTGTGTCTTAGCTGCTTACCCTGAGATGGAGCAGCCAGGTATGTGGCCTTGATTTTGTGGAATTTCCTGGCATAACTGAGGAGTCTCTAATAGATAATGGCTAAGATCAGATATAAGATAAATTCCTGTCATCCCTACTGCATCTGCTGCTAACAGATGTGTCATCTTCCTGGCCAGGTTACAGCTTATCATGCTGGATTCATGGGCCCTACTGCCTCTACTGCTCGTGACTACACTAGAGGAGGGGGAAAGAGATAGTGAATAAAGGGATCAGAGGAAAGCAGAATAAGGTGAGGGAAAAGCCAGAAAGTGAAAGAGATTTTGTGTGTGTGTGTGTGAAATTGGAGGGAGGGGAGGGCAAGTGAGTGAGGAGATCAACATTGGATGTGAGTTAGGAACAGGTGGGACTGTGAGGTATGTGTGAGTTCTTCCACCAGATATTAAGCCCTGGGTAACAGAAACAAAAAGGGGTTAAACTAGAATAAGTTAGAAACGTGTGAGTAGTAGGCCAGGGTCGAAACCTTGTCCTAATTCAAATTTCTCTGCAGTTTCTGCTTCAGTAACACCACATTCCCTCCTGTTCCCTGCAGAACAGGAGGAGAGGGGCTGAATTAGGGAGCAAAGTGGTTGCTCTCTGCTCTGCATTGTCCATGCCAGTTCACCCCTCTTCTCCTCTTCTTTGCAGTCTGCCTGAAGGGGAGGGGCTGGAGTAGAACATCCCTGCTACCCTGCCTCTTCTTGAATCTGAGAAGTTCTGGAACTGTTCCAGGCCATTCCCCCACAAATTAAGCCCTGACCATGCATAAACAGTTAAAATAACCTGGAGATATAGAAAATATGTATCTGTCGGCCCACCCAGTTTAAATCTTGGAGAGATAAAATATATAGGTATTCATATTAATAAGCAATGTTATCTTAGGTGTAAAAACATATTGTCCTACTTAATAGAACATATTGTTCTATTTAAAATGCTTACTTTTCATACCTTAAGTGCAATTACAATTCACACTTAAATACATGTTAAATGTATTGCAATACCTAGAAATATATTTCAATTATATTTTTTACGCAATTCAATAATCATAAGTTATGTACTAAACTGAACATGAAATATTATATTTGTTCGTGCCTTTTTTATTGCACGCTGAAGTACATGACAATTTAAGGTCGGGAATTAAGGGCCACTAGAAAAAGAAAGGAAAAGATTTCGTTTTCGTGTTTTTGTTTTCTAATTTTACCTCCACCGCCAAGGCCACTGAATCAGCTCAGCGAATAAGAGGCAAAAAAAAAATAAATCTGACCAGTAATGTCTATGCTCGTTTGGCGCCGAACCGTGCTCCTCGCCCCATGCTGTGAAGGTGTCCCACATTTGTTGGCTACTAAACTGGGAGCTCAGTGATTTACAAGAGAGTACCCGAAGCGCAAAGTGTCGTCGTCGTCGTCCTCTGTCTGCACAGTCAGCATTCACTACTTGTAGACAGACAGACAGACCGACTACTTCTTTTGCGGCTACCCACCGCTTCGCGCCGAGCCGGCATTCACAGCACGAAGGGGCGAAGCCTAGAGCATCACGTGACCAAACCCTTGCAGCCAATCAAAAGCGCGCCTTGGCGGGCACGCGAGGACCTCGCTAGCTGCAGCGGGTCTCGTGGATTATTGTCCTGGTGTTCGTGTTTGAGAAGAAATAAAGGACTTTTTATTCTAAGAACATTTTATCGAAAATGGTATGTTAGACGATCATTTTATTTCATTGCCTGGTACTTCTTGATTTACTTTATTTTGAGGTTACATGCTTCTTTTCGGCTTTATCATGAGGTGAAGAAGGACGAATTTAAGTCCTTGATGAACAGTTTGTTTTTTTGCCCATTAAGGGGGTAAGCTATATTTAACAACGTCTTTTCTTTGAAGTCCTGGAAGCGTTTTATTTTTCTGTTGCAGAAAACGAGGTGTAACTGTTTGGGAGGTGCCACGTGACAGCAACGAGCCAATCGCGTGGTTGCGTTTGCCCTGGCTCTTTTGACACCGTGGCACCCTATGTCTTTTCGCTAAAGATTCAGTACTGAGGTTGCCTAAACAGTTTTCGAAGCTAGAAGGCTTGTGTGGAAATAACATTTTGTTTCTTTTGAGTGCTGTTCTTTCTGATACCGAGGCTCTTCTCCTCCTCGATAAAATGGCTGCTGGAAGCGCGCGCTTCTCCTGCAGGAGGCTCTTTTGGGGGAAGGGAAATACCGTGTTTTGATCACGTGATGAGGTTTGCAAGGGCTGCGCATCCCATACGTGGGTTTAAAGCTGCCAAACCAGCAGTCCACAAAATTAAGTTTTGTTACGTTTTTTCTTTTTTTAAATGTATAGACAAATGTTAATGACATTTTATATAATATATGGACTCAGTAGAATAATCCTCGATTACCTTTGCAGGAGCTATTACATAAATTTCTAATAAGCATGATATACATTTATTTGGTGTTAGAACGTTAAATAATGCTCTGGAATTAGAAAGCAGCTATAGGAGACAGCAACTTTGACTAGTAAGATTAGGGTGCTGTTACAGAATCAGCTGTTTTCCGAGTCGGTGGTCTAATCTTCTTGAGATCTCACAACCAGTTAGTTACATTTTCAGGATATCCCTGTCGAGTATGCATGCTAAATTTGCACAATATATGCAGATATATCTCATGCATATTTATCCTGAAAACTGGGCTGGCTGTAAGATTATAATGACAGGTTAGGGAAGCCCTGGTCTGTGACGTCACAAGATTACTGCTGTTACTGGAAAACCTAATTGACTTTAATTAGTTTTCATCTTTTTAAACAAAGTGCATCATTGGTATTTGGCATAAACGGAATTTAGTCTTTACTCTCATTAATTCACTTGTAAAGTGATGTGTTTCTACAAGTAACTCTTGAATTTTGCATATGTGGATTATAGAAATGGCTCTTGTCTTCATGATCATTTAAACTAAAACCTTTATTTAAAAACAGCCATTTTGTATTTTTTAGTTAGAAAATTGTTAAGATTGATGAAGTATACATTTTTACATCAAATGAAATATGTGTGGCGTAGCTTAACAGATCTTAAGGATCTGATAGAACTGCAGTTCGATTTCTTTTTCTCTCCTGACTATAAATTGTTAGTGACTGTTGATTTAAATGTGATTGTAATCCACCTTGAGACCATTTTTTTGTATAAAGTGGATTATCAAATGTTCATAAATAAATAATTAAACATGTAAAACATGTTTCTCGAGTGCATAAGAAACAAATGTACTTAAGAGTCCCGTTTGTATTTCTTGTTTATAATTCAAAACATTTTATTAAACATTTCAGAAATACTCCATTAGTGTGTGTATATATATCTATATCTATCTATATACAAGGGAGTAACCGAAATCTATTTGATCTTACATTTTATTTTAGACCAAAAGAAGATAGAGTCATGAGCTAAGAATGGTCCCTTCTTGTCCTTTGGCTAAGAATGAGAACTTGTACAATATGGCCAATTAATGCCCTACCATTCAGTTCTGCTGAGGACATGAAACTAGATCTCACCCAAGCCAGAAAATTAAACCTCGTGGTAAAAAAAAAAATATACATATACACAATAGACCAGCAGAATCAAGACATTCATAAGATGAACATGATAGACAATTTTATAAACTGAAACTAAATCATACTCTTTACTTAATTGCACATGTTGGCCAATATGGCCTTTAGCTCTAAATAAAACTGAGATTATGGCCACAGAACTACTCAAATAGTTTGAATCAACCCCTAAAAAATATTGCTGTTTGCAGTTAGCATTACATATTATGTACATGCAGTTTATTAAAATAGATGTTTGGAAAATGACATTTTCAGTATTACAGTGTTTCTTATTGCTAGTATGCCGCTTTAGTGCTTTACACAAGTATTGGTTTGCAGAGAAGATAAATTTTAATGCTGTTCTTTGCAGCCAAAAGTGATTGAGAAATACATCAGAAATGTGCGCAGAACTACTCAAAATAAAACTAAGCATTACTGGTAGCTCTTGGTGGATGTCATTTGCACCTCGGCTTTTAAAATTGCATTGGTTGGCAATTGCTGTACACTTTAAGTTTAAATCTCTGGTACTGGCATTCAGCGTGTTGAGTGGGATGCGTCCACTGCTGAAGAATTGGTTGAACTGGTAGAAATATAAGATCTAATGTAAAACATTAATTGCAGCTGTCATCCACAAGAACATTTTGTCATGTACGATTGCAGAATAGATCATTCTCTGCCATAGTTCCTACTTTATGGAAAGCCCTCCCATTAGTGTTAAGAAAGGAAGGAGACTTGATGAAGTTCTATAAGAAATTAAAAACATGGTTAATGTAATCAACATTTAATGTGCAACAACATCTTGTTAGCAGGTGGAGGTCTCTGAGATAGAGGGAGTCTTGAGGGAGTCATGCATTGTATTTGTAATTTTAAAAATTTTATATTTCATTCATGGTGATTTTTAATATGGAAAGCAATTTATAAACACTAAAATAAATAATGAATAGTATACATTCATTACAGAATTATCCCTGCATTCAGGGTAGAATTATTAACTTTGAAGGAAATAAAACATTATAATCAAATGACATCATTTGTCAGACAGTCACTGGCACCCCAAGCTTACACAATTGTGGAACTTCGAAGGAGTGTATAATCTTATTTACATCATCTTCACAAACATCTTGGCAAGTTATAGTCTGAAAGAAATGTAAATAAGCAACATTAAACTCACCCATTGTTGTGCTATCACTTTAGTAAACTGCTTATTGAAATTCAGCTCTTGCTGAAAATGTCACTTTCTAGATCATCTTCTTAGCTTTTTAAAAACATTTTTGTGTTTGAAGAAGCATGTGAACAAATTTTTATTGGGAAAGGATATCCTTGAATTAAGACATTAAAATGTTTGTGCCAAAGTAAATTTTATAATGGATGTTAGAAAATAAGATATTATGGGCCTGATTTGCTAAGCTTTTTGCCCCTTAAATGTGGAATGAAGAACTAAAAAAAAAAGCCTTAGTGATTCAGATCCTAAAGGTGGCTTATGGTGTAGTAAACTACATTCACCTATATTTACATATAATTTAATGATATTCTGCTTGTGTTCTGTAGTCTAACAACATAGAGTTCCTCTGCACTCAGGCAGGCCAATCCACGAGTGGGTTATTCGCCTCTACTAGCAGAAGGAGACAAAGTAAAGCTGATGTCACGGACATATAGCCCTACCCCGACATCAGTCCGCCAGTAATTTCCCTCTCCATGCATCTCCCTACTGGGGATTGGTTGGAATAAAAAAATAAATAAATAGGAAAAATAAGAAGAATGGAGAAGTCTAGAAGGTGATACGAGTAGTGCCCTTCCTCAGTCCTGCAGCCTAGTCAAGCATGGACTTTAAAAAAAGAAAAAGATGGTTGGAGGACAATGGAGGCTCGGCAATAATGGTTTTCATCCTCTCCCACTGTAGCCAGAGACCCGTCCGTGCTCTCAGCCAGGGAGTGCTAAGCTCATGTAAATGTAAAGGTCTTAAAGAAAAAGAAAGGAAGAGAGAGAGTAAGCAAGTCTTATTTCCTCTGTTCCTTTTCTTACTGGATCTTCTTCCCTCGGTGTTGGTGGTCAGCGTCTTTTCTCTTCTTCCCTCTTACTTCTCTCGGTAGTTTAATGATGTTCGGAGGTGGCATGCTCAGCGGGTTGAGCAGTCTTTGGCTAGGCCTCGCTTTCAGGCTTGGTTTTTCCAGCTGTGTGGTGAGCTGCGGCCGCATTTTTTCTCTTGCGCTCAAGTGTGCGCCTTCTCGCTGTGTGGCTGGGTAGTGACATTGGCGTGCATGTGTATGCCTACTTGTATGCATAGGGCTGCGACCTCTGTTTATGTGTGTAGTTATGTGCCTGGTTTTCCTGTGTGCGTATTTCTATGGCCTTCCAGTTAGTGTGCATTTATGCACGTATCTTATTTTTGGGCACGCAAGAAGTCGCATACAGCTCAGTGCAGGGAAGTATGGTGCCAGTGACACGTCTAAGCGCTTTGCGATCTGTGCTGCTTGCCATATAAAGGCAGTACAGCCAGGGATTTCTGCGAGTCTATTTAGTACTGTCTGGATACTCGAGGTGATTTGCCTACTGCTGATTTTGCTGATGCCGGCCCATCCCCTTGGACAGAGGGGAGTGGGGCTGAAGGCGACGAATCGGGAATGTCCCCTTCTTCCTTTCCAATGACAGAGACATTTTCGGGGGCGGTTCTGTCAATGAGCGTCCGATTTGGGCCTGTGGGGCCTGGTGTGGACCCTTCCTCTTTTCCTGGGTGGAATTTTTCCAGGGACTATTGACTTTTCTGCAGGGTCACCCAATGGAGTCTGTGGTACCTTCTAAATCGGGTTCAGGTGTTCGTGGTTTCCACTTGTCAGCCACTGCATGCAAGCACCGCAGTGAAGCGGTCCCTGGTGATGCTTGGGTAGATGTGAATAAAGATACATTGGATGACTCCAGGGATTTGCTTTTCTCCCCTTGGAAGAGGGGGAAATTCCCCCAGACTTAGAGCCTAATAAGACTCTGTTCTGTTTCTTTCATTGAGATGAGTTGCCAAATCTATTGTCTCATACTCTGAAGATGCTTGGTATGGGTGTGCAAAATTAGTACTCCATATTGGTCACCCTATGCAAAGTATCATGTTTCTTTCTCCTCCTGGAGGCAACTTAAAAGGTAATTGTTCTTGAACGGAGCGCTCCAGAGGCAAACTTTAAAGGGGGGGGGGGGGCATGTTTTAGTGGATCTTGTACTCCTTGGATCCGAAGGCAAGGTAACAGTTTCCTTGGATGTGCTGGTGTGTTCTGTTACCAAGCAGACCACCATTCTGATGGAAGGAGGGGCAACTCTAAAGAATGCTCAGGATAGGAGAATTGAGGCTATCCTTATCAGGTCTTTGAGGCCATGACAATAAATTTGCAAATTGCTTCTTGCTGCTCCCTGGTGGCTTGGACTAGCCTGCACCTCTCTCAGGAGGCTAAGGGAGTGGGGTCAGTTGGCAGAACGATAATGGAACCGGAAGCCACTGCCTTAACTGATGCAGGCTGTGACCTTGTTTGAACTGCCACCAGAGTGATAGTGGCTAGGTGTCAGCTGTGACTGTGAATTTAGTTGGCAGACATGATTTTCAAGACCAATCTCACCAGGTTATCCTTTAAGGGTTCTCTTTTATTCAGCAGTGAGTTGGAGAAGATGGCAAATAGATGGGGGGAATCCCAGGTCCCTCATTTGCTGGAGCATAAAAATCCAGCATCGTGTCCTTTTGGGCAAGAGGCCAATCTAGAGATTAAGACATTTTCGTCCTTATAGGGGAGTAACTACTCAGAGGCCTTGTCCTTTCGTTTCAGAAAGCCTTGGAAGGATGCAGGTTCCTGGAGTGGAGCATCTTGACCTTCACAATGAAGGTGTGTGAACTCACAGGTGCAGGAGATAGGCGGGCCTCTATCTCTCTTTTATCAGAAGTGGGTCCAGATCACATCGGAACAATGGGTCCTGGAAGTGGTAAGGGACAGCTATGACCTAGAGTTTCTTTGCATTCCTCTGGATGCTTTTATGATCTCTCCCTGCAGCTCTCTACAGAAGAGGGTGGCAGTGGCTATTGGATTTGAAGGCCGTGATTCCTGTTCCCAAATCACAAGAAAATATGGGCGGCTGTTCCATTTATTTTGTCATATCCAAAAAGGAGAGGTCCTTTAACCCCTTCCTGGATCTCAAAAGTGTCAATCGGCATTTACATTTGACTCATTTCCAAATTAAAACTCTGCGCTTCATAATAATGGCAGTGCAGTCAGGGATATTTCTCACCTCTCTGGACTTGACAGAGGCATATCTGCATATTCCCATTTGCAGGGAGCATCAATGGTTCCTGTGGTTTGCTGTTCTGGGATGTTATCAGTTTCAGGCCCTGCCCTTTGAGTTGGCCACTGCACCTAGGACCTTCTTCAAGGTCATGGTGGTGATAGCGGCGTCCATGCGCAAGGATGGCATGTTGGTTCATCCGCATCTGGACGACTGTTTGATTCGGTCCAAGAGCCTAGAAGAGAGTCACTTAGCTTCTGGCAAGGTGTTCTCATTATTGCAAGATTTAGGCTGGGTGGTTAACATGGCCAAGAGCAGCTAACAACCATCTGATGCTGTAGTTTCTTGGTGTTTGTTTCAAATCAAAGCAGAGCAGAGTGTTTCTGCAGGAGACCTGCACTCAGAATTTGATTGCTTAGGTTCAAATCTTAAGAAGAACTTTTTGTCCAATTTTAAGGTTTTATCTATAGGTCCTGGGTTTGATGGCAACCACATTGGAAGTTTTTCCCTGGGCGAGGGCACACATGCGATCTCTTCAGTGCTTGTTGCTTTCCTGGTGAAGTCCACAGTCACAGGAGTACACACTGAGGCTTCAGTTGCCATTGGAGGTGACAATCCAGTTGCAGCGGTGGTTGCAGGTGAATCATCAGGAAGGGAGTTTCCTTGGAGACACCGGATTGGTTAATGCTCATGACAGATACGAGCCTTCTGGGTTTGGGGGCTCACTGTTAGGAGATGGTGGTGCAAGGCCACTGGAGTGGCAAGGAGCATCAATCGTTTGGAAGCACGTGCAGTTAGGCTGGCATGCTTAAAGATCTCCAAGCATCTAGAGGCTTGGCGGTCAAGATAATGTCAAACAATTTGATGATGGTGGCTTACATCAATCTTCGGGGCAAAACCAGAAGCCAGTAGGTGTCGGACAAGATAGATGTACTCGTAGTATAGGTAGAGCAACATCTTCAAGACATATTCGCCTCCCATGTTGCTGGAAAGGACAATGCAAGGGTTGACATTCGCAGCAGGCAAAGCTTTGACCCAGGAGAGTGGGAGTTAGCGGACAAAGCCTTTCAACTCATAGTGGCGCACTGGGGTCACCCTTATCTGGATTTACTGGTGACCCCCGGCAATACGAAGGTTCCATGGTTCTTTATTCATGGAAAGGACCTGAGAGCAGTGGGTATTGATGCTCTTGTTCAGGTGGGGCAGGGTATTATATGCCTTCCTGCCATGGCCACTGATAGGCAGGATCGTTCAAAAGATTTCAAGCCAGACTGAAATCATCCTTCGGGTGGCTCTGGATTGGCCGTGGTATGCCGATCTGCAGAGGGTGCTGGTGGGCAGTTCTCTCAGACTGCCAGTCAAGAAGGATCTGTTGCATCAGGGATCCAGTCTGCATGACGATCCAGGCCGGTTTTGTCTTATGGTTTGGACCTTGAGAGTGCTCAGATGTTGAAGTGTGTTTATTCTTCTGCAGTAATTTCCACTTTGCTCCGGACAGAAAATTGTCTAAGTCTCTGGCTTATGTTACAGTTTAGAGAATTTTCGAGGCTTAGTGTGAAGAGCAAGGTTCTCAGCCTAAGACCTCTACAGATATTACAAAACGCTACAGCAAGGATAATTAGCAATGCCCGTAAATCAGACCACATAACCCCCCATCCTCAAGGACCTACATTGGCTCCCCATTTCACACCGTATACTTTTTAAAATCCTTACCATCATACACAAAGCCATCCACAAAGATAATTCCTCATGGCTTACTGAACCATTGAAACTCACACAATCCTCCCGCCCCCACCAGAACGAACCTTAAATGCACTTTACATGTCCCCCCTCTCAAGAAAGCCCAAATTACAGCACTAGAGATCGTGCATTGTTGATTGCTGGCCCCACTCATTGGAATACTCTAACCCCCAATCTCCGCCTGGAGCCATGCCCCTTCAAATTCCGAAAAATGCTGTAGACATGGCTCTTCCGCCAGGCCTTCCCTGATTAATTCCTTGCTGACCCCTTGCCCCCCTCCCTTGACCTCGCAATTTCTTCCTCATTGTTCCAATGTAACCTGCTGAATCCTCCAATCATTGCAACCCTGTTGCACTTTTATAAATTCTCCATCCCATTTTAGTTTATCGCTCCTTACTGGTTTCTCTCTAAGTTTGCTTCTTCCTTACTTCCTATCTCTATTTATCGTTTGTCCTGTTTTCCTCTCCCCTGTTTATTGTAATTTCCACCTTTTGTTAAAATGTAAACCGATATGATGTGTATTTTAATGTCGGTATAAAAAAGCTGTTAAATAAGTGGAAATTCCATTAATTTTGGAATTTTTATAGGAAGGATTGCTTAAAGGTTTGTCCCATAACACCCTGAAGGTTCAAATATTAGCTCTCGCTTGTTATAGAAACACAGAAATGACGGCAGAAGAAGACCAAACGGCCCATCTAGTCTGCCCAGCAAGCTACGCACTTTATCCATTTTTTTCCCCTTTTTTTCTCTCCCACCTGTTACTATTGGCTTCCAGTACCCTCCAGCCCTAATTCCCCTCCCCCCACCACCAATTTAGAGAGCAGCGCCGTATCTGCATCCAAGTGAACGTCCAGCTCAATTAGGGGTAGCAACTGCTGTAACAAGCAGGCCACACCCTTACCCCAAACTCTTACCCACCCCTGTTTTTGTTTTTTTGTTTGTTTTTTTGTTTTTTTTGGAGATAGCAGCCCTCCATCCTTCCGCTCCGTGAAGGTGGAACACCAACTACTGGCCACTGGCATCCCGCTCCGTGAATGCCTCTGTGGCTACTGCCGCTCCGTGCAGTGTTTGAATGCCTCTGTGGCTACTGCCGCTCCGTGCAGTGTTTGAATGCCTCCTCTTTATTCACGCCTTCTAGGGGCGTGAATAAAGACCCACATTGCTTGGCTTGGGTCTTTATCTTCTCATCCTGATGAGTCCCGGTTCTTGTGGGGAGTTAAGCATCTCTGTCCTCCCTTGCGGCTACTGGTGCCTCTGTGTAACGCTAATCTGGTTTTGAATTTCTTGGCAGATCCTACCTTTTGACTGCTGCATGGTCTCTCTTTGCGGCTGCTTACCTTGAAGACAGTTTGTCTCGTGGCAGTCTGTTCATCATGTTGAGTTTCTGAGCTGCAAGCTTTTTCTTGCCTTGAGCTGTTTCTGCGAGTGACTCCGGGGACAGTACAGCTTCAGACTGTAGCTTCCTTTTTGCTGAAAGTTGTTTTTGGAGTTTCATTTGAATCAGTCTATTTCCCTGTCCACGCTGGACCGGGATAGAGATGAGAATATAGTCTCTTGCATGCCTTGGATGTCCAACAGCATCTCATGCAGTACTCAAAGGTTACTAAATCTGTCAGAAAGTCTGACTATTTGTGCTCCATGGTGGAGGTAAATGGGGTGAAACTGTGACACTGGCAACTAAAGCCCATTGGGTTAAGGAAGTTATCATGGCTACCTCTGTGGAAGCTGAGATTCCTTTGCCTAAGCAAGTTTTATTTATTTATTTATTTAAAAACTTTTCTATACTGTCGCTAAGTTATATACCATCACAAGGGTTAGAGCGCATTCCACTAGGGCTCAGGTGGTATTGTGGGCAGAGCTTCTATTGTCTCCTGTTGAGATTTGCTGAGCGGCAACATGGTCCTCCTTGCATACTTTTTCCAAGCATTACTGCTTGGACATTCTGACTCAGGAGGATGCCGCCTTCGCATGTGCGGTGTTGACTGGACTGCTGTCACTCTCGCCTTTTTTGGGAGTAGCTTTGGTACATCCCACTCGTGTGGATTGGCCTGCCTGAGTGCAGAGGAAGGAGAAATTACTACTTACTTGATAAATTTCTTTCCTCCAAGGAAGGCAGGCCAATCAACACACTCTCGGATGCCGACTTTCTTTTAGTTCGTCCTTTTATATGCAGACGACGCACAGTGTTGTTCCTGTTTCTTCATTGAAGGAGTGGAAGGTGTCATACCCAGCTCCTCTGTTTAATGACTGTTCATTCTTTTGTCTGAGCTCAGTGTTCCCAGTTGGTTGAAAGCATGAGTGACTTAATAGTCATGTTCAGATATAATCAGTTTGTCCATAGTTTGGTTTTTCCAGAGAATACTAGTGGGCTGATGTTGGGGCACGGCTATATGTCCGTGTCATCAGCTTTACTCTGTCTCCATCTGCTGATAGAGGTGCATAACCCACTTGTGTGGATTGGCTTGCCTTCCTTAGAAGAAAGGACATTATCAGGTAAGTAGTAATTTCTCCATATAATTGTGCTGTAGTGCACACTAATATAGTGCTCAGTTAAAGCATGTTTGCTTACCATAAATTGTTTTCTCTATAGCTAGCAGGATGAATTAGCCATTACTTATGGGTGATGCCATTCAGTGGCACTTAATGGATTTATCTCTCCAAGTGATAGAAGGAAATGCAAAAGTGGCATTGTGAGACTCAAGAGGTGAAGAGGAGAAATATGTAGAGGCTGACGAAAAAAAAGCAAAATTACTTAATAAATATTTCTGTTTAGTGTTTTATTGTAGAAAGGCCTGGAGCAGGATCATGTAAAATGAACACAAATAAGATTAGAAGTGAGGTAAAACTCAATAGATTTTCAGAACAGTGTGTTTGTGAGGAGCTAACTAAACTTAAAGTAGATAAGAGAGCTGGATGGGGTTCATCTGAGGGTACTGAGGGCAACTCTGCTGGCAGATCTTTTCAATGTCTCTTTAGAGTCGAGAGTAGTTCTGGAGGACTGGAGAAGGGCAGATGTAGTTACTATTCATAAAAGTGGAAGTAAGAAGGAGACTGGGAACTGTAAGCTGGTAAGTCTGACCTCTGTGGTGAGCAAATTAATGGAATCGCAGTGGAGAGTGGACTACAGCGAGAATAGATTTTGCAAAATTTCTTGTCAGAATCTACTGTCAGTCTTTGAAATGTTATCAAGACAGCAATGGGATGTGAATGTGTGGATCGAAGGCCACGTCGCAGCTTTGCAGATATCTTGGAATGGTACTTCTCAGAGATGAGTAACAGAAGAAACCATGACTCATACCTGAGCCTTGACTGAGTCAGTAAGTTGAAGTCCTACTAATGTCATAGTGGTGATGGATGCACTTAGTTATCCAATTGGCTAAAGTTTGTTTGGTGACTGCTATTCCAAGACTGTTAGGGTCATACAAAACGAAAAGCTGGTTAGTTTGATGAGGGTGAGTATGTCTTTTTTTTGTAATATGCCAAGGCCCGTTTGCAGTCCAGAGTAAGGAGAACGTTTATTCTCTCATGCGCATGGGGCCTTGGGAAGAAGGTATGTAGTACAACTGATTCATATGGAAAGCTGAAACTATTTTCAGTAGTAACTTTGAGTGGGTTCGAAGATCCACCCTGTTGTGATAGAACTGCAGATAGGGAGGGTGGTGGATGAGAGCATGGAGTTCGCTAATTCTTCTCACAATGAGGTGTCTGCAGTGAGGAAAAGAACTTTAAAAGGAGCTAATTTCAGTGGTTTGAAAGGAGGCTTCATCAATTTTGAGAGGGCCACATTGAAATCCCACAGTGTTACGTTTGCCAGCTTGCGGGCTGTCCCTGCAAGCCAGCTCACTCATCTGATACTGCCAATGCTGCAACCTGCCTCATGGCCAGGCTGCCGCCATCCCCTGTCGGGGCCGCCCATTTAGGCATGGGATGATCTGTGTAGGCCCCCTGACGCTCTTCTCTCCACGGCTTGATGTCACACAGCCAGGTATTTAAACCTCGGCCATGTAAAAGAGCATTGCCTCAGTAGCTGGTCAACTAAAGCCTTTGAAGTGTGAGTTGCTGCATTCCTGCCTGATTGTGCCTCCATCTCTCTAAGCCTGCCTGATCCTGCCTTCGTCTGTCCAAGCCCTGCTTGCCTTGTCTTTAATGAGCCCTGCCTGCCTACCTTGTTTCTCTGAGCCTTGCCTCCCTATCTTGTCTTCTCTAGCCCAGCCTCCCCTCAGACTGACTCGAATTGACCACAGTCTGGACCTTGACCATTCTTGCTTGCCATCTGCCCCTGACCACAGCTTGGACCTAGCGCATTCTTGCCTGTCAACTGCCTCTGACCTCATCCTGAACCACAAACATTCCTGTCTGCCACCTATCTCTGATTCTAGTCACGACTAGGACTTCCTACCATGCTTCACTTCACGAGACTCTCACCTAAGTTCTGCTTGCTTCTAGAATCCAAAGACTCAACCTAAGGGGAAATGGGCTGATAAAAGTGAAGCCCTATACCAGTCTTGCATCAAACTAGTCCCGCCAGCCGTTGGGGAGGACCTACAGGGCTTTCCCTGTAGGTTGAGTCAACCTCTCCACAGCAACAAGAGTTAACAATCCTTACAGGTTGCTGAGGCCATAGACCTAGTGGTTCTGTCTTCACTCCAGGCCATTCCGGGCCTTGCCCAACGTGTCCAGGAACAACAGGCCGCCTTGAACCAGGTCACTACAGCCTTGGAGAAGCCTGCAATACATATGGATGCTCTGACTCTGGCACCAGCTCCTCCTGTCTCAGTTGTCTTCTCTCCTAACACTGCCATGATATCCAGGCCAGTACCCCAGCTTCCAGTGCCACTTTGCTATATGGGCAACCTGAAGGAGTGGCAAGGGTTTCTGAACCAATGCAGAATGCATTTTGAACTGCAGTCCAGTTTGTTCCCCACGGATCGCTCCAAGGCCCTTTACATCCTCTCGCTCTTTGGCGGCACTGCCTTAGCCTGGGCTTCCCCCATGTGGGAGAGAGAGTACCCTCTGCTCCACAGCCTGCTGGACTTTCTTCAACAATTCAAGCTTGTCTTTGAAGATCCAGGATGAACATCTTCATTAGCCACCCACCTCCTGCAGATCCACCAAATGGGGTGTACCTTAAGTGAATACGCCATAAACTCTGCATCTTAGCCTCTGAATTACACTGGGGAGAAGACAGCCTTACAGTTATATTTCTGCAGGGCCTATCTGGGAGGATCAAGAACGAACTAGCAGGCAGTGATATACCTACCTTGCTGGATGCCTTAATAGCTCTTGCAGGCCGAAGAGACTGCTAAAGAAAATAAACTCTTACGCCACCCCATAGCCCTAGCCCCACTTTTCCAGTGGCCAGTGTCTCCAGTACCCATCTCTGATATATGAACACCAGATGAACTCGTGCAACTTGGAAAGAGCAAACTTCCTTCAAAAGAAAAACTCTATTAAAGACAGTTGGACCTATGTTTCTACAGTGTAGACTAGGGCCACATAATTTATTTATTTATTTAACAGTTTTATATACCGACCTTCATAGTAAATAACCATATCAGATCGGTTTACAATAAACAAGAATATAACTGGGGTCACAATTCAAGAGAACGAAAGGTAAACAATAGGTAGGAATGAGTCAAAGTTACAATCAACAGGGTAAGGGAACTTGGAAGCTTGCAGGAAGCTGGAAGGAAGACAAAGCAGGAAATAAATAAAAACAAAGTGATAACATAGTGCGTGCGGGTTAAAGCTTACCTGAGAAGCAGGGAAACTGGCATGCCTAAAGCTGACCTGGGAGGCAACCCTAGCCTGTACATCTTCCTCCCCTCAACTTCTAGTGCACGTCATGATCACCATAGGCTAGACCCTGCTTCATTCCGAAGCCTTCCTTGATGCCACCATTTCCTCTGTTTATGGGGATCCCCTTCCGGGCCAATTCACAGAGAGGACTGTTCCCTTCTCCCTCCATATGGGTCGTCTCCATTCAGAACCCATCTCACTCCACGTCATCCCACAGGCTGTGAATCCCCTCATATTGGGGATACCGTGGCTTCAGCAGTATCAGCCTGTGATCGACTGGGCCTCTCTAGAACTGGCCCAGTGAGGCCCTTCTTGTTTCTCCAACTATCTGATACCTTTCCATATCTGGACTTCTTCTGCAATACGCTGATTACCTTGATGTGTTCTCCAAACAGAAGGCGGAGGCACTACCACTGCATTGTCTGTATGACTGTGGCATGGAACTCCTCCCTGATAAGATTCCCCTGAGGGGAAGAGTTTACCCATTATCTTCACCGGAGACCGTGGCTATGAGCGAGTACACTAAAGAAAACCTAGCCAGGGGCTTCATCCGGCCCTCCTCGTCCCTTGCAGGAGCTGGCTTCTTCTTTGGGGCCAAAATGGGTGGAACTTTCAGACTTTGCATCAACTATAGGAGCCTTAATGCCATTACCAAGAAAAATTATTATGCGTTGTCCCTCATCTCTGAAATATTTGACAGACTGCAGGGCGCTAAAATCTTTACCAAGCTAGACCTGAAAAGTGCTTATAATGTCATGCACATTAAACAAGGAGACGAGTGGAAAACAGCCTTCAACACCTGTAATGGACACTACGAATATCCCATTATGCCCATTGGGCTTTGCAGTGCTCCAGGTATGTTCCAAAACATGGTCAACGAAATCTTCAGGGATCTTCATTACTCATCTGTTATGGTCTACTTAGATGATATCTTCATCTATTCCCAATCCTTGGCCCCTCACATACGACATTTATGGCAGGTTCTTCAGCACCTGTGAGAACATAATTTTTACACTGAACGAGAGAAATGCCTCTTTGAACAGAAACCTCTTCTTGGGCTACATCATTTCTTGCACTGTCCTCTTGATGGACCCAGTGAAAAAAGCATCCTAGATTGGCTGTGGCTGGTTGGTCTTCGGGCATGTAAATACTTCCTGTGGTTTGCTAACTACTACTGCCAGTTCATTCCAGGGTATTCCACTCTAGCTGTCTTGCTTATTGCCTTGCCCTGAAAAGGCTTATTGCCTTGCCCTGAAAAGTGGCTGACACCTGCTATCAAAGCCTTCCAGGAGATAAAACATGCCTATGCTCAAGGTCCCTGCCAGCAACACCCGGACCCTAATCGTCCCTTCATTGTGGATGCCTCTACCCTTGGCGTAGGGGCTGTCCTCAGTCAACACAATTCTAAAGGGACATCGCTACTTTGCTCCTTTTTCTCCAGCAAGTTTTCTTCACCAGAAAAATACACAATTAGAGACTGCAAACTTCTGGCAGGCTGAATGGCAACACCTCTTAAAGGGTGTCAAGCACCGGATTACCATCTAAGCAGACCACAAGAGCCTAGAGTACCTTTAGCAAGCCCAACAATTCAATCCCAGACAGGTCCACTGATCCCTTTTCTTTTGTTGTTTTGATTTTGAGCTCTGCTACTGAACAGCTGCAAAGAATCTGTGGGCAGATGTGCTCTCCTGATCCTTCTTAACAGAGTGTATTGAAAGCATCTCGACACATCATCGATCTTGCAAGAATCATCCTTGCTTCGGCCACATCTGTTTCTGTTGGGAAGATAGTTGTCCCTAAGAGGTTCCGGGAAAAGGTGTTGAAATGGGTGTTGTAACTTAGCTGGACACTCTGGAATATCCCAAACTCTTAAACTCCTTCAGCGCCACTATTTATGGCCTCAAGTCAAGAAAGACATGAAGGACTAGTGGATTCCTGTTCTACTTGGCACAGAACAAACTTGTTCTTGCCAGACCCTGGGGGTTGTTACAGCCATTGACAGCCTCCAAGGAACCCTGAACCCACATTTCCAAAGACTTCATTGTGGATCTCCCTCTCTCTCATGGCTCCACTGTGATATGGGTTATAGTGGACAGATTCTCAAAAATGGCTCAATTCGTACCTCTCTCTGGACTACCTTCGGCTCCTGAATTAGCTCATCCCTTCGTCTAAAGTGTTCAGATTACATGGCCTACCATCTCACATCCTGTTTAACAGGGGCATCCACTTCACTGTCCACTACTGGAAGGCACTCTGCTGGAAGTTTGGCATCACTTTAGACTTCACCATGGCCTACCACCCTCAGAGCAATGGCAGACCAGGAGGATCAAACAGGATCTCAAAACCTTTCGCCGACTGTATGTTAACAAAAGGCAAAACAACTGGGCCATTCTGCTTCCTTGGGCAGAGTTTTCGCATAACAACTATGTAAGCAGTGCCACCTGTTCCTCTCCATTCCAGATCGTCTATGGAAAACACCCTCAAGTACCACTTCCTCTGCCTCTCACTACGGAATGCACCAAAGCCCATCTTACCGCCGAAGAACTCCCTTTGGAGAGACAACAATCTTGTGGGCAGCTGCTCAGGCCAAGAAATTTGTGGACGCTTGACTTCAACCAGCACCACAATTCAAAGTGGTTAAGTACCCAACATTTACGCCTTCATATCCCCTCACTCTGGCATCCAGATTCATTGGAACTTACCCTGTCCAATGACAAATGAGACCTATAACCTACCAGCCAAAGCTTCCCATCTCTCTGAGAATCCATAACATTTTTCATGTCTCACTATTGAAACTGCTCGTCCTTTCCTGGTCCTCCAGGAATCCTCCCACAGCTGTAGACATAACCTCAGAAGACACAATATGAATTCTCGTATATGGCGAAACTAGAATATCTCATTGCATGCAAACACTTTGGACCAGAGAAGAATTCTTGGGAACCTGCCACTAATGTCAAAGCACCTACATAAGAAATTGCCATGCTGGGTCAGACCAAGGGTCCATCAAGCCCAGCATCCTGTTTCCAACAGAGGCTAAACCAGGCCACAAGAACCTGGCAATTACCCAAACACTAAGAAGATCCCATGCTACTGATGCAATTAATAGCAGTGGCTATTCCCTAAGTAAACTTGATTAATAGCCGTCAATGGACTTCTCCTCAAAGAACTTATCCAAACCTTTTTTGAACCCAACTGCACTAACTACATCCTCTGGCAACAAATTCCAGAGCTTTATTGTGCGTTGAGTGAAAGATAATTTTCTCCGATTAGTCTTAAATGTGCTACTTGCTAACTTCATGGAACACCCCTAGTCCTTCTATTATTTGAAAGTGTAAATAACTGATTCACATCTACTCGTTCAAGACCTCTATCATATCCCCCTCAGCTGTCTCTCTTCTCCAAGCTGAACAGCCCTAACTTCTTCAGCCTTTCCACATAGGGAAGCTGTTCTATCCCCTTTATCATTTTGGTTGCCCTTCTCTGTACCTTCTCCATTGCAACTATATCTTTATGAGATGCGGTACCCAGTATTCAAGGTGTAGTCTCACCATGGAGCGATTATAGAGGCATTATGACATTTTCCGTTTTATTAACCATTCCTTTCCTAATAATTCCTAACATTCTGTTTGCTTTTTTGACTGCTGCAGCACACTGAGCTGACGATTTTAAAGTATTATCCACTATGATGCCTAGATCTTTTTCCTGGGTGGTAGCTCCTAATATGGAACCTAACATCGTGTAACTTCAGCAAGGGTTATTTTTCCCTATATGCAACACCTTGCACTTGTCCACATTAAATTTCATCTGCCATTTGGATGCCCAATCTTTCAGTCTTGCAAGGTCCTCCTGTAATGTATCACAGTCCACTTGTGATTTAACTACTCTGAATAATTTTGTATCATCCGCAAATTTGATAACCTCACTCGTCTTATTCCTTTCCAGATCATTTATATATATATATATATATATATATATATATATATATATATATATTTGAAAAGCACCGGTCCAAGTACAGATACCTGAGGCACTCCACTGTTTACCCTTTTCCACTGAGATAATTGACCATTTAATCCTACTCTCTGTTTCCTGTCTTTTAACCAGTTTGTAATCCATGAAAGGACATCGCCTCCTATCCCATGACTTTTTAGTTTTCTTAGAAACCTCTCATGAGGGAATTACACTACATCTACCGGTTCACCTTTATCCACGTTTATTAACCTCTTCAAAAAAATGAAGCAGATTTGTTAGGCAAGACTTCCCTTGGGTAAATCTATGTTGACTGTGTTCCATTAAATCATGTCTTTCTATATGTTCTACGATTTTGATCTTGAGAATAGTTTCCACTATTTTTCCCGGCACTGAAGTCAGGCTCACTGGTCTATAGTTACCCGGATCACCCCTGGAGCCTTTTTTAAATATTGGAGTTACATTGGCCACCCGCCATTCTTCAGGTACAATGGATGATTTTAATGATAGGTTACAAATTTTAACTAATAGATCAGAAATTTCATTTTTGAGTTCCTTCAGTACCCTGGAATGCATACCATGCGGTCCAGGTGATTTGCTACTCTTTAGTTTGTCAATCTGGCCTACTGCATCTTCCAGGTTCACAATGATTTCGTTCCGTTCGTCTGACTCATCACCCCTGAAAACCATCTCCGGAACTGGTATCTCCTCAATATCCTCATTAGTAAACACGGAAGCAAAGAATTCATTTAGTCTTTCTGCAATGGCCTTATCTTCCCTAAGAGCCCCTTTAACCCTTCGGTCATCTAATGGTCCAACCGACCCTCTCATAGGTTTCTTGCTTCGGATATATTTAAAAAGGTTTTTATTATGAGTTTTTGCCTCTATGGCCGCCTCTTGTAAAAGAGTTCCACAGGCAATTCCCTTCCAGATCAAAGCCTTGGACTCTGAGAAGGCTTGGGGGGGGGGGGGTGTACTGTTCACTTGCTAGCTCATGCCTGCCCCCACAAGCCGGGTCACTCAACTGATGCTGCCGATGCTGTAACCTGCCTCGCGGCTGGGATGTTGTTGCCATCTCTTGCTGGGGCCTCCCCTCTAGGCGTGTGGCGAGAACTGCTCCTTCTGGTGCAGCCTGATTCTGTTGCACGGCTGGGTATTTATTTAAACCCTGGCCGTTCAACAGAGTAGTGCCTCAACAATGGGTCGACTGCAGCCTTTGTAGTGTGAGTTGCTTTGTTCTTGCCTGATTCTGCTTCTGCCTCTCCAAGCCTGCCGGTCTTGTCTCTCCAAGGCCTACTTACCTGCCTTGTCCCTCCGAGCCCTGCCTGCCTACCTCATCTCTAGCCCAGCCTCTCCTCAGTCTGAGTCTTGGATTGACCACAGCCATTCTGGTCTGCAGCCTGCCCCTGACCACATCCTGAATCTTGACCATTCTCGCCTGCTGCCTGGACCTAGACCATTCTCACCTGCCTTGGAACTCAGCCTGTACTGCAACCATCCCTGTCTGCTACTGGTCTCTGACTCTAACCATGACCGGCACTTTCGATTGTATACTGCGAAACTTCATGAGACTCAAAGACCTGCTGGCCCCCAGAACTTGAGGGCTCAACCTAACGAGAAAGGGGCTGGTAAAATTGAAGCCCTAGATCAGTCTTGCATCAGCCGTATGGAAGTTCCTACAGGGCCTTCCCTGTAGGTTGAGTCAAACTCCCCACTGCAATAAGGGTCCACAATCCTTACACACTGAACAGGAGGTTTCTATGTCAGAGTTTGATCTGCCAGAGTTCTTTCATAAAATGAGACATGAGCATGGAGATTGGTTTGTTGTCCAAGAAGGGGTAGTATTCCACAATTCCAAATTTGTCTGGGTCATGCTGGTGCTATGAGGATCAGATGGGCACGCCCCTGAAAAACTTTCTGTATTATTCTGGTAATGAGGGGTATCACTGGAAAAGTTTACATGAGTCTTTACTGCAATTGAGAAGGAAAGTGTCCTGTACTAATTTGTGATTGCTTGGAAGAATGGAGCATTTTCAGAGCTTCCTGGCAGAGAAGCCACAATCCTGTTCTTCCCTGCTTGTTGCCATAGAATATGGCAACCTGATTATTTGTTTGAATTAGGATGCTCTTCTTTCGGAGATATGTGAACTTGGTAAGAGCATACCATATCAATCTTAACTCTAAGAGATTGATTTGGAAGAGGGACTCTTGAGGAGACCAAAGTAGGTGCGGAAAGATCCTATATTGGCTCCCGCATCCGTTGTGAGGACAAGCTCATGGGAACACAAGTGAAGTGGTGCACCATCTCAGAGCACATGGGGAGGTAGCCACTACTACAATTCCCTTACCATTGGTGGTGTGATATGCACTGTTAAAGAGAGTAGTTGAGTGATTTGATTCCACTGAGATCTCAGACCCCACTTGAGATAACAGATATGAAGGCTCTGCCATGATCAGAAACTTGTATCCCGGGGGAGTGGAGAGAGAGGAACCCGAGGAGGTCAGCAATTACCTTCCTGCCTTGGTGGATGATTCTTGCCTGGAGACTGAGACCTGTCTAATCCCCGAATACGGTCCCTGAGTCTGATGCTGACCGGAGCCAAGCGACCTCGCTGATGTCATCAGGGAGGGGACCGGAAGCGCTTTAAAAGCCGGCCCCTCCTGCGGCGCGTAGGTGCCGCCGGCGCGTCGCCCTAGCCGCGCGCGTGCCTAAGGGGCGCGTGGCCTAGCTTGAGTTTACTCAGCAGTGGATTTTTTACTTTGGAGAATAACGGGGCATCTCAGCCAATTGTAAGTGACTATTTATTCTTAAGCTCTTCTGAATCTCTCTCTCCTTGACTCCCTCCGAGCCAGGGGAACAATAAGAATTAATATCGGAGGAACATAAAAAGGAGATTTTGAATTAGAATTCCACCTTTAATAATTCAGAACAGTGATATGCCTCATACAAAAAGAAAGGCTCGTATAAGGGAGATACAGACTTCATCTCCCTTATGAACACCTACACAGCCACAAATTTCCTCCTTCTTTAATGTTGCAGATGGTAGTAGGCCGGGAGAGGTGACCGCTGTACATGAGGCTTCGGAGCGAGAAGCAATGGTACTGGACAGTGATATATCTTTGACCCCCGGCGCTCCTAAAACTCCCTCCCCACCATTAGCTAAAGGAAAAATATTTGCTAGTTCTACTGAGGATGTAGATCTAGATGGAATTCTAATGTCATCTAAAATTGGAGAAAAGAGAGGAGACCTGGCTGTAGGGGGGAGGGGTTGAATCACAACCTGATTTGAACATACTTTTACCCCAGAAACCTTTGGAAATAACTATGGATATACTATGGACAGCTATTAAATCATTGGAACTGGCTATTAATAAACTAACACAGATTACTGCTAATTCACAACTCAAAATATCGAATGTGGAAAGTATGGCTTTAGCTTCTCAAAATCTGGTTAAATACGAAGGGAGATTAGAAAAAGTGGAAAATGTTCAGAGGAATCTTGTTAAATCTGAATTAATCAAAAGAAATTGGAACATATAGAAAATCAATTAAAGTACTCTAATTTAAGAGTCTTGAATTTCCCTAAACAAGATTTAATTCCTGCAGTGGATATGTTTAAGGAATATATGTTGAATGTATTGAAAATACCTAGTCAAGCCTTACCACTATTAGAGAAAGCTGCTTATATTCCTGTGAGATCAGGTAGCAGAACACAGATAGGAAAGATTCAGCCAGAAACACTAAATTTAACAGAAATAATTGAAACATCAATAGAAACGGAGATAACACTTAGAGCTACATTAGTGGTATCATTTGTCTTTCCTAAAGAGAGAGATACCGTTTTACGCCTATTTTTGAGAAATAGATTAGAAACATTCCATGGAACTAAGGTCTGGATATACCCAGACCTAACAAGATCCACTCAAATTAGGCGAAAAGAATTTCTGAAATTTAAAATCAGAGGTACTTCTTAGAGGAGCTGGATTTATTTTAAAATGTCCATGTCGTTGTGAATTAAAATATATGGAACATACTTATGTTTTCTTTGAAACATCTGAGTTGCAGGTTTTTTTAGATTCGCATCCCCTCCCCTAGTACAGGACCAGGATAGGTGCATCAGATAGATACCATTGTACCCTCTGAAATAAGATCAAGAGGGAGGAAGATTTTTAATTTCTCCTTTCTTGATCAAGTAATAAAAATGTTCTTATATAATCGCTCAGTTAATTGTTATGCCCTGGGATTTCCTATGATGTAACAGAATGATTTAAATATTCAATATTTCTTGAGTGATATATATTATATATGTTAGTTTTGAATGGTGAATCATCTGTATGAATATACAGAGTTTGTTTTGTGTAAATTATTGGAAATGCAAAAATAAAAAATACAAAAAAAAACTTGTATCCCCTGAGAACACGGGTAGACTGCTTCTACCACAAGGCATTTGGTAAAGACTCTAGGAGTGGAAGAGAGGCCAAATGGAAGGACTTTGTTTTGGTAGTGGGACAAATCCAATTGGAACCATAGGTAATGCAAATGAGCTGGGCAGATTGGAATGTGAATATAGGCGTCCGTGGGATCCAGTTTGCCCTGCTGATTGAATGGGAGAATTGTGCTGAGGGAGTTCATTTTAAATTTCTTCTGGAGGATATGTTGATTGAGAAGCCTCAGGTCCAGAATTGGTCATAATCCCAACCCCCCCCCCCCCCCCCCCCCCGAATTTGGGGATGAGGAAATATCCGGAGTAGAAACTCTGCATGTGTTGTAATACAGAGAGCATCTTTACTGCCTGGTGCTTGAGAAGAGATTGCACTTTTATATGGATCTATGGGAGAAGGATCCAGATGGGGAGCTGAATAATGTGACAAGGATGGGGGGCCAAGAGAAATGCAACTGGCATCTATTGCACGATATTGAGAATTCCAGGAGTCTTGGTTATTTGACACCATTTCTCCAGAAAATGTTGAATTTGTCCCACTACTAGAAGAGAAGGAAGGAGATTGGTTGGTTGACCGGATCAAAAAATGGGCCTCATCTTGGAGTGGTTTGTAGCTGACGGCGTTCATGTTGCTTGGGTCTGGCCAGAAGCTGCTGTTTATGTTATGCTGGAAAAGGTATAAGCAGGTACTGTTGAAAAGGCCAATAGGGCCATCTGTGAAATAGTAAATTGTATGGATAATATGGATGCTGTACTGGGGCAGATTGCCCGGGCACCATGGAGAAAGACTGTACTGTCACATTATGGTCCTTTATCTGGGAGACTGTTTCTTGGAGCTTCTCTCCGAAAAGGTTGTCTCCCACATATGGGAGGTCTGCTGATTTCCTCATGGATGTCCTCATGGATGAACTGGCTTGTAGCCACACCATACTCCATGGTCCAGAAGAGGCTGTGAAGGCTTGTGATGCAGAATTAAACAATTCATACACAGAACAGAAGAGATATTGATCAGTTTCTTCTGTATCCCAGAATGGCTGAGAGAAGGTATTCTGATCAGAGTAAGTTAGTTACGGCTTTAGCTTCTCAAGACAATCATGAATCTAAATAAAACCATGTAAAACTGATGGATAGCAATGCGGGCGAAAAAACATTGCGCTCAGAATATTCTTTTTCCAAAATCGTCTAGAAGTTTGTGATCTTTACCTGGTGGGGAATGGAAATGAATACAGGTCGTCTTTCTTTTTTTTTTTTTTTTTATTGCAGATTCCATTACAGTAGACTTGTGCAGCAGGTGAACTATGCCAAAGCTAGGGGACCTGAGATCCAGCTTCTAGACATAGGGGGACATATTGGTGTTTCCCATAATTTCATAAGCAGTACTTTAAGAATGTTATGAACTGGTGAAGTGGCAGATTCAGTCGGTGTATCCAGAATCTTTTGTAGACCAAGGAGTTCTGTATGTGGGTCTTGGCTATCCCAATTTTTCAATAAATGTGGCATAGATGAGATCTTCCGGAGGTGAAGAATGCTTCAGGAGATCTGGCAGAGGATCTGATGGTATTCCAGTGGTGTTATGGTTAATGGTGTTTCAGTGGATCCTTAGACACTGTGGCAGCTGACCACGCCCATGGGGGGCAGTCCCGTGAGGGACCACGGTGTCAGGCTAGACTCCGGACAGACAAACACAGAATTGAATCTTTTATTAAACAGTGTGAATGGCCACCAGAGGTGGCAGTAGTGAGAAGTGGTTGTAGAGCCCGGCTGGGCGCGTCTCACACAGAACGCTGGAACAGCGGATCCCCTGCAAGGCAGTGCTGTAGTGGAAAGAGACTGAGAGTTATGAGCACACAAGAAGATTAACATTCAGAGTCCCAATGTAGAAATAGGAGAAGCTCCGAGACAGGGAGAGCAGGCCCTCAAGGAGAGAGTACCTGATTCCAGTGAAGCAGTACTGTGGAGAGCGAGATGGTTTCTGTACTCACTGATGGTAACTGTAAGTTAGGTCTTCCAAGTAGAAGGGTAGAGGTTGCAGGCAGCGACACAGCGAACATGGGCCCTCGAGGAGCGAGTACCGGTTTCCTGATAGCACCTGAAAGAAGCAAAGAGGCCCCCGAGGAGCGGGTACCCTGTTAGAGACACCAAAGGGTAGTAAGAATTCCAGATAATGTTGGAGTGGCAGAGTAGCTTAGGAACGGAGAGCGAATCCCATCCGTACGAATCTTGTTGCTAACTCAACGAGCTACCAAATACTGTAGGCAGATATACCCGGAAGTCGTGACGTCAGAACAGGGGGATGCCCCTGAGGTTCGCACCAACGTAGAGTTTAAAAGATGAGGGCGGCATGCGCGTGCACCCTAAAGATACCTTGAAGGAGAATGGCGGGAGGCAGCACCAAAGCCGGTCTAGGGACGCCAGAGAGAATGGCAAGCAGACGCTGCGGCGGCCATCAGTCAAAGGTGAGTGGGAGGAGCTGAAAGTAGAGAGAGGTAGGCGGGGCGAAGCCGTCGAAGACCGGACGCAACAAGTGGATTCTTCTAATAATCCTGGGGACACGAGCTCACTTAGCCAGTACTCTAATAATGAAGAAAGGGGGGAAAAAAAGGCTCCTCTGGTTGAGGTTTTAGAGGAGCGACCTGGTATATTGCCTGTGAGCTTGTAGACTCTGCTGCAGTTGAGTGTGTTGACGAAGATACTTTAATTTGGGGTTCTGATGATGAAAGCACACCCAAGAGTAGTTTGGAACTCCCATCTGTGGAGCTGCAGAAGTGAGAGCTATAAAGGGAAGCTGGAGTGCTCATCTGTCTCTTTTGCGAGAGAGGTAAAGAAACTCCTCTTGAGCCCCACAATTTGTTCATAAAGACTGCTGTATATGTGGCCTGGGGTAGGTGAGGGAACATCTTCTTCTAAGACTAGTCCAGGTTCTTGCATTGTAATAGGTAGTTTATTTGAAGAGAGCAGTACTATTGAACAGACAGGATCCACTCTTTAGGCAGAGAACTTCTGTTATGACTTCCGATGGCGGCAAGCCGCAACCGGGGCCGGCCACTCACCGGGGCAACAGACTGCTTCGCTCGCGGTAACCGCCGGTGTCTGCCCTGTGGTCCCGCGGTGTCCCTGCCGCTCCTCCAACATGGCCGCGGCATCAGCGGCTCTCCCGATCGCATCTGGCTCCGCCCCCTGCTGGTTTCCCTAGAGGCGCGCGCGACTGAAGAATTCTTAAAGGGGCCACTACAGGAAATTGAGTGGCTCCTTCCTGCAAGCTCCAGCTGGGTATTAGTATTTAAGGCACGGTCTGCACCTCAGACCTTGCCTTGGCTTCTTGGCTCCTGTTTGTTCTGAGTTTGGTTCCTGTTCCTTCGTGTTTGGACTTCCTGGACTGGCTGTGGTGTATTCTCTGGATCTTGACCCCTGGACCGGCTGAGGTGTGTTCTCTGGCTCTCGACCCCTGGACCGGCTGAGGTGTATTCTCTGGCTCTCGACCTTTGGACTGGCTGAGGTGTGTTCGCTGGCTCTCGACCCCTGGACCGGCTGTGGAGTTCTGAGATTCTGTGTGTTTGGACTGCTCATATTCTTGTCCCTCATGACCTGCTGGAGGCGCCAGCTCAGCTCTACCTTCCACGTTCTCTTCTAATCTCACGACCTGCTGGAGGCGCCAGCTATCTGGAATACACGACCTGCAGGAGGCGCCTGCATCCAGATCTCCTTCTTCTCTTGCACAAGACCTAGACTTGGCCTCGCCTTCCAGCGTCTGGACCTATGTTCATCGCTGGACCAAGGGTTCACACTCCGAAGTAGAACAGTAAGCCAAGGCCATGGACCCGGCAGAGGCCTCGGCAATACGAGCAATTCCTGGTCTAGCACAGAAAATAGTGGAACAGCAGAACATGCTAGAATCCATGGCCGCCTCCATTGAACGACATAACGCTCAGTTAGATGCGGTGGTAGCAACGCACTCTAATCCACCTGTGGTCATTTCAGTGACCACACCTGCTCTGCCAATTCCACAGAGTTTTCCTCGTCCAGTTATACCTCTACCTGTTCCACCGCGATATGCCGGAGATCCGCGTCTATGTCTAGGATTTCTTGACCAATGCAACATGCATTTCCGTCTACAGTCAGCACTCTTTCCGGACGATATGACCAGAACTACTTATATATTGTCCTTGTTGGATGGCAAAGCACTTGCATGGGGGTCTGCCTTATGGCAGCACTCCGATCCAATATTACAGGACTTTCCTCGTTTTTTGGAGCTGTTTCGATCAGTGTTTGAAGAACCAGGGAAAAAGGCAGCCGCGGGGTCTACCCTCCTGCACCTCCGAGAAGGAGGTCGAGCTCTCATCGATTACAACATCGAATTTTGGACCTTGGCTATTGAACTCCAGTGGGAAGAATCTACCCTCCGAACAATTTATCTGGAAGGACTTTCCGCGAAAATTAAAGATGAATTGGCAGCCAGGGAGCTTCCTACTTCCTTAAATTCCCTGATCGAGTTAGCCACCAGGATTGACCGACTTCAAGAGAGAGCCCGAGAGAATCTAGGAGCTAGACGACGACGCCTAACTACCCCTTCTGTCTCATCGCTTCCTCCTGTAAACACTCGCGAAGGGTCTTCTAATGAAACAACCACAGAGGAACCCATGCAACTTGGCAGAGGTCCCTTATCGCCTGCTGAACGTCAGAGACGACGCAGAGAAGGACTTTGTTTGTATTGTGGAGATTCTGGTCATCGCATTGCAAGCTGCCCTATTCGTCCGGGAAACTCCAGAGCCTAGGGTCCATGGGGGGAGTAACCCTAGGTCTGACATCTCCAGCTCCCCCACTCATGTTACCTATTACCCTCATGGTTAATGAACAAGAATTCACCACCTTGGCTCTTGTGGACTCTGGAGCCGGCGGAGAATTTATTCTGCAAGAAGTAGTCGAACGATTACAGATTCCTACTCGACCCTGTCCTAAACCATTAGTCGCTTCATCCATCCATGGGGATCCTTTACCTGGGACCATTACTCATCAGACTGAACTTCTGGATTGTCATATTGCACCTAATCACTCTGAACAGATTACCTTTTATGTACTCAGGAAAGCCATTCATCCAGTGGTTCTTGGCATTCCGTGGCTTCAACGTCACAATCCTCAATTTGATTGGACACTATTAAAACTTACGAAGTGGGGACCCAATTGTTCTGGAGCATGTTTAAACCAAAATTCTCCTTCTCAGAACTTCCTTTGTACCTCTGACCTAGGGAGGTTACCCCCTCAATATAAACAATTTGCAGATGTATTCTCCAAGGAGGCCGCGGACACTTTACCACCACACTGGAAGTTCGACTGCGTTATCAACTTGATTCCAGGATCTACGCCTCCATGTGGGAGAACATATCCCTTATCCGCTTCAGAGACTTTGGCCATGTCGGAATATATACAGGACAATTTACAGAAAAGCTTCATTCGAAGATCTACCTCTCTGGCTGGAGCTGGATTTTTTTTTTGTCAAAAAGAAAGATGGCACATTAAGACCCTGTATTGATTTTTGGGGACTCAACGCTATAACTATCAAGGACAGATACCCGTTACTCCTTATTGCGGCGTTATTTGATCGTTTACAAGGAGCCCGAATTTTTTCTAAACTCGACTTACGTGGAGCATATAACCTAGTCCGGATTCATGAGGGTGACGAATGGAAGACGGCGTTTAATACTAGGGACGGACACTATGAATATTTAGTTATGCCGTTCGGCTTAACCAATGCTCCAGCCGTCTTCCAACACTTCATTAACGAAATCTTCAGAGACTTGCTCTATATTTGTGTGGTGGTCTACCTAGACGATATATTAATTTTTTCTAAAGACCTACAAACACATTGTCAACATGTTCTACAGATTTTGCAACGATTACGGGAAAATCATCTATTTGCTAAATTAGAAAAATGTGTTTTTGAAACTGAATCATTACCTTTTTTGGGGTATATTATCTCCAAGCAAGGTTTTCAGATGGACCCTGCCAAATTAAGATGTATTCAGAACTGGCCTCAACCCACTGGTCTGCGCGCACTTCAGAGGTTTCTCGGATTTGCTAATTATTACCGCAGTTTTATCAAAGACTTTTCCAAGCTCGCTGCACCTCTTACGGCACTCACACACAAGGGAGCCAATACTAAGACCTGGCCAGTGGAGGCCATAGAGGCATTCCAAACCCTTAAAGAATCCTTTCTACAACAACCTTGTCTTCATCACCCAGATCCTAGACGTCCCTTCATAGTCGAAGTCGATGCTTCCACAATCTGAGTTGGCGCAGTGTTAAGTCAAATAACTGCTTCTGGTACGTCCCATCCTTGTTCCTATTTCTCCAGGAAGTTCTCGCCTGCGGAGCGCAACTATTCTATTGGTGACCGGGAGTTTCTAGCCATCAAACTCGCTTTGGAGGAGTGGCGCCAGTGGTTGGAAGGGGCTCGGCATATGATTACTATTTTCACAGATCATAAAAACCTAATCTATTTACAACAAGCCCAACGTCTGAATCCCCGCCAGGCTCGCTGGGCACTTTTTTTACCTGCTTTGACTTCGAAATTCGATATCGACCCGCCAATAAGAACATTAAAGCCGATGCACTGTCACGATCTTTCGCCAGCAAGGATATCATTGAGCCTATACAGAATATCATCGATCCTGCTCGTATTATTCTCTCTGCGACTTTCACAGTTCCCGTAGGCAAGACGGTAGTACCCCGGAGGCTTCGCAACAAGGTACTAAAGTGGGGGCATGACTCTCAAGTGGCTGGGCATTCTGGACAGAAACGAACACTTGCCCTTCTGCAGAACCACTATTGGTGGCCAGGGATGCGCAAAGACATCCGCGCTTATATAGAGTCTTGTCCCTTATGCGCTCAACATAAAAGTTCTACAGGGAAGACTTGGGGGTTGTTACAACCTCTTCCGGTGCCTACTTCACCTTGGTCGCACATTTCGACTGATTTTATTGTCGATTTACCATCTTCTGAAGGACATACCGTCATATTTATTTATTTATTTATTTTTAATTTTTATATACCGAAGTTCTTGTAGGGACTACAAATCACTCCGGTTTACATACAACGAAGAACTGCTCAACAAAGAGCGGAGCTTTACATGGAACCGTATAACATATGGAACAGTATAACTGGTTGACAATTTAACATAGTGCTAAATAAAGTAATAATATTTTAACTGGTAATAAATAAAGAAATATAATATTTTATATAAGAAGTTTAACTATTTAACGTAGCAATAAATATAAATATAAGCAGTGCCTAATATATATATGAAATAAAGTGAATTTTTGAGCTCAAAGATAATTGTCCAGTTGCAGATTCTTAAAAATAGTACTTGATACAGCGTCCATGGTTAAGGGATACCTGGTAATTAGGAAGTCTGTCAGTCACAGTAAGTTTGTCAGTAATTAGGAAGTCTGTCAGTCACAGTAAGATTAAGAGTCTGGGAAAGCTTGTTGGAAGAGAAAAGTCTTCAGTCTTTTTTTGAATATGGGTTGTAGTGGATCGATTTTCTAAAATGGCCCATTTTACACCGTTGCCCGCCCTCCCATCTGCTCCCCGCTTGGCCCAGCTCTTTGTTGCACATCTTTCGTCTCCATGGGATTCCGCAACATATTACCTCTGACCGTGGACCACAGTTCACAGCCAAATACTGGCGGAGACTTTGCACTAAGTTTCATATTGCTCTCGATTTCACCACGGCTTTTCATCCCCAGGCCAATGGGCAGGCAGAGAGGACCAACCGGTCTTTAAAGCAATTTTTGCGTACTTATGTCAACTCCCGGCAAGATGATTGGGCAGCGTTGTTGCCATGGGCGGAGTTTTCCCACAACTTTCATACGTGCACCTCTACGGGAACTTCTCCGTTCCAAATCGTTTATGGTCAGCAACCCGCTCCACCCATCCCACTACCTGTGCCGGTTGCCTCACCGGCGGCTCAGCTTACGGCCCTCCAACTGCAACAACTATGGAGACAGACCCAACGAATGCTACAAAAGGCGGCAACCATGGCCAAGAAATTTACTGATCGTCACAGACGACCTGCACCACGATTCCTTCCAGGAGACAGAGTATGGTTAAGTACCAAACATATTCATCTAAAAGTTCCTTCTATGAGATTGGCTCCACGATACATTGGCCCGTTTCCTGTGATAAGACAATTGGGTCCTGTGACGTATCAATTACATCTACCTTCTACTCTTCGTATTCATAACTCCTTTCATGTCTCCCTCTTAAAACCTGTACTCCTCACCTGGCCTTCCCGTAAGATGCCTGTTTCCCCAGTGGTAAGGGCTGAGGAGGATAATATTTATCAAGTCCAAGAAGTTTTGGATGTCCGCCACCGAGGTCGTAAATGGGAATATCTCCTTGCCTGGGAAGGTTTTGGGCTGGAGGAGAATTCTTGGGAGCCAGCCACAAACATTCTAGATAAAGATCTTCTCAAGGACTTCCATACTAGTCATCCAGATAAACCCAAGCCTTCTAGGGGGAGGCCTAAAGGAGGGGGTACTGTTATGACTTCCGATGGCGGCAAGCCGCAACCGGGGCCGACCACTCACCGGGGCAACAGACCGCTTCGCTCGTGGTAACCGCCGGTGTCTGCCCTGTGGTCCCGCGGCGTCCCTGCCGCTCCTCCAACATGGCCGCGGCATCAGCGGCTCTCCCGATTGCATCTGGCTCCGCCCCCTGCTGGTTTCTCTAGAGGCACGCGCAACTGAAGAATTCTTAAAGGGGCCACTACAGGAAATTGAGTGGCTCCTTCCTGCAAGCTCCAGCTGGGTATTAGTATTTAAGGCACGGTCTGCACCTCAGACCTTGCCTTGGCTTCTTGGCTCCTGTTTGTTCTGAGTTTGGTTCCTTTCCTTCGTGTTTGGACTTCCTGGACTGGCTGTGGTGTATTCTCCGGATCTTGACCCCTGGACCGGCTGTGGTGTGTTTTCTGGCTCTCGACCCCTGGACCGGCTGAGGTGTGTTCTCTGGCTCTCGACCCCTGGACCGGCTGAGGTGTGTTCTCTGGCTCTCGACCTCTGGACTGGCTGAGGTGTGTTCGCTGGCTCTCGACCCCTGGACCGGCTGTGGAGTTCTGAGATTCTGTGTGTTTGGACTGCTCATATTCTTGTCCCTCACGACCTGCTGGAGGCGCCAGCTCAGCTCTACCTTCCACATTCCATTGGAGACGCCTTCGTCTAACCTCACGACCTGCTGGAGGCGCCAGCTCAGCTCTACCTTCCACATTCCATTGGAGACGTCTTCGTCTAACCTCACGACCTGCTGGAGGCGCCAGCTCAGCTCTACCTTCCACGTTCTCTTCTAATCTCACGACCTGCAGGAGGCGCCTGCATCCAGATCTACTTCTTCTTCTCTTGCACAAGACCTACACTTGGCCTCGCCTTCCAGCGTCTGGATCTACGTTCATCGCTGGACCAAGGGTTCACACTCCGAAGTAGAACATTCTGTTACCAACCTAGGGGGCATTAGCATTCCAGTTATTGGAGAAGGTAATAAGCTGACACCTTCTCCTGCAGATCTTGAAGGACTAGTTTTTCTCAGCATTCAGACAGGTTAATCCACGACCAGTGGGTTATGCACCTCTACCAGCAGATGGAGATGGAACAAAGCTGATGTCATGGTATATATAACCCTGCACTGACATCAGCCCGCCAATATTCTCCATCTCCTGCAGATGGTGAGTGTGCATCTCTCTCCTGGGGATAACTTGTTTTTAAAAAAAAAAATAGCATGAGAAAAGAAGGAGATTAATCATGCATTGCTTCTCCTGTGGTGATACCTTGTGGTCCCTCCCTCAGTCGAGTTCTCCTGAGATGATAGCTCATGATCCCTTTCTCAGCTGAGTGCCTCAGTCTGGTAGTCTGTTTTCCAGCATGCCAGGAGAGAATCAGCTGAGAGGCTAGCAGGTGCAGGAAGCCGAGTGCAATGGTGAAGGCATTAACCCTCTCCCCCCCACAGCCAGAGACAGACTCTATAATTCAGCCTGGACGGGCTGAGCTCAGGTAAGGGGATGTAAAAAAAAATAAATAAATGTGAGATACCACAAACCAATGCACTGAACTATTACATTTTTCAGAGGGATCCAAAATCTAATGTCCAATATAAA
The DNA here is from genome assembly GCF_901001135.1 of Rhinatrema bivittatum. Classification (NCBI taxonomy): domain Eukaryota; kingdom Metazoa; phylum Chordata; class Amphibia; order Gymnophiona; family Rhinatrematidae; genus Rhinatrema; species Rhinatrema bivittatum. Next base: position 109,663,350 of record NC_042618.1, read on the forward strand.
CAACAAATCACCTCATATCACAATATTTTCTACCATTTTAGATTCTCAAAAATATAATTAAATGAATCTGTAAAAGATCTTTAACGCTGCCTTTTTTTTCAAAATATTTGAAGACACTTTTTTTCAAAAAAGTTTTTTTCAAAAAAATTGTTGTCACTGGAAAGTTTCATACTTTAATTATCCCCAAACGGATGATGTATCTTTTTGTAATCATGAACAAACCTCCACCAGCCAAATGTCTTTTTTTGGTTTTTTTGAATATTTTTGTGAATGTTTTGCATAGGTTATGTGAATTTAAAAATTCCACAAAGTATGCCGTGTCAATATATAGAAGTACTTTTGAAAAAAGTTGCACTGTAACTGTCCAAACTTATACTTGGCTTTAGTTTCAAGCTAAGTATAAGTTTGGACAGTTACAGTGCAACTTTTTTCAAAAGTACTTCTATATATATTGACACGGCATACTTTGTGGAATTTTTAAACTCACATAACCTATGCAAAACATTCACAAAAATATTCAAAAAAACCAAAAAAAGACATTTGGCTGGTGGAGGTTTGTTCATGATTACAAAAAGATACATCACCCGTTTGGGGATAATTAAAGTATGAAACTTTCCAGTGACAATTTTTTTGAAAAAAACTTTTTTGAAAAAAGTGTCTTCAAATATTTGAAAAAAAGGCAGTGTTAAAGATCTTTTACAGATCATTTAATTATATTTTTGAGAATTTAAAAAGGTAGAAAATATTGTGATATGAGGTGACTTCTTTATATTGGACAAAAAATAAATACATAAAAAAAGAGAGGAATAATTTAGGGATTCCTTTTCCCCTGTTCTGGTCTACTCTCTGAGCCTTGGCATGTCAATCTAACTTTCGTTCCCGCCTTTGTGAGGGGTTTGTGGAGTCGCGGCAGTTTTGGTGGGTTGAGAAGCTTTTGGCTAGGCCCTGCTCTCAAGCGTCTGAGACGCTGTGATAGGGCACGGTGGCGTCCACATGCCGCCTCCTGCGCAAGTCTGCTGCAAAACAGTGACTGATGTCGATTCGCGCCTACGCGTCCAGGTTGGTTGTCTGTCTGGACCGCACGGATTGGGCATGCAAATTTAGGATACCTGAGGTTCAAGCATTCATCGGATCCTAGTGCCTAAGATCTTCATCCATGAGAGAGTACGTGCTTATGGGATGTCCTATTTCAAATATAAGCGTTCCATTCTTGGGCATCTTAATTTTGGACGTCCTGGTTTTTTTTGTGCGTCCTGTCTGGGCTTGCCTTATATGGGCACCCAGTGGGATGCACAATTGTCAGACACTTGTTTCTAAGTGTGCTGCTAGTGGACATCTTATCCAAGGATGGCACTGGCAGCAAAGACTCCTAAGCACCTAGCGATTTGCACTGCTTGCCATATTCGGGCATCACAGCAGGGTGTTCCCTGTAATCTTGTCAACATTGCCTGGAGGCTGAGGGAGAGTTGTCTCCCGTGGATTTGGCTGAGCCTGAACCTTCCCAGCAGGATGCAGGAATGGGACAGGATGGAGATCTGTCAGACATTTCGCCTAGTTTTGAGGCTCTCTTAACTGGAATTTCAGCATAGGAAGACTTCTCAATGGGCATAACTCTGATGTCCCCTGGTTTTGGTATGGATCCTTCTGCCTTTTTCTTGGGTGGAATTTTTTCCAGGTCTGCAGGCCCTTCTAATGTTTGGAACCAGCCAAAACTGGAAGTTCAGGATTTCAGGCTGTGGAATCCCACAAGTCTGGTGCTGCAGATAAGCATCAGATATGCCTCTGCCTGCTGCGGGTTCCACTGATGGGGACCCCACTGGCTTGGATGATGAGGGTGATCCTTACTCCCTGGAGGATGGGAAAATCCCTCTGGGTTTGGTGTCATATAGATGGGTTGCCAGCTCTGATCTCCTAGTCACTGACTATGCTGGGCATGCCAAGTGTTGGTTCCATGTCTGAGCCAAAGAAGAATTTAATTTTAGTACCTTGATTGGCCTTGAATAGGTGCTGTGGAAACTAATTTTAAAGGGGGGGTGAGCCTTGGTATGGCTGTATCCCCTGGTTTTGACAGCGAGAGAAAGTGGATGCACTGGTGTGTGTAGTCTTCAAGTGGACAACCTTTCCTTTAGAAGGTGGAGTAGAACTGGAGGATTCGTAGGATAGGAGAACTGAGGTTATCCTTAACGCAGGCCTTGAGGCAGAGGCAGTATATTGCAGTTAACCTCTTGTTTCTACCTGGTGGCTCGCGCTTGTTTGCTTCTATCTCAGTAAGTTGGTGAACCCAGATGGGGTGTAGGCTTGGATGGCGATGCATTCTGACCCCCTCAATGAAGGTGTGCAGACCCACCTCTTAGAACTGGAGATGGGGGTTTGCCTGTCTCCTTTTATTGGAGGTGGGTTCTGTAGGTGATATGGGACGGCCATGCTCTGGAGTTCTGCGTTCCTCAGGATGACTTTATGGTGTCTTACTGGGACTCTCCGGAAAAGATGCTGGCAGTGGAGTCTAGATTGAGCTGGTAGGCTGTGATTCCAGTGCTTAAGTCACAAGAAAGTACGGGCTGTTTTTCCATTTATTTCATTGTACCCAAGAAGGAGGGTTCCTTTCGCACCATCCTGGTCCTAAATGGAATCAATAGTCATTGCGAGTGGCTCATTATGCATGGAAACCTTATGCTCTGTGATAATGGTAGTACAGTCAAGGGAATTTCTTTCATTTTTGGATTTGTCAGAGGTGTATCTACATATTTCCATTCAGCTGGAGCATCAAAGGTTCCTGTAGTTTGCTATTTTTGGCAACCACGCCCAGGACCTTCTCTAAGATCCTGGTGGTAGTAGCCGCAGTATCGAGACAAGATGGTATTCTGGTCCACTCGTACCTAAACATTTGGATAATTTGAGCCAAGAGCATGGAGAGAGTCTTCAGGCATTGCGCAAGGTGGTTTACTTGTTGCAATAACTAGGTTGGGTGATGAATTTAGCCAAGAGCAAGTTACAGCCATCTCAACGCTGGAGAACATAAGAAATTGCCATACTGGGTCAGACCAAGGGTCCATCAAGCCCAACATCCTGTTTCCAACAGTGGCCAATCCAGGCCATAAGAACCTGGCAAGTACCCAAAAACTAAGTATATCCCATGCTACTGATGCTAGTAATAGCAGTGGCTATTTTCTATGTCAACTTGATTAATAGTAGGTAATGGACTTCTCCTCCAAGAACTTATCCAAAGCTTTTTTAAACCCAGCTACACTAACTGCACTAACCACATCCTCCTGGCAACAAATTCCAGAGTTTAATTGTGCGCTGAGTGAAAAATAATTTTCTCCGATTAGTTTTAAATGTGTTACATGCTAACTTCATGGAGTGCCCCCTAGTCCTTCTATTATCCGAAAGAGTAAATATTTTATTTATTTGTTTGTTTTTCTATTCCGAGATTCAATTAGACATATCACACCGGTTTACAGATTAACAGAGGAGTCCATTAACATAGACTTCTTATTTTACATTGAAACTTTGTAAGATTAGTAACAAATGGTCTGTGGAGAGTCATAAATGACATTACAAATTATAACAGAGTAGTAAGAACATTAAAAAACTTTGTAACCTATGCAACAACATTAAAATTTTGTAAGATATGCAACAGCATTTAATCTTCGTGACATATGCAATAACATAACTTAAGTCGGAGGGGTTCTAGGAATGGTGGAAATATGTTGAGGTATGTTATATCAGGATATGGGGGAGAGGGAGGATTCTATTTGATGTTCGATTATTTAATGGTATTTGTGGCTGGAATCATAAGGGGGAAGTGGTGGGGAGAAGATATGGGTGGTGGTGGGGGGGATTTGATTTAGCTGTATGTCAAAGGTCGGGTAGTGAGCCGTGGGGGATCTGAGGTTTTGTTAACCAGAGGCGTGAGGGGGGTCTCGAGGGGAGGGGGGAGGGTAGGGGATTAATTAAAATGAAAGGAGCTAGTTGGACGGAATTGGGTTTGCGGTACTTTGGGGGTATGGGGGCGAAGAGTGAGCTAGAGGGGAAGGAGGACTCATCTTAGTGGAGTTGGCGAAAGGTGAAGGGTGGTTGTTGAGTGTGCTTTTTTTAAGGAGCCGTTTTAAGGTTCTTTTTGAATAATTGTGATGAGGGGTCGAGCCTGAGTTGAGGTGGTAGACTGTTCCGTAGTGTTGGTCCTGCCACTATTAGGGAGCAGTTCCTTGTTGAGGTTAGGTGTGCCGTTTTTGGTGAGGGAGTTGGAATGAGTCCAGTGTTGGTGGAGCGGAATATTCTCTGGGTGGTTTGGAAGTGAAGAGCGGGGCTCAGCCAGTTGAATTTTTCAGTGTATAGTGCTTTGTGGATGAGTGTAAGAATTTTGGATTGTATCCTATATGGGATGGGCAGCCAATGAAGGTTGTTGAGGATAGGTAAGATGTGTTCTGATCTTTTGGTGTTTGAAAGTGATCTTGCCGCTGCATTTTGGAGCAGTTGCAGTGATCTGAGAGATTTATATGGAAGGCCCAGGAGAAGGGCGTTACAATTTTAGAGTTTGGAAAATAGCAGTGCCTGGAGTACTGTTCTGTAGTTGTGGGCATAGAGCAGTGGTTTGATTTTTTTTTTTTTTTTTGAGGATCTGGTTTGAAAAATCCATCTCTTATTATTGAGTTGATTTGAGTCTTCATGTTGAGTTCGTTGTCAATGAGTACACAGAGATCTCTGGCCGAAGAGATTATTTTACCGTCTGTGAAGGGAGCTGAGTTGTTGTCTTTGAGGGTTGAGATGGTTTTGTTAATATGGAGGATTTCTGTTTTTTTGTGGTTGAGGTTGAGTGACATTTGCGATAGTTGTGTTGTCTTCTGAAGGTGATTGTCCCAGGTTTTTAATGTGTTTGTGATGGTCTCCAGATCATGAGAGGTCTTGAACGGGTAGATGTGAATCGGTTATTTACACTTTCAAATAATAGAAGGACTAGGGGGCATTCCATGACGTTAGCAAGTAGCACATTTAAGACTAATCAGAGAAAATTCTTTTTCAGTCAACGCACAATAAAGCTCTGGAATTTGTTGCCAGAGGATGTGGTTAGTGCAGTTAGTGTAGCTGGGTTCAAAAAAGGTTTGGATAAGTTCTTGGAGGAGAAGTCCATTAACGGCTATTAATCAAGTTTACTTAGGGAATAGCCACTGCTATTAATTGCATCAGTGGCATGGGATCTTCTTAGTGTTTGAGTAATTGCCAGGTTCTTGTGGCCTGGTTTGGCCTCTGTTGGAAACAGGATGCTGAGCTTGATGGATCCTTGGTCTGACCCAGCATGGCAATTTCTTATGTTCTTATGTTCTCTTTTATGGGGAGAAGGATCTGAACATCGTCTGCATATATGAAGAAGGTTAGATTTAGTCCGGTAAGGAGCGTACATAGGGGGAGGATGTAGATGTTGAAGAGGATGGAGGAGAGGGATGATCCTTGAGGTACTCCATGTGTGAGGGGAATTTGTTTGGATTCAGAGTATTAATTTTAACTTTGTATGAGCGGTTTTGTAAGGTACGATTTGAACCATTTAAGTGTGGTGTTACTTAGGCCGATGTCACATAGCCTGTTTAATAAAGTTTCATGGTTGACAGTGTCAGAGGCTGCAGAGATGTCTAGAATGATGAGGAGGTAGGATTGCCCGTGGTCAAGGCCTCTGAGGATGTGGTCGGTGAGGGGTAGAAGGAGTGTTTCAGTGTTTTCTGAATCCATGTTGGGCAGGAGATAGAAGATTATGATTTTCCAGGTGTTCGGAGAGTTGGCAGTTGACTATTTTTTCAAGGATCTTAGCAATGAAGGGGAGGTTGGAGATGGGATGATAGTTTGATGGATCAGGTTTGTTGAGTTGAGGTTTTTTTTGAGGATTGGTTTGATGATGGCACATTTAAGAGAGTCAGGGAAGGTGCCTTGTTCAAGTGAGATATTAACTATGTTTGCTATAGGTCTGGCTATGGTGTTTGGGATTTGCTTTGGAAGTTTTATAGGAATGGGGTCAGTTGGGTGTGCAGCTGGGTTTAGCTTTTGGATTATTGATTCTACTTCGGTTGAGGCAACTGTTTCGAATTGAGTCCAGGATGGTGTGGTAAGGTGTGTTTAATTGGGTGTAGGCTGATTGGAGGCGATTATTTTAGCGATTTTGTTGTGAAAGTGATTGGCGAGTTCTTCACATGTTCTGAAGGAGTTTTCTTGATGGGGTGTGTTGGGGGTCAGTTGTATCAGGTCTGTGACGTAGGCAAATAAGGTTTTGGGATTGAACTGGTGGTCATGAATCTTTTTGGCATCATAGTCTCTTTTGGCCTTTTCAATGTCTGTTCTGTAAATATATAGGATGGTTCTATATCTGTCTCTTAGTTGAGGGGATGGGTATTTTCTCCATTTTTTTTCGTATTGTCTTAGGAGGTGCTTGATGTTTTTTTAGCTCTGGAGTGTACCAGGGTGTTTTGTGTTTATTGGTGGTCTTGATTGCTTTTTTGATGGTTGGGCACTTGATCTATGCTACATCTTTGTTGATGTCCTGTGTTGATGGCAGTCCAGGAGTTCATGGCGGTGTTTGTGTCATTCATGTTAAGGTCTTTTAGCTTGTTTGGAAGGATTTCAGTGAGTTCATGGCTTGGGCAAAGTTTGATTAATTCGATAGTTTTGTTGATTGTTTGGTTCAGTGGGTGGGTGATTCAGTTGTAGGTTCTAGACCTCTCATGTCTAGAACTGGTAAATGTGAATCAATGTCTCGGTGTTCATTTTGTTATGAAGCAAGGCAGGGTGTTCCTTCTGGAGGCCCGCATTCAGAAATGGATAGTGCTGGTGCAGCTATTGACAGCAATTGTCCCTGGCGGTATGGTCTTACCTGCTGGTGTTCGGTTGATGGTAGCCACTCTAGAAGTGGTTCCATGGGCAAGGGCATATATGCATCCTCTTCAGCACACACTGCTTGCAAGATGGAGTCCACAGTCTGTTCTTCTCGATATGGCTTCAGTTACTGGTGAAGATTAACATCCAAATACAGTGGTGGTTGAAAGCATATCATCTAAGGAAGGACACTTCCCTAAGAACACTGGACTGACTGGAACTCATGATGGATGCGATCCTCCAGGGTTGGGAGGCACACTGTCAGGAGTTGATGGCTCAGAGGCCCTGGAATGTAGAGGAATCTCTCTGGAGCATCATTCATCTGAAGGCATATGCTGTTTGATTGGCATGCTTGTGGTTCATTGACTGCTGGCAAGGTCAAGCGCACAGAGTAATGTCAGAAACTGTGACAACAGTGGCTTACATCAATTGTCAGGAAGGCAGCAAGTGCTGCAGGAAATAGTCCAGCTCTTGGAATGGGCGGAAGTACATCTTCAGGAAATCTCTGCCCCCCACATTGTGGGAAAAGACAATGTAAGGGCCAATTATTTTTCAGCAAAGTATGGATCCAAGAGAATGGGAATTGTCTGACGAAGTTCATAGTGGGCCGCTGGGACCTACCGTTTATGGTCTTACTGGCGACATCGCACAATGTGAAGGTTCCTCCCTCTTTTTTCAGTTGTAGGGGAGATCTGAAGTCCTTGGGCATCGATGCCCTCGAGCAGGAGTGGCCAGAAGACAAGCTTTGGTATGCTTTTTTTTTCCCTGGCCCATGTTGGGCAGAGTGATTTGGAAGATCGAAAGATACACGAGGCTGGTGCTTCTGGTGGCTCTGTATTTGCTGAGGAGGCTGTGGTTTGCAGATCTGTGGAGGCTCCTGGCGGATTCTCCTTCTTGGTTACCAGTCCACGAGGCCCAGCTTCGACAATGACCTTTTCTTTGTGTAGGTTTGTCTCTATTTTGTCTTTCGTTATGGTCCTTGAAAGGGCCTGGTGGTTGAAGCATGGATATTCTACCGCTGTGATTCCATTTTGATTCGAGCGCAAAAGGTCTCCCCTCTTTAGCTTACCTTTGGGTTTGGAGAGTGTTTGAGGCTTGGTGTGATGAACGAGGAGGCGTGCTTCTTTGTTCGGTTAAGTTCCCCCTCATTTTGGAATTCTTACAGGATGGGTCACTTAAGGGCTTGCCCTTAAATTCTTGAAGGTGCAGGTGGCAGCTTTTGCCTGTTTTCAAGGGTCAGGTGAATGGTGGACCCCTGTTGGTCCATCTAAATGTGGGTTGGTTTTGTAGGGGGTGAGGCTGCTTCGTTGAAGCCTTAATGTGGTTCTAGAATTTTGGCAGATTCCACTTTTCGGCCACTGCGTAGCCTCTCCTTGAGGTTAAATTCTTGAAGAATGTGTTTCTCATGGTGAATTGTTCCACGCATCAGGTCCGAGCTCTGGGCTCTCTTATGCCAGGAACCGTTCCTGCAGGTGACTCTGGGGGCAGTCCAGTTTCGGACTGTTCCGTCCTTTTTTGCCGAAAGTGGCTTTGAACAAATCTATGTTCCCTGCCAATACTGGACAGGGAGAGAGAAGTGGATGAATATAGTCTGTTGTGGACGTTGGAAGTCAAAAGGCATCTGATGTGGTATTGGAAGTTTATTAAAACCTCTCAGGAAGACAGACTACCTGTTTGTTTTCCATGGTGGAGGTAAAAAGGATGAGTCAGTGTCACGTCTACATTAGCCTGTTGGGTTAAGGAGGTTTTATCATGGCTGCATTTATGGATGCTGAGTAGCCGTTGCCTAAACAGGTTAGGGCTTATTCCACTAGATCTCAGGCAGTGTCATGGTTGGAGCTTTGATTTGTTGACTCCTGTCAAGATTTGTCGAGCAGCAGTGTGCTCCTCATTACACTTTTTCCAGGTGTTACTGCCTAGATGTGCAGACCCAGGAGGACACAGCCTCTATGTGTGGTGTGGATTGGACCGTGGGCAGACTCCTGCCCTGTTTAGGAGTAGCTTTGGTACATCCCATTGGTCGTGGATTAACCTGTCTGAATACTGAGAAATTACTACTTACTTGATGATTTCCTTTTTTCTAGTGAAAACAGGTTAAATCACCTTCCCACCCTTGGCTGTCATTTTGTGGTTCTGTGTTCGTCCTGAGTGGCTGCGTGTCCAGGGATAACTGGTAAGAGTCAGTTTATATCCATAGATTAATGATGTTACCCTCTTTGTCTGAGCTCATTGTTTTTCTGTGGATTGAGTACTTGAGTAGTTGTTTATTAAAAGTTATAATAGAGTATTTTTAGTTTGTCCACAATTGGCTTTTGCAGAGAATACTGGCAGGCTGTCAGTGCAGGGATATATATATATATATATATATATATATATCTATATCGTGATGTCTGCTTTGCTTCGTCTGTATCTGCTGGTAGAGGTGCATAACTCACTGGTTGTGGATTAACCTGTCTTCACTAGAGAAAAGGAAATTATCAGGTAAGTAGTAATTTCTCAATATTGTTGAGCGGGCAACCCTGCTGGGTGCCAGGAAGGAGTGGTGGAATACGTGAATGTTCTAGAGCAGTGGTTCTCAACCGGTGTGTCGCGGCACACTAAGCACCGGCAGGTGTGTCGCGCACTCGCTGCTCTTCTCTTCCCTCCCCCCCCCCCCTTTTCACCTCAGCAAGACAAACACTGCTGCTGCTCTTGCTCGGGCTATCAGCTCATTCGAGCCCCGAGGGGGAATGGTGGCAGTGTTGGTGAATGCCAGCAACAGGAACATGACCTTTTCTTCTTCCCGCCCCTGTGGCCCAGAAGAGGAAGTGATGTTTACCGGGCACGCGGGAAGAAGAAAAGGCCATGCAGTAGCAATCACATCCCAAGATTCTCCCCGGCCCTGCTACACTCAGAAGTTTGCCTGTGCTGCGATAATCGTGGCACAGAGCAATCAGCTGAGAATGTGGCCGCCGGGATTTCCTGTTGCGCGGGTGTTGGGGAAAGTCGTCCATCAGCTGCCCGGAGCTGAAGATCGGTGCTGGCTGGTCACTTTGCTAGGGGCTGCAGGCGTACGGTGCCTGTGCCGCTGCCCCCCCTCCTCCCCGGCTTTGACCTCCCCTTCTCTCGCCAGCGCAACACCAGCAAGGGCTACCAAAATGATAAGGGGAATGGAACAACTCCCCTATGAGGAAAGACTAAAGAGGTTAGGACTTTTCAGCTTGGAGAAGAGACTACTGAGGGGGGATATGATAGAGGTGTTTAAAATCATGAGAGGTCTAGAACGGGTAGATGTGAATAGGTTATTTACTCTTTCGGATCGTAGAAAGACTAGGGGGCACTCCATGAAGTTAGCATGGGGCACATTTAAAACTAATCAGAGAAAGTTCTTTTTTACTCAACGCACAATTAAACTCTGGAATTTGTTGCCAGAGAATGTGGTTAGTGCAGTTAGTATAGCTGTGTTTAAAAAAGGATTGGATAAGTTTTTTGAGGAGAAGTCCATTACCTGCTATTAAGTTCACTTAGAGAATAGCCACTGCCATTAGCAATGGTTACATGGAATAGACTTAGTTTTTGGGTACTTGCCAGGTTCTTATGGCCTGGATTGACCACTGTTGGAAACAGGATGCTGGGCTTGATGGACCCTTGGTCTGACCCAGTATGGCATTTTCTTATGTTCTTATGTAATAATAATCAAACTGCAAGAAAGATAAAAGGCTGGGGTGGGGAGAGGAAAAAATATAAAATTACATTATAGGCTGACTACTCTGTGCCGTGATAGCAGCACAAGCAATCAGCTGAGTGCTGCCTTCTTACCACTGCGGGACTGGGAGGTCATTCCTGCTGCAGTTTCTAGCCTCACGGTAAATAAACACAGGGATATTTTCCAATAATTCTCTCTTATTCCAATAATTGCATACACATAAAGAGAATAATTTGTGCATATAATATATTCATGCAATAATTTTATTGATATCACACACAGTAAAATCACATTACTTACTAGACAATATTAAAACTGACTAATGCTCACCCACTCAACTCACATTCATACTGTTAAAATACAAATATCTGAAAACATCGTGACACTGTAACCATACATATATCAATGCCTAATATTTAAATAAAATGTATTTTAATACTTCATTTCGTCCATGTGTGCCTAATATTTTATAATACTTTCCTCAAAATATCTTCTTCTTCTTTTAATGCCATATATTCAATCCAATTTGTAATATTTCTTCTCTTCTAATTGCCTCCACACACCACGGGCAAAATCACCCCGATCCGCTCTGGTTTCTCTCCAGATATTTTCACCCAAACTTGATTCCTTGCATCTCATACGTTCCGTCCAACAAGGATCCTCGTTTCACCCCCTCAGCGGGGCTTATTCAGGGACTCATCAATATAACAGGTACCGACTTCCCACCTATTCCCAAGAAAAATAAAATTATATATCTAAACCATAAAGCCATCAAGCTATTCACAAACGACTATAAACTAACCTTCAAATATCTCGGTTCCTCAAACCCGATATCAAGTATCCACTCTGAGTTTTCAAACAACTATTCAGGTTCAAAAAGCTTATTGCCAGTTTATAATCCAAATCTCTAAAAATCAAAATAAACAAATCATAATCTGGAACAAGCAGCTAACGTAAATATGAGAACAAATCTTATTAAATTCAAAAACCCAACCGAACCACGTCCCCTACCTTTGCAGAGTATTCACCTCTCCACCGGAACCAACAGGTATCACATGTCAAAAGAGCGTGATAACATACATACACTTCCTCCTACTTTTTATATACCATTCTCTCAGTGGCAAAGTGATCAAGCGTATTGACCAAATAATAAACACATGCAGACCTCTCAACTCCCATGTAGGAATGCACTGGATTCAATAGGACCGTTGAACCCCCCAGGTTCCACGGTATCCTATTTAAAAATAAATCGCTGTTCAATCCGTCTTAGCGATAATGACAAGTCACCTCCATTCAATAAACAAACCCTCTTTATAACAAAAAATTTTATATCATCTAATGTGTGCGAATGTTCTACCCAATGGTCAACTAAGGGAGAATTAGCCCTAACAGATCTAATTCGACTTCTATGCTCTATAATGCGTAATCGAATCGCTCTACTTGTTTGACCAATATATACTAGACCGCACGGGCATACAATTGCATAAATTACCCCACTTGTATCGCACGAAAACAATTCTGGTAACTTATATGGGTACTTTAGATTAGAATGTTGAAATTCTTTAGGTAACAAAGCATGTTTACATACCGAGCAGGCACCACAGATCGTTTGACCACATTCTTGATCAGCCAATCCCTGCAATCTGCGGAATTTTAAATGTCCCCCCTAAATTTTGTCATCTCTTTACTGCAAAAATAGGTTTCTCAACAAATACAGGTATAGAAGATAACATCTGCCATTGCTTTAAAATACTACTCTTGATGTCCTTAGTCCTAGAAGAATACGGAATAGAACAAACAATTCTCGAAGGTACTTGTTTATCATACTGTATAAGTAGGTTTTCCCTATTTGCATATAGAGCCCTTTATATGCTTTTTTTTTTTTTTTTTACACAACAGATGACTTATAACCACGGGCAATAAACCGCTGCCTTAACTTCTGGGATTGGATTTTGTATTCTATAACTGATGTACATAGTCTTCTATATCTCAAAAATTGGCCAATAGGAATATTCTCACGCAGCTGTTTGGGATGAAAACTACTGTAATGAAGCAGAGTGTTTCTATCGGTAATCTTTCTATATACAGTAGTAACCAATCTATCATTGTGTATATATACTAACATATCCAAAAAGGTCACTGATTTTTTATCCCATGTACATGTAAATTTTAAATTTGAATCACTCAAATTCAATTCTCCCAAAAATATCTGTAACTCTTCCACCGATCCCTGCCACACAAAAATACGTCATCAATAAACCGTTTCCAAGTAATGATATGAGAAAACCATTCAGACCCATAAATCATTTTCTCCTCAAAGGCTGACACATTTAAGCAGGCTGTACTGGGAGCTACTGGAGATCCCATCGGGATTCCCTTGATCTGCAAATACAATCGACCATCAAAACCAAAGGTATTACATGTCAATACTATTTCAGCTATCCGTAACAAAAATTGTAACCTCCTAGCTGAAATAACCATTTTCATCAGTTCTCTCTTAACTTGAAATGCCTCCATTTGTGGAATATTAGTGTACAACGACACGATGTCTGCTGTTATTAATATTCAATCTTCAGAGACCCCAGGTAATAACAACTGATTTATAAAATCTGTCAAATCCTTAATATATGAAACTATCTTAGTTGCATACGGTTGAAGGTAATGATCAATCATCTTAGCAAGAGGCTCCAAGATCGTACCGATACCAGCCACAATTGGTCTCCCTGGTGGATTGACCAGGGATTTATGAATCTTGGGTAATATATAGAAATAAGCCTTCATAGGAAATATTACATTAAGATAACGATATTCCTTCTGTGTAATAATATTACCCTTCATAGCCAAATCTAAAGTCTCTTGCACTTGCAACCTTACCGATTGATTTAAATCCTTCATCTATTTCAGTATAAAACTGTCGATCACTAAGCTGTCTTAAGACCTCTTGGTTATAATTACACACGTCCATCACAACTACCCGTCCCCCTTTAACTGCAGCTACAGTCACAATGGAGTCATCCTCCCTCAACTTTCGAATAGCATTCCATTCCTCTTTAGATAAATTATAAGACAACTGTTCTTTTCTCTGTTCTATACTGTCCAAGTCCTGCAAAATTAATAATTGGAAGGCCTGTAATAATGGACTGGGTGCACTAGGGGGAGTCCAATTCGACGGTTTATACAATGCATCCCTTTTCCATACACCTCACTGATCCGCAAAAAATTCTCTCAAATATAAACGCCTAAAAGTTTTTTGCAATTCTATACGTGTTTCCATACCATCATGCTTACATGATGGTACAAAGGAAAAACCGTTGTTTAAAATTTTTATCATAGCCTCCGTCAACGGTTTTGATGAAAGATTAAATACTGCACTACGGGGTAGATTTTCAAATAGCGCGATTTGGCGTACTTTTGTTGGTGCATCAGGCGCAAACAAAAGTACGCTGGATTTTAGTAGATACGCGCGTAGCCGCTAAAATCCGGGATCGGCGCGCGCAAGGCTATCTATTCCGTATAGCCGGCGCGCGCCGAGCCGCGCAGCCTAACTCCGTTCCCTCCGAGGCCGCTCCGAAATCGGAGCGGCCTCGGAGGGAACTTTCTTTTGCCCTCCCCTCACCTTCCCCTACCTAACCCACCCGCCCGGCCCTGTCTAAACCCCCCCCCCCTTACCTTTGTCGGGGGATTTACGCCTCCTGGAGGGAGACGTAAATCCCCGCGCGCCCGCGGGCCGCTAGTGCGCGACCTGGGGGCGGGTCCGGAGGGCGTGGCCACGCCCCCGGACCGCCCCGGGCCGGAACCACGCCCCTGAAACGCTATGTCCCGCCCCGAAAACGCCACGTGGATCGGGCCCGCCCCCGACACGCCCCCGACACGCCCCCCTCGGAAAACCCCGGGACTTACGCGAGTCCCGGGGTCTGCGCGCGCCGGTAGGCCTATTGAACATAGGCACACCGGCGCGCAGGGCTCTGAAAATCCGCCCCTACATGTATTAGAATTATCATCTGAACATGTCGACAACACATTCATTTCCGCAAATTGTACCCTATGCCAGTATTCCTGCCTCTTTGAGATTTGGCATCCCTCCCAAACTTTTGTCCTCAAGGACGTTGTTCTAAAAAATCAGTACTTTGATCATTATCCGGTGCATGGGATGTTTTCATCTCAACAGCTGCGTGAGAACATTCCTATTGGCCAATTTTTGAGATATAGAAGACTATGTACATCAGTTACAGAATACAAAATCCAATCCCAGAAGTTAAGTGAGCGGTTTATTGCCCGTGGTTATAAGTCATCTGTTAAAAAAAAAAAAGCATATAAAGGGCTCTATATGCAAATAGGGAAAACCTACTTATACAGTATGATAAACAAGTACCTTCGAGAATTGTTTGTTCTATTCCGTATTCTTCTAGGACTAAGGACATCAAGAAAACATAAGAAAACATAAGAAAATGCCATACTGGGTCAGACCAAGGGTCCATCAAGCCCAGCATCCTGTTCCCAACAGTGGCCAATCCAGGCCACAAGAATCTGGCAAGTACCCAAAAACTAAGTCCATTCCATGCAACCATTGCTAATGGCAGTGGCTATTCTCTAAGTCAACTTAATAGCAGGTAATGGACTTCTCCTCCAAGAACTTATCCAATCCTTTTTTAAACACAGCTATACTAACTGCACTAACCACATCCTCTGGCAACAAATTCCAGAGTCTAATTGTGCGTTGAGTTAAAAACAACTTTCTCCGATTAGTTTTAAATGTGCCCCATGCTAACTTCATGGAGTGCCCCCTAGTCTTTCTACTATCCAAAAGAGTAAATAACTGATTCACATCTACCCGTTCTAGACCTCTCATGATTTTAAACACCTCTATCATATCCCCCCTCAGTCGTCTCTTCTCCAAGCTGAAAAGTCCTAACCTCTTTAGTCTTTCCTCATAGGAGAGTTGTTCCATTCCCCTTATCATTTTGGTAGCCCTTCTCTGTACCTTCTCCATCGCAATTATATCTTTTTTGAGATGCGGCGACCAGAATTGTACACAGTATTCAAGGTGCGATCTCACCATGGAGCGATACAGAGGCATTATGACATTTTCCATTTTATTCACCATTCCCTTTCTAATAATTCCCAACATTGTTTGCTTTTTTGACTGCCGCAGCACACTGTACCGACGATTTCAATGTGTTATCCACTATGACACCTAGATCTCTTTCTTGGGTTGTATTTTAAAGCATTGGCTGTAGTAGCTTTTTTCTTTGGCTCTACATTTTGTGTGATGAAAAATTCTTTCACTTTTTCTTTTTTTTAATTTTTGGCAGCACTTAAAAAGTAGGGTGTGGCATAGAGACAAGCTGTCAGACGCTTTTTACTCTTAAGTGCTTTATTTTACAGGGCATCAAAATCACCAGCATTCACAGTTTTATCAACACAAAAATTCCGGCCAGTTATGCAAAGAGAACTGCTTTCTCCTAATTTACATAATAACATAAACAGGTCAGCTATTCTCAAGGGGCTGCCTGTCCCATCTTACTCACATTCATGGAGTTCCTGGGGCCTCCCTTTGCTCTCCTCTCAGCCTACATTATATCCCTGAGTCACAGGAGATAGCCTGTCTTAAGGTGGACCGGGTCCAGATAGCTAAGCCTTGTTCTTAAGTTGTTCCGGGATCCCTGCTTACATACCCTGTCACATACCCTCCCCCTCTGTTGCAACCATCCCTTTCCGACGGCTTCATTCAGCCTACCTCTTTGATGCTCCTCCTCATGCTGCGGATGGATGCCTGGCTGCTGCAGCGTCTGCCTGTCATCCTCTCCGGCGTCCCCGGACCTGCTTGGGTGCTGCCTTCTGCCATGCTCTGCTTGTACCATAGGGCGCGCGCGCCACGCAGCCCTTCTTATTTCTTACTTGGCGCGAACCTCCGGGACGTCCCCCCGTGATGACGTCATGATGCCCAGATATTTAAAGCCTACAATGTTTTCTAGCCTTTGAGTTAGCAAGGGATATCATACGGAATCCTACGGATGGGATTCGCTCTCCGTACCCAGCTCCTCTGCCTCTCCAGTCTCTATTGGACTGCTAATGCTAACAGGGTATCTGCTCCTCGGGGGCCTCACTTGCTTTCCAGGTCGCTATCAGGAAACCAGTACTCGTTCCTCGAGGGCCCATGTTCCCTGACTTGCTGCCTACTCCTACTTTCTCTTCTGCCTGGAAAGATTCACTAATCTTCAACATCAGTGAGTACTCCCATCTTCACCTCAGAGCTGTTCCTTGGAACTAGGCACTCGCTCCTCGAAGGCCTGCCTCCGTTCCAGCCCCAGTGCCATCTCCGTGGAATCACTGCCTGAGTACATCTGCAAGCCTCCCAGCTCTCAGGGTTCAGATACTCGCTCCTTGAGGGTCTGCTCTCCCTACCCTGGGGATCTCCATATTGGGGTCTTGTATATTCTCCACTGTACTCATTCTCTCAGTTCTTTCCACTACAGCAATGTTACCGGAGGAGTCTCTGTTCCAGTGCCTGAGGGATACCAGCCCTGCCGGGCTATTTCAGCTAACCAAATTATGTTCTTTGTCCCTCTCCCTGAGAGTCCTGCTCCCCACAGTCCTTGAACCATGGACTAGGTTAGGGCTTTTCCTTTCTTGGATCTTCTGTAATCCAACCATTTCATTTTGTTTGCGGTATCCTTTATAGTCTATTCTGTTTAGGCTAGTTTTGAACTGGTTCCAAAGTGCCTCAAATTGTGGATGGCCCCATCCTATTACCAATGGATATGGGAGTTGAGGCAGTATTTTGACCTCCATACAGGCCTGAACTGCAGCTATTGTCAGTACCAGTGACCAGTGGGGTAATGTTGTTGATCTCCGATTACAAGGGCTGCCTTTGTCTTATGGCTAACCCTATTTTTCTACTTAGCTCCTTTCTCTCAGGTGTCTTGCAGCATTAAGAATCTATCAAAGCTTTGGTGGGGACTTCAGTTCAACTGCCATCCACCAGGTTGCAGCTTTGCAAAGGTACGAGCCCACTCCCATTCCCACTCTTCATTCTGAAAGTGAGAGTTGTCCTTGCCAACCCACTTATTCACTTTATATTTAATCGTGCCCACCAAGGGTTCCTCTTTCTCTTCCCTTACTTGATTATTGTCTTTCACTCTGCTAGGCAGCATTCCCATTCCAGATCTTCCAGCCATAGGCACTCCTCATCAATATGGTCTGTAGTCTTCAGTAGAAGCATTCCTGAAGGACTTTTCACTTTACCTTCATTACTTTTCTTATGGATTCCCCCAAGACTTTCCTTAGAGGAGCAACAGTCTTCTCCATGTCTATTTCCCACACAACAGGGAAAAGTATCTTGACTATCACCACCCAGGTGGAGAGGTACCCTCCCTAACCCCTTTATTTTCTCTTTTCCGGAATGGTCGCTTCTTTAAAGGATCTCTCTGGTTAACTTAGTAACATAGTAATGATAGCAGAAAAAGAGCAAATGGTCCATCCAGTATGCCCAGCAAGCTTCTTAAGTTAGTAACTGCCACTCTGTACAGGTTACTCCCATGTTTCTCTTAAGGCTAGTATCTGCCACTTTGTGCAGTTAACACCAAGCCTTACGATAACCGATAAAAATTGCAGCTAGCAACATTTTTTACTGGTTGATGAGCTTTCTTAAAAATTCAGACCATGCTACTTGACGTGCTTTGCTTATGGACATGGCTGTAGAAGCAGTTCTGTGCTTTTTTCCCTTATGTCTGCATGTCAGTACCCCAGACCATAGAAATCCAGCCTCTTTTGGTTGTTATCTGAATACAATTCGTCTTTTCTCCCTGCCATCGAAGTGGGGGGCATCAAGGCATATTGGTTAGGTTAGTAATCTCCATGCCTTCTGCTAAGGGTAGTAACCGCAGCATCAGAAAATTACCCCCATGCATGCTTTCTTAATTTCCTTTAGGACTTGGCCATAGAAGCAATCCTGTGCTTTTTCCCTTAAGTTTGCATATCAGTATCCCAGACTATAGAAGTCTGGGCCCTCTGTTGTTGTCTGAATCCAGTATCATCTCCCCCCCCCCGCTGTCTAAGCAGGGAGCAATGTTGCAGTTGCATTAAAAGCACCAAGGATTATTGGTTAAGGGTAGTCACCACCACACCAGCAAATTACTCCCCTATAAATGATTTTTCATTTCTGTCCTCTGGCCTTTAGAGCTCCACAGTGTTTATCCCATGCCCCTTTGAAATCTTTGACTGTTTTTGTCTTCATCACCTCCTCCAGAAGGGCATTCCAAGCATCCACCATCCTCTCCATGAAGAAATAGTTCCTGACGTTGGTTCTAAGTCGTCCTCCAGGAGTTTCATTTTGTGATCCCTAGTTTTATTGTTTTTTTTCCCCCAATGGAAAAAGTTTGAAGTTCATGTATCATTAAAACCTTTTAGGTACCTGAAGATCTGTAACTCCTCTATTCTAGGTTATACATATTCAGATCCTTTAGCCTCTCCTCATAAGTCTTGATACAGACTCCACAACATTTTGCCTCCCTTCTTTGGACTGCCTCCATCCTGTCTCTATCTTTTTTGAGATACTGGCTCCAGAACTGAACACATCACCACCTCCTGTTTCTTACTGGTTATTCATCTCTCTATGCAGCCCAGCATTCTTCCGGCTTTAGCTTTCGCCTTGTCACATTGCTTTGCTATCTTCAGATCACCAAACACTATTACCCCAAGATCCCTCTCTTGGTCTGTGCACATCAGTCATTTACTCCCCATCACTGCAGCTCTTTGGATTACCACACCCCAGATGCATGACTCTGCACTTCTTGGTATTGAATCCCAGCTGCCAAATCTTTGACCACTCTTCAAGCTTTGTTAAATCATTTCTCATTCTCTCTACTCGTTCAGGCATGTCCAATCTGTTGCAGATCTTAATATCACCTGCAAATAGACACTTTACTTTTTATCCCTTCCGCAATGTCGCTCATAAAGATATTGAACAGAACCGGTCCCAACACTGATCCTTGTGGCAGTCCACTTAACACGACCTCTTTTCAGGGTAGGCTCCATTTACCATTATACTCTATCTCCCATCAGTCAACCAGTTTGTAATCCATGTCACCACTTTCCCACTCACTTGCAAGCTTCTCATTTTATTCAAAAGTCTTCTAAGCAGGACTGTATCAAAAGCTTTGCTAAAATCCAAGATCATTGCATCAAGTTATCTTGCTCGATCCAATTCTCTAGTCAACCAATCAAAAACATCAATCAGATTTGTCTGACAGGACCTTCCCCTGGGGAATCCATGCTGCCTCAGGTCCAGCAACCCACCAGATTGCAGATATTTAACTATCCTTTCCTTCAGCAGAGTCTTCATTAATTTTCTCGTCACTAAGGTGAGGCTAAGCGGCCTGTAGTTTTCAGCCTCCTCTGTGAAGCGGGACCACCTCCACTCTTCTCCAATCCGCAGCAGCACTCCCATTTCCAGGGATCTATTGAACAGTTCCTTCAATGGACCTGCTAGCACATTGCTGGGCTCCCTTAGTATCCTGGGATGTATCTCATCTGGCCCCATGGACTTGTCTACTTTCAGTTGCCTAACTCTTCCCATAATTTCGCTTCTGTAAATGGAGTTTCATCTATCCCATCCCCATCTATGGTCTTGTCAACCAGCAATGGTCCTTTTCCAGGGTCTGCCATTTCTTCATTTTTCTCCACATGTTGCTTCTCACCACCTTTCAATTTCACTATACCACTTCTGGCCTCCCTTCTTTTTCTGATATATCTCAAAAATATTTTGTCACCTTGCTTTACCTTTTTGGCAATGCTTTCTTCCACTTGGCCTTTTGCTTTCATTTCTTTCTTCGTCTCCCTCAGTTTTAACAGATATTCTTCCCTGTGTTCCCTTTTTTGGGATCCTTTATATTGCTTGATTGCTGTTTTTTTCCCCTTTATTTTTTCAACCTCTTCCTTAGAGAACCAGATCGATTTCTTTTTCCTCTTACTCTAGTTTACTTTTCTAACATATAGATTTGTTGCCTTTGTAATAACTTTCTATTTCTCTCTGTTCCACCTCACCAATTTTCTCCCAGTCTTCCAGTTCTTCAGGTAACGTCCCCATTTTGACACAGTCTGTATTTGTGAAAATCAAAACTTAGATCTTCATGTGACTTCTCTGTATCTTATTTGTGAAATCAAACCATATTGTCTGATCACTGGTGCTCAGGTGAGCCCCTACTCGAATATTAGAGACATTATTTCCATTTGTGAGCACCAGTTCAAGTATCACACCCTCCTTTGTAGGTTCCATTACCACTTGTTTGTACTGTGCCCCTTGAAAAACATTGACTATCTCTCTACTTGTAGATTTCGTAGAAGGGATACTCCAATCTACATCTGGCAGATTTAAATCTCTAACTAGCAACACTTTCCCTTCTTTCCCAACTTTGGGATGTCTTCAACCAGATCTGTGTCCAGTTATTCTGTTTGAATTGGTGGCCTGTAGATCACATCAGCAAAAATGGAATCTTCTTTTTTTAGGATGGTCCATCATGCTTCTTCTTGATCTCGTAGGTCTTGCAATTCAGTTGCTTGGATATTGTTTTTGACATAAAGACTTACTCCTCCCCCTTTTCTGACCTCTGTTCTTTCTTAACAAGTTATAGCCTCAGTCATGAGAATTAATGAACCATGTCTTCATAAAAGCAACAGTGTCCAAGTCTGCCTCCACCATTAGGGCCTGCAAGTCTGGGATTTTGTTGACCAGACTACGAGCATTTGTAGTCATAGTTGGTGATTTGATTATTAGGAATGTAGATAGCTGGGTGGCTGGTGGGCGTGAGGATCGCCTGGTAACATGCCTACCTGGTGCGAAGGTGGTGGACCTCACGCGTCACCTAGATAGGATTTTAGACAGTGCTGGGGAGGAGCCAGCTGTCGTGGTACATGTGGGCACCAACGACATAGGAAAATGTGGGAGGGAGGTTTTGGAAGCCAAATTTAGGCTCTTAGGTAGAAAGCTTAAATCCAGAACCTCCAGGGTAGCATTCTCTGAAATGCTCCCTGTTCCACGCGCAGGTCACCAGAAGCAGGCAGAGCTCCGGAGTCTCAATGCATGGATGAGAAGATGGTGCATGGAAGAGGGATTCAGTTTTGTTAGGAACTGGGGAACCTTTTGGGGAAGGGGGAGTCTCTTCCGAAGGGATGGGCTGCACCTTAACCAGGGTGGAACCAGACTGCTGGCGCTAACCTTTAAAAAGGAGATAGAGCAGCTTTTAAACTAGAACAAAGGGGAAAGCCGACAGTCGCTCAGCAGCGCATGGTTCGGAGAGAGGTATCTTCAAAGGATACTAATGATGCATTAGAATTAGGGCATCCCGACAGTGAGGTTCCAATAATTTAGAAAAATAGTCCAAGTGCCTGTAACTAAAAACTCACCTGAGATAAAAAATTCTAACTTATCCCTATCAATTAAAAAGCAGAATGAAAATACAAACAAAAAACAAACTTTGAAATGTTTGTATGCTAATGCCAGAAGTCTAAGAAGTAAGATGAGAGAATTAGAATGTATAGCAGTGAAAGATGACATAGACTTAATTGGCATCTCAGAGACATGGTGGACAGAGGATAACCAATGGGACGGTGCTATACTGGGGTACAAATTATATCGCAATGACAGGAGCACCCAGGAGGAGGTGTGGCGCTTTATGTCCGGGATGGCATAGAGTCCAACAGGATAAACATCCTCCATGAGACTAAATACAAAATTGAATCTTTATGGGTAGAAATCCCTTGTGTGTCGGGGAAGACTATAGTGATAGGGGTATACTACCGTCCACCTGGTCAAGATGGTGAGACTGACAGTGAAATGCTAAGAGAAATTAGGGAAGCTAACCAAATTGGTAGTGCAGTAATAATGGGAGACTTCAATTACCCCAATATTGACTGGGTAAATGTATCATCGGGACACGCTAGAGAGAATACAGTTCCTGGATGGAATAAATGATAGCTTTATGGAGCAATTGGTTCAGGAACCAACGAGAGGGAGCAATTTTAGATCTAATTCTCAGGACTTGGTGAGAGAGGTAACGGTGGTGGGGCCGCTTGGCAATAGTGATCATAATATGATCAAATTTGATTTAATGACTGGAAGAGGAACAGTGTGCAAATCCAAGGCTCTCGTGCTAAACTTTCAAAAGGGAAACTTTGATAAAATGAGAAAAATTGTTAGAAAAAAACTGAAAGGAGCAGCTACAAAAGTAAAAAATGTCCAAGAGACGTGGTCATTGTTAAAAATTACAATTCTAGAAGCACAGTCTAGATGTATTCCACACATTAAGAAAGGTGGAAAGAAGGCAAAACTATTACCGGCATGGTTAAAAGGGGAGGTAAAAGAAGCTATTTTAGCCAAAAGATCTTCATTCAAAAATTGGAAGAAGGATCCAACAGAAGAAAATAGGATAAAGCATAAACGTTGGCAAGTTAAATGTAAGACATTGATAAGACAGGCTAAGAGAGAATTTGGAAAGAAGTTGGCTGTAGAGGCAAAAACTCACAGTAAAAACTTTTTAAATATCGGAAGCAGCCTGTGAGGGAGTCAGTTGGACCGTTAGATGATCGAGGGGTTAAAGGGGCACTTAGAGAAGATAAGGCAATCGCGGAATGATTAAATGATTTCTTTGCTCCGGTGTGTACTGAAGAGGATGTTGGGGAGGTACCCGTAATGGAGACGTTTTTCATGGGTAATGATTCAGATGGACTGAATCAAATCACGGGGACCTAGAAGATGTGGTAGGCCTGATTTGACAAACTGAAGAGTAGTAAATCACCTGGACCTGATGGTATACACCCCAGAGTTCTGAAGGAACTAAAAAATGAATTTTCAGACCTATTAGTAAAAATTTGTAACCTATCATTAAAATCATCCATTGTAACTGAAGACTGGAGGATAGCAAATGTAATCCCAATATTTAAAAAGGGCTCCAGGGGCGATCCGGGAAACTACAGACCGGTTAACCTGACTTCAGTGCCAGGAAAAATAGTGGAAAGTGTTCTAAACATCAAAATCACAGAACATATAGAAAGACGTGGTTTAATGGAACAAAGTCAGCATGGCTTTACCCAGGGCAAGTCTTGCCTCACAAATCTGCTTCACCTTTTTGAAGGCGTTAATAAACATGTGGATAAAGGTGAACCGGTAGATATAGTATATTTGGATTTTCAGAAGGTGTTTGACAAAGTTCCGCATGAGAGGCTTCTAGGAAAATTAAAAAGTCATGGGATAGGTGACGATGTCCTTTCGTGGATTGCAAACTGGCTAAAAGACAGGAAACAGAGAGTAGGATTAAATGGACAAATTTCTCAGTGGAAAGGAGTGGGCAGTGGAGTGCAGTGGAGTGCCTCGGGGATCTGTATTGGGACCCTTACTTAAAATATCCAGCGTACTTTTGTTCGCGCCTGGTGTGCGAACAAAAGTACGCCCTTGGGCAAATTTATAAAATCTACCCCTATATTTATAAATGATCTGGAAAGAAATACGATGAGTGAGATAATCAAATTTGCAGATGACACAAAATTGTTCAGAGTAGTTAAATCACAAGCAGATTGTGATAAATTGCAGGAAGACCTTGTGAGACTGGAAAATTGGGCATCCAAATGGCAGATGAAATTTAATGTGGATAAGTGCAAGGTGATGCATATAGGGAAAAATAAGACATGCTATAATTACGCAATGTTGGGTTCCATATTAGGTGCTACAACCCAAGAAGGAGATCTAGGTGTCATAGTGGATAACACATTGAAATCGTCAGTTCAGTGTGCTGCGGCAGTCAAAAAAGCAAACAGAATGTTGGGAATTATTAGAAAGGGAATGGTGAATAAAACGGAAAAGGTGCGGGCTCCATGGTGAGGCCGCACCTTGAATACTGTATACAATTCTGGTCTCCGCATCTCAAAAAAGATAAATTGCGATGGAGAAGGTACAGTGAAGGGCTATCAAAATGATAAGAGGAATGGAACAGCTCTCCTATGAGGAAAGACTAAAGAGGATAGGACTTTTCAGCTTGGAGAAGAGACGGCTGAGGGGGGATATGATAGAGATGTTTAAAATCATGAGAGGTCTAGAATGGGTAGATGTGAATTGGATAGTAAAAAGACTAGGGGGCACTCCATGAAGTTAGCATGGGGCACATTTAAAACTAATCGGAGAAAGTTCTTTTTTACTCAACGCATAATTAAACTCTGGAATTTGTTGCCAGAGGATGTGGTTAGTGCAGTTAGTATAGCTGTGTTTAAAAAAGGATTGGATAAGTTCTTGGAGGAGAAGTCCATTACCTGCTATTAAGTTCACTTAGAGAATAGCCACTGCCATTAGCAATGGTAACATGGAATAGACTTAGTTTTTGGGTACTTGCCAGGTTCTTATGGCCTGGATTGGCCACTGATGGAAACAGGATGCTGGGCTTGATAGACCCTTGGTCTGACCCAGTATGGCATTTTCTTATGTTCTTATGTAGCTTTCCAGCCTCTCCCTAGTCACCTTGTATGCTTTTTTGAACAGATTGATGTTACTTTCTCTTTCCTCTTCCTGTTTTGCTTGGGGGTGACATGCCAAATTCACTGGCCATCTCCTGCCAGCGTGTCCAAAACATGCACGTAAACCTCTGCACCAGGCTGGGCACACTTCATTGTATTAGTCCCTATATTTGGCACAGAGATGAGCAGTCAAACGCTTTTTCCTCTTTTAAGTGCTTTATTTAACAGAGAACAATATCACCAGCATTCACAGTTTACATAACAACAAATTCTGGCTAGCTGTGCAAAGAACTGCCGTCTCCTAATTTATACAACATAAACAGGTCAGCTATTCCTAAGGGGCTGCCAATCCCGTCTTACATTCCTGGAGACCTGGAACCCCTCTTTCTCTCCTCAGCCTACATTATATCCTCAGACTAGAGGAAACAGCAAGTACCCTGTTCTTAAGGTGTTCTGGGTCCCTCTGTATATTCCCTGTCACATGAGGGTGTAGAAGCAGAGGCAAGGCAGAAAAAGATTTCTGACCAAAAATGTAAGTTTGAAGTGAAAAAATAGAGACTAAGTACATGTCTGTG
Organism: Rhinatrema bivittatum; assembly: GCF_901001135.1. Classification (NCBI taxonomy): domain Eukaryota; kingdom Metazoa; phylum Chordata; class Amphibia; order Gymnophiona; family Rhinatrematidae; genus Rhinatrema; species Rhinatrema bivittatum. The sequence goes on from NC_042618.1 coordinate 109,688,967, forward strand.
CGAAGTTCAGACAGCAATTACTGGTGAGGCTCAAGAGGCAATGCCCATAGGAACTCCTGCACATGCTCAGTAGAGTTCAAAGTTCTACAGCTTGGAGAAACAAGTCCATTCAATGCCATTGGATGACATCACCCACAAGTAATGGTTAATTCAGCCTGCTTATTGATGGAAAATATAAGATTTTAAAAAGGAAAGTGAGGCATAACTCATCAAAATGAAAATATCTTCAGTATATAAAGTTAAGCCTGAACTGCAGCTAAGCACCCAGTAGAGCAGCTGCTTTTATTGGTAAAAGAATAAATATATAAATTATTATTGTGTAAAGCATTCCTCTTCTTTTTCCAAAGTATTTTATTAAACAAAACCGTTCAGCAAAACCACACCAAAGGAATACTATATGACAAGAAAAAAAAAATACAAAAATCTTGCGGAACGTACATGGAAAAGTGCCATACAAAACTTTTCTGACATTTTTTGTATATTTTCCTCCCCCCCCCCACCCTTCCCCGCATTGCCGCATGGGGACACAACAAAACAAGTATTACAATTACATCACCGTGTAACCACCTGTAACAACCTCTTGGCTTTAAAAGAAAATCATACAGTAAATTTGAAGATTTGCAATTGACTCACAGTGATTATGTAGACCCAACACCAGGAGCTACTGGATCTACCAGCGGGAACAACTGTTGAATGGCCTTAGGGAGAGTGACATAGAAGACCCTCCATATATCACGAAAGAAACCTTTTTTCTTGTGAGAAAAGGTCTTGTATAATGAACCATATTCCATCTGATATAAATTGGACAATTGTGCATGCCATAAGGAGCAATCCGGAGGAACTGCCTCCGCCCATTTCAAGAGAATACATTTTTTTACAATCAAACACACTTTAGAGAAAAAAATAATATTATCATGGTTGAGCGAAGATTCGCCTGTATCTATATTCAACAAACAAAATGACATTGACCAATGTATCTGTGTGGAGAAGATATTGGACACCCTCTTCCGGACTTGCTCCCAAAAAGCTTGAATAAGCGGGCACTCCCACAGGGCATGAATAAATGTAGCAGGCCTGAGTGAACATTTAGAGCATAATTTAGAGCTGGCGCTACCCATGTGAAAAGCTACCATTGGAGGATAGATAGCCTGGTGGAAAACTCTCACTTGAAGCTCTCGTAGATAGACATTATTCGTTATTTTGGCTATAGATAGATAACCTTCTTTCAATATTAGCTCATCTAGTTCTTCCGTAATGACAGCTCCCCATTTTTGTAATAGATCGAAGGTGAAGTATGAGGTTATATTTTGACAGAACCTGTATAACAAGGATAATGACCCCTTCTCCCCCCATATACCTTAAGAAGAGCATATGTGCGATTCTCTAAAGGCCCTTGGGTTGACCATAGAAGTTTATACACAAAGGCCCGCAATTGTGCATATCCCAAAAAATGAGTAAGGGATAACCCCAGTTGTGCTTGTAATACCTCAAATGATTTTAGACCCCCTGACTTGGAGTTCAAAATAGACCCCAATACCACATCTTCTGTAATCACAGTTCGTCCCGTAAACAGAGACTCAAATGGAGGCGTCATTGGGTTTTTGATCAACGGATATTGCAAAGAGATCTGGGTGGGCAGCTGCTGCAACACACTCCTCAATGCTTTCCATGTCCTGTGTATAATAGATACTAATTGAGCCATGATACCCAGCTGAGACAGATCTTTATACGATAAATGTAGAACCAGTTTGGGGTTTAAAGGTTGACATATATCTGTCACTAGGGCATAATCAGTATACTCGGATGTGCCCTGCAGCCAATCCCCAAGAAACCGCAGTTGTGCCGCCCAAGCGTACAGTTTGAAATCAGGTAAATTAAAACCCCCTTTTACTCTAGGTGCTGTAAGAGTACCATAGGATATCCGTGCTTTTTTCCCCCGCCATAAAAATAGAGTGATATCTCGTTGAAGGCGTTTTAAATCCTTACTCGAAAGGTACATGGGGATCATGAGTAACAAGTATAATAATTTAGGCACAATAATCATCTTTATGACAGCTGTCCGACCATGCAAGGATAGAGGTAGGTTCAACCATGCTTCCAACTGCTTTCCGATTTTATCCAATAGTGGGGGTAAATTGATCCAATACCATTGCTGGGTATTCTTATGAATTTGGACTCCTAAGTATTTAATTTTATCCCCAGCCCATCTCACCGGAAAGTCCCGCCATGCAGTCTCTAAGGTTCCCCCTACATCCAGAGCTTCGGTTTTATCCAAATTAAGCTTAAAACCTGAGACTGCCTGGTAGGTTTCAAACAGCTGTATGGCCTGGGGAAGTGACTCCCGAGCATTAGTTAACAATAATAACAGATCATCAGCAAAAAGCAAAGTCTTATGAACATGTTTCCCCACCGGTATGCCCCGAATATTCGGGTTAGCCCTTAGTGCAATTGCCAGGGGTTCCACAGATAATATAAACAAGAGGGGGATAAATGGGCACCCCTGCCTTGTCCCTCTACAAAGCGGAAAGGGCTCCGACAAGGAACAGTTTACCATAATGATGGCTGTAGGATTAGTATATAAAAGTGTAACATATTGAAAGAATGCTCCTTGAAAGCCAAATTTCCTCAAAGTCTGTTTCAAAAATTCCCATTCCACTCTGTCGAATGCCTTCTCCGCATCGCATGCCACCAACAGAGGGTCTGGAAGCTGTCGGGAGGTACTTTGTTGAAGAGCACATAGTACTCTATGTATGTTAACAGTGGCCCTCCTTCCTTTCACAAATCCCACCTGATCCTTTTCAATAAGGTATGGCATTATATTTTTGAGGCGGTTTGCAAGGATTTTGGCATAAATTTTTATATCTAAATTTAGTAAGGAAATCGGTCTATAAGAACCGGTAAGGAGGGGATCTTGTCCTGGTTTTGGAAGGACCACTATATTCACAGACCTTATCGTCTCCAGCATTGTCCCACTATCTTTCATAACTACAAAGACCTGGGCCAGGGTTTCCGGGAGTTCCGCACTTAATGTCTTGTAAAACAAGGAGTCAAAACCATCGGGCCCTGGTGCCTTGTGAGGCGGCAAGGTTTGAATAGCTTCTAGTACCTCTGCTTTTTTAATATCACTATTTAAGAGGATATTCTGCTCTTCCGAAATAACCGGACATATAATCCGTTCCAAAAAGTGGGATATGCTATCAGAGTTAGGTTTGTCAGAGGCATAGAGTTGTTTATAGTAATGGGAAAAAATATTGGCTATGTCTCGGGAACCAGTATGTATTTTCCCTTGAGTATCCCTAATCGCCGATATGAATTTACTTGGTTCCTGACTTTTGAGGAGATTTGCCAACATCTTTCCGGCTTTATTTGCTTGGTCAAGTTATCAAGCATCTTGGTTAATCGAAGAATGTCTGCATTCTGTCGGGTTTTTTTTTTTTTGTCAATTAGATTTTTATTAACCATTGAAAACATGAAACATAACATTTGACATAAAATATGACAACAATGGTATTCATTTTTACAACAATTCCAAAGTGTCTGGGAAAGGATATTGCTTACATATAGCTATAAGTCAATAGGGACGAAATACTGTATGTCTGGACCAGAACCTGTAACCTCTAGAGGGAAGGCATCTTAGATAACATTATCAAGGACGCTGCTTTATACCTATGTAACTCCTCTAACCCATATGCAGTACCCCCCAATAAAGATCAAGCGAAAATACAAAATGGTACTACATGTGTTTGTTCACTCTCCACTTCCTGTATGGCTCCCACACAGCCATATGTTTGGGCTGGTTCCTATGTTTTTGCGTAGTAAGCTTATACAATTCCATCATTACATTAAGTTTCCGTATTAGCAGGGATAAATCAGGTACCTGACTACTTTTCCAATGGGCTGCCAACACACACCGTGCTGCAATTAAAATCTGTTGTGTTAGTAACCATTCATATGTATTGCCAGCCACTGGTGCATTAAGCAATGCCTGTTCAGGGGACAGATCAACAGAACGCTTAAATATCTCCTGCCGAACAGATTTCACTAGAGCCCAAAATCGCTGCACTCTATCACACCGCCACCAGAGGTGAAAAAAGGTTCCACTCTCCCCACATCCCTTCCAGCAGCTTGCAGACGATAATTTAGCCTTCCATAATTTATAAGGAGTACAATACCATCTGAGGAGCACCTTGTACCCATTCTCCTGAAGAGATGCTGAGATAGAACTACGTTTAGTGTTCTGAAAAATGATATCCCACTTGTCTTTACCCAAAGGTGCCCCGAGGTCTCTCTCCCAGGCTGACATAAAACCGGGTTTGGATTGGGTAGCCATATTAAGAGACTCATAAATTTGCGAAATCAATTTGGTTACCTTATCAGCTTGTTCGCACCAATTCTCTGCATTCTGTCGCTTTTTTTTGTAACTCGCATAACTAATTATATGTCCTCTCAGTACCACTTTAGCAGTTTCCCAGAAAAGGATTGGCTGCTGAGTGTGTTGATCATTGTCTTTGACAAATTCTGCCCATTTTTCTTTTAAAAATTGTGGGAATTCACGGTCTGTGGAGAGAAACCCAGGTAGTCTCCAGTGATAACATCTATCAGAGGGTACAACTTCTATCTGTGCAGTCACCGGGCAATGGTCCGAGATTACTAAATCCGTGATCTCGGCATTAGAAAATTTCTGAAACACAGATTCAGAAACTAACAGGTAATCAATTCTTGATCATGTTGCATGCGCCCTAGCTAAATGGGTGTAATCATGATTTCCTAGGTTTAAAACACGCCAAAGATCCAACAATTTCAATTGCGCACAGAGAAACAAAGGTCCCTTGTTTTCCCCCATAGGGTGATCTGCCCTCGCTGGTTGTCTGTCAATAGCAGGATCCACTACACAATTCAGATCTCCCCCAATAATGATAGGTCTGTCTGCATATACGGAAATCTGAGATACCAACTCTACAAAAAAGAGGTGGTCATATTGGTTTGGGGCAAATACAGAAACAAGGGTCAACTCCAATCTCATGAGAGTCCCGACTACTATGACATATCTTCCTTTGGGATCTAAGATCTGTTTATGCAATTTAAAGTCGAAGGCTCTATGAATTAAAATTGCTACTCCCCGACTTTTGGAGGAGCCAGCAGCAGAAAAAATTTGAGTGAACCCTTTCTTAGCAATTTGCGGGCTTCAGCTTGTGATAAGTGCGTTTCTTGGAGAAAAATCAATTTAGCCTTTAACTTATTTAGATGAGCTAGAACTTTCTCCTGTTTAACGGGCGTGCCCAGTCCCGCCACATTCCAGGAAGCTATCTTTCCCGCCATAAAATTGCAAGGGTACAGATAAGGTATGTTGTTGATTCTTGACGGGTGTCCCTAAAGGACAACCCCCTGTGGCCCTCATCTGAGGCAGCAGAAGCCAGCAGTACAGGCAGTATCATATTAACAGTATAACCAAATATAAAAGAAAAAAACCCCCATTCCCCCAAACAGCAATGCGATCCCCTCCCCCAAAACTCCCCCCCCAAGTGTAGTAACATCCCTATTTGGGACTGGGAGTCAACAGACTGACATGCACAGCCATCTCATCAGAAAGAACAAAACATTCTCATAACATTAAACCATATAATCCCACGAAATGGGTCTGATATGAGTAACTATACTGCCAAACCAGCATTGTTAAGAGTAAAACAAACACTTATACATATTTCAGTGATCATCGCGACACTGCTGAACAAAATCCTAACCAATATAAAGTGATTCTGAAGTCATATTCTCCAAATTGTAATGGCAAACTGCCCCTTAGAACCTTCGTTACTTAAGGATTATTTGCACAAGCAGTTTAATAGCCCGATGAGTACAAAACGCCTTGAGGCACCAACCCCCAATATTATTGGGCCCCTCCGTAAATATCTTCCTTAATCAGATAAACAAATAAACGTCACTCCACTGTGGTAGTTGAGAGTTGCGGGATCTGATTAATAAACGCTTGGGCCGCCACAGTATCTTCAAAGATTTGTTGTGTCCCCTGGTGCCATACTTTCAATTTGGCAGGATACATAAGCGTAAATCGCACCTTCTTTTTTACCAGCTCCGAGCATAAGGGAGTGTATACTTTCCGCAACCCAGACACGTGCGCAGAGAAGTCTTGAAAGATAAGTATCTTCTGATTCTCATACTTGATATCTCTCTTTTCTGAAGTGATGCAAAATGGTCGTCTTGTTGACATAGTGTAAAAACTTAGCAATAATCACTCGCGGCCTGTTCCATGTCCCATCAGAGCTCTTTGGGCCCAGCCGGTGGGCTCTCTCCATCAAGCCGCCAGCCGCAGTGTGTAACGTCTGGATCAGGGCCAACAGCCAGGTCTCCAGCGTGCTCATGATCTCCCCGTCTGCAATAGATTCTGGGAAACCGACAAATCTAAGATTATTTCGTCTCGCCCTGTTTTCTAATTCATCAAGCTTTTCGCTCTGTTGCTTGCCAGTTTGTTCCAGCGCCTGAATTTTACGTTCCAGGGCTCCAACGTCATCTTCCAGGAGAGTAGTGCGGCCCTCCACTCGCTCCACTTGATTCTCAATCTCTCCCAAAGAGGATCGAACTTCTGCGATCTGTTCTGCAATCTGGTGCAAGCGAGCATCCAGTGCAAGCACCACCGCCTGCGAGATTCTGTCCTCCAGAGACTCCTCCGTTATAGTATCTGTAATTTCAGGAGAAACCGGCGCCATCTTGGCTTCTGTCGGTTTTGCTTTCTCCTTCTCTTTGCGCTGTAGTTTGGTCGCCATTCCGCAAGATTTCGTTTGATAAATGCAGCTGTTGAGATGAGGGCGATGTAAAATTATAAAATCAATTGAAAAAGTGTAAATTCTGTTCGTCCCTTAGCTGTAATACGATGAGACGGCTGGAACCCGGTCAGTACACGTCTAGCTGAGTTCACCACATCACGTGACTCCGCATTCCTCTTCTTAATGTAAACTCTTCTTTGCATTCAGAAGAAAGGGCAATTTTAACAACAGATTTTAAAGGTTCTTGAGGGCCAGTGCACAGTTTTGTGGATTACCCAAGTTGGATCCAGCTTCTGTTCCTCAGGCCAGCAGGGGCTGGGGTATTGCAGAGGCAGTATTCATAGTCACTAGAGGTCAATGGGATGAAGAGGGAAGGGACAGAATCTCAGTCATTGCTCAACAGCAGCATAATCTACAGGCTATCTTAAGTGCATATTTGTATGAGTTCAATATTAAATCTTTTTTATTACTTTTAATGTATTTTAATTGTGTGTAAAATACATTATAATAAAAAATAATTTATTTCAGTATTGAAAAACAGAGTTCAAAAATGGTATTTCTGTAGACCTCCATTTTATTTTGAGGCGATCCAAAATGTTTCATATCAAGATATGTGGTAGTCCTTAATTTTTTAAAATTATATATTTATCAAACATTTCCACAAAACAATTTTGCTATAGAAATTACCGTATTTTTCGCTCCATAAGACGCACTTTTTTTCCCCCAAAGGTGGGGGGAAAATGTATGTGCGTCTTATGGAGCGAATATAAAAAAAAAAACAAACAAAAATCTAACAAACCCCCCCCCCCGACTCCCCCAAGACCTGCCGACTTAATTTCCTACAACCCCCCACCCTCCTGACCCCCCCAAGACCTGACAAACGTCCCTGGTGGTCCAGCGGGGGTCCGGGAATGATCTCCTGGGTGTGGGCCGTCGGCTGCCAGTAAACAAAATGGCGCCGACGGCCCTATGCCCTTCACTATGTCACTGAGACCAACCGCTGCTATTGGTCGGTCTCAGTGACATAGTGAGGGCATAGGGCCGTCGGCGCCATTTTGTTTACTGGCAGCCGACGGCCCTATGCCCACACTATGTCACTGAGACCGACCGCTGCTATTGGTCGGTCTCAGTGACATAGTGAGGGCATAGGGCCGTCGGCGCCATTTTGTTTACTGGCAGCCGACGGCTCACGCCCAGGAGATCGTTCCCGGACCGCTCCTGGACCCCCGCTGGACCACCAGGGACGTTTGGCAGGTCTTGGGGGGGGTCAGGAGGGTGGGGGTTGCAGGAAATTAATTCGGCAGGTCTTGGGGGGGTCAGGAGGGTGGGGGGTTACAGGAAATTAATTCGGCAGGTCTTGGGGGGTCAGGGGGGTGGAGGTTGTTAATTTAAAGGGTTGGGATGGGGGGGGGGGGGTTTGGGGGTTCCCAGAGAAAGAAAAGTTTTCTGCTCTGGGGAGTGGACCGAAATGGCCCTCCCCAGACCCGAAAACAAAATGGGGAGAAAAAAAAAAGCTATGCACTCCCCTAATTTGCTCCATAAGACGCCCAGACGCAGAGCCGGTTTAGCACAATTTTTTTTTTTTTAATTTTCCCCCTCTGAATCCTAGGTGCGTCTTATGGTCAGGTGCGTCTTATGGAGCGAAAAATACGGTAAATGAAATACAATTATTTATTTATTTACTTTTAATATATCGACATTCGTAGCACACATCATGCCGGTTTACAATTAACTCAAGAATGGAAATTACAATGAACAAGGAGCAGGGAGAGGGGAATAGGCAAGAAATTACAAGAAAAACAGAATTAAGAAAATTTTCCTCATATCTCATTCAAAAGAAACATAGAGGGAGAGGAAAAGAAATTTAGAGAGAATCTAGGAAAAAATTAAATTAGTATTTGCCTGGACTTTACCCATTGCAACCTCTTCTTAACTGGACATACCCTAAACTAATCAGGGCATCACTGATGTCAATACAGATAGCTTCTTAGCATCAAGGAAAAAACGTAAATGTTCAGGTTTAAAAAATACAAAATTGACAATTATAATTAACCAGACATGTGCAAAGATAATGTAACACAAATGAGGCACCAAAAGCCCTAGTCTGATGCATATTCAAAAATATCTGCCTCCTTTCCTGGGTAGCACTTGTCAGGTCAGGAGATATCTGTATTCTCTGGTCAAAAACAAAATATTTGGATTATGAAAAAAGGATCGCATAATCAAATTCACATCCTGTTCAAACACTAAGGACACAAAAAAGTGTTGCCCCAAAAAAAACAGTCAAACTTAAGTCCGCAGAAGCTTGGGCAAGTTCCTGAATTCCTTCTTGTTTTTTCCTCCGCATGCCAACAGGAAGGTAATAAAGCCTATTAACTGTTGGAATAGCATTAGATGGAACACTTAATACTTCTTTCAAATATTTTTTAAATAAGTCATCGGGAGTAGCCCCAAAAACATTACAAAAATTTAATATGTGTAAGTTTTTAAATGCCCCATCTGATTTTCCAAGTTCTCCAGCTTGCTATGGAGGGTAAGCTTATCTTGAACCATTATAGCATTTAAAATTTTAATCTTTCACTTCAGTTTCCAATTTCTCTAGTCTTTGCACATGTTCCTCTGTAGTTAAATCAAAGCCTTGGATCAGCAATTCAACTTTTGAAGACAAGTTTTAAATTTGAGGCACAAAATTATTTGGAGTAGTTAAATCACAAGCTGATTGTGAGAAATTGCAATAGGGCCTTGACAAACTAGAGCAGTGGTTCTCAACCTTTTTTCCCACTGTGACACACCTGACAGACCACGCTCATATGTGTGACACACTGCTTATTACATTATTTTTATTGTTAAGAATGACAGAAGGGAAAGATGCAATTTCTGTTCAGAAAGAGTATGTATGATCTCTCTCACACACAAAGGATCTCAATTACACACATACTCTTTCACATATACAGGCTTTCAATCACACACACATACAACATCTCAAACACACATGCTTGCTCATTCACTAACTCCCCCCCCCCCCCCCCCCCCTCCACCCCCCGAACTAGTGCAGCAGCAGCCTCCTTCACGTTCAGCTGTTGCGGAGAAAGGAGTCCCATCGGCCACAGGGGCTGACATTCTTCCTCATTTTGCTCTGAGCCGCACTGCTCATTCTTCAGGCCGCACCTCTCTTCTTCAGGCTGATGCTGCCCGCACTAGCATGGTCTCTTCTTCCCGCGCACGCACCTGCTGCTCACCACTTCCTTTTCCGGGTCACGGGGGGAGGGGAGAAGAGAACATGCCGGTGCCGCTGACTCCAGCTGTCCTGCTGCGTTCAGCATTTTAAGCCCAGGTGGAGGACCTATTTTGCTCAGGTAGGGGGAACAGCTGGGTCAGTGGGGGACCGGGAAGTGTGGTGACACACTGGTGTGTCATGACACACCGGTTGAGAACCGCTGGACTAGAGAGCTGGGTATCTAAATGACAGGTGAATTTTAATGTGGTCAAATGCAAAGGGATGCACCTAAGGAAAAATTAATCCTAACTACAAATACTCAGTGCTGAGTTCCACTCAGAAAAAGTGCATTGGTGTCATACCTTTGAAATCCCAGCTCAGTGTGTGGCAGAGAATAAAAAAGCAAATAAAATTTTAGGAATTATTTGGAAAAGAATGGAGAACAAAACTGAGATTATCATAATGCCTCTCTATTATGTTTTGTGTGCCATTTTGATTGCCCCATCGCAAAACTAGAAAAGGTACAGAGAAGGGCAACAAAAATGATAAAGGGGATGGAACAGCTCCCTAATGAAAAAAGACTAAACCATTTAGAGTTCTTCAGCTTGGAGAACCCTGAAAGATATGATATGATAGAGGTTTATAAAATCATGAGTGGGATGGAACAGATAAGGAATGGTTATTTACTCTCAGATAGTCAAGGACTAGGTGATTTAAATAAATTTAAAACAAATTAGTTTTTTTTTTTTTCTTTTCACTCCATGCACAATTAAGCTATGGAATTTGTTGCCTGAGGATGTGGTCAAGGCAGCTAGCATAGCTGAATTTTAAAATGGGTTTGATAAATTCCCAAAGAAAAGTCCAGAAATAATTATTGGCCAGGTAGATTTGAGGAATGCCACCACTTATCCCTGGGCATGGGCAACAAGAAACAGATCTACTGTTTGGGATCTGCTAGGTGCTTCCTAGGGATCCAGATTGGCCACAGTTGGAGACGGGTTGCTAGGCTTGATGGACCTTAGGCCTGGCCCAGCATGGCAAGTCTTCTGTTAACAAATATGCATACTTCTTATACTAAGCAAAATACAAAGGTAGCAGAGAGAGTTTCCGAAAGCTGACATTTTATTTTTCTAATTACAATGATCTGTCTGTACTTTCTGCTTTTCTCTTGTGTCTTCTAACTCCTTTTCTATGGTCTTCTTTCCACTTTGTTTCTTCTCTCTTATATTTTCTATTTTCTCCCCTTCCTCTGTCTCTAGCATTGACAGTTCTTTAATCGTTGCTGTATTTTTCTCTTTTCTACCTCTATCAACTCCATATCTAGATTTTGCAATTTTCCCACCTGTCATTCTTCAGACCTCAATCCTCAGTATCTCTTCATCTACCAGCATTCCATCTCCTACCCCCTTCCCAGTTAATCATTTTACTCACCCTTTGCCCAGCCTTTCACCCACTCCCTACTCCAACCTTTCCACACTCTGCCTCTCATCTCCTCACTAGCCTCAGCTCCTTGTTTTGCTCATCCTTTCTCCTGTCTAGTGCCTTTCTTCGTTCTTACTGCCTACTCAAGCCTCTTATTACTCATCTTTCACCTCCTCCCCAGCCCAATTTCCACCTTCTCCATTCTCATAGTTCCATCCCTTTACACTGCATCTCAGCTGCTCCTCAGCCCAGGCCATTAGGTCCTTCCTTCTGTATTTCGACTCCATCCCCACCCTTCAGCCCCCTTCTACCTTCATCTCACATCCACATTCCTATCTCATACAACCTAGCCCATCTAACACACCTCCACTTACTTCCTCTACCCAGTTGCTGAGTCCTCACTCAAGCTCTGAGTGCCCATCTTCTCCCTCCCTTCATTGCCCCTTATGTGAAGAAGCAGCCTAGTGATTAAAACAATAGGCTGATAACCAGGGAAGACAGGGTTGAAATTTTGTTTCTCCTACTGTTTATTTTTGTGATTGACTTCACCCGCAATTGCCTCATATACAAAGTTAGAGCTTGCATTACTAAGGCTTTCCCCCTTTCTTATGTTGTAAGCCCTCTGGGGCATGAACAATTCCTGCTGTACCTGAATATAACATGCTTTTGAGCTGGGTTTGGACATGTGAAAAACTAGATATAAAATCCAAACCCGTTCCCAAGTTATCCTTTCTCTCCCCACACCCAATGTGGGAGTCCCCATTACATTCTCTCCTTATGCACCAGTTGGAGGTCCGTGCTCTCTCCTCCTGCCTCACCTCTTCCCTTTCAAATCTGGAAGTTCTTGCAACCTTGTAACCTTGGTGCCGCTACGAGAGCGCCTCTTCACTTATTGTCGTAGCACATACACTTCATAACGAACTGCTAGAATTACGTGTATTTACAGACTCCCATGTGCTTCAAATAGCTAAAGGTATGAGCCGAAGAGGCGCTATCATTATGGCAGGAAGAACACTTAGGTAACAAGCATCAGAGCCGGGAAGTGAGGGGGGAGTAAAGGACAGAGACAGGAACAAGTTTAAAACGCCGGGAGGGACGATCCGAGACTGAGCACTGTGGCACATCGAGGCATGGATTCTGTATGTCCATAGCTAGACAACCGAGAGAAATCAGTGGGACATTTTAATGAAACTTCTGCTTCTTTATTAAGACATCTTTAAGGGGTATCGTTGGAACAAGCCTTTTTGTATCGGTAGTTTATTCGACTCTGAAGCACAATTTAGTTTTACTAATTTAAGGCTTTCTGTAGTCCCTTGCACATACAGGACTACAGATTATAGTGGTTGCTGCCCTTCAATAGCTGTGACCTCATCAAGGGGCGAATGTTGCCCCACCATGGATAGGCACTTATAAATTGACCCAAGCATCACTCCAAACATACTGCGGCAGCCGGTTCCAAAAGCAGATCGCAGCTGTACCTACTGTCACTACCTCTGACTTTTAAGAATCATACTTTCTCTCCCAGAACGTTGCATTTCCGCTTCCTGTTTCGCGCCTCACATTTCCGGTTCGGCATTACTGTACCTAGCGCGTGCCGAGCACGGCTTCTTCCCTGGCCTCGCTCCCAAAAGCAGTTATTTTGCCCTGTGGCACGATGAAGCCAAACTGCTTCGCACTTACAGCAGCTGAAGATTTGAAGGGCCATCTTCTTCCAAACGTAAGAAAAAAAAATTAACATTAAATCGATCCACTTCCTAAATGAACATATTCTAAAGAAGAATGGCTTAATGGAAGAAATGAATTCTGATTGATGTCTGACTCCATCTATTTATAAAAGAGAGAACATGAAACATTGGAATGTACAGTTGTGAATCAATGAAATATGGATTGTTAGGTTACCGTTTTAATATCACTTCATTTTTTATTCGTGTTATTGTGGAAGGCATTTTATGGTTAAACTTTTGAAATATGAATGCTTCACTAAAAATAGAAACATATTGCCGTACTTAATTTGACACTTCCTTTGGGGTTGGAAGAAGTCTATTTCCAGAAGGCTCTTTATATTCATCTAATTTGCAATTGATCCTGCATTGCGGCTCTGATTGTATCAATCTCTGTAGCTATTACGAGGTGCTAAAATAGTCAGTTTTTCTAGTGTACGCGCCATTGTCGTGCCCTCAAGAAGGGTCTTGAATGATTTGTTTCACCTTCTTGCAGTTGATGCTACGGGAGAAGAACCAGGCTGGTCACGAGAGAGATTACAAAATGCTGTAGCAGCTGCTGGGCACGCTGCATTTGGCGCTAGTTTCACTGGCAATGCCCAGACAGGCATGCTTGCTTCTAGGTGAAAGTCAAATGAAAATCTTCGCAAGCACGGAATTAGTAATAGGTCAGGGCTGCCTGCCCTTGGCAACGCATGCAACCATCTTTGTTCTTGTACATTTCAATCCGAGTGCAGCGCGTCTTCTGGTCCGGAATGAAGGGGGGGGGGGGAGGGTTCTCGATGTTCCCATTACGCCTGCGTCACTGCAGTGCAACGTGCGCATGCCTAAGTGACGTATTCCTTGCGCACGCATGTTTTTCTCAGCTGGCTGACATACTAACGTTCTCGAAAAAGAAGGAAAAGCTGAGTGGAAAAGAGCATAATGTAAACGTTACGGGTGAATGCTTCGAACTAGGCGGTAATTGTATGGCTGGATTGTGTTAGAAAACACCTATACTTAAACTACTCAGAGGAAAAATGGTTTTCAATTGCTCGGTATTGCTTAAGTTGTCGCGTGAATAGTTTTGCAAAATCTTCACGCGCGCTAGTCTCGGTTAAAACGGACATAGGAGGCGAGGGAGGGGTTAGTGCACAATGTGAAACTAGGTCACATTTGAGGTAGCGTTCGCACGCACGGTTCTGCAACGTGTGGTAATCATGCGCCTCCGACAAGCCAGAGGAGCTGGGAAAATTGACGCCAAAAGGAGCGGTAACGAGGGTAGGTTTAGCAAACCAGCGTCTTATCTTCGACAGCAGTATGCACAAAATAGTTTTGGCCGTACAAAGCACTACACATTTATCCTACTTTTACAAAAAAATGGGAGGCTTGCTGTTTCTGAGCCCTATTATTAACCTTCTCATTTGTTCCCTCGACACTAAATTTTTAGGGCATGAATAGGAAGCCAAGAGAAAACATATGGGTATTTTTTCTGCATTCAAATATTACATGAAGACACAATTACAGTTGTCATCACTTACTAGTCTTTTTGTTTTGCATCCACTTCACACTTTATGCCATTATATGGGGTCTAGGAGGATCATGGGAGGTATTTATTTGGGGTTCCACATATTCCATAAATACACACCTAATAAATTTGTTTTCCATCTGATCCACACCAGTTTTGATGTGAGCATTCTGAGAATGGTGGGGGTTTTGTTTTGGTCTCTTGTCTATTTAGTTTTGTATCTGATTCATACCGAAATTTCAGGATATGTCAGGGGATTCACAAGGATCATGACAGGTATATTTAGATGATCAGCATATTTCACAAATGCATGCACTCATGTTACCTAATACCTTTTGGGTTTGGCATTGGATTCATATCAAATTTTTCAGCAGATGTATGGAGTTAAAATAATTTTTGGAAGGATCCATGTATTTGTGAATATGCATGCAAAGTATGCCACGGAAGGGTGTGGGGTTTTTTTTTTTCCCATATCCAGAGTCCATTGGTTATCTGTGTAACCTTTAGTAAAACCTATGGGATACATATTCAGCTTAGTTGCATATCACTTTTCCAGCTAAGTTACAAGGATATTTAGTGGAATGCCGCTATGCTATGCGGCTGAATATTTATGCACCAAATGCTGCTTAGCGGGAAACGTGTTATCCAGCTAAGTCTAGATGAGCTCAATAGCAGGTCTAGACTTAGTGGGTAAATTAATCTGGCTAAGTATCAGTCTCACTTCTTAGCCAGATGAGTTATCTGTTTAAATAGCACAGCTTTGATCTGCCCATTGCCTGCCCTCTTTTTCTCTGTTGAAAAGATAACAGATAAGTCACTTATCCAGCTATGTAGCTGCCGCTGAGTTTACCTAGTTTACCTCTTCCTCTCTCAATAATTTTCACTCAGTGCTCCCATGCTCTATTTTCTCTTGTTACTTCCATATGTTATTTAATTTTAATTTTTAATCCATTTTTTTTGTTTTTCCTGTAAGGCATCTGGTAAAGATGAACAATTCAAACTCTGTGTTTTATTATTGTTCCAACAGGTTTTCATGTTTTGATGTTCTTTGTTACATGTAATGCTTTTTCAAGCAAGTTTTAATTGTTCAATGTAAACCGATTTGATTTGCATCTAATGCAAGAAGACCGGTATATAAAAAACCAAAATAAATAAAATAAATAAATATACTTGTTATAGTCACTGTGATGATGCAGCAGTTAGGTAAGATGTGCTTCTGAAAATACCTGTTTAGCATTCAGTATATGCATGCAATAGATTACCTTCTAGGTACTCTTGTAATGTTAGTCTTAAAAGTGAAAGAATAAGGCTGCTGATTTAAAGTTAAGTGACTTTAAGATAATGGATATTCCATAGCTTTAATGTGTGCTTTCAGAGATATTAGTTATGTTTGGGAATTATTAGTAAAATATTAATGTAAACCAAAAGGCTGTATGATGTTTGTTCCACTGTGGGCAAAACATATTTGATATTTTGCTTAACCCCTGTGAACTCTAGTATTTTCCTTGTAATATGGGTGACATAGTTGCTTTAGAAGTTGTGATTCTTTTTCTTAACAATCTGATATGTTTTTTAAGGGGCCGATGCAATAAAACCGCACAGTAAAATGGGTGCTCATATTAGCGCCTGTTTTACTAAACACACATAACCATCTCTCCTGGCCGCCCGATGCAATAATCAAATGAGCTGCTATGCTAAAATGGACGTGCTAGGGGAAATTGTGTGTATCGGGTGCCCAGGAGATGTGGCTGTACATGTGTTAGGGAAATGGACGCTCAATACTAGTGTCTGTTTTATCCCACTGCTTCAGAACTTCATAAGCTAGGTCACCTTACATGCTTACATGAGGGAATGGCCAGCAGAAGAATTGAAGTAAAACAGTTTCATTATTTAAGGAAAAACAGTAAAATGGATGAATTCTTGACAGTTTATTGCTGCAAGACACTGAATCTGCAAAATAAGAGAGGCTTTATTTAAACGGGAACCACAGAAAGCAGTATTGTTCTGAGTTTTAGTTGAGCCCTGCACTTTTGGGTTGACTTAACGTCAGCTTCGGAGCTGGTGTTAAACTGTCGCATTACAAAGGGTGCTGCGTGGCAATTTTCTACATCGGAAGGTAATAACTAATAGCCTCATCTACATGGCATTTACATGTGATGAGCTGTATTACCTGCACATGAGTTTGGACACGTGTTTTGGATGCACTAAGCCTCATATTTCATTGGGTGTTAGCCTCTCGTGTTCCAAACATGCATTAAGCTGTGTGCTAGGCTGAGCACACTTTATTGCATCGGTCTACAAGTGTTTACAAATATCTGTGAAATTGTCTGGCAACCAGGACTCTCCAATACAGAGAAACATGTGCCTTAATAATGAATTGATGCTTATCATTAGTATATCCCTGAAAACATTTTCTTGGTTGCCAGGACCTATGTCCTTTATGTGCAGCTGACAAATATTTAAGGTATGCCATTTCTGTACCTTTTCCATTTGACTTTTCATAAGGGGATAGTTTTCAAACTGCATTCACACAAAGAATATTCATACTTTTTTACTTCTGGGCTTTGCACCAATTTTTAAAACAAAAGTACGTACATATTTTTTTTTTTTGAAAATTGCCATGGATACAGAATATGTAGTCACTTGCATCTGTTTTTTTGTGGTTTTAGAATTTTGCTTGAAAAGTATGCTTATTGATTTGAAAATGCAAATTGTCCATGTTTTTCCTCCCACAAATTAAACATACCCCTAGGAGCACCACCTCTGTATGTAGCTGAAAGTATGCATATAATGGAACCCTGCACTTTTAGCTGGGTTAAGGGTGAACAATTTTCAGACACTCCTTGTACCCAGGTAATGTCACGACTGGGCTGGCTGACTTGGGGATGCCTCCAAGCAGAGAGGAGCAGGAGCCAGAAGCAGGCGAGTCAGGTGTGAAGTCTTCTGCAGGGGTTAGGATTAGGCAGGACCAGCATAGATCTGCCTGATCAGCCACTTTCCTTTCAAGTTGAGCCCTTCGGTGCTGGTGGCTGCAGGTCTTCTGGAGTGTGGTGTACAGGATCAGGAACAGAGTACTCAAGAACAAGGAGTGCACTGGCAAGACAGGGCAGACAAGGAATATATGCAAACAGGATGGGCCACTGGGAGGCCCACAAGATGCAGGAGGGCCACTGGAAGACCTATAGGGAACAGAAGCACGGCTGAGAAATACATAGACAAGGGTGGTCACTGGAGGACCTAGTCAAGACAGGACAAGACAGAATACAGGCAGACAGGAAAGGCCCAAACAAGGCAAGGAGCACAGACAAGAGACAACACAAGTCAGGGCAGGAGCTATACACAGAACAAGAGCAAGGTTAAACAGGCAAAGGTCCAAGAACAAGGGCAAGGTTATAAGCAAGAGCACAAGAATAAGTGGCCCAAGGCAGAGAGGAGATTCCTTGTTGAGGCAGGGAGTAGTGTGTGAGGGAGGTTCTTATAGTGCTGGCCTTGCTGCATCATGCGGCCTTCAAGGTGGTGGCTAGAGCTGGTCCAAGCATGGCCCAGTGAGGGTCCCTGCTGGTGTGTGTGTGTGTTTTTTTTTTTGGGGGGGGGGGGGGGTACCTAGCAGTTAAGTCTGTGACAGGTAAATTGGTTTTTACCCATATAAATGACTTTTGAACATTGTCCTCTCCAGAGTCATAAGGCTGACCAAAAGACTTCAAGATCAAACAATGAAATAGAGAATATTTTATGGTGGCTGTATAGATTATGGCGCTTTATCAGTTTTTGTGGTCTGCTGTCTTATGAGTCAGAGCTGGTATCACTTAATAAAAACAGCTGATTGGGTAACCCCATAGTGGGTCTGGATGTTTGTTAGCATACATGGCAGTGCTTCTTAACTTTTATTTTCTAGCATACTTTCAAGTTTGCTCGATCCTTTGGACGCAAAAACTAAATTTGTACAATCCTCTCTCCCTTTCCTCCATTTCTTCCCAGTTCATGTGATCCTTTAGTCAGGTTGGAGCCCTTGCAGTGATAAAACCACACTTGGCAGTAGTGTTGCAAGGAAAGATTTATTTACATATAAGTGCAAAACAGGACCTGGTTTATATGCTGCAGGCTATTTAGAAATAAGGCTTAGATTTCAGTTACATCACAGGGTCTGAGAGCAAAGTAAATCTTGAACAGGTTCACACAGCTTGGCCTCCAAGCCCTTAAATTGCTGGGCAATGTACTTCTAGAGTTTCTTCTTAAATTCCCGAGGACCGATTAGGTTTTTCTGGAGTGGGACAGTTTGAATACATAAAGCTGCCTGAGCCCTCATTCATCTAAGCTGTTCCACCACTCTTCATATTACAAGGGGGTAAAGGGTTGCTCAGAGAAGAAGCCATCATAGGAAAACTATGTTCTTTAATTTAGTCTTTACAGAAGATGATGATGATGATGAGGAGGAGATTCCCAAACCACAACTGTTCTTTGAAATTGATAGAAGAAATGAAGCAAATCACTGTTAAATTGGTTGGACTTATTAGAGCAAAATGACAGGTTAAATAGCAATAAATCACCGGAACCTGATAGCATTCATGCCAGAATTCTGAAAGAACTCAAATATGATATTGTAGTTCTGCTATTGTTAATCTGTTTCATTGGACCTGAAGAATAGCAATATAATGCTGATTTGTAAGAAAGTCTTCAGTGGTGATACAGGAAAATACAGACTAATAAGCCAGATATCAGTGCTAGGCAAAATGATAGAAACTATAGTTCAGAATAAAATTGCTGGGCATATGGATAGACATGACAAAATGGAAAAAAAGCCAATATATGGGTTTAGCAAAGGTAAGTCATGCCTTATCAATCTATTAGAATTCTTTGAAGGTGTAAATGGGGGATAAGGGTGAGCTGGTTGATTTATAGTGTACCTGGATTTCCAGAAGACATTTCATAAAGTCTCTAACTTGAGATTTTTCAAGAAATTAGAGTGATGGGATAGGAATCAATGTCCTTTTGTGGATTGGTAGCTGGTGAAAAGATAGGAGACAGTACATTAAAATGGTCAGTTTTTCCAATGGAAAGAAGTGAATAGTGAAGTTCCTCAGGGATCTGTACTGGGACCATATTCATCAGTGATGTAAAACAGCAATGTGTGAGGTGACCAAATTTGCAGATATAAAAATATTCAAAGCAGTTTAAAACATGAACAGATTGTGAGGAATTAAGAGGACATTGTGAGGCTGGCATCTAAATGGCAGATCATTTTAATGTGGACAAGGGCTAAATGATGCTCATAGGAAAAATAATCCTAACTGTATACACAGTGCTGGGTTTCATATTAGGAGCTACCACCCAAGAAAGGACCTTGGGGTCATTGTGGGCAACATGTTGAAATCTTTAGCTTTGTGTTTGGTGGCAGCCAAAAAAGCAAATGAAATGTCAGGAATTATTTGAAAAGCAATAGAAAACTAAAATGGGACATTTCCTAGCTTGTAGCCAGATGGATTCAGGACCAGTGGGTTATGTGCTCTTCCATGGGAGACTGAGTCAGGTTTCAAAGCTGACGTCACGCTAGATATACCCCTGCAGTGACCTCAGCTCCTCAGTATCTCTCCGTCTCCTAGCAGATGTGGACACTATCCCACACACTACACAGTGTTAGGAAAATTATAGCAAGAAGACAAAATTACCTTAAAGAAGATCAAGCCCCACTCTCCTGCGGTGATACCCAAGGGTCCATCCCCAGTCGAGAATTCCTGAGGTGATCTCAGATATCCCTCCGAGGTGTGCTTTGGTCCGGTAGCTGGTTTCCAGTATGGACTTAACCCCCAGAGTGGCTGAAAGGCAGCGGGTGCAGAATTGAGTGCGGCGGTGAAGGTAATTCCCCCTTCCCCTGCAGCTGGAGACCGTCTGGCACACGATTGGTAAGTACAGAGACCAGGTAAGCAGAAATCTTTAAATTCAGGTCTCCGGTCTCCAGAGCTTGGATTACTGTACCGATTCCTTCTTCTGGCGAGGTTAAAAAGGGAGTACCGATCGGGTTGAGCAGCCTTGGTTGGCTTAGGCCCCGATCCGGTGCAGGGTTCACACACGTGGAGACCCTCAGGGGCGCTATCTTACGCACGGGGGTTGTCTGCGCCATCTTCTCTTCTCAACTGGCGGTACGCGCGGGGCAGGCCAGGTGGCTGATTGGCCTAACTTGCGTGCGTCCAATACAGACGCGCACACACAGCGGCATGCACAACTGAGCGCATCCATGCGCATAACTACACGCACAGCTGTGTTTACAACTACAAGCGGGCCTACACGTAGAGACAATGGCACCGGCACCCAAGAATGCCAGAAGGCACTCTTTGCACAACCTGCCACATAAGAGCTGCGCAGCCAGAACTGGACTCCTGCCAATGTCAGCATTGCGAGGAAGCCCAGGGGGGATCAAAGCCTGGTCCCTCACTGTCTGAGGATTGATCCGGAACTACTACATAAGTTAGCTCCCCGGACCTATGCAACTCAGAGATGGCTTCTCCACAAGAGGGCACCTCAGGGGCCCCTACTTGCTCCCCCGGGATTAACTTGAACCCAGGGACCATCTCTTGGTTAGAATTTTTCCAAGGACTGCAAGCCTTCATTCAGGCGCAGTCAGCCCTGACTTCATCCCGGGCTCAACTCCTACCAGAAGCACAAGATCCTCCCGGCCCTACGTGGATGCCCCGCGACATGCCCCGCCTAACCAATAATTTCCTGGACAGGGACTTGGATACCTCAGATGATGATGGCGGCTCCCTGGAAGAAGGAGAAATACCTCCAGGCCTGGAACCATACCAAACCGTGCTTCGCTTCTTCTACAGGGATGAATTACCAGCCCTTGTTTCCCAAACTCTGAAGACTCTGGGTATTCCAGGCACGGACCCTATGGCGGAACCAAAGAAGAACCCCATATTGGTCTCCCTCCATAAAGCCTCATGCTACTTCCCAATGATGGAAGCCATCCAGGAACTGATTGACCAGGAATGGGATGCCCCGGAGGCCGGGCCTTGGAAGCCTTATACCCTCTGGAACCAGCGACAAGGAACGCCTATGTTTTCTGAAAGTGGACACCATGGTCTGCGCCGTCTCAAAGCGAACGACCATTTCCATTGAGGGAGGGGCTGCATTGAAGGATACTCAGGATAGACGATTGGAATCCATTCTTAAGCAAGCCTTTGCAACAGCGTTGACCTTAGATTGCTTCCTGCTGCGCACTGGTGGCACGTTCCTGTTTGCTTCTCTCGAGAGAGGCAAATAGCTCCGGAATGTATACCGGTGAGACGATGGAACCTGCAGCAGCCTTCCTGTTGGATGCAAGTTCAGATCTGGTGTGTACCTCAGCCAGAGGAGTAGCCTTGGTAGTGGCAGCCAGAAGACAACTATGGCTATGGAATTGGTCTGCTGATGCGATCTCTAAAGCGAATCTCATTAGCATGCCCATTAAACCATCTCTCCTATTCGGAAGCAAATTGGAAAAGCTAGCCACCAAGTGGGGCGAATCCCCAGTGCCTCGGCTACTGGAAGACAGGGATAAAAGATCCCAGCACCCCTCCCCCAGAAGAACCAGGGGCAGAGGCTCGGAACGCTTTAGACCCTACAGGAACTAACCATTCCAGGCACCTCGTCCCTCCGGAAGTTCCCAGCCCTTTCGAAACCGACAGACCAAGAGAGGAAAAGGCCCGGGGGCAGGTTCCAGCTATGCTCCCCAATGAAAATGGGCCGACCAGTCCACAGGGAGAAGAAATAGGTCGACTTTCCCTTTTCTACCAAAGATGGGTCGAGATCACGTCGGACAAATGGCTACTAAACATCATCTGGGAAGGTTACTCTGGAGTTCCGCAGCATCTCTCAGGACAAATTTATGATGTAACCCTGCCACTCCCACACTAAGAGACTGGCAGTGGAAGCCACTCTGACAAGGCTACTCGATCTGAAGGCAATAACTCCCGTTCCTATGCCCCAACAAAATACGGGGCGCTATTCCATCTATTTTATCGTTCCCAAGAAGTAAGGATCATTCCGACCCATCTTGGATCTCAAGAACGTCAACCGTCATCTGCGGATACTACACTTCCGCATGTAGACTCTTCGCTCCATAATAATGGCAGTACAACGAGGAGAGTTTCTAACCTCCCTAGATCTCTCCAAAGTCTACCTTCACATTCCAGTCCATCAAGATCACCAACGTTTTCTACGCTTTGCGATACTGGGTCACCATTATCAGTTCTGAGTGTTACCTTTTGGTCTAGCGACCGCCCCCAAAACATTCTCCAAAATTATGGTGGTCGTGGTGGCTACACTGAGGAAGGAAGGGATCTTGGTACACCCTTACCTGAACGACTGGCTGATCAGAAAGTCTTCAGAAGAGAGCCGGCAGGTGACCAACAGAGTCAAGAACCTACTACAGGAGCTCGACTGGATCGTGAACATGGGCAAGAGCAGTCTGCAGCCCTCTCAATCTCTAGAGTACCTGGGGGCACGTTTCGACACCAAACAGAACAAAGTCTTTCTACCTCCCCCGAGGAGAAGGAAGCTGATGGAACAATTACGACTGTTGATGACCAATACACGCCCCAAGGTATGGGACTATCTTCAAGTTCTCGGCCTCACAACTTCAACCCTTGAGGTCATCCCATGGGCAAGGGCCCACAAGTGACTGCTCCAGCGCTCATTACTGTCACGCTGGAACCCACTGTCCTAGGACTACTCACTTCGCCTCCAGCTACCAGCAGAGGTACGTTCTCAACGTCAGTGGTGGCTACAGGAAGACCACCTAAGCAGAGGAGTAATCCTATCCCCACCGAACTGGATCTTGCTCACCACGGATGCGAGCCTGTGAGGGTGGGGAGCCCACTGTCAGGAACTGACGGCCCAGGGACAATGGAGTATGGAAGAAGCAGGATGGAACATAAACCGCCTGGAAGCTCGAGCAGTCAGACTAGCATGCCTGCGATTCAGCCACAAACTCCGAGGCAAAGCGATTCGAGTAACATAGAAACATAGAAGTGACGGCAGAAGAAGACCAATGGCCCATCCAGTCTGCCCAGCAAGCTACGCAGTTTATCCATTTTTTTCCCCCCTTTTTACTCCCTCCCACCCGTCTCTATTGGCTTCCAGCACCCTCTGGCCCCAATTCCCTTCCACCCCTCCACCAATGCAGAGAGCAGCGCCATCCTAGTGAACATCCAGCTCAATCAGGGGTAGCAACCGCCGCAACCAGCAGGCCACACCCCTGCCCCTTACCCACCCCTGTTTTGTTTGCTTGTTTGTTTTTTTTTAATTTTTTGAGATGGCAGCCCTCCATCCTTCCGCTCCGTGAAGGTGGAACACCGGCCACTGGCATCCCGCTCCGTGAATGCCTCTGTGGCTACTGCCGCTCCGTGCAGTGTTTTGTTGCATGAAAGTGGAACACCAACTACTGGCCACTGGCATCCTGCTCCGTGAATGCCTCAGTGGCTACTGCCTCTCCGTGCAGTGTTTTGCTGCCTGAAGGTGGAACACCAACTACTGGCCACTGGCATCCCGCTCCATGAATGCCTCAGTGGCTACTGCCTCTCCGTGCAGTGTTTTGCTGCCTGAAGGTGGAACACCAACTACTGGCCACTGGCATCCTGCTCCGTGAATGCCTCAGTGGCTACTGCCTCTCCGTGCAGTGTTTTGCTGCCTGAAGGTGGAACACCAACTACTGGCCACTGGCATCCCGCTCCATGAATGCCTCAGTGGCTCCTGCCGCTCCGTGCAGTGTTTGCTGCCTCCTCTCTATTGCAGTGTTTGCTGCCTCCTCTCTATTTAATGTCGGCCAACACTACAGTAGTTGCCTACATCAACCGCCAGGGAGGAACCAGGAGCCAGCAGGTGCTCTGGAGATAGACCCTCTCATGGCTCCTTGCGGGGAGCCCTCTGTGTCTACCTCCACACAGGGACCTTCTCCAGCAGGGCCCAATTCTTCACGAAGATCCAGTTCGATTCTCTTTTACGGTCTGGCCCTTGAGAGGACTTGCCTGAAGAAGCGCGGTTACTCGAAGGCTGTGATTGACACCCTGCTCCGCGCGCGGACGTTTTCAATATCTCTGACATATATACGATCTGGCGAATATTGAAGCCTGGTGCGAGGACCGCGGGACACTCCCATGGATGGCCAAGATCCCCATGATTCTGGAGTTCCTACAGGATGCTATGAAGAAGGGGTTGTCTCTCAACTCCCTCAAGGTTCAGTTAGCAGCCCTCTCCTGTTTCAGAGCCGAAGAGAACAGAATCAGTCTGTCAGCTCATTCGAATTTGACCCATTTCCTAAAAGGGGTTAAGCAACTTCGGTCACCGCTACAGTGGCCGGTGCCCCTATGGAACCTCAATCTGGTATTAGACTTCCTAGCGGGGTCTTCCTTCAGACCAACGCGCGTGTTCTGTCACTACGCCTCTTAACATTGAAGACTGTATTCCTGGTGGCAATATGCTCAGCCCGTTGCATTTCCGAGCTGCAGGCACTATCCTGTCGGGAACTGTTCTTTAGGTTCACTCCTGGAACCATACAGCTGTGCAACGTCCCCACCTTCCTACTGAAAGTGGTTTCTGAGTTTCATTTGAACCAACCATCTCGCTGCCATCTCCAGACGACCATAAGGACTTGGAAGACTCACGCCTTCTATGCCATCTTAACGTTGGCAGACTCCTAGACCGATACCTGGAAAGATCGGAATCCTTACAAAAGACGGACCATCTATTCATCCTTCACAGCGGGAAGAAACAAGGGAAGCGGCCTCGCGGGCAACCATAGCCCGCTGGATCAAAAGAAGTAATCAAGGCAGCCTACGTAGAGGCAGGCAAGCCTCCACCTCTACAAGTCAAGGCCCATTCCACAAGGCCCAGGCAGTGTCCTGGGCAGAAACCAAGATGCTGTCACCCACCAAGATCTGTCTGGCGGCGACGTGGTCCTCCATCCGCACCTTCTCGAGGTTCTACCGCCTGGATGTTCAGGCCAGGGAGGACACAGCATTCGCAAGGGCAGTACTATGTTGGCCACGGGCAGCCTCCCACCCAGTTCGGGAGTAGCTTTTGTACATCCCACTGATCTGAGTCCATCTACTACACGCTAGGAAATGGAGAAATCACTTACCTGATAATTTCATTTTCCTTAGTGTAGACAGATGGACTCAGCATCCCGCCCATGGCTGCCCCAAAATCCGGAAACCTCGGGTGACAATCCCCGAGAGCAAGACAAGCACGGGTAAGCTAGACTTTACCCCTAGTTAAGACACCCATAGTTGCCGGGTGTCGGCGTTTCTCGGTTGAATGCACTGGCGGTCTCCATTTGGAAATCAGTTCAACCAGTCCAAGTTAGCCAAGTTATTCAAACACACATATATCCACAATTGCTTTTCGAGGAGAATACTGAAGAGCAGTGCTTCCTATACGGATATATGTAGGCTGATGTCAGATTGAAATCTGACTCCTATCAGGAGTACACTATACCCATTGGTCCTGAATCCATCTGTCTACACTAAGGAAAATGAAATTATCAGGTAAGTAATTTCTCCATTTTTATTTTGTAAAGAAAAGCAGGAATACTGTGATCCAATCTTCTGCTGTGGCAGAGTCTTAAGCTGTAGAGAATAGGTTGCTGGCCACCTGGGTAGCTATGTTTGGGCAGAAGAGATTTGTATATAGGGTCTTAGGCAGTGGGACTCTGTTTTCGTTTCTCCCAACTGAGAGAAAAGGCAGTGGGGCAAAGTGACTGCATGGAAAATGGTCCAAACGGTGTGGGAGCCAGCTCATGGGCAGCACAGCCTGCCTTTGTTTCCCCTCGTGGGTTGGAGCAAAGGCACCTTCAGAGGAGCAGGCACAGCCAGGTTTTAGCTTCTTCCTTGCATGATTAAGCTATGGAGTGGACTTGAGCAGGTGATTCCAGAGGATGTGGTTAGTGCAGTTAGTGTAGCTGGGTTCAAAAGAGGTTTGGAGAAGTCGATTAACTGCTATTAATCAAGTTTACTTAGGGAATAGCCACTGCTATTAATTGCATCAGTAGCATGGGATCTTCTGGGTGTTTGGGTAATTGCCAGGTTCTTGAGGCCTGGGTTGGCCTCTATTGGAAACAGGATGCTGGGCTTGATGGACTCTTGATCTGACCCAGCATGGCAATTTCTTATGTTCTTATGCTGCGGCAGACAGCATGCTTGCAGGGACGACCGTAATATTTTAATTTTTCCGCATTTGGTTTTCAGGCTCTTTGGCTCTGCATCTCCCAGATTTTTGGTGTGTTCCTTATGGCAGAGGAGCTTTAGATTTCTCAGGAGTTTTCTTTCTTTCTTTTTTTTTTTTTTAAATGTCTTTATTGAATTTTATTGTGTAACAAATCAAACTACTGTTTAAACAGTTAACATTGACATTCAGCCATTCCCTTCCCCACGCCTGTAGAGCACAGATTCCAGTCTTATGCAGTAAAACTATTGGAAGCAAACAGATTTATTACCTACTTCATTTGGCAGTAAAAGGAATATAGGCACCCCACACCTGTTACAGTAAGACTTGAATAATAAACATAAAACATTCAACATTTTGATTTCCAGCAAGTGCTATAGGTTGTAACTGCATCTAACCATTTGGGTAGAGGACATCTTTTAACTATCAAACACTTCAACAAGAAAGTGGACTCATTCTTCCCTAAACCCTGGACCTCCAGAAGTGTGCCCAGGAACTGTAACAGGGATAGCTCTAGCAATAATACTCCAGATATTCTCTCAAAACTAGTGTATTTTCCCACACTCCCATAAAAACTGTATCAGTGTTGCATTACATTCTTGACATTTTAATCAGGATGTTGAATCTGTCATTTCAGTCCTAAATGCTTGGTATGGGGAGAAGAGCATTTTATATGTAGTTCTTAGTTGGAGCTCTCTCAATAAAACCCAGTCAGTGGATTTATATAGCATTGTAACAGTAATATGTCTTCTTCTGTGTTATATTATATTGTTCTCTGGAAAGTGCTATTATAATCTATCTCTTTTTCTAGATATTAATATTGCTGTATTAATTTGTTGGTTTATGTAAGTCTCAAAAAAGAAAAAACCCCAAACAAACCTAGATTTTAGTGCCGCAGTATCTAATTAAATCTCTCTTTATGTGGAAATAGCTGCCACTAAACTCTCTCCTTGTCTAGATATTGATAATGGTGCATACATTTTCTGTGGGCTTCAATTTAAGGCAAAAGAAAAAATTTCCAAAAGTGTCTTGCTGGAATTAGTTTGGGGGTGGGAGACTGTGAGCCTAGCAGGGGTCTATCAGGTGCTTAGTATTCCAGTCTGCGGTGAAGAGCCAAGAGACAGGAAGTGCTGAAGTTTCAGTGTCCAGTTAAGAAAAAACTGTTTATTAATTTGTACTAATTTTAGAGGGCTTCTGTGTTATATTATATTGTTCACTGGAAAGTGCAATTATAATCTATCTTTTTCTAGATATTAACATTGCTGTATTAATTTAGGGTTTATGTAAGTCCAAAAAAATACCTCTAGATTTAATTAGATACTGCTGTCACTAAAATCTCTTTATTTGGAAATAGCTGCCACTAAACTCTCTTTGTCTAGATATTGATATTGGTGCATAAATTTGCTCTGGGCTTCATTTCTGGAAACTTTTTCTTTTGCCTTAAAGTGTTTTGCTGGAATTAGCTTGGGGCCTGGGAGACTCTGAGCCTAGCAGGGGTCTTATCAGGTCCTTAGTCTGCTGTGATAAGCCAAGAGACAGGAAGAACTAAAGCTTCTTGTGACCAGCTAAGTAAAAAAGTTTAACTTAGCAAGCCAATCTGGGGGAAGGTCTTTTGAAACTCAATTGCAGATACAGGGTTCTGAGAACAACCTTCACCAAGTGTTAAATGTTTAGCTCCTACCCACCCACCCCTGGGGTTGGTTTTCTGATATAGTCTACCTGAAAACATAATTGGCGACAATAATAGGTTGGAAATTTGGTAATTCCTCAGGTGTTATCCATCAAATGTACCAAAATGAGGACTATCCAATGCAACCATTGTGGAGCCTTTATTTTGAGGGAAATCTTTTTTTTTTTTTTTAATATTCCACTTTTTGCACTTTTTTCAATGCTTCAAAGTGGATTACATTCAGGTACTGTAGATATTTCCCTATCCCCAGAGGACTCACAATCTAATGGGCCAATACAGTAAAAAAACACGGGAGAGCGGGCGATACAGTAAAAAATATTATTTAAATTAGGCCCGGTGGTAAAAAGAGGCGCTAGGGACAATTTTGCTGGCGTCTGTTCTCGAGCCCGCTGACAGCCACGGGTTTGGAAACCGGACGCCAGCAAAATTGAGCATCCAGTTTTCGAACCACGGGCCTATTTCAAATTTTTATTTTTATTTTTTTTAAACTTTCGGGACCTCCGACTTAATATCCCCATGATATTGGACGCGGAGCGCACTGTACTGTATCGGCCCGTAAGTTTGTACCTGAGGCAATGGAGGGTAAAGTGACTTGCCCAAGATCACAAGGCGCAATAGTGGGACTTGAACCCTGGTCTCCTGGTTTGTAGCCCACTGCTCTAACCACTAGGCTGCTACTCCTCCTCTGGAAACTTTGGGCTTGCCCATTTTGTTCAGAAGCACTATTATGTTAGGAACCATTCCTCGGGTTCACACCGGGACCCATACAGCTTCGCACTGTCCCCGCCTTCCTTCCAAAGGTGGTTTCTCATTTCCATCTAAACCAAACCATCTCGCTGCCATCTCCAGACGAGCATAAGGACTTGGAAGACTCATGCCTTCTATGCCATCTTAATGTTGGCAGACTCCTAGTCCGATACCTGGAAAGATCCGGTTCAGGAGTAGCTTTTGTACATACCATTGGCCCTGAGTGCATCTGCTACACGCTAGGAAATGGAGAAATAGCTTACCTGATAATTTTGTTTTCCTTAGTGTAGACAGATGGACTCAGTATTCTGCCCATGGCTGCCCCAAAATCCGGAAACCTTGGGTGACAATCCCCGAGAGCGAGACAAGCACGGGTAAGCCAGACTTTTACCCCTAGTTAAGACACCCATTCTTGCAGGGTGTCGGAGTTTCTCGGTTGAGTGCACTGGCAATCTCCAGCTAGAAATCATGTCAGCCAGTTCAAGCTAATCAAGTTATTCGAGTTAACCAAGGTAATCAAGTTATTTAAACACACATATATCCACAATTGCTTTTCAAGGAGAATACTGAAAAGCAGAGCTTCCTGCAGGGGTATATGTAGTGCTGAAGTCAAATTGAAATCTGACTCCATCTCCAACTGCTATCAGGAGCCCACTATACCCATTGGTCCTGAGTCCATCTGTCTACACTAAGGAAAACGAAATTATCAGGTAAGTAATTTCTCCATTCATGGTTAGTATAAAGAAAAGTTGGCAATATTTGACACAAATGTGGTTCCTCTGTGTACGGCAAATGAGTCTGATAACATACTATTAGCTCAAATCCTTGCAGTTGGTTGGAATACAGAACTTTGATGATCTGGAAATTAAACTAGAAAAGCCATAGATATCCAAAGTGGTTTCTAAAAATCCCCACAAGATAATATTAAAAGCTTTTTTTCTGTATCAGCGCCTGACATTAACAGGTCTTGGATCTTTTCCCTCCTACATTCTTCCAGAAATAGTTTTTTATTATTTTTTTTCCCCCCTCTGCAAACATGGGTACTAGATTTCCACCCCTTGACAAATCCTACTTGTCCCTGAGAGATTAATGATGGTGGTAACACACCTAGCTGGGTAGCTAGAAGTTTTGCAAAAAATGTTATATCTAAATTCAATAATGCTATAGGTTTGTAGGACCCAGCCATTTTAGGATCCTTGTTTGGATTGGGGAGAACCACAATATGTGCCATGCAAAGGTGTCTGGCATTTCATCTTTCTTTATTATTGCCCCAAATAATGGAAATTCCCTGAAACAAAGGTCTTAATAGATTTATAAAGCAGAGAAGTTAGGCCATCGGGACCCAGGGATTTAAAACTTTTCAGGTTAGAAATTACCATCTGAAGTTATGGGAATATTCAAATATTATGTTTGCTTATCAGAAATCTGAGGTATCTTTACATCAGTGAAAGAGCCTGACCTCTTACAATCCTTTATCTCCTCTGCTCTGAATTATTCTTGATAGTGCTCCTTAAAACCTTGACATGGCTTTCTGGCTGAGGATAGCAAATTCTCCTGGTTATTTTGTAGCCCATTAAGACATGGATCCTTGCCGCTAACTTCTCAGACTTGTTTCCATACAAGAATTATTTGTGCTTTAAAGAAAATAAAAATGAGGTTGCTTTATTGGTATAATTTATCATTTAAAAGTTTTTGGGCCATTAGGAATTTATCCATCATCTGATCTCTAGCACCTAGCGTACCCATCACCCAGTGTTTTAGTAACTTATGTCTCCTGCAGAAAATACTACTTTGCATACCAAGCAATTTTATGTGAGAGCACCTTTTCTCTCTTTATTGGGGTGCCCAGCCCTGCTGCGTTCAATGACATCATTTTAATGGGGAGAGGGAACCGTCCTAAATATCTGAAGCATATTCAAGCCAAGGAATATCCCACAGTAATCAGGGGTCCTCATTGTGTCCCAGTCTGAGCAGTGAGCCCTCTGACTATGTAAGTATAGAAACAACAATAAGCAAGTCTGTATGATGTGGTAAAAATATGCCTAATAGCCATATCATCATGAGTGTTCCAAAATCACCCACCTTTCTACTATTCCCCCCTTCCATCCTTCTGCAAACCACCCCTTCTGCCTCCTCCTTCCCACCACCCAAACTACCAAATCATCAAAAAAGCCTCCATCTATGGAGGAGCAAAGCCTTTTTTGAGATGTGCTCAGGTACCATCCTCCAGTAGATAAATCACCTGCAGTGTCAAGTTGCAGCTCCTAGAAGACCTGTGAAGACAGTGTAAAAAAACATTAAATAGTTTCTCTGCTGAGCACATTAGCGCCACAGTCCTGTCCTTGTGTTAAAAATCCCTTGAGTTGTATACTAGAGAGATTGAAATTTGTCCACCAAGCAGAAACCATTGTTTGCAACCCATTGAGAACAAAAGATGTGTTGCTCCACATAACTGTAAAATGACAGTACTTGCTAAGACTTAGTGTGCAATGCAAGCTTCCTTGTCTTGCAGCCTACTTATTATAATTCCAAATAACCAGTGAACAAACATTTTGAAAACAGAAATAAAAAAGGAATCATAGAGCAAATTATTGACTAGGGCAGTGGTTCTCAACTGGTGTGTCACCAAGAACACGCAGGTGTCGCCACACTTCCCGGTCCCCTGCTGACCCAGCTGCTCCCCGATCCTCCTCCGCCCGGGCGGAACGCAGCAAAACAGCTGGAGTTAGCGGCATCGGCATGGTCTCTTCTTCCCGCCCTCCCCTCCCCCCTCCCCCCCCCCCCCCCCACGCGGCTCGGAAGAGGAAGTGGTGAGCAGCGGGTGCGTGCGGGAAGAAGAGACCATGCTAGTGTGGTCAGCATCGGCCCGAAGAATAGAAGAGAGGCGCGGCCTGAGGCATGAGTAGCATGGCTCAGAGAAAAATGAAGAAGAGCGTCAACCCCTGTGGCCGATGGGACTCCTTGCTCCGCGAGGGCTGAAAATGAAGGAGGTTAGGGTTGGGAGGAGGAGGCTGCTGCTGTTGCTAGTTCCGGGAGGGAGGGAGAGAGAGTGAATGAGCAAGCAAGCATGTGTGTTTGAGATCCTGTGTGATTGAGAGCTGGTTTAGGTGAGAGAGCATGTGAGTATGTGATTGAGAGCCTGTGTGTAAATGAGAGAAAGAGAGAGCATGTTTGTAAGCATGTGACAGAGTCTGTGTGAGAGAAAAAGACAGCATGTATGTGTATGATTGAAAGCCTGTGTGTGTGTGTAAGCATGAAAAGATAGACAGCATGTGTGTAAATTTATTTTATTTATTTATTTCGGATTTTTATATACCGGCATTCTCAATACAAGTATTGAATCAGGTCGGTTTACATAGAACAAAACTGTCGCAATAAAGGCGTTACATTAAACAGCGTTTCTTGACATATGAGTAACATATAACATATAACATATCATATAAAATATGTGTAATTGTGTAATTATGTGTAAATTATGTGTAAATTGTGTAAATGTGTAATATGTGTAAATGTGTAATTAAGAGCCTATATAAGTGAGAGAAAAAGCATGTGTATATTTGAGTGACTGAGAACATGTGTGTATAGGTGTGTAATTGAGAGCCAGTGTGAGAGAGCGTGCTGGTATGTGACTGAGAGAGAGGAGAAAGTTCCAAGCAAACCACCCCTCCTCCTGCTAATTCAAAACAATCTCAGGAGACCTGGATATCAAATGTTTCCAGGTATGCAGAGCAAAAAAATTTTTGTATCCTTATTTTTCATTACGGGTCTTTGTGTCTGCTATTTTAAAATATTTTATTGGTATCTAGAAATTTTTTATGAGTTTTTAATTATTGGATATTCCACTCATCAGCTGATTCGAAATAATCCGTTCTTTTTGTTAGTATGGTTTTACTGCTACTGATTTTATATTTCTTGATTTGTTTTATAAGGATGGGTGATGTTTCTTTTTTCTTTTATTACACTGCATACAGAGACTCTGGCTTGTTGCAGTTTCCAATTCAGTTTTTTTTTCTGCATGCTTCTAGTTATGCGTTTTGGACTCTTTATTCTTTGTTAGGTGAGGGTCAGCACATGTGATTCAGGTGAGGTTTTCTGCTGGCGTGTAGTTTCTGTGTAGGGCTCTATGGCAGCCTGACTTGGTCCGTTTTCCTAATAGGAGATGTATTGGTGTCTTAAGGCCTGGTGTAATATTTTCAGTGTTGCCTTTTCTTAGGTAAGGTGGTTACTGTTTAAGTGCTGGAAATTGGTGCTGTTTTGGTGTGGGATGTTTACTATTTATGCAATTTCTGTTCAGACAGAATATGTATCTCTTCCTTCTGTCATTTTAAACAATAAAAATAATTACCAGACCGTTACTTTTTATTTCAGCTGTGAATTGTAATGAGCAGTGTGTCACACGTGAGCGTGGTCTGTCAGGTGTGTCACGATGGGAAAAAGGTTGAGAACCACTGGACTGGGGTATACTAGCTGAACTGAAACTAGACTCCAACCCTACTTTGGTGTTGGACGAGGACTGCACATTCTGATGGCTGGAGAGTCATACACCCGCATACAGAAAACAGATTCAAATATGTACATCAAATTACTATGCCAAATGTGCAGTTTTGCAGGATATTGTAAAACAAACTTGATCTTTTTTGAGCCAAAGAAGTACAAATCAACACAGATTCTCTTCTTAGTGACACCCTATTAGAATAATCTTGAAATACCAACACATGTTGGTTCTGCTAGGAAACCTTTTTTTTTTTTTTTTTTTTTTTTTTTTTTAATTATAGGCCTGTACTATCACCTTGTGAATGTAACTCCAGTATTTTAATTATGACCATCTCGGCCTTTGCATGGACCACCATTTTTCCCCCCAGTCAGTGGGCCTGCTCAAATATGATTTTTCCTTGTAACTCACTGAGACCTAATTCTGTAAGTAATGACGTGTCCAGCAAACTCTGAAGATTCTGATCAGTATCGATTCTGGCAGACCCACTAAGCACAAGTTGTTTCACCGCACCCTTTCTCCAGGTCATTTAGTTTGTCTGCTTGCTTGTTTTATTGTTTTTCTATTACAGGTAAACAACTCTGCTGAACCTCACTATCACTCCTAACTCTGGAAGGGGTCATCTATAGTATCTGAACCTACTTCATCTCAACCTGACGGCATGGAGATTAAGCACTCATTAATCTCTCCATGTTCACTATCCAAGGAGTTGGAGGATTTTTTTAAAGAAATAAAAATACCATCAACCAGGAGATCATATGCTTTGCAGTGTAAAAGGTTTCACAGTTGATGCCACTTGTCATGTTTAGACCCTATGAATCTTCTTTGATACCTGTTTTCCCTGTCTTCCTTAGGTCTGTACACCTTCGGTAAAGGTACACTTAAGTGCTATTGCGGCTTACCCACCCCTATGTAGATGGAAAATTGATCTCTGTTCTTCAGTTGGTCTCAAAGTTCACAAAGGGATTATGGCATTCTAAAACTCCCAATTTCGAAATCTGCATTTCTATGGGATCTTATTATGGTCCTTACACAGTTCAAACATCCATTTGAACTGTTGAAATCTGTTCTGCTGAGAATCCTCACTTGGAAAGTAATATTTCTAGTGGAATCACTTCAGTAAGAAGAGTCAGTGACTCATAAGCTGTAGTCTTGCATTCTCCTTATCTGCAATTTTTTCACAGTGGGATATTGTTGTGCACTCACCCAAAATGTCTTCTGAAAATTGTCTGCTTTTCACATAAATCATGCCATTGCCTTACTGACTTTTTTTTTTCCAAAGCCACAAGCTGACAGGGGTGAGAGCCCTTCATACATTAGACTCTTAAGAGGGCTGTAGTTTATTACATGCAAAGGACAACCACATCATCAAGCTTCCTAACTTTTTGACTCCTATGATCATAGCAGAATGGGGGAAGCAGTAGCTAAAGTACTGTAATTGGCTAGTGGACTGCATTGCTATACCCTGACTGGTCTCCAGATTAAACTCTCTGTAAAACTCCAAATACGGACCATGGGTCCTCTGTGGCTTATCTCAAAACTGTCCCTTTAGAAGGCATCTGTGCAATGCTGCAACTTGCTCATCTGTGCACACCTTCACCTCCCACTACTGTCTGGATAACCTTTCAAGGAATGACAATAAATGTAGACAAACAGTTTTGTCTAATCTATTTTATTTATTTATTTAGAACTTTTCTATACCGATTTTCCAGTAACAGAATTACTGATCAATTCGGTTTACATTTTGAACAATAACAACAGTGACAAGTAAATGTCTTACAAGGAACAGGAAGAAAATAACTTGGAAATAAATATGTGGGTTGATAACATAAAAAGTACTATATACAAAGCCTAAAGGTGGGTAGAGGCACTAAACAATGGCGTGGGACTGTCAAGAGGGTGGGTATTGGGTTTTGGACTGCCAAGGAGTTGGAGTTGGTTAGAAGAATTCTTTTGGTATTCCTTGTGGTATTTTTGGGGTATTCTTTGGGGTTTCAAAGAAGTTCCAGAGCTGAACTTGGATAGTTCTTGTGTAATTCTCTTGTTGGTTGTTTAAAATAAATTGAAGTTCTTATATAGCTCTCTTGTAGGATGAATGAAAATAACCTTGAGGGGTCCTTGGCAGATATTATTCAGCAGGCTGATGTTATGGAAAAGCTTGATGGGAGAGCCACGTCTTAAGTTTTTTTTTTTAAATAATGGGGCATTGTACTGATTTGAGTTCTGGTGGGAGACTATTCCAGAGTTTGGGACCAGCTGTGGAGAATGCTCTTTTGCTTAACGTTGATTTCATTGGTGGAGTCTGGAGGTTGTTTCTGTAGGCTTGTCTCACTGGTCTAGTAGATGTGTGGAGTTG
Organism: Rhinatrema bivittatum; assembly: GCF_901001135.1. Taxonomy (NCBI): domain Eukaryota; kingdom Metazoa; phylum Chordata; class Amphibia; order Gymnophiona; family Rhinatrematidae; genus Rhinatrema; species Rhinatrema bivittatum. The sequence continues at coordinate 109,725,093 of NC_042618.1, forward strand.
TAATGGGATTTTGAGCTCAAGTGGTGTTAGGTTATGTAGTGCTTTGTGTATTGTTGAGAGCACTTTGAAGCGTATTCTGAAATTGATGGGCAGCCAATGTAGGCTTTTTAAGATTGGTGAGATGTGGTCTCTTTTGTTAGTCTTGGTTAGAATCCTTGCCGAAGCGTTTTGCAACATCTGTAATGGTTTTAAGGTGTTTGCGGGGAGGCCCACTAGAAGAGCGTTGCAATAATCTATTTTCGTGAGAATGATTGCTTGTAGAACCAGTCGGAAGTCATGGAGATGGAGGAGTGGTCTAAGTCTTTTTAAGACTTGTAATTTGAAGAATCCATCCTTTACTATATTGTTGATGAGAGCTCTATAATTCATTTGGTTGTCAAGTATGACTCCAAGATTTCTGACTTGTGGTGACAAAGTTAGTTGAGGAACGAGGTTGGTGCTGGGAAGTGAGTATGTTCCATCTTGAGAAATGATTAGGTATTCTGTTTTGTTTTGATTAAGAATAAGATTTAGGCTTGCGAGTAAGTTGTTGATGGCTTGTAGGCATGTATTCCAGAAGTCCAGAGTTTTTTGTAGAGATTCAGTGATTCTATTCTGCCAGTAGTCCACTTTCCATGAGGGATTTGGGTTGCTTTACTTGGTAAGTGCTCCACAGTGCTGTCCTTAGCTAAAGATCCCCACGCATCATGGATAATTCATCCTTGCTTGTTGACAGAGAAAATTAGGTTGCTTATCATAAATGGGGGTTCTCTGTAGACAGCTGGATGAATTAGCCAGTCATAATACCAGCCCTCCTCCCTGGAGAGTTGACTGTATAGCTAAAGATAACGAACCAGTGCTCATGTGGGAATTCCTGCGCATGCTCAGCAGAGCAAAATTTACTGAGCTTGAGCTCAGAGAGTGCCATTGGATGATGTCACCCATGTGTCAATGCTAATGCATCCTGCTGTCTGTAGAGAACCCGGTTTACAATAAGCAAACTTGTTTTATAATTACATGTTAGTGTGTTTTATAATTATAATTTTTAAAATTTATATTTAAGAAAATAAGAAATTGCCTTGCTGGGTCAGACCAAGAGTCCATCAAGCCCAACATTCTGTTTCCAACAGAGGCCAAACCTGGCAATTACCCAAACACCAAGAAGATCCCATGCTACTGATGCAATTAATAGCAGTAGCTATTCCCTAAGTAAACTTGATTAATAGCAGTTAATGGACTTCTCCAAGAACTTATCCAAACCTTTTTTGAACCCAACTGCACTAGCCACTAGAGATGTGAATCGTGTGCCCGATTGTTAACGATCAGGTTCGGATGGAGGGAGAAAAAAATCGGATCATTAGAGATGTGAATTGGAATCTGTTCCGATTCCAATTCACATCGTTAATTTTTTAGTGAGGCCTGAGCAGATAAAAACCCCCCCCCCCCACCCTGACCCTTTACAAATGACCCCTTTGCTCTCTCACCCTCCCGAACCCCCCCCCCCAAAATGTTAAATTACCTGGTGGTCCAGTGGGGGGGGGGGGGGGGGGGTGTGTCCCGGCGCGATCTCCCACTCTCGGGCCATCGGCGGTCGCTCCCTGTGACATAGTGAGGGCAAAGGCGATCGGCGCCATTTTAAAACCAGTCCAGCACCGGCACCGAGGGTATGATTGAAGGGATGGCTCCCGGACCCCCCGCTAGACCACCAGGTACATGTAAAAGGTTTTTGGGGGGGTCGGGAGGGTGGGAGAAGCAAAGGGGTAATTTGTAAAGGATCGGGGTGGGTTTTTTTTATCGGGCCATCGGCGCCATTTTTATCAGTGGTAGCCAAAATGGCGCTGATGGCCCGAGAGCGGGAGATCGCGCCGGGACCCCCCCCCCACTGGACCACCAGGTAATTTAACATTTTTGGGGGGGGGGGTAAAGAATTTGGTTTTAAAGGGTTGGGGTGGGTTTAGGGGTTGTTTTGGTGTGCCGGTTTTCCCGCCCTCCCCCCAAATAATTCCCGTACTCGATTTAACAATTTTTCATGATAAATCGAGGGAATTCCTATTGTATCGAGTCCCTTACCGATTAATGACTATTTTAAAATTATCGGACGATAATTTAAATCGTTAAAAAAACGATTCACATCCCTACTAACCACATCCTCTGGCAACAAATTCCAGAGCTTAATTGTGCGTTGAGTGAAAGAATTTTCTCCAATTAGTCTTAAATGTACTACTTGCTAACTTCATGGAATGTCCCCTAGTCCTTCTATTATCCGAAAGTGTAAATAACAGATTCACATCTACTCATTCAAGACCTCTCATGATCTTAAAGACCTCTATCATATCTCCCCTCAGCCGTCTCTTCTCCAAGCTGAACAGCCCTAACCTCTTCAGCCTTTCCTCAAAGGGGGCTGTTCCATCGCCTTTATCATTTTGGTTGCCCTTCTCTGTATCTTCTCCATCGCAACTATATCTTTTTGAGATGCGGCAACCAGAATTGTACACAGTCTCACCATGGAGCGATACAGAGGCATTATGATATTTTCCATTTTATTAACCATTCCCTTCCTAATAATTCCTAACATTCTTTTGCTTTTTTTGACTGCTGCAGTACACTGAGCTGATGCCTAGATCTTTTTCCTGGGTGGTAGCTCCTAATATGGAACCTAACATCGTGCAACTACAGCAAGGGTTATTTTTCCCTATATGCAACACCTTACACTTGTCCACATTAAAATTTCATCTGTCATTTGGATGTCCAATCTTCCAGTCTTGCAAGATCCTCCTGTAATGTATCACAATCTGCTTGTGATTTAACTACTCTGAATAATTTTGTATCGTCTGCAGATTTGATAACCATTAATATTCCACCATTACCAATACATCAATTCTGAGCAGATTACAATAAAACAGAAAAAACCATACAGTAACAATTAAGACAAAAGCAAAGGGCAGTTAAAATAAAACATATCAACCTTCTTAGACACAAATGGTTCCTGAAATAGCAAGGATTTTAAAAGCTTTCTAAAAGATTTGTAGTCCTGTACTTGAAGTAACTCTGATGAAAGATTTATTTCACAAAACTGGAGCAACTAGGGAAAAAGCCTGATGAGTCTTTTGTAACTGAACAGATTTGACACTAGGAGCAGTTAAGTCCTAAGTTCCCGGAACATAATACATATGTTAAATGATACCAAGGTAGCAAATACTTCAAATAAGTAGGACCATCCCCACACACAGTACTCAATAAATCAAAACAAGATTTTAAACCTAATTTGTTGTTCGATTAGTAGCCAGTGGAGAGCATGCAACGTGGGAGAAATGTGCTCGGGCCGATACAGTAAAAATCTTGGGAGAGCGGGCGAGCGCACAGGACACTCTTCTGTGCGCGTGATACAGTAAATTAATTTATTTAAATGATGGTCTGTGGCAAAAAGAGGCGCTAGGGACACTAGCGCATCCCTAGCGCCTCTTTTTGGACAGGAGCGGCGGCTGTCAGTGGGTTTGACAGCTGACGCTCAATTTTGCCGGTGTCTGTTCTTGAGCCCGCTGACAGCCATGGGTTCGGAAACCGGAAGCCGGCAAAATTGAGCGTCTGGTTTTCAACCCGCGGGCCCATTTTAAATTTTTATTTTTTTTTTATTTTTTACTTTTTTTTAACTTTTGGGGCCTCTGACTTAATATCTCCATGATATTAAGTCGGAGGGTGCACAGAAAAGCAGTAAAAACTGGTGCCGGCAGAAATTAACGCCTACTTTTGGGTGGGTGCTAATTTCTTAAAGTAAAATGTGCGGCTTGGCACAAGAGAGGAGCCGGCTCTGGCACAGGCCCCAGCCGCACCCCACAATGCGAATCAGCCGACCCATCCACAGGAAGAAGCCATAGGGGGCAGGCTTGCCCTATTCTACCAAAGATGGGTCGAGATAACAGCGGACAGGTGGGTCCTAACCATCATTCAAGAGGGATACCATCTGGACTTCCACAACATCCCTGCGGACAAGTTCGTGAAATCTCCTTGCCAAGCTCCCTCCAAGAGGACGGCAGTGGAAACCACACTGACCAAATTACTCGTCCTAAAAGCCATAACGCCGGTGCCGATGCAACAACAAAATACTGGGCACTATTCCATCTTTTTTTATCGTCCCCAAGAAAGAGGGAACGTTCCAGCCCATACTGGACCTCAAGTCAGTCAACCGCTACCTGAGGGTACCACACTTCCGCATGAAAACCCTGCGCTCAGTCATAAGGGCGATACAGCTGGGAGAATTCCTTACATCCTTGGACCTGTCAGAAGCCTACCTACACTTCCCAGTCCATCACGAGCATCAATGCTTCCTACGATTCTCGATCCTGGGCCACCACTACAAGTTCCGGGCGCTACCCTTCGGGCTAGCCACAGCCCCCCGGATGTTCACCAAAATCATGGTGGTAGTGGTGGCTACACTGAGGAAAGAAGGAATCCTCGTACATCCATATCTGGACGATTGGCTGATCAGGGCGAAATCCACAGAGGAAAGCCATCAGGCGACCACCAGGGTCAAGTCTCTACTGGAGAGCCTCGGGTGGTTCGTCAACACAAACAAGAGCTGTCTGCAGCCGTCACAATCTCTAGAATACCTGGGAGTCCGGTTCGACACCAAACAAGACAAGGTCGTTCTTCCTCCTGCAAGGAGGAGAAAACTGATGAACCAATTGCGAAACCTGCTAGGAGGTCTCCGCCCCAAAGTATGGGACTACCTCCAAGTTCTCTGCCTCATGACATCAACCCTGGAAGTGGTCCCATGGGCAAGAGCTCACATGCGACCTCTACAGTGCTCTCTACTGTCACAGCGGAACCCGATGTCCCAGGACTACTCCTTTTGCCTGCAGCTCCTGGAGGAGGTGCGGAACCAGCTCCAATGGTGGCTACAAGAAGACCATCTGAGCAAGGGAGTAAGGCTATCCCCACCGACCTGGATCTTGCTCACCACGGACGCAAGCCTACGAGGGTGGGGAGCCCACTGCCAAGAACTGACGGCCCAGGGGCAATGGGAAAAGGAAGAGTCGGGATGGAACATCAACCAACTGGAAGCCTGGGTGGTCAGACTAGCCTGCATACGGTTCAGTCACAGACTCCGGGGCAAATCTGTCAGTCATATCAGACAACGCCACGACAGTTGCCTATATTAACCACCAGCCAACAGGTGTTCCTGGAAATAGATCCTCTAATGGCGTGGGCGGAAGCAAACCTACAAGGGATCTCGGCCACCCACATCGCAGGAAAAGACAACGTCACTGTGGACTACCTCAGCAGAGAAAGTCTAGACCCAGGGGAATGGAAGCTGTCAACCACAGCCTTCCAGTTGATAGTAAACCGCTGGAGAACCCCAGCCATGGATCTCTTGGCAACCTGGTCTAATGCCCAAGTTCCCAACTTCTTCAGTCACAAATGAGAGCCACAATCGCAAGGGATCGATGCCCTTGTCCAGACCTGGCCACAGGAAGACCTGATACACACCTTCCCCCACCTCCCCCCCCCCCCGTGGCCACTACTGGGCGGGATCATCCGCAAGATAGAGCACCACAGGGGGCTAGTACTTCTAGTGGCCCCGGACTGGCCAAGAAGGCCGTGGTACGCAGACATGCAAAGACTCGTGATGGGGAGCCCTCTCCCTCGTATCTCCACACAGGGATCTTGCTCCAGCAAGGCCCAATCCTCCACGAAGACCCAACTCTATTCTCTCTTACAGTCTGGCCACTGAGAGGGACACGCCTGAAGTAGAGCAGATACTTGAGGGCGGTGATCGACACCTTGCTCCGAGCACGCAAGTTCTCCACATCACTGACCTACATACGAATATGGAGAATATTCGAAGCTTGGTGCGAAGACCGCGACATCCATCCACGAACAGTCAAAATTCCCACGATCCTGGAGTTCCTACAGGATGGATTACAGAAGGGGTTGTCTCTCAACTCCATCAAGGTTCAGGTGGCCGCTCTGGCCTGCTTCGGAGCCAAAGTGGAAGGCACCAGCCTAGTATCTTATCCGGACGTCTCCCGCTTCTTGAGAGGGGTCAAGCAGATTCGACCACACCTAAAGTGGTCAGTACACCTATGGAACCTCAGTCTAGTACTAGACTCCCTAGCGGGGGCCTCCTTCAGACCTATCCGAGGTCTGCCTCTATGACTCCTAACCTTGAAGTCGGCATTCCTAGTGGCAATATGTTCGGCCCTTCGCATCGCCGAACTTCAAACACTATCCTGCCGAGAACCGTTCCTCAGGTTCACACCGGGATCCATACAGCTACGCACGGTCCCCTCCGTCCTCTCAAAAGTGGTTTCTCACTTCCATCTAAACCAAACCATCTTGCTGCCATCTCCAGACGAGCACAAGGGCTCGGAAGAATTTCACCGTCTTCGCCATCTTAACGTCGGCATACTTCTAGTCCGATACCTAGAAAGGTCGGAACCCATACGAAAGACAGACCACCTATTCGTCCTTCACAGCGGGAAGAAACAAGGGGAAGCGGCCCCGCGGACAACCATAGCCCACTGGATCAAAGAAGTAATCAAGGCGGCTTACGTAGAGGCGGGCAAGCCTCCACCTCTACAAGTCAAGGCCCATTCCACTAGAGCCCAGGCAGTGTCCTGGGCGGAAACAAAGATGCTGTCACCCACCGAGATCTGTTGGGCAGTGACATGGTCCTCCATTCACACCTTAATCAGGTTCTACTGCCTGGATGTTCAAGCTCGGGAGGACACAGCATTCGCAAGGGCAGTACTAAGTGGGCCACAGGCAGCCTCCCACGCGGTTTGGGAGTATCTTTTGTATATCCCATTGGTCTTGAATCCATCTGCTACACGCTAGGAAATGGAGAAATTACTTGCCTGATAATTTCGTTTTCCTTAGTGTAGACAGATGGATTTAGTATCCCGCCCACAGCTGCCGCTATACACGAAAACCTCGGGTGACAATTCCCGAGGGCAAGACAAACACGGGTAAGCCACACTTCCCTTCAGCTAGGACACCTATATCCACCGGGTGTCGACGTTTCTCCGTTGAGGGCACTGGCGGTCTCCAGCTATAGTCCACGTCAAGCAGTTCAAGTTGAACACGTTTCTAAAGTTATTCAAGTTAAACAAAGTTAACCAAGTTAATCAAATTATCCAGACATACATATATCCACAATTGCTTTGCAGGCAGAATACTGAAGAGCAGAGCTTCCTGCACGGGTATATGTACTGGTGCTGACGTCAGAATGAAATCTGACTCTGTCTCCAACTGCTATCAGGAGCACACTGGTCCTGAATCCATCTGTCTACACTAAGGAAAACGAAATTATCAGGTGTCGTTTCTCCAATTCAGAAGCCTGGATGACTGACCTGAAAACAAATTTGTCAAGAATAAATCTGACAACTCAATTTCTGTAATTTAAAAAAATCCAGACTTTACTAATTACTCTCAATTAAGGTTGGAGGTTAAAGACTGAATCTGATAGCACCTCCAAAACTTGCACTGAATTAGTGAGAGAAATTACAGAGCTATCTAACATTAAAGATGGAGAGAGAACCAGTGAAAGAGAGAGTGAGATTATTTAAAACCTTTGTCTTTTTGATATTTAATAACAAACCATTATTCTGCATCCATTGGTTCACAATATGCAAAGTGCCTGAAATTTGTTCAAACGTATCCTCTATTATAACTGTATGTTGTTGGATTCTTCTTTAAGAAAAGATCCCCAATTCCTGTAATTTATGGCAAAGGGGACATAAATAGATGCTAAATATGCCGAAATTGATGAATCTAGGGCATGTCTAAAGTAATTGGAGTCCAGGCTGATATGCACTGTCCAACTTGGACTTGTTGGTATCATCCACTCAAGAAAGATAGGTACTGGGGGTTTGGTGGGTCAATGATTCCTATCTCTGTGAATCCATGTAACAGAATAGCATGGGAGGTAAGAGTCAAAGGCTTTAGTTACATCCAGATATACAACAATGACAGAATGTTTTTGATCAAGTTCATACAGGATAAAATCTGCGACAGAGGTTTCCGTGCTATGACGTTTGTGGAACCCACGCTGATGTTCATTTAAAATTCCATTGTCATTCAAAATTTCAATCAGTTGCATCAAATACAATTTTTTCTAACTCCTTCCCAAGCCATGGAAGGACAGAGAGAGATTTATAGCTTGCTGGTTTCTTACCCAGCATGCAGTTGTTTTTTCAAGATAGGGCAATCAATTGCTCTTTTAAATTGATCCAGAAACACTCCCTCAGGTAGAGAGACCAACCAAAGTTGTAAGAATACCAAAAAACTATCACTTATAGAATGGAACAGGCAAAATGAGTAAGAATCAAGAGGGCAGCAAGAAGATTTCAGCTTAGCAACTGCTTCTCTAACCTCAGTTGAAGCAACTTTGAAAGTATCCCACTTAAATTACCATGGCAGAGATTCTAAAAGGAGAACAGCACTGCTTGAAGTCCTAGCAACTGTACTCCCAATCTTAGCTAACTTATCACTATAGTATTGGGCAAACCGATTACAGTCCAACTTCAGCTGATTCCTTCTGCCATGGGAAGGCTGTTAAAAAGCCAAACAAACAAACCCAAATAGTTCATGAGGGTGATTTTAATGAAGACTTCAACTGAGAGGTAAAGTATGTCTTTCTTTCCTTCAAAGCCAGTTTTATATGCTAACCTAGCAGTAACATTTTCCCTTATTAATGAAGTTTGGGAATGTTCTCCATTCTCTTTCTGCCAGTCTTATGTCTTATGACTTTTTTTTTTTTTTTTTTTTTTACTCTCCAGTGAGGTATTATATCAAGGAACACATGGTCTCATGAGAGCGAAAACAAGAGTCTTCAATGGGTCAGTTATCTGGCTAACTCCGATATTCAGACCTAGCTAGATAACTTAGATAGCTAATTCTGGTTGTGCCAGATACCTGTCCTAAACTTATCTGGCTAACTTTTAGATAGCTGGATATATTCAGCGATGTGGCTATGCCATTAAATATCCTGACTACATATATTTATCTGGCTAATTAGCTCAGCCAGATAGCAGCTGAATATGGACCTCTAAATTATCTTTAACACTGTCCCATTACATATGAAATTTATCTACCTCAATCTTGCCATGGGATTATCGCTCTATATTCTATTAAGTCAAATGGCACTGGTCCCTTATCTGTTATAAACTTGAAACATAATAATAAAAAAACAAAACGATCTGACCATAAAACCTTTCATGATACATCAAAGTAGATTCCATTCAGAAACTGTAGGTATTCCATATCCTCAGAAGGCTTCTAATTTAAGGGCTTCATTTACTAAGCATTTTCCCATATAGAGAAAATAGAAGAAAAGCCTGAGTTTGAATGGATGGTGACCTGACTTATCCAAGGTTACAAGGAATGTCAGCAGGATTTGAACCCTGGCTTCCCTGGTTAGCAGCTTATTGCTCTAACAGCTAGACTACTTTTCCATTTCTTAATAAGAATATGTACTTTTCTGTGGAGGGTTATACATTTAAAAAATGACTGCCTTCCAGTGTACCCAGTTGTGGAACTAGCAGTATTAAGTCTTTTTCTGTAAGCAGGGGTGATAGACAAAAACTGACTTGAATAAGGAACAGTATCCTACAAGTGTTTTGCTCTTTGTCGCTTGCAGCTGGAATATAATGTTAGCATTATAGACAAGATGGGATGGACCTGTTGGTATTTTTCTGCTGCTTTATATTATATTACTAAGAAGTTTTCTGTTTCAGTGTGGAGAGCATAAATAGGATTCGAATAAGACCTCAATAGCTTTAATTTTGCTGCCTTTATTAAAAGGGCCTGAAGAAGTTTATGCTGTTGGTACAAGTTGCAGCTATTTCAGCCATAAAATAACTTACTTATGGTCAAGAACCATTATTTTATCCACATGAGATTTCGTAAAACTTTGAATTTGATCTCCTAAATTTATCAGTCTCCTCCTTGTAGGAAGTTAAAATTTTGTCCTGTATTGATGGAACTATCATTTTGAAACACTGTGCGCCTTTTCCATTTATTTTTGCCCAGTAAAGCCTGGTTGCCATTTGTGAGAAGAGCAAGCCAACCAAAAGCCTTATCTGCTTTGGCTCTGTTCAGGGCAAAATTGAGGTCAATGTTCAGCTGGCCATCGCAGGATAGTCATCCAGATAAAGTTACTCAAAGTTGTCTGGGTATTCAACCCAAATTTGGCCAGGCTGGACTGCTATTTGTCAAGCTAGAGTTTCCTGGGTAACTTTGCCGAGCAGTGCTGAATATTAACTCTGCCCAGATAAAGTGAAAGAGCACCCTGGGAATGTCACCAGTGCCACCTATTTACGCAGATAAATTTTGTGCAGGCAACAATTTGCTTTGACAAAACTTATCTGGGGAAAGGGAAGAAATTTAAAACCTTGCGGTTTGTCCAGCTAACTCTAAAACCCTTTGATCATTGATTTCCTAGTAGTGAGAACTCTTCCTAGTTTTATTCCCAGAGGCCAGTTTTTACATTAGCAAACCTTTATTTACATTATGTCCTGAGCCTATGGACTCTAAAGCAAAAATGCCTTTATTTCTGGATGTTGTGTTTTGTTTTTTTTTAATTTAGAAAGAATGTTTTTCACTTATCACTTATGATATATGCTGCTTTTGAGAGACCATTAACAGTATCCAAGACTTCTATTTCCACCTGGCTAAAGTGTTGTATTTTACACTTTCAGATGTAGAGAAAGCACATTCAATCAGAGTGATCCTTATATTTGTAGGAAATTAGAGGCTTCAGTGGAGTAGATCTGAAAGGCAGCAACTTGGAGTTTGTTGCATACATTCTTAAAGCACTACAGGATAGATAAGCAGGCACTTCCATGTGCATCCTTTGGAAGGAAGGTGGTCCAAGCCTTATGGTTTTCCATTCATTATAGCAGTAGTTCTCAAATGGGTGGGGGGAAAACAGTAGCAGCGGCAACAGAAAGTTTGGCCTGATATAACTTTAATTGCAGATCATTTTACTACAACTTTACAACTTAAAACTATATTTTTTTTGTTTTTTGTTGGGGGGAGTACTAAAGTATTATAGAAAAGGAAGGAGTTGGAAAAATGCTAGTATTATAGAAAGTGCTAGTATTATAGAAAATGCTAGTATTATAGAAAAGGAAGGAGTTGGAAAAATGCTATATTAAGGTACAGTTTTAATATGTCCCTGTCATAGATTGGTGGGAAGAACTTTGGTTTACTTCTTTCAGTTCTGGTTTTCTGTTGCCAAGCAGGGCTGAATTAGCCATGGTGTTTGGGCGACTGTGCTGAGCAGACCCATCTCTCATAGTTTAATAAAAGTTTTGCTAAGTATGCATAGTAGTTCCCGCATGTGCTCTACCTCATGAGCCCCCCCCCCCCCCCAATCTGATTTTGTTTGAGTTAGTGCATGGACAGGTAATTAATCTTCTTTCTCTTGTTTTTTATTTTGAGTTTTTATTTTGCCTCACTTCCTTGGCAGCCCCTCAACAATACTTGAAGTGCTACTAAAAAAAAATTTTTTTTAAAATTTAAATATAGTCAAGATGTCCAGAGAAAGGCCTAAGAAGCCAGCCATCAGCACTTTCAAGACCTGCGTTTATGGCTGCTGGATGTCTGTTGTGGATGCCTGAAAGGTTTGTTACAAATGCTTGGGCCATGATCATGATATGGCTAATTGCTTTAACTAGGATCATATCTATTCAAGGCTCAAAAGAATTGGGCCTGGAAGATGCAGGATCTCCGAAGAGTGCTTAAGAATACACACCAAGATGAATACAGACAGAGTCAATCTTTGTCTCACAGTGGGATGTCCTTGGCCTCATGCTAGACCAAATTGAGCAAGGGTTACTTGCACTGCTATTTCGCAGCGAAGATTCCTCCCCTAGGTTCCAGATCTGCCTCAAGCCTGGGGTTAAGCGAATAACAATAGTGCCCAGTGTTTGTAGAATCACAGAAGAAGGTGCTTAAGTGGGGGTCCATCTCTCAGGTGGAACTTATTGAAGCTCAAGAAGACAAAGCAACATGGCCCCATGGCTACAGAATCATTGTGGTGCCTATGGCTACTGGAGCCATGTTGGTACAGGCATCATCTTTGCTCATGGCATGGAAAATCTCCTTGATGCCAGAATATCTGTTTTATTTCAATCTCATCCCATTCAAAGTGCTGTTGGTGTCTTTGGCACAGAGCACACTATCTAAGGTGCCTTCAATGCAGAGTCTTGAGATACCAGCACTGATACCAGCTGATTCACAAAAATCAGCGATGTCGGTGAGAGAGCCACTAAACCGGATCCTGGCACGGACATCTGAAACTACAGCTCTGAGCTCATCCAGGTTGACATGGAGCACCTTGTGACCTAATCTTTCAAAGGTGCCAAGTTCATCAGCTCTTTAATAACAAAGTGAAGAACTTATATGGGTTTCTGAAGAGAATGTCTTTTCTCGAACTCTGGTCCAGAGATTTAAAGCTGATGAACTAGTTCACTGAGTTGGTGAAAATTTCTTTGCCTCTCTCACCCCAGAAGACAGGAGAAGAGCCTTAGAATCTCTCATATCTAAAATAGAAGAGAAATTCCTGCAAACTGGAGTTCCTCCTAGTTCCATGCCAATACATAGCCCACCACAAGAGTTACCAGCCATAGGGATTAGACCTCAACAATCAGCAAACCTTCTGTGGGGATTCACACCCTGAGTTTGGACTCCCTAAGTCAGCTTCCCTTCTGGGTATATCCCCTCTGAAGAGACAGAGGTCTCTGCCTCATTCCCATCTTCTTCATCGGGATCATGGTTCAATGTTTCCCCCTTATCAGGAAGAAATGAAGGCTCAACGAGAATTCTGTCTGATCCCTTACCTGAATTGATTCCCCTCCTGAGGACCTCTGATACTCCAGAGTTCTGAATAAATTGGCAAATGTACTGGACATATTAAAAAAAAAAAAAAGTGGCTCAGAGAGCAAAGGTTTTTAGCCTTTTGCACCTCCACTTGCCTCTAGCAGACTTAGTAGCAATTCCTGCGCACAGATTATCTTTAGTCCAGGATGTGGCAGAATTCCACTTCTTTTCTGGCCTCACAGCATGGATATTGAAAGCATGGTAGTTTCCTCTTTGTTCCTCCTGAGGGAGGTGGAGGAAGCCTTGATTTTGGCTAGGAAGCCTTCAACTAGAAGGTCCTACATTTTCAAAAGGAAAATGTTTTCATCCTAGTGTTGAGTTGGCTCTGTAGATACGTTCACTTCTAGTTCAAAGGATATTCTCCAATACCAGGTCTTCCTTCAGTGAAGATACATCTCAGTGCCATTGTGGTGTACCATCAGTGAAGAGAGCATCAATCTCTATTCATCCATTTGGTATCCAAATTCTTGAAGGGATTGTGGCATTTCAAACCTTGGGATCTTTTTCACTCAGCGCAAAGTTAAGGACTGGAATTTATTGCCAGAAGATGTGGTTACAGCAGTTAATGTAACTGGGTTTATAAAAGGTTTGGATAAGTTCCTAGAGGATAAATACATAAACTATTACGGTAATTAATAAGCAATAGTAGCTTGTGATCTATCTAATGATTGGGTACTTGCCAGGTACTTGTGACTTGGATTGACCACTGTTTGGAAACAGGATACTGGGCTTGATGGAACCTTGAACTGACCCATTATGGCATTTCTTATGTTCTTATGTGTTGCTCAGCTTAGGAAGCCTCCATTTTAACTTCTGGAGTCGGTTACTTTTAAGTTCCTCATGTGGAAATTGCTGTTTTTGGAAGCCATCAGATTTGCTCAATGGGTCACTGAATTATAAGAATTGGTCTATTATTCACCATATCTTCAGTTTTTCCACAACAAGGTAGTCCTGTATACTCACTTCAAATTTCTTCCAAAAGTAGTGTCAACATTTCACACCAATCAAGCTTAGAAACATGATAGCAGATAAAGATCACATGGCCTGTCTAGTCTGCTCATCCATCCAATTTATGTAGCCCTTACAATTCCCATCACTTCCTCAGAGATGCTCTATATTTATCCCATGCTTTCTTGAATTCAGAATACTGTTTTTGTCTCCAACACCTTCACTGCATCCACTACTCTCTGTAAAGAAATATTTCCTAAGATTATTCCTGAGTCTGTTCCCTTTCCCTTTCACCCTCATCCCATGACCCCTTTTTCTAGAGTCTCCTTTCCATCGAAAGAGGCTAGCCTCTTCATGGAAATCTTTGAGATATTTAAATGTCTCTATCCTGTCTTGCCTTTACTCTAGAGTATACATATTTAGATCTTTGTCTGTCCCTTTAGAATGAAGACCACTGATCGTTTTAGTAGCCATCCTCTAGACACCAACTCTATCCAGTTTATATCCTTTTGAAGGTGCAGTCTCCAGAATTGTACATGGTATTCCAAATGATGTTGATGCTTTAGCTGGGTGCTGAAGATGTCCATGGCATCCAACAGTTCCCATGGTGCTTGATGGTGCCCCCAGTGCTCGGTGGCGCAGATGGTGTCCCTTGGCACTCTACAGCAACTTTGGTGCCCCCAGCGCTCAATGGTGTGACTGAGGCAAGAAACTAGCAATGTAGCAGCAGAGCTGCTTGCCCAGGCTCTTGCTCACACTTTCTTCCATGGAGACCTCTCTGCCAGAGCAAGCTGGCAAACAGGAGGGGAGGCTAGTTCATCCAGGGCATTAGAGGTGAATATCAACTTGGGCCCTTGGAGGCTAGTTCCCAGAAGTGTGGGGAGGATAAACTCTTCTTCTCCCCATGGGAATGATCCAGTCCCAGATTCCTTCACTGTCTGGGCCTCTGTCAATGCCTAGTGGTTGGATGAAACATCATGGAACTCCTGCCTAGATGGGAGCTCGGGCAAGATCCCAGGCCATAGGCCTACCTGGACAACACAGGGATTGCTGATTGCAGGTCCCATGAGGCACCAACAAACGCAAAAATAGACAAACTAAAGGAAAGGACAACATAAGTAAGTTGTAAGTGCATCATTATTTATTAATAGAAGAAGAAAAAGAAGAAACCTCTGCCAGGCTGCTCTGGGCACTAGGTTTGCCATACTGCTGGCAGGGAAAGCATAAATAAAAAAGGGTGTGTGTGTGTGGGGGGGGGGGGGGGAGATTAAATCTGAAATAAACACAAACTACTGAAAATATATAAGGAAGAAAGCAAAACTTGCAGGGCTCTGCTAGGAAAAAACAGCTTCTGCAGCTCCAGTTCTTTCACCGCAGTAGCTGTGAAGGAAAGAGCAAAGAACCGTGTCTTACAGGCTTTGCGGAAAAAAGACGGGTCCTACCTGGGAGGCAGGGAGGTGACTACAACTACACATACTTAGCAGAGCATGCTTAAAGCTCTAGAATCTTCGAAATTAAATTCTGTGCCGGGCTCCATCAGATAATGTCAACCATGTGTGAGGACTGACATCCTGTTGTCCATCGGAGAACATCTGTTACAAGTAAGTAACCTCATTTTGCCTGTCTACTTCCCTGGTGTGTTGGCTACTTTGCTAAATTTAAGCTTGCCTGCCCAGCAAAACCTCTACTTTGTTCTGAGAGTGGAGTCTGTTTGGCACCATTGGATGATGTGACCAACATGTCATGGCTAATTCATCCTCTGTCTTCAGAGTATCCTGTATATTAGTAAGCAAACTTGCTATATATTAGTACTCGACATTAGCTTGGACAAACCCACCCTGATTTGTGGAGTTATTTTCTTTTTTCAAATGTTTTTAAGAAATTATTTTGGGTGTCTGTTTAATGCTAGGCATTTTTCAGTTTATAAGCTAGAGAAGTTTTTCACTGGAAGGAAGAAATTGTGACAGTTCTAAATCAAGAGGATGCTACAAGTCTCCTGAGAATAGTTTTAAGTTGGTGTTGGCTATCGGCCAGATTAGCATGGAGAGCTAATGTAAGCAAAATTGATAGTTATGCCAAAATTCCCATTTTCTTATCTTGGTTGGTTCTACTTCTTCCAAGGGAGTTCTTCTGGATCTCAATCTATGGCTTTATTTATTTTTGGGCTCCTTTGGGCCTCCAGCTCAGTCGGAACTAAGACTGGAAGCCTAGCATCATGAGTCTTCATTCACAACTATCCAGGGATTTTTTTCCCCTATTTCATATCTTCTGCCAAAATGTAATCTGGTTATTACAATAATAGTTTGCACCTCGGCTCTATTTGGGATCCTGCAGTTACATAGGCCCTTCCCTATCTTAGTTTGGGGTCTCCCCTCTGACCCCACGTTCTTAGTTTTTCCCCCCACCCCACCCCCTGTTATTTGTATTTTCTACCTTTTGTTACAATGTAAACCGATATGATGTGTATTTTAATGTCGGTATAGAAAAGTTGTTAAATAAATAAATAAAATAAATAAATCCAACCACTAGGTATGAACATTAAGAGATGACTACAATTTCCTTCCCCTGGGGTTATTTGAACACTTGTCTCTGCAATATCCCTGACATCAGTCAACTTGGAGTGGAAGATATAACTTGGGGGATCAAACAGGAACTTTCTGCATGGCAAAGCTGTGCACATTCACGGGACCAGCATTCCATCTGCTACTAGGTTTTTGTGGGGGTTTTGTCTTTTTTTCCTTTTTCTACTCTTACTTTGAACTTTCCTGCCCAAATGGTAGGTCCAGGCAGCATTGGGGAACTCTTTTCCATCAGGGGGCTGGAGAAGCCATCTTTTTGTGCTGCTGTTTTCCCGTCGATAGCAGGGCTGAATTAGCCATGCTGTCATGGGAACTGTCAATCAGGCCCGGGAGGCAGAGCTTCAAAGCGATGTCAGAGCTTTGCTCTGAGGCTGCGCGTGGTTTCCCACACTGGAATAGACTCTCCTCAGTCTGTTTTTCCGTGCGCGGGATCGCACACGGAGCTTCAGACCTCCTCAACATCACAGTTTTCAAAGTAAAAAAAAAAAAAGAAAAAAATCGCTCATCATGGTGGGACGCGGTAGGAAAGAAGGTCCCCGACCGTCGGGCTTTAAGCCATGCGCCTGTGGGAAGGTAATATCTATCACAGACGGCATGACTGCTATCTGTGTCTGGGCCCAGATCACCCGATGCAGACCTGCCAGCACTGTGGACAGATGTCCTCGAGATCCCGGAGGCAATGCTCCGATAAGATGCTGGCTCTCAAAACAGCTCGAAGGGGTTCGTATACCCCTCCCTCCGAGGCCCGTTCTTCACCGGGACCTGCCGCCCCTACACCACCGCCGAAGCGTCATCGGTCAAGCCCATGACCGCACAGTCGGGCCTGAAGCGAAAGCAAAAAAGCAAGCCCGACCTGCTTCGGTCAGTTCCAAGCACCGTATCCGGACAGAGTCGGAATCGTCGGAACCTCGATCTCACCAAGGGATGCATGTGCTGAAAGAGGCACGGGCGCAAATCTCCACGACGCACTACTTGACCGAGGCGACGCACCACCTCCACGAGGCGACATGACGCAGGCGGCACCAACATTGATGCACCCTCGTCCGATGCACAAATCGGCGTTAATGCGAAGCACCACTCGACGGCGCACGACTCAAAGGCACATGCGTCAACGGGGCAGGCGTCGACGGCGCAATCGACGCAGCCATGAAAGGAAAGCGCCTGGCTGCAGCTGCAACATCACTCAGACACCCCCAAAGGTCTGTCCTCGCAAAGGTCTTCGACGCAGAAGTTACATCGATCAAAGATGGGGCCGGCTTCGGGACAGCAGTGACGCACTCGCGTCCTCACCCGGCGCCAGAGAAGAGGGGTAAAGAAACTATGCGGTCCCTTAGACAGAAGCGGAGACAAGCCTCTGTGGCTCTAGGGCCGATGTTCACGAGTTATTTCTCTGCTTCGGAAGGGGAGGGAGCTCCAGCACTCTCCTCCCACTCTCCATCATACTCCTCCTCCTCTTCAGTCTGAGTATATTCAGATTTATCCTCGGCCTCTCATCGCTGCTCGGGAGCTAGCTCCTTACAGGAACCACTATCTAAAAAACAGAAATTACCGGACAAAACCCGTACGCCTAGTCATCCTAGCAGGAGCCTGGACGACGACATCCTCTTAGCAGCGGTTCCCGTCACACGTCCGTCCACATCCCAGAAACCCGCTATACCTCCGCAGATGGTCGCATTTGTCAACCTATCTCTAGCGCTATCCAGCTTTTTTGACGTTATGCAGGCGTCCTTCCAGTTGCCAGCCTCCACCCCTCTCAGTGTAGCGGCATCTCCACAGCCATCGGTGCACTCAACACCAGTGCGACACCGGTCTCCTTCACCTCCGGGTCCGTCACCAGATCCCATTCCGGTGACATGATCAAAGGAACCCCCGCCTCGGTCGGTTTCTCCAGGCGTTCATTCTACATCTTCTGACTCCACCACGGGGAATCCCTCCGACCCGGCGGATGAACCAGCGGGACCTTATTTCTTGCCGGAGGACCTCACATATCCGAAGTTTCTGGAGAAAATAGGTAAAGTCCTCAACCTTCCCATTTAGAAGGTCCCAGACACCAGAGCAGACACTCTCGACTTACTAAAAATCTTCTACCTTCCAGCTGAACCCACTGCTCTGCCACCGCACGCCATTGTGGATTCGATCCTCAAAATCCTGGGACACTCCCTTCACACTCCCTGCAGTGTCTAGGAAGATTGACTTGAAATATAAAATGCAAAAATCCCCGTATTACACGACCCCTCAACTGCCACACGCATCCTTGGTAGTCGAGTCCACAATGGGGAAGGCGAAGAAATCTAAACTCCATTCGGCTTAGCCCCCAGGAAGAGACCTTCGCGCTTTGGACGAGTTCGCGAAGCGGGCCTATCAAGTGTCTATGCTCGCCGCCTACATTAATCACCACTAGTTTTATCTGGTACAGTACCTGTTCGAGTGTGTGTAACACCTCAAAGACGATCCACAGTCTCTCCACGGTCCCCATCCACTGCAGGACGTTGAAGAGGCCATCCAACACTTGTTACGTACCATCTACGAAGGCTTTGACACTTCCTCCAGAGTGTCGGCAAACGCGATTGCAGCAAGGAGAGTGGCATGGCTCAAGGCCAGTTCTATGAGGGACGATGTCCATAAGTTGGCTAACCTGCCCTGAAGGGGCGACAATTTATTCGGCTCCAATTTACAAGAAACGGCGGCTCAACTCAAGGAGCAATCAGTGGTGGTACAGTCAACCCCCCCTTCCCCCTCTCACTCTTCTTCGTGTAGGTTCTACGCTCCCTCTAGAAGAGAGCCTTTCCAGCGTAGAGCATTCCGTCCTTACGCGTCCTATCGCCCACCGCCGTACCAACCCCCGCCACGCCAGCAAACCCCACAAAACCAAAATCGGCGGGGTCGGCCGCACCCACAGCGCTTTCAAAACCAGTAACCGTAATCCTCCAATAAACAGAGTCCGTCTTTTTAGAGATACCTTGGCCACCATCACCACATCCAGCAATGGAAGTACCTCACATCAGACCAATGGGTCCTGGACGTCGTGCGCCGGGGATACAAGATCCCATTCCTGTGCCCCCCCACCCCTCCCTCATTTAACAACCAGAGGAACCCGATCCAACCCTGCCTGACTGGAAGGGGAGGTGACCTTCTTATTGCAGCAACAAGCTGTCCGCCGCCTCCCCCCATCCATCCAGAACCCCAGAAGTATGGGGTTTCTACTCCCCATACTTCCTCATCTCCAAGAAGTCCGGAAATTTCCGCCTGATCTTGGACCTCTGGGACCTTAACAAATTCATAGTCAAGGAAAAATTCAAGATGGTATCTCTCAAATCCATATTACCTCTGATCCAACCCAAAGCCTGGATGTGCTCCATAGATCTCAAGGATGCATACACTCATATTCCAATGCATCCTTCCTCCTGGCAATACCTCTCTTTCCAAGTCAGTGGCTGGCACTTTCAATACAAAGTACTTCCCTTTGGACTATCGACAGCACCCAGAGTGTTCGCCAAGTGCATAGCGGTTGTGGTGGCATTCCTCCGTCAACGGGGGATCATAATTTTTCCCTACCTGGACGATTGGCTACTCGCAGCTTCCAATCCCCCACTACACTTCAACATCTCCACGACACGATAAATTGTCTCAATCACTTGGGACTGGTAGTCAGTTACCAGAAATCCCAGCTACAACCTACGCAAACAGTTCAGTTCATAGGAGCCTTGCTGGACACTACGAAACAGAGTCTTTCTCCCACGAGACAGACGACAAACCATGCGCCAGATCTCCCACCGCCTACAGACTACATGGACTCCCTCCGCCCGTCAGGTCTTGACAGCTTTGGGACACATGGCGGCTTCGATCCACGCAGTATCCCACACGCGCCTACACATGCGGATACTGCAGTGGAACCTCAAGTGACAGTGGAGGCAACATTCACAGCCACTCGCCTGGAAGATCTTGTTGATGAAAGCCATGGCCTCCAAACTTGACTGGTGGTTAAAAAAGCACACGCTGACCAAAGGGGCACCTTTCACGCTCCTGCTGCACAATGCAGTCCTCACCACCGGACACCTCCCGCAAGGGATAGGGGGCCCACCTCTATCACTTCCAGACCCAAGGACTCTGGACCCAGCAGGAACAGTCCTTTCAGATCAATCTCCTAGAACTACGGGTGATACGTTATGCGCTACGCACCTTTCTTGCCCATCTCCAAGGTCACAGGGTCATGGTCTACACCAACAACCAAGTGGCCATGTTTTACATGCACAAACAAGGAGGGTCGAGAGGCCCTCACCATCTGGATGTGGGCCAACAGTCACTCGATTCGCTTGCAAGCCACATACATTCCAGGCATTGCCAACACTCGAGTGGACAAATTGAGTTGAGTTTTTCATCCCTACGAATGGTCCCTTCATCAGGAAGTGGTGGCAACCATATTCTTCAAATGGGGATAGCCAACAATCCAACAGGATTGTTGGCCATCCCCATTTGAGTCCAACAGGAAGGTGACTCGTTTTTGCTCAGTGTGGCCCAGCCCACTCAGGCAAGCCCAGGATGCGTTACTCATACCCTAGACAGAACAGTTAATGTACGCCTTCCCTCCCATTCCACTGATCACACGCACTTTGCAAAAGTGCATGCTAGACGCGACTCAGCTCATATTGATAGTGCCGGCCTGGCCCCTTCAGCTGTGGTACACATCTCCTTCAATTGTCCGAGGAGCCGCCGCTTCGATTGCCACCTCACGTCGACCTTCTATTCCAACATCACCCGCTGCACCCCTCCCTACACCTAACAGCTTGGAGGTTGAACAGATCCTTCTCTCAGAGCAGGGACTCTCTCTCACAGTACAGGAAGTGATACTCGCGACACGGAAACCATCCACGCACCGCAACTATCAATTCAAATGGAAATGATACGCGACCTCGTGTGGATACGAGGGTATTGACCCACTCTCGTGTCCCCCGGCGTGATTGCTCGATTATCTACATACCCTATACCGGGCGGGACTGGCCATGACTTCCGTTCGCTTCCACCTGAGAGCAATTGCTGCCTTCCACAGGTTACAGGACAGTCAGCCCATTTCCGTCCACCTCATGATTTCCCGGTTCCTCTGGGGCCTATCACACCTTCGACCCCCAGTCTCTAAATCTCCAGTTCCCTGGAATCTAAATGTGGTTTTAGAACAACTTATGGTGTCGCCGTTTGAGCCACTAGATTCGGCACTCGTCAAGTACCTCACATAGAAGGTAGTCTTTCTGACTGCCATCACATCAGCTCATCGGGTGAGTGAACTACAGGCGTTGGTGCACTACAAGCCCGTATCTCCAGTTTTACCACCACAAAGTACTACTACGACCTCATCCTTCATTTCTTCCTAAGGTGGTCTCTCCGTTTCACCTTAACCAATCCATCAAATTACCGGCGTTCTGTCTGAAACCACATAACACTGAAAGAGAAAAACTCCTTCATACTTTGGACTGCAAACGAGCATTTGCATACTACAAACAGCGGACCCATTCGGCTACCAGACCATCACAACTCTTTGTTTCCTTCAACCCAAATGACTTCCAGTAGCAAAACGAACTATATCTAGTTGGATTACGCAATGCATACAATTTTGCTATGAAAAACAACAATCAAAACTACCCACGTGCCCCACGGTGCATCAGACACGAGCGATGACAGTTTCACTAGCTTTCCTCCAACAAGTTCCACCATTGGACATTTGTAAAGTGGCCACATGGGCCTCACTCCATACCTTCATGGCCCATTGCTTAGATCAGCAAACAACGGGCGATGCCAAATTAGGCCATTCCCTTCTACAGGCATTCGCTACAGATGCAACTAAGTCGACTGGCATGTAAGTTCTTCACATTTCACTCACTCCAGAATAAACATACTACTCCAGCGTGATGGGGAGCTTAGGACTCCCATGACAGCATGGCTAATTCAGCCCTGCTATCGACGGGAAAAAGCAAGTTTGCTTACCGTAAACGGTGTTTCCGTAGATAGCATGAATTAGCCATGCTGTCCCACCCACCTCCCTGTCCAGTCGACCTTTCATCTTCCCGACCACGCTTCCTTTATCAGAGACTGAGGAGAGTCGATTCCAGCGAGGGAAACCACACGCAGCCTCAAGGCAAAGTTCTGACATCACTTTGAAGCTCCGCCTCCCGGGCCTGATTGACAGTTCCCATGACAGCATGGCTAATTCATCCTGCTATCTACGGAAACACCGTTTACGGTAAGCAAACTTGCTTTTACCCACTAGAAACTCTGATGGTGCTGACAGCCATTTCCTGTCCTTATCTGGCTCTGAGCATACCATCTCTGCAATATTCCTAGACCAGTCCATAGAAAGGGGGGGGGGGGGGATCTGAACCTGGATCCTCCATATTACAGTAGATGGCATGATGGTACAAACCATGAGGTAGACCCCAGTGCCTGTTTTGAAAAGGATTTTATTTTTCTGTTTCTACTTTTTAATGATTCATTCTGTAGCTTGGCAAACCAGTTTTTATCCCACATAGTAATAAGTAGTGAACACAAGCAGACTTGTCGAAGGTTACTAGATGACAGGCTTTATCAAAGCAATTTAATGTATGATTATTTCGCTTTCACTTTTGGCTCTTCACTGAAGCCAACAAAGTTTTGCTTATACTCAGTTAACCACTGGGAAAAACTAGAGAAGGGAAAGCTCAAATCATCTTCCTTAGACTGGCCAGTGGCTCAGGGTCATTGCTATGTTATGCCATGCAAAGAGACCTGGATTCAGTTCCTGTTTCAGGTCTTCCATTCCCCTGGGTCAGTTGAGGCTGGAAATGCTGTAGAATCAGTGTTCATAATTCATGAGGGAAGGAGTCTTAGTCCTTATGCAGTAGCAATGTCCAGTGTCTGAACTTAAGGTACATGATTGTACTAATTGCTTCTTTAGGGATGCTGCAATCATGGGCCCTAAATAAATCCATCCAGTAGGCATTACCATTGAGGGATGGCTATGACTTCCTTCTTTTCAGGGTCTGTGAATGCTGCCTCTGCCACATGCCTATTCAGGGAGTGCAGGTCTCGACTCAGAGATCAAACTAGAATGGAGCTCTTGTACTCGTTCCTCTGGTCAAGGACTGCAGTGATTGGACTAAAGTAAGTTGACAGTGAATATAAAAATAGAGGAAGAAATCCCTGGGTATTTGCTAAAGAAGGAGCATGATACCAGATTTCAGCACTGGTTTCAACTGAGCTGTAATCCCAACGGAGCAGGAAGAAACTTCCAAGCGCGCTCCCCCCCCCAAATTCCTCCTCTCAAGCCAGGGTTTATATTCTGTGATGCTTTAGTGTAGTGGTTCTCAACCCAGTCATTTGGACACAGCCAGCCAGTCTGGTTTTCAGGGTGTCCAAAAGAATATGCATGTGAGAAATTTGTATATAATGAAGGAAGTGCATGCAAATCATCTCATGCATATTCATTGTGGATACCTTGACAATCCAACTGATTCAGTCTATCCTGAGAACTGGATTGAGAACCACTGCCAGCAATAGACAACAGAGACCTGTAAAACATTTGAAAACTAATACCTGTCAAGTCCATCCCTACCATTCTTTCTTTCCCAGACCATCCCTATCAGTCTCTCCCTGCCTAGCCTGTTCATGTTACTTTATTCACCCTATCCATTAGAACTGTTCACAGCACCCACTTTTTGAGATTATATTTTTCCAGGCCATATCTAATTATCTTTTATGTAAAAGTAACCAAAAGGTATGACAGACGAGAGATGAGCATTTATGAATTCATAGGTGTTGAATTCTGTTCTAGGGAACATAGAGAGCTATGTAAACAATTCTTGTTTCATTAATATTGATGATTTGATGTGCTTGTAGCCATGTTTTATGTATGTATGTATTTATTTATTTATTTATTTTTTTTTAGGGTGGTGATCCAGTAAAGAGCTGACCAATCCATTTTGTTTTTGCTTACTTTAAAAGGACTACTTTAAACCTACCATGGATAGTCAACAGACTGACTTAGAGGAACAGGACAATAGCAATGTGCCAGGAGGAACCCCTGCTTTCTTCGTTATTTTGAAACAACCTCAAGGAAATGGTACATCAGAACAGGGGATCTTGGTAGCCAACCATGATTCATGTGCTGTTCCCAGCAGTGTGCCAGCACATACACTTGTAAAACCCCAAACTAAATCTTGCCTTCCAGCAGATTGCAATTCGGGGGACATCACTGTTACCCTTGACAACAACAGCATGTGGAATGAGTTTTATCGTCGCAATACTGAAATGATCTTGACTAAACAAGGAAGACGTATGTTCCCATACTGCCGGTATTGGATTACTGGCTTGAATTTCTATTCAAAGTATATCCTGGTAATGGACATCTCTCCTGTGGACAATCATCGTTATAAGTGGAATGGTCGCTGGTGGGAACTAATTGGCAAGGCAGAGCCTCATGTATTGGGCAGAGTCTTCATTCACCCTGAATCTCCTTCTACAGGGCAGTATTGGATGCACCAGCCAGTCTCTTTCTACAAGCTTAAACTCACCAACAATACCCTAGATCAGGAAGGACACATCATCCTTCACACTATGCACCGCTACTTGCCACGTCTTCACTTGGTGCCTGTGGAGAAGGCTACTGAAGTTATTCAGTTGAATGGCCCAGGTGTTCACACCTTCACATTTCCGCAAACTGAGTTCTTTGCGGTAACAGCCTACCAAAACATCCAGATCACACAATTAAAGATAGACTACAATCCCTTTGCAAAAGGGTTCAGGGATGATGGGTTGAGCAATAGACCTGTGCGGGAAATGCACCCAAAAAGCAGTTCTGACCAAGAAGGTGGCAGTGTTTCCAGCTCTCCTAGCAATCATGGATTTCTAGAAAGTGATTGGTTGGATGCACAGCAGAGAAGTCAAGTTTCCTCTTTTAGTACTCCAGATCAGTTGGATATTGACATGGAGAGGGAATCCTTCAATGCAGAGCGAGACTTCCTGAATTTTCTGGATCCAAATTTTCCAGTTGAGAACACTGTAAGAATGAAGCAGGAGGTGTCTGAAAGGTAGGCTGAGCTTCAACTTTTAGAGAAGGTGACATTCACCTTGGAGATATGTAAATATGTTATAAACCAGTCTTGTTATGAGCAATACTTTACTATGTTGTGTTGGGATGATTAAAATTTAAAATAAATTTCTCCATTAGGTAGCTTTTTCATTTTTATGGAAAACTGCAGGTATTGCTTCTGGGTTTCAAAATGCTTGGAAAAATTTAATTATAGAATTAACACTGGTCAGTTCTGCTGAACTGGTGAAGTTTGCCTGACTGTATTACCTGTTGGTAATGTTGGATATATCAGTAGCATTTGATACTATTGATCACTCTATATTGATCCAGAGACTTTCTGAAATTGATTTAACTGGTAAAAAACTTTATTGGTTTGAATCCTATCTTAAAGATTGATCATATAGGGTTAAGATAGGGACCTTAGAATCTGATACAATCTCAATAACCTCAGGAGAACCACAGGGTTCTTCACTGTCAGCTACTCTTTTTAATTTATGTATGTTGCCTCTCTGCAAATTATTGACTGGATTGTGATTAACTCAATATATCTATGCTGATGATGTTCAGATGCTTGTGCCAGTATTGGAATCAATTGAAAATTCCTTGAAATTATTGGAGAGATATTTGTCCTCCATTCAACAATTATTAGCACATACGAAACTTGTACTTGATCATCAAAAGACTGAAATAATATTTTTATGTAATAGACTAGACTACAATATGATAAAGAAGTCAGAATCAAGCAATATGATTTTGACATAGTAAATGATGCGAGGAATCTAGGGGTTGTTTTAGATAACTGCTTTCTTCATATTAAGTTCGCTTTCAATATGATCAGAGAGTTTTAATAAATTACATATTTTAAAGAAATTAATACCACTATTGTATTTTAACAATTGTAGTACGGTTTTACAGACTCTGATCTTCTCTAAGTTGGATTACTGTAATGCCCTTTTGTTAGGCTTTCTGTCCAGTACCATTAGACCCCCTACAACAACTACAGAAATCAATGTTAAGGGTTTTAACTGGAACAAATAAGTATGATCATATCACTCCAGTGTTGATGAATCTGCATTGGTTGCTGATTACATGTAGAATACAGTGCAAAGTTCTATGTCTAATACACAAATCATTAACGATAAAATAGAATGGTTAAATACATCGCTACGCATTCATACTCCACAGCGTAACCTACGATCAGGTAATAAAGGCTTGCTTACTATTCTATCTCCCAGATCAGCCCATTTGAATAGAGTGAGAGAGAGAGCTTTATCACTGGCCAGACCAAAATTGTGGAATTCGCTACCTATGGAACTAAGATTAGAAATTAATTTTCAAACCTTTAAGAAGAATTAAAAAACCTGGTTATTTAAATAGGCGTTTGGAGAGTAAGCATGTTAATCTTAAATAGGTTTTAGGAGATGTTAATTTTATATATGATATTAGAAATTGTTAAATTTGATTATAGTGAAAATTGAGGCCTTTTTTTTTGTTTGTGAATTTTGATTTTATTTTTTTTATTTTTATATGTATTTGATATTGTTCTTATTATTCTATTTATGTATGTTTAATATTTATTTTCATGTTGTTGTGGACCGGTATGATTGAATCAGGATATCTGTATACAAAACAAAATAAATAATGTTGACCACTACCCGGGATTTTGCAGAGTCAAAATTTTGGTGATCTGGTTTAGTAAAACATTGAAGCATTATAGTTGAATGAACTAAATTTTTGATTATGCAAAATATTGTTAAACAGAAAAAATATTTATATAAAATAGACATGTACATGTTACTCAGTAAATCTGTGGTTTAGATCCTGCTTTCATTTGGCTATTCTAGTTTGAAATATTGGTGGTGTTTCTGTCATTGTCTTGTTTTGAGATTTACATCTTCATAAAACTTTTCATTCTTTTTGCAGTCCTGTAGACAGCAGTTTTGAAGATAGCTCCCATGCACCATCCCCTTTAGACCCAAATGGACACTTCAGTGTGGTCATCAAAGAGGAGCCTTTGGATGACTATGATTATGAAGCAAATATGTGCATGAAAGGGGTTACTGTGAAACAGGAGGACTCTGAGGAGGAAGTAACAGATGAGTATTCGAACAGTGATAATGATTACCCTATATTAGAGAGACAGTTTAGGAGAATGCCTTTTCATGAGCCCACCAAACGACCACTGACCAGCCCCACTGGTGTTGCCAAGGCTAAAATGTTAAAACTAGATAGCGAGAAACTGCCAGTGGTATATCTAGAGTCTTGTTCAGTTGCAAAGAGCACAGGGAATGTATCTGAGCTACCCCAGACTATATTTTCTACTTGTAGAAAAGAACCCCCTCCTGTCACTGTAGCTTCAGATGCCCTACCTGGTTTTAGCGAGGAGAGACCATCCTTCCTCAGCATGTCAACTATAACTGAAAAAGAAAAATCCATAAAAACATCCCATAAAAATAAAGGACAGCAAAAACTGTCCTCATCCAAGGAACCACAGGTAAAAAATAATGAAGATTCCCAAGATACCAGCACACCCAAAACACCATGCCTAGTCCCCAGGAGCTCTGCTGATGACTTGTTTTCAACCAAAGACATTTCTAGAAGAAATAAACCTGTTCCAATTCTTCCAAAGAGCCTCATATCCCCGAAGGGCATGGACATTAGTCAGAACACCATTGCATCAGCCTCAACTAAGAGGGGGAGACCACGAAAACTAAAAATCAGTAAGACTGGTCGTCGTTCCAAGAGGAGTTTAGGAAAGCCTGTAGAGACATTTGAAAATGCCCTAACAGGAGTAAGCACATCTATCCCAGATATAAAGCCGGATCTAGAGGATGTTGATGGAGTATTGTTTGTATCCTTTGCATCAAAGGTAAGTTGGGCACTAATGATTGGTTTTCTACTGAGAATGGAAGTAATCTGTCAAGCTGAGAGAGATTTAATACTGCATAAAATGATTTCATCAGCATTGCCAGTCAGGCACCTTGTCATCATGAAATGTTCAGTTCTGTGCAGAAATCATTTGGGTGGGTGTTAAAATCTGGACTGAATTATAATTTCATGGTGAAATGGGAGTTTATTTGGCTAGCACTCATCAGGGAGAGTCAGTTACCAGCGGTGGAACTAAGTGTGTGAAGGGCAGGTGAGAAAAAATGATCAAGATAGAGCAGCAAAATAAAAACCAAGAAAAAATCCATTTTAGATGTAAAAACATCTTTTAAGACATGATACCTGGGAGTTCACTCAAAAGTTGTTGCTGTCTGTTTAAACATTTTTTGATGGGTAAACATTTCCACATTAGAACAAGCATACAGGAGGCAATTTTCACGCAGGTAGCATCTCTATGAAAATTTTGTGCCTGTATACTTTGCACCTGCTATTTCTGCTGGTGTCAGAAGTTGGGACAAACCATTGTACATACATTTGAAAATCCAAGTGCATGCATGTGATTTACTAACCTGACCTATACACAGTCCAAGTAATATGTGTTGTGAAAGTTCACATATACTTTACGTGCTCTAAGGGGGAGATTTTCAGTCAAGGCAGTCTAGCCGGATAATTACTTAGTTATTTGGCTGAATCTTTTTGAAAATTGTCCTCTGTGTGAACACTGGTACAAACTTAGCAGTCAAGGATTTTTTTATTGCTTTAAATATTAAGTAACTTTCAAGGTATAACATCTAGTGTTTGACTTTTTTTTTTTAATTTATATTTTATTTAATTTATATATATTTATGACATACACAGTCATTAATAATACAGATATCCATATCATAAACAGTTTCATCATCAATCCTCTAATCTTTACAGAAGAAAAACAAACTAATGCTTAGACAAGATATCTTAGTTACCATGAAATTAAGACAGATATCCCTTAATCAAAAAGGAGCTTACTTTAGGAAATTTATATTATGCAAGGAAAATGAAAGTGTAAGCTACTCAACATTCAAAATTGACAACTGGAATCTCACTCTGCTTATCACCCAAAAGCTTTTTTGCTTCTAGAAAAGATTTTAAATCTTCTGGCTTAAAATATATGTATCTATTGTTATCATAATTTACTAAGCATTTGCATGGATATCTAATTAACAAGTGAGCACCCACTTGTTCAGCAAGTGCTTTCATATCTAGAAATTTCTTTCGTCTCATTTGAGTCGCTCTTGTGATGTCAGGGAAGATCCAAATCTGATGGTCATGGAATTTCGTTAGTCTATTTCTAAAGAACAATCTTAGAACATTATCCCTATCTGAGGGGAATACGAATTTAACCAAAACCGTCCCTTTTCTTTCTACCACTTCTTCACTAGAGGATTCTAATATCTGAGAAATATCCAAGGGTGATGTCTGTTCCTCCAATAGATTAATTGATTTTATGAAGTATATTTTAGAAATGGGAGGAGAAGCTTCAGATGGAATTTGTAAAATTTCCAACATATACTTCCTAAACTGATCTTGTAAAGATGAGAATCTAATTAATGGGAAATTTATAACCCTTAAATTTAGATATCTCATCTCATTTTCCAATCTTTCTTGGTTCCTAGTATGTAATTTTTCCCCCTGTATTAAATTAACTTGTATCTTTTGTATTTGAGACACCTTTTGTTCAACATCTACCAATTTCTCATTATATTTCTTTACTTTTTCCTCATTTAACTCAACACGATGATTCATCTGTAAAGTGATAGTGGTTCATTTTGAAATAGCATTTTCTAGTGTAACAATAGCAGTCCAGACTGAGTCTAGTGTTCTCACAGGACAAGCAGGATGGTAGTCCTCACAAATGGGTGACATCGAGGATGGAGCCCTGTACGGAAAACTTTTCTGTCAAAGTTTCAACAAGCTTTGACTGACACTAGCACACTGGGTGCACTGAGCATGCCCAGCCTGCAATTATCCCTGTGAGCCACAGGTGTCTCCCTCAGTCTTCTTTTTTCCGCTCTGCAGTCAGCATAGCGGTTGGAGCTCTGTGAGGATTTTTTAACTAATTACCTCATGGAAACACTTAACTTTTCACTTCAAAAAACACTTTTCCCTGCACAGGTCTCCCTCCGCGTACGTTTTTACGACGCTCGGTGAGTACTAATTCTTATTTTTCGGTCGGTTTCTGTCACTATCTTAAGGCTGTTAACTGACTGAAGCCTTCCCTTCCCCCATTTTTCAGTTAGCTTTAAACAGCTTGCGAGTATCTCTGTGACACTCTGCTTGCTTATGCTAGTGGGGTAGGGATTTTTTCCTTAACTTTAGGACCTCTGTAGCTTCAAGTCCTTCGTTTCCTGGTACCCTCACGCAGTCGATACCCTATCGCTACACCGGGACCCTCCTAAACCGCCCTGGGCTTTTATATGTCATCAGCGCCCCTCCCCCCCACGGTGCCCTGATGCCTTTATCCATGTTTTTTGCTTTTCAGTGCTACCAGGCTTTTTCCTCCTACGCACTGTTTTTTTCCTTGGGCTTCCTCGGTGCCGTCCCTACCCGGATGCATGCCATTGACGCACACGCTGTTAGTCACTGCCATGCATACTCGGGTCGCCGCCACCGCTGCCCGAGACACTTTTTAACGATCCCAGGGTCACTTCATCGATGCCACCCCCCCCTTTTGGGGATGCCATCGATGCCCCATCCTCCCCACCGATGTCCAGCCCTTTTCCATCGGTGGGCATCGGTGCCACATCGATTCGTCGGTGGGCATCGATGCCGGATGGTCCCCATCGGTGGACATCGGTGCCGGATGGTCCCCATCGATGGACATCGGTGCCGGATGGCTTGTCCGTCGATGGCATTGGTGCCGGATGGCCGTCCGTCGATGGCATCGGTGCCAGGTCCTTTTGCATCGATGGACACCGATGCCCAGGTGTTTCATCCATGGGCATCTATGTTAGAATGCATCCATCGAGGGCAGTCGATGCCAGGCTGCTCCCATCGGTGAAATTCGATGCCCAGGTGGGTCCCATCGGTGGGTATCCATGCCGGCTCGATTCCGTGGATGGGCGTTGATGCCAATGCCAGCCTTATGGCTGGCATCGATGCCCATGCCGATTCCAGGACTGGCGTTGATGCCGGGATGGAATTCGACTGGGAGATCCATGCCATCGATTCCATACGTGTCCATATCGATGCCACCGACACACGTGTCTGGGGCACCGATGCCATGTACACTTGGAAATCTGAGTCTGTCCAAATCGATACCGTCAACGTCTGTGGCCCTATAGTTGATGCCCGTGGCCATGCCACAAACGGCATAAATGCCCGCCTCCATGCATCGATGCCCTCGACACCTCCGTTTTCCTTCGGTGTCCTTGACGCCCTATTGATTCGACTTCGACTCAGTCGATGCCGGTATCTTTTTCAATAACGGCAATGTTTTTCGATTATTCGATTCCACATCGTTTCAAAGATACCTATGCCACTGCTGTCAGTGCCCGTCACTGTCATCATTCTCCTGGCCAGTCATCGACGATTTTTCATACCCATTTTGATGATATCCTCGAAGCCCCTTAGGTTGCCTTCAATATCGTCAATACCGACATAGCACCGCCACATAATACCCTCGCCTCCTCACATTGCTCCACGCTTTGGGTTCTTTTTTAAGCCCCGTATTAGCTTAAGACACTCCATTGTGTCAGGAGCAGAGCAGGCGTGCTGACAGTTCGTCATCGATCGCCTTCCAGGACGACGAGGGCTTCCATCTCGGCGCTGGGGAAAGACCGGGCCGAGCACTGTGGCACCCATCATCGCCGACATCGTGATCGTCCGCCGCTGACGCCATCCAGCACATCGGTGCCATCCTTCTCCAGGCTGGACAACGCTCGGGCAGAGCGACATCACCACTGCCATCAGCACTGTTCCTACAGTTTTGGCAGTCCTTGGTGATCCAGAACTTCCGGATCCAGGTCCGACAGCTTCTGCATTGGCGTCACGACACATCGAGCCGCTGTGACGAGGGAAGGGAACATGAGTTCCGTTAGGGCTCCTCTGTTCCTGGCGTGCCCCACCGTCAAGTGGTGTGGGACTATGGCCATCTGTTACACTTAGCAGTCTAAACGCCACTCACGCCTGGCCTGTCTCCTCTGTACCTGTGCCACCATACCGGGTTTCAGAGCGAGATGGACGTTTACGTCCCCGGCCTTACCCTCGAGGACTCCGGAGACCGTCGGAGTCAACAATCTTCACCGGCTCGTCTTGCGGCGATCCACGTCGGATGGTAAGTACCCGCTTCGGCGGCATTCCCATAGAGTTGTGTTCTCCCATTCGGACCGTGGTTCGAAAAGTTCTGGGTCATGTGCCTTTTAGAACTGTATTAGTGTCACATATCGCTATGTTAGCTATGTTAGCCACAATATCAGGAGAACCCCTCTATCTTCTTGGGATTGCAGCAGGGCTTCTTCTCTTGTCAGTAACAAGTCCCTGTGCCGACCAATGCTCTGACTCTTGGTTCCCTCCCAACCAAGGTCCAGCTGCATTGGCTGATCTGCTAAACATGAGATTCAGCAACCATTGCCCCATGTACAAGTCCACCTTGAGGCCTGGCCACAGGTCTCAGTGTCTCCTTGTACAGCATACAGAAATGCGGGTACCACTTACCGCTCACACACCTGCAGGAGCCTACATGATATCCTCCATTGGGACACCTCCTGGTCTCCCATCTGGTCAGATATCAGAGCGGCCACCCCACCTTGTACCAAAGTCCCGGTACACTCCCCCAGGCGCTACGAAGTGCAGAGGGGAGAAGGGAGGGGGGTTGGGGAGTTTTAATTGCACTATTCTTTCTTTTAACAGAAAATAGTTACTCTCCGCACATCCTGGACCTAAGAAAATCCAACTTTCTTTAGACGTCACAGGTACAATGGTATCTTTGGTTACCATCACTCCATACTGCAGTAAGTACATTATTTTAATGTTTCTATGTGCTTTATGGTGAGTCAACATTACAACCCCAAGCTCTGCCGCTGGCACCAGCTTCGGTAAGTGAACTGTCTCTTGCATCACTGTTGGTGAATGCTGTTTTCTCTGCGGAGTGTAACATCATTCACTTTCCTTGCATAGACTACTGCTAACCACTTTCAGTACATGCAAGGAGCTCTCACTTTTTTCAGGACTCACTATACATTTACTAACTGGGATTACTGTCACTGCCATAAATCCCTTCTGTAACACTTCTGGACACCACAGTCTTAAGACCCTCTTGTCCAGCATGCGCACAGACATTCTGATATATTGTTATATGTCCCTGCGCATATTTTCCATAACCTCAGCCTTTCAACTTTTCATGGTTGGGCTATGGGGTTTCTTCCCACTATGCATTTTTCTCATAATTCAAAACTGCTATGGGTTATATTCAGTGACATTCTATACTCAATGGACCTAAGTGGTTTCATTGCTTTCGTCCCTGATTCTTATCCCAGTTCGAACTAGGACCTAGTCTCCTTCGACTCATGCTCGCAATTCCTTAGGGTTATAAAGTTTCTCCTGAAAGCTGTCAACCCATTATGCATCTATTGCACTCCAGCATAGTTTCTCATAAACTTCCTGGACGTTGCACCCATGAGTTATGCCCTTATGCCTTCCAATACTGCTTTTGCAACAATTCTTTGTGCATACAGACAGACAGCATAGGGACAGTGTGCTTTCCAACTCATAAGCACGCATTACCTCTTAGCTGCTCTGCTAGACAGCTGCGCAGCTCTACCCTTGGCCCTTGTTCACTTCATGCGTCCTTGGGCCACATATCTAAGAGATTTAATGAACGCTCTATCAGACCTTCTCCACGTAGGTTCTATCCTCTCGAATGGTCTCAATTACATGTGTACAGGGCAAATCTTTTAACGCTGAGTTTAACTAAACTTTCCTCGGCGTCTGCATCATTCCATACGATGCACAGGTTCTGCTCCCTGCACATGTTTCCTATGCGTTCCCTTAGATGCCTTTTCTTCCATCAAAGGCCTCTTCAATATATCTCTTCTGCTGCCTCTCGTAGCCAGCATTCTTCTAATGTTGAACTGGGATGGGGTTCAGTATTCTTTTCCCCACTCCCTGACTGAGATCAGTATGCTTTCCCATACTTCTCAATCCATCATATCAGTAACCTTTTATTCTCTCACCAGTCAGTCCCAAATCATAGACTTACTGATGTTCTTAGGTTCTGGTAGCGTCACAAAACCTTCTAAACATAAATCTTGCCGTTTAATATGGCAGGCTTTACCACCTGACGCTAAAAAAAAAAAAAAAAAAAGAGGTATTACCCCTTTTACTTTTCCACCATTTTTTCTTACTCCCTCGGATTCTGTTCTCCAGACATCCTCCACATAGATACACCTTTCTCTTAGGAGGTGTATCGTTTTGGGAGTTGGGTTCCCGTTTTCGGTAATCCTCTCTGAGTCGGCTTACCATGGATTATCCACTGATCAAGCCGCCTCTATTTCTCTAATCACGGAATGAACATATATATTCTCCTTATAAGTCTCATACATTCTACGTTTGAGCCTTTCCATTCCTCTCTTCCACAGTTTGGCAAGGGAACTTCTTTCCCTCTTAATGTCATTCCTGCCAGCAGGGTCCGTGAGTTATGCACTCTTTCCATACTCACCTGACTCCGTTCCTCTGCCACTGAGTAGTTCTACGCATTCAACTTTCTATCCTTTTCAGGTAGATGTTGTATCTCCTTTCCTCAGGAAATATTCTATTAATTTTTCCTAACCTCTCTCTCTCGCCCTAGGGAGAGACTGGGTTTTCCACATTCCTGGACAGTAATGCTGCGCTTACATTCTATCTACATTGCACTGCATTCCATGTGAATTCCACTTGACTCTTTCCTTCATGCAAGGGTCAAGCTGCTACTTCCAGTGGCCACACAGACCTAATCCTTCTGATTAAGTGGTCTATATTTCCTTTCCTACCAACAAGCAGACATTTCACTACAACACTGTGGGTATCCACATACTGTTGTGTCCGTCTTAGCCTTAACAGCTTCCCTTTGGTTACTGCTGCTTGTACTTTTTTATCAGGTTGCAGCCTGGAGTCCTCTCCATACCTTCACAGCCTATTATTGCTTACATTTGACTAGCCGGCATGCTCCATGTTTGGCCAGTCCGCCTACTCTTACTTTTTTCAATTCACTACCCAACATCCTTCCACGAACCCATTATGGTGTTGCGGATGCCCTCCGTTCCCATTTCCACCTCAGTCGTTACGCCTTTGCGCATCTGCGGTGTATCTGGTGCATTCCCGGGCATCCTCAGCTCGGTACTCACCCATTTGTGAGGACTACCATCCTGCTTGTCCTGTGAGAAAGCAAATGTTGCTTACCTGATGTAACAGGTGTTCTCACAGGACAGCAGGATGTTAGTCCTCACGAAACCCGCCCGCCACCCCGCGGAGTTGGGTCTGTATATTTTTATTTTAGTTTCGCTTGCGCTTTTTAGCTATAAGACGAGACTGAGGGAGACACCTGTGGCTCACAGGGATAATTGCAGGCTGGGCATGCTCAGTGCACCCAGTGTGCTAGTGTCAGTCAAAGCTTGTTGAAACTTGACAGAAAAGTTTTCCGTACAGGGCTCCATCCTCGATGTCACCCATTTGTGAGGACTAACATCCTGCTGTCCTGTGAGAACACCTGTTACATCAGGTAAGCAACATTTGCTTTATCACAGATGGTTTCTGTAAATTCTTCATGGGAGATATTGCAGATGAGTCTATCAACCCAGAATTCATCACTTCTTCAAGTGTACTGGGTTGTCCAACCAATCCTCCCTTCAAGGATGGTTCTTCTCTCTCTACTGAAGATGTATTGGAAGATTCTTCCAACATTCCAGTAGGAGTATTAGCAGGCGATGACTTGGCTTGCAACATATCCTGACAGGGTGGAGTTGGAGTTGCCGGAGCTCCCGGACTTAATGATATTGGCGAAGCAGGCAGGTCTAATCCGGGCTCCTCCGGATGGCTTGCAGCGCTTCTCTCTGGAGTATTTTCTGAAGCTAATCTGAAAAATTTCTCAATTTTTCTTTGAGTTGAGGATGTCGAGGGAGTTGCGGTTGCCATCTCCCTCAGGCGTCCTTTCCTCTTAGTATGCGGCATTTATAGTACTATATATTGTATCGATTGAGAATTTAACAGCACTTTCAATACAGTTAGTTATTGGATACTGCCTCAGAGATGGAGGAGAAGGTAGTGTTAGGTAAAAGGAAAAACTTTAGTTTACTTACATAAGGCGAGGTGTAAAGAAGCCAGCCGAGCAAAGCTGCGCGCGCCCCTTAGGCTTTGCTCGACTGCGCGCCGTGGGCGGGACGATTTTATAGTCCCCACTGGATGACGTCAGACGCGGAAGTGTTCCTGCCCGGCGGGGCAAGACGAATTCTCACCCTCTCCGGCTTCAAATTGTTGTAATTCCAGGTAATGTCAGTAAGATCCAGCGTCTCCAGAACTCCCACGGGCTTTCCTTCACTCCTTCTCCTCCTAGTGTTTGACTTTTTAAGGCACGAAAAGATTTTTTATATTATGTGTATCCAGTTGATTTAAAAAAAAAAAAAAAAAATCTGATCATGTTATCCCTCTTTTAATGGAGCTTCATTGTCTCCTGGTTATTTAGAGTGCAATTCAAAATCCTTAGTATGGTTTGTAGATGTTTTGCATTGGGTTTCATTCAGCTATGTATCCAGTTTGCTAATTTCATATTGTCCTTCCTGTACTTTGCATTCCTCTGTTAGAATTGCTCCCTGTATTCTCACCCTCTACTATTAGGTTAGAATCTATACATACATCTTATTTCTCCAAGGACAAGCAGGATGGTAGTCCTCACACATGGGTGACATCATCGGATGGAACCCGGCACGGCAAACTTTTGTCAAAGTTTCTAGAAACTTTGGCACACCAAGCATGCCGTTAATCATGCGACCACGCAGGGGTCCCTCTTCAGTCTCTTCCTTTCCGCGAAGCTGCTTCCTCGCGGTTTGTGAGCCTGCGCTTTTTTTCACAAATTTTCAAACTTTTTGTTTCTTGCTTCGAGTAGGGTCCCTCTGTGTTTTCATCTAGTCCTTCCTCCATGACCTGGTAAGTTTTTTTTGCTTCTTCACAGTCTATCGCCGACCAGTTCCATCTTCCAGTGTCCACCGACCATCGATCGCGCGCTGCATACTTTTTCCGATGGCGTTGACTGGTTTCCACCAATGCCCCTGGACTATGTCCATCACAGACCCTCATGAGATCTGTGTCCTCTGCCTGGGGCCGTTGGGCACTTGTCGATAAGATGGAGAAATTATTCGGCTCCAAAGGACCAGATCTGTCGTCTTCATCTGGAACCTCCACCCCTCTCTGTAAAGAGGTCCACATTTCAACTCTGGGTTGCCACCGCAACTGCTCCCTGGACCCGATTTGGGAGCAGGGGACCTGACTGCGGTCTCTGTCGTCCTGTTCCTGTTCTAGTTCCTCTCCATCTCCCTGGGAAAAGACCATGGTGACCCCTGAGAGTGATTGAAAAAACATAGTCACTGCTCATGTTCTTCAAAACCGAACCACAGATCAGCAGCAACATCGGTGCCTCCTCTGAAGCCTCTCAGCGGCCTCCACCGCCGGAGGAATCTGTGCCCCCTAGCTCTTTGGGGGATTTCCTGATTCCTCCTCCTCCTCAAACAGTCTTATCATCGGCTACCTTCGAGGAGGAATTAGAGAGAACATAAGAACATAAGAATATGCCATACTGGGTCAGACCAAGGGTCCATCAAGCCCAGCATCCTGTTTCCAGCAGTGGCCAATCCAGGCCATAAGAACCTGGCAAGTACCCAAAAACTAAGTCTATTCCATGTTACCATTCCATGTTACCATTGGCATTAGTCCTTCACTTAGTGAAGGACTAATGCCAGACTCTCTTAAAGGTGCAATAATTAAACCAATACTGAAGAAAAAGAACAGTGACCCAAATGTCTTAAGTAACTATAGACCTGTTTCAAACTTGCCCATGCTTGCTAAATTAATAGAAAAAACAGTACAAAAGCAACTGGCAGAACATCTAGACAACAATAACATACTTTACCCCTCACAACACGGCTTCAGAAAACACTATAGCACTGAAACATTACTAATCTCACTAACAGATAATGTACTATGGGGGTTTGACAGCGGAAAACACTACATTATATATTACTAGACCTGTCAGCAGCATTTGACATAGTAAATCACAGCATACTAATAAAAAGGCTTGAAGAAGTAGGACTACAAAACAAAACAAATGAGTGGTTCCGCTCCTACCTACACAATAGATTTTTTCAGGTACAGATAAACACAATATCAGACAAAATCAAGCTAATGACTGGGGTCCCACAGGAGTCAGCACTTTCGGCAACTCTATTTAATATCTACATGCTGCCTCTATGCCACCTCTTGGCAGGACTAGGTATCATACATTACATATACGCTGACGACATTCAGCTAATCCTACCAGTAGAGGAAACAATTGAAAAAACACTAAACTTAGCAATGTTGTACCTAGATATAATAAAACAACTATTAAGCCAAATGGAACTGGTAATTAATATTGAAAAGACAGAATTCATACACCTTGAAAGAAAAACCACTGAATTAATACAGAATCCCATCAAACTTAAAAAGGATCAGATAGTGGAACTAAACGAAAAAGCCAGAAACCTAGGTGTAATAATTGACCATGAACTCAATCTTAAGCAATACATATCAGTGAAAGTTAGGGAAGGTTATGCCAAACTTATGGTGCTTAGAAGGCTAAAACCCCTATTAACCCAAGCGAACTTTAGAACCGTTCTTCAAGCACTTATATTCGCGAGCACAGACTATTGTAACACACTCTTCCTTGGATTACCATATACAACACTAAGACCACTACAAATCTTACAGAACTCTGCAGCCAGAATTCTAACTGGAAAAAGTAGAAGAGATCACATCACTCAAACACTCGCTGAATTACACTGGCTGCCAATTGAACAAAGAGTGCAATTTAAAACACTATGCACAATCCACAAACTAATCTATGAGGAAAATACTGACTGGCTAAACACTGCACTACGACTACATGTCCCCCAGAGAAATCTAAGATCAGCCAGTAAAGCTTCACTAACCATTCCCTCTGTAAAGACAGCAAAACTGATGCAAGTAAGAGAGAGAGCACTATCCCTAGCCGGTCCAATATTATGGAACACACTACCACTCGAAATAATACTAATGAAAGATCTAAAACTCTTTAAAAAAAAAAAGTTTAAAAACATGGCTCTTCAAAAAAGCTTTTCACAATGAGAGTGGGGAGTAAGGAATACTAGCGGACAAGAAAGAGAACTCCGGCGCACTGTTAAAAGTCAACAAATAGCAGTTATCCCTCTATTATTTTTTCTCATACCTAAAGATTAATTTAAGAGTACAGTATTCTCATATATGGATATCCTATTATTCATATAAATGGAATTTCCAATCCACAATCCAAATAGCGTATATTATTTGAATCATGTAACTGAAACTTTATTGGCACCTACTAGCTAATTTATAATCCTAACCAGACTTATTTATGTGCCTATCTGTAAACCGTTGTGATGGTATACTACTAAACGACGGTATAGAAAAGTCTTTAAATAAACAAATAAATAATGGCAGTGGCTATTCTCTAAGTGAACTTAATAGCAGGTAATGGACTTCTCCAAGAACTTATCCAATCCTTTTTTAAACACAGCTATACTAACTGCACTAACCATATCCTCTGGCAACAAATTCCAGAGTTTAATTGTGCGTTGAGTAAAAAAGAACTTTTCTCCGATTAGTTTTAAATGTGCCCCATGCTAACTTCATGGAGTGCCCCCTAGTCTTTCTATTATATGAAAGAGTAAATAACCGATTCACATCTACCTGTTCTAGACCGCTCATGATTTTATAGTCAAACAATTTTTTATTGGTTTAGTTCATACAACCGAAATATCGACACAACAGTAGTGGGGTTTGTTCTGACCCAACATCAATAGAACATAACCAAACTGTAGGTAAAAGAACTCCAACAGCAACATATGATTCCCTCCCCTCCAAACAGTCCCAAGTCCCCTTATTTCACCCACCCAATTCCAGTCCCAAATCAATCGGCATATAATAT
Organism: Rhinatrema bivittatum; assembly: GCF_901001135.1. Taxonomy (NCBI): domain Eukaryota; kingdom Metazoa; phylum Chordata; class Amphibia; order Gymnophiona; family Rhinatrematidae; genus Rhinatrema; species Rhinatrema bivittatum. The sequence continues at coordinate 109,765,627 of NC_042618.1, forward strand.
GAATCCAAATTAAAATAAAGAGACAAAGGTGAAAGAAAAATGTCTATTGGTACTGCCAGTCCAACCGGAAGTCAGTCGTTCACAACCAAACTACGAGCACGAGGTAATAGGTGCTATATATAAGGTTGCCAAATCTGAAGAAATCATCGTCTTCGACGCAGAGTGTGACGGGACGCCATATTTTCCATCTCCATAAGTGCATGAAAGTGATTTCTCCAAGCCCAATATGAAGGAGGGTGTGCGGAACGCCAAGTGGATAGGGTCACCTTTTCCCCCACCAAACCCGCTTTTTGTAAAAGAAGACGCGATCCAGGATCTTGAATCCGAATAGGGGAAATGCAGCCAAATAACAACCACATTGGGGAAATGGGAAAGGCCACATCTAAAAGGTCTTCTAAACACTCAGCCACTCTGTGCCAAAAACGACTTACCAGAGGGCAGGACCAAAAAACATGTGATAAGGTGCCCACCTTAGAAGGGCACCGTAGACATGACGCGGAGGACTGTAAGGTCAATTGGCACGCCACCTGGGGGGATACATATGCGCGGCTTAAAAATTTAAATTGTAACTCTCTATAATATACAGTATTCGAGATCCTGGATACCTGTCGGAAGCAGCGTTGCAATATTAAAGGAGTCATTTCAAAGTCCCCGTCTTGGGTCCATCGAGATGCCAGCGTGGCAGTGACATCCATCTGCGTCTTCTGACGAAGATATTTATAATAAGTAGACAACGAGGGTATCTTTGAACCTGTAAACTGGAACACCTGGTCTAAAGCCAAGAACACTTCAGGAAGTTTAGAGACCTCTGGTAAAGCAGCAATATAATGTCGGATTTGCAGGTAGGGAAAGATATGGCTCGTCCCCAATTCATAAAGACTGGCGAAGTCTGCCCAATTTAATATCTGACCTTCAGGAGTGAGCAAGTGCCCCAGATATTGAACCCCCTTGGCTAACCATTCCCTGAAAGAGCGTGATTGGGAGCCAGGTGAAAAATCATCATTCCCTACAATGGGGAGAAAATAAGCACACTGTTTATTAATTCCCATCCTTTGGGTTAGCCGCACCCAAGATAGACGAATGGGTTTGAGCATCGCCAATTTAGAGAAAAAGGAGGGAAGGAGTGTGGCAGATGGTTGTAAGAGATATTGTGGACTACGTGGGTTCATTACCGCTTCATCAAAGGCCAATGGGGTAAAATGGGATTGATTTAACAACCAATCTCGAATGACCCGCAGGTTACAGGCTAAATTGTAAAGGGCCATATCTGGAAGTCCCAGGCCTCCTCTTCCCAGGGGCAACTGCAACTAGGAGAAACGTACCTGGGGTTTATGACCCTGCCAAATAAATCGGCGAATGGCAGAATTTAAGGAATTCAGATCCCTTCGTAACAACCAAAATTGGTAAATTTTGAAAAAGATACAACCATTTGGGCAGGATGACCATCTTAAACAAATTTATTCGGCCACTAAGGGATAGCGGAAGGCCTCCCCAGGTTTTTAATAAGCCCATGGTGTATCGAAGTAATGCAGGAACATTCACTTGATAAGTCTGATCAGGGTTAGATGGGAGAGACACACCCAAATAGCGAATTTCGCTTCCCGCCCAATGCAAGGGAAATGAACCCTGCCACTGGGTCTGTAATTCAGCAGGGAACGCTAGAGCGGCCGATTTGGATTCATTAAGCTTTAGGCCTGAAAATCTCCCAAATATTCCCCTCAGGTTCAGTAACACAGGAAGGGAGGCCTGGGGTTTAGTAACAAATCATCAGCAAAAGCTACACATTTAAAGATGTGAGATCCAATGCGAACACCTCGAATTCCACCATCAAGTTCTATAGCTAGTAGGAGAGGTTCCAGTTGTAAAACAAATAGCAAGGGAGATAGCGGACACCCTTGCCTGGTGCCTCGTGTCACGGGAAAGGTCGCAGACTGCGATCCATTAGCCATCACCAACGCCTGCGGGTCATGATATAAAAGTTGAAGAACATCGTAAAAAACCCCCCCAAAACCCATCTTTTGTAAAACATGAAAAAGATAAGACCATTCCACCCTGTCAAAGGCCTTATCAGCTTCGAAACTTATAGCCAAGTATGGGGTAGACATTTGCTGACAGATGGTCATTGCGGTCAACATTTTACGAATGTTAGCCAAGGCATAGCGTCTGCGTACGAATCCCACTTGATGATCACCGATAAGAAAGGTTAACACCAGGGCAAGACGGTCCGCCATTATTTTGGCCAATAATTTGTGGTCATAATTTAGAAGGGATATAGGTCGATATGATTGTGGAGAAAGGGGATCTTTACCGGGTTTCGGGATAAGGGTAATATGCGCCATGTTAGTATGTTCTGGTAATGACCCCTGGGCTATAAGTGCTGTATATGCCTGGGACAGGGTGTGGGAAACTTGGCCCTCTAGAAGCTTAAAGAATTCCACGGTGTAGCCGTCTGGACCTGGGGCCTTGAAACTTTTCGTGTTCCTGATAGCCAAACGAACCTCAGCGCTCGTGATCGGTTTATTTAAGGCTTCCCGTTCAGGTGTCAAACAAGGAAATTTGAGTCGCTCACAGAATCGATCACAAGCTTCCTCATTCCCAACCCTCTGTGGTATAAAGCTTGGAAAAAAAATCACGAAAAGTATGTAATATAGTAGGGGTATCTCTTATCACGCAACCCGTAGTGTTTAACGCCGGGATAAATCTGCTCGGACGGGTCTTCCCCGCCTGATTACTGTACTGGAAAAAACGAAATTTGTAGTACAGTACACTTTTTTTGACACGTTGATGCAAAAGAGAATTTAACGCACACTGTTGAGTGAAGAATTGGGTACGTAATAAGGGCGTGTTCGATATTGCCAATTGGAGACGTAGTTTACGTAATTGACCACTCAGGGAGAGAATACGGCTATTGAGCATCTTTCTATGATGGGCTACATATGAAATAATATCCCCACGTATTACCGCCTTTGCAGCGTACCAAAATAAGATCGGTTGGGTTTCTTGAGCAGCATTAATTTGTGCATATTGGGCCCATTTAGTCCGCACATAATCGTGGAACTTTTCGTCAGAAGCCAAATAGTAGGGGTATCTCCAAATACGTGGACCTCTCATGATTTTAAACATCTCTATCATATCCCCCCTCAGCCGTCTCTTCTCCAAGCCGAAAAGTCCTAACCTCTTTAGTCTTTCCTCATAGGGGAGCTCTTCCATTCTCCTTATCATTTTGGTAGCCCTTTGCGGTCGGCTGGGCCATGCAGGGCTTCGAGCTTCCGGTTCCACTGGGACCGCCACCGCTGCAGGAACCTATTCCATTGGTGCTTGTGCCCTTACTGGAGTGGCTTGGTATGCTGCTCTGTGTCTTACCAATGCAGCCGGCTCTGGTGCCCCAAGCCCCTTCGTGGCCGAAGGGGTCACTGCTGCCACTGCCACCAGCCCCCATATCGGTGAGTGACTCCTCCGAGGAGGAAGGGCCATCAGGTTCGATGGAGGCTTGGAGACGCATGGTGCTTTGCTACCTTCCACTTCTCACAGTGCCATCTTGATTAGTTCCACTGCTGCCTTTAGTGCCGGTGGATCCGTTGGCGATCCTGCGACCTCAAGGCCCATCGGTGCCTCTGGTGCCATTCTCGGTTCCCTTGAGGCCCACGCCCTAGATGCAGCTGGGTTTCCTAGCCCCTGCATCCCCAGGAGATTGCAGTGAGGGAGAGGCCCCTTATGACCCCTGGGAAGGGGAGGCATCCATATTCTCGGGGGACCTTCCCTCAGAGTCTTCTCCGGAGGAACGGCAGAAATCTCCCCCGGAGAATCTCTCCTTTGCAGGGTTTGTGAAGGCCAAGGCAGAACTGGTGCCTTTCCAACTTTTAACTGAGCAGGACTCCAGGCACAAAATCTTGAGATTCTGCAATTCATGGATGGCGCCGTAAGAGGTTGTGGCAGTACTTGTCCATGATGTTTTCAAAGAGTTGGTGGGCCTGCCTTTGGGAGCATCCCATATCGGTACCTCCTGTGAACTGTAATGCGGACGCTGTTTACCTGGTCCAACCTACCACCAGTTTTGAGTGCCGCCAGCTCCCCCACCAGTCGGAAGTGGTAGAATCTGCCCTGAAGAAGGCAAAGAGGATCCACCTCTATGCCTTGGCCCCCCCCCCCCCCCCCCCGGGGCGAGAACCTAGGACCCTTGATGCCCTGGGTTGCCGTATTTTTAAGGGCGCAATGTTGAGTGCCCGCATTGTTTGTTACCAGCTATTCATGGGTCAATACTCAGAAACCTGTGGAAACAGGCCCAGGAGTTCAGTAAGCGCCTACACTATAATTCCAGGAGGAATTCCAAAAGGTCGTTTAACAGTGCAAAAAGCGCAAAGTCACTCTGCATTTGACGTCATCGAGACAGCTATGAGAACCGCTGTGGTGGACATTGGGGCTCTGACTGTGTGGCTGCATGCCTCGGATCTTCGCCCTGAAGTCCAGAACCATCTTACTGATTTGCCATGTTTGGGGGACCATCTGTTTGGGGACAGAATTTAAAGAGGCGGTGGCACAATTAAAGGACTATCAGGAGACCTCTGACACCTAGCCACCCAAGAAACCCCTTCAGCAAGACCTGAAGTGGCTTTTTTATCGGCCCTGCAAGTACTACTTGCCAGCACAGAGGTCCAGGGCCCAATGCCTTCCTGCCAGAGCGAGGCTGAGAAGCCTCAAACCCCATGAACAACTATAGTCCCGCCACCGGACCCCGCCACAGGGTTTTGACTGGCGGTCAGGGAGCATGTGCCAACCTCCTCCGCAGCACGCCGTCCCCCCGGTCGGGGGTCAGTTCCAGCTGTTCGCAGATTGATGGACTTCGATTATGTCAGACCTTTGGGTGCTGTCCAACGTGCGTCAGGGTTACCAGTTGCACTTCTGACTTCCACCCCGCACTCCTCCATGTCCCCGGTGGAGAGCAGCAGGGGATTTGTAGATACTTCAGATAGAGCTCTCCGCCCTCGTACTGGCTTAAGCGGTGAAACCCATTCCACCCAGCCAGCAGGGAGAGATGTTCTATTCCAGGTATTTTCTAATCCTCAAGAAAATGGGTGGCCTCCACACAGGCTAAATGTATACAAAATAAAGTGGCTGAGCAACACAACCAAAAAATCCCAACTAGGAAAAAAAGCACTAATGATAAATGTGGAAAATGATGAAAAAACATTATTAATAATAAATCATTAAAAAAACCAAACTTAGATACATATCACAATTATTTGATGTACATACATATATGAAACAAAACTTGTGCAAACAAGGTTTAAAAAAACATGAACATTCTATAAATAAATACAAAGATTTCTAATCACTAATGTACAGTGTATGTTTGTTTAGCAGTTGTGCCAACTCTATTAAATGGATACAATGTGTTAATATGAGCACTAGCTCAAGTAAACAATAGAAAGAGATACAATGTTGCCATTAAAAGAATGGCACAAATGCTTTAGACAGACAATAGTGATTTAAGTACCTTAAACCAAACACAAACTAATTAAACATACATACCCAAGTGCTCAGTCAGTCACTAACTAAAGTGCACATAGATACATGTATTACAACATATATGCAAGAAAATTGCAATCTTGAAGTTTTGTATTGAAGCATTCGCAGAGAACTGCATAAGTTACCCAAAATTGTAAATAGAAACTGACAGACCGACTCACATGGTAACACTAATAAACCATGGTATAACAATGCTTAAAGACGGTCAAAAAAACTTGGTTCCTAAAGTTGACAAAACTATCCCAGTGTGACAACTCCACCAAATGTTGGTATTTGAGATCCAGGGCCATATGGAAAAATCCCAACGAGGACTTTGTTTCGCTGGAGTACCTTCCTCAGGGGAGACCCTTGATGCAAGAGAATGGAAGGATCAGAGCTGACAGGTGCCTGCCTGCTCCAAGCTAGTTTAGGGGAGTATGTGCGATACATCTTGCTGGGTCGCTTCGATTAAATCACGGAACCTTTAACTGCAGCAATCAGGAACAGAGTGCCAGAAAAAATGGTGTCACTCAGGTTTTAAAAAAAGACTGTCGTGGTACAAAAACTGGAAGAAACTTATCAACAGAGCTAAGGCAGAGATTGAGCAGTCAGGGAGGCAAAATTCTTCCGATGTCCTGAGAAAAAAATGGCATTGATGAAACCCAGAGCTGCACTGCCATACGAGGCAGCAGAAAGTGAAAAGGCTTATATGCAAAGACAAAAGATGATTTCTGAAGTGACACTCACCTTCCTTCAGCTTACTAACCAGAAGCAGAAACCGCTTTGAGGCAGACGGAAGAATTCATTCATCAAAAGAACATCAATGTTAATGGAAACTCTTATGTTTATGTGAATGGAGACCTCATAGATGAATATCGAGTGTTTATCTTTTGACACACGACAAACAGTCTGTGTGGATATTTTGTATGATGACCACTACAGACACGCCAAAATTTTTTTATGGTGCTTATGACCATCTTTAATCATTGGTCTCCATGCACAACCTTGGAATTTTTCAAACAATTTATGTGTGTGTATGTATATATATATATATATATGTATGTATATGTGACATATAAACGATAAGTGTCCTTTCTATATTTCAGTCCTTTTCCAACGATCTGAGAAAACAGTCAGGAAACAGCCCCGATATCTCACTCTGTCTTGTCCAACACGTGTTTCGTCTCCCTTCGTTAGGGGCACCGACAGTGTTTTTCATTTATCTACGGAAAAAAAGATAAGACAGTGCTTCGCTTTAATGGTTAAATGCCTACTTCACTGGTAAATATAGGACTGTATTTAGTTACATACGCTCCGGTTTCGTCACCCTTCTTGATCGTGATTCAGCGTACCTGGCTTTGATCCTCCATTTTGCTTTTTCAGCTGATTTAAGCTGACATACAGCTGCTGCGTCAGCCAGTCACCTACCTCCTAAACCACCATTAACCAATGGCCTGTTAGGTAATACAATTCAAGTCAATGTCATCCAGTCTATAGAATCGTTCATTCCGTTCGTCGCTTGTGAAGACAAAGTGAAAATCCATTTCTGCTCGTAATAATTCAATTGGCTTTGAAGATCGCCTCCCTGTTCAGAGTTCTGCACTTGATCTATGATGGTCCATTTAAGCTGTTCGAACGTGTGATCATATTGAATGCAGTGTTTTATCATAGGAGCTTCTAAGTTGGCGTTGTGAATGCGACTTCTATGTTCTCTCAAGCGCACTTTAATTTGTCTAATAGTGCGCCCTACATAGATGGAAGGGCATGAGTATTGTATCAGGTACACCACATTCACTGACTCGCAATTTGTGATCCATTTCTTTTTAAAAAAACTTTTTTGTAATCTGATGTTGCCAATGGTCACCAGTAATAGCAGAAGCGCACATATCACATTTACCACACCTTTCGTGAATGCCTTGATTCGGTCCTTGTTTTGCTGACCACAGTGTAGCATGAACCACGTGATCTCTGTTTTTGCTTCTTGTATGCGAAAAAAGTGGTGGCTCCGAAAAAATCCAGGAATGTAATTGAAGGATGTGCCAATGGCACTTGATGCTCTGTGCTATTGGCTATGATTTGTCAGAATGTTGTAACACTCAGACATCTGAGGTAACGTCATGTTTAGACTGATATTCCAAAAGAGCAGATGGTGGAGAATATCCTGCTTGTTTATATGCTTTGCGAATCACTGCGCATGGATAACCATGCTCAAAGAATCTTATCGCCATCTCGTATGCTTGCAGTTTAAATTCCTGATTGGACGAACATAATCTCCTGATTCTAAAAAATTGGCTTACTGGTAAGCCATCTTTGAAGACTTTTAGGTGGAAGCTATGGTATCTCAAGAGATTATTACGCTCGATCGCCTTGCAATATACTGATGTATTAAGGATATTATTTTTTGTTGATTAGAATGTCCAGAAACACAATTTGTTGAGAGCTATATTGGAATGTGAATTTTTTTTTTTTTTTGAAATTGTTTATTTATGCTCTTTCAGAACAAACAACATAATAAACGTTCATATAGAAAACAATCATGAACAGGTACATTCCGTATAGTGCCCTATGTACAGTAATAAAATAACAGGTCTCAGACCCTATCAGTTAGAACCCAGTTACATCCCAAGGCACAAATTAACTAAATTGGTAATACGAATTGTCCTGTCATCAGTGAAACATAGCAAACAGCCTAAGAATGAGCCTTTTTCTCCCTTAATTCACCTTTCCCCTTCCAACCCCCCCTCCCCCACTTCCCTAAGCATTCGAGCTCAACTGAGTGCAGTAAAGGTTTGTCACTGTATATTCTTCCACACTTTGTAAGGTTCCCATATAGCAGAAAATTTATTGACCCGGTCATGTTGCACAGCAGTAAGATATTCCAACTGATAAACTCTGTCTAAGCGAGCCAGGACATGGGCAAAATTTGGCGCCTTGTCAGCCTTCCACCTGAATGCAATTTCGCACCGAGTAGCCACAAAGATTTGCAAGGCCAACCTCCTCTGTTTCTCACTCCCAACACCCCCGACCAAGCTTAATAGGCAGCCCTTAGGATCAAGCGGTATGTCCACCCCCAGGATCTGAGATGAGTACCGGGTCACTTCAGCCCATAGACCTTGAACCTCCTTGCATAACCACCACATATGATAGAATGTGCCCTTCTCCCCACACTGACGCCAGCATCTATCACTCGTTTGTAAGCGTATGCGGTGTAGCCTTTCAGGAGCCATGTACCATCTATACATTAATTTGTAGCCATTCTTCTTAATGGTTGCAGAAATAGAGCCCCGACCCATAGCCATATGACATTGGTCCCATTCCGAGTCTGATAGGGTTTGCCCAAGGTCACCCTCCCATCTTAACTGGTAGCTCATCTTAAATCTAGGACCACTATTAAGAAGCATATACAGACGAGATATAGGCTTAGTAATTGGCCCAGTCTGTGCACAAAAAGATTCAAACATAGACTTGCCCTTAAGCAATGCTGCAGGAGCTCCTTCGGAGTGGAAAAAATGGATAATTTGCCGGTAGGCATACATATCCTTGGAAGTCAGTACATGGGCATCTTGCAAGTCTACGGCCGGGATCAACTGAGAGCCCTGGAAAAATTGCCCTGCGGTAGTGGTCCCCAGTTGCCTCCACCTCCGGATAAATGCTGAGTCCTGACCTGGAGGGAAACGGGGGTGCATCAAAAAGGTAGTCATATGGTAAATACTCTTGTCCCCCACCAGACGCCCCCTCCATTTTACCCAATGCCGCAGAACTGCTTGAGTGAATGGAGTAAGTGAATGAGGCACACCCTTCCCCATATCACGACATCAAACCCTGGAGGCCAGCGAAATAGGCTCTGAGCCCGCCTGCTCAATGACCACCCATGACTTAGCGCTGCCCTTGAAGTGCCAACTGATGACCACTCCCAGCATGATGGCTGAGTAATACCAGTAGAGGTTAGGAATATTAAGGCCGCCTCGTAACTTGTCTTTATATAGTATATGACGTGATACCCTTGGAGGTTTCCTCTTCCATATAAACTGAAAGAGTTTCCTTTGCCAGATTCTCATGGCCCCTTCCGGGACCGCTACAGGTAGGGTTTGAAACATATAGCAAAATCGTGGTAAGACATTCATCTTCACTGCTGCCACCCTGCCAAACCACGTAAGGTCTGACCTATCCCACCGGGCTAAATCTTGCTGGATGCTGGAGATCAAATGATCATAATTTAAACTGTATAGATCAGCCAGGTGAGTTCCAATTTTGACTCCTAGATATTTAATGGAGTGCTTCGCAAGGCGGAAAGGCAATTTACTACCCACCAGGGCATACTGATCTGCAGGGAGCGAGACATTTAACAGTTCAGATTTGTCTGCATTAATTTTGAATCCAGACAACCTGCCAAATTGTCGCATTTCCTCCAGCAACAAAGGCAAGGACGCCGCCGGCTGAGAAACAGTAAATAATAAATCGTCAGCAAAAAGCGTAATCTTATAGGATACGTCATTAATCTTTATACCATGGATAGCTGGATGACATCGAATTCTCTCTGCAAGTGGCTCCAGAGAGAGAGCAAACAATAAAGGCGATAAAGGGCAGCCTTGGCGCGTGCCCCTCTTTACCCCAAAGGGTTCCGAGTATGCACCATTAATTTTGATTCTGGCTTGGGGATTGTCGTACAGTTTGTGAATCCAGGTGATAAAAGATTCCCCCAATCCCATAACTTCTAGAACAAATAAGGCCAGTGTACCCGATCGAATGCCTTTTCCGCGTCGATAGTTAACAGTGCAGCTGGTACACCTTTAGTTTGGGCCCACCACATCAATTCAATGACTCTACGCACATTGTCCAACGCCAAGCGCCCTGGAATAAACCCTGACTGGTCACTATGTACCAACCCAGGCGCCGCCCTCCCAAGCCGGATAGCCAGTGCTCTCGCTAGAATTTTCAGATCAATGTTAATCAGCGAGATGGGGCGATAGGAGCCACAAAGCGTGTGATCCCTGCCCGGCTTAGCCAGGATTGTAATCCCCGCCGTATTGGATACAGTGGATAGACACCCATCAGTACGTAGTGCGTTGTACATGGACACCAGTGGGGACAATAATTCCGAACTGAAGGTCTTGTAAAATTTCCCGGTGAAACCGTCCAGCCCGGGAGCTTTCCCTAATTTAAGATCTTTGATGATCAATGACACCTCCCCCTCCCTAATCTCCTCATTGAGTGGGCGTCTTTGGCCTTCCGATAGGACAGGGAGTGGTGTACTCTGAAGGAAGTGAGCAATCTCCTCAGGAGTGCTCAACCGCTCCGCATCATACAATGTGCGATAAAACTGATTAAAACAGTTCCCAATTTCCTTTGGGGAATAAACATATTGGCCCTGGGGACCCTTAATCTTAATGATTTGTGATTGGGATGCTTGCTCCTTTAATTTCCTAGCCCATTGCCTCCCCGCTTTATTTCCCCACTCAAAATAGCGTTGCCGCAGCCTCTGCAAGTGAAACGCTATCATGTCTGCGTCCATAGCATGAAGCGCGCACCTGGCCTCCATAAGTTTCCCCAGAATGCCTGGATCAAGAGTGCGTTTATGCCGCAACTCTAACCTGGATATCTTGTCCATTAACAGAAGGCGTTCCTTTGCCCTCTCCTTTTTTACATATGATGCCCTGGCAATGAAAAGACCCCTCACATAAGCTTTCAAACTGTCCCATAGCACCACCGGGGTAACTTCCCCATTGTCGTTATCCTCTAGAAATTGAGCTATCTTGACCTTCACGGTTTCCACAAAGGGCTCCACAAAGCCTCCAAAATTTTACACCCGGTTGGGGGCTGCCCAAGGAGAGCCGTAGCCAAATAGGTGCATGGTCCGACCACGAGATAGTTCCTATGTCCGCGTCCCTGATAAGCCCCACAAGATCCTTATCAACAAGGAAATAGTCTATCCGGGAGTAGGACTTATGCGGGGCGGAAAAGAATGTGTAATTACGAGTCGTGGGGTTGTGTAGCCTCCACACATCCACGAGACCCCTATCCGCTATGAGGTTTTTTAAAGCTTGCCTAGTAGCCCTACTTCCTACTCCCCCTCCCCCAGTGTTGTCTAAATAAGGGTATCGTGTGGAATTAAAATCTCCACCCACAATTAAGTGCCCTTCAGCCCACTCCCTGAGAACTGTGGACAGTTTGTGAAAAAATGAGGATTGATCTGTATTTGGGGCATAAACATTCAGGAGAGTACACAGCGTTTCATTTATTTTAGCTTTCAAAAGAATATATCGTCCCTCCGTGTCTCTGACCACCGAAATAATATCGGCGACCAGGGAGTTAGCAAAGAATATTCCCACCCCGGTGTATTTGCGGTGGACTGTGGCAGCCGCGTGGAAAACCTGCGGAAACCCTTTAGTGGGAAGTAATCTCTCGTGTCGTTTCCGAATATGTGTTTCCTGGCTAAAGATAATATCCGCCTTTGCGGAGGTCATATCCTTTATGAAAATCTGTCGGTTATGATAAGTGTTGAGGCCCTTTACATTCAAGGAGACAATTTTTAAAATCCCCGAAGCCATGGGAACAGTGACTGCAATATCCCGCTAACAATAAACCCCCCTCTAACTAAGGGCATCCTAAGCAAAAGCAATAAACCCAGAGTGCAGAAATAATAATAGATAGACAAACCCAACCGCACCTCCTCAGTTCCCCCTCCCACCCCCCCCCCTCCCTTCCCATCATACAACCACTCTCCACTTCGTGGTTCACTCCCATGAGAGAGCTGACGTTTCCCGCCTTCCCTGGATCTTCTACTTTCCCCCTCCTATTATAAAATATTTAGTCTGAGATCTCCCCCACTTGATCTATGGATTCAAACAGATCCTATAACCAGCTTAACTTAAAACAACCAATACAACAGTGATAATTGTACCTCCTGGGCGTCAGCAGGTGCCAGTACAGCCACAGAACAGACTGCCCAGACACTACCTCCTTTTCCAGGATACTATAGGAAATCCTGGCCCAGGTAATATCAAGTCAAATGCGAGCCCCCATAGTCTCATCCATTTTCCTCAATCGCATTGTTGCCCCCCGATCTCCGGCTCAGTCGTCCTCGTCCCGTGTCGACTCGCTGCCATCTAGGTCTCTGGCCCCCGCGCTTACTGTCATCCCGGGACATCACCGCAGACTCCTCAGGTGTCAGGTCCGGCAGCCCGAAGTATGTCCTCAGCTTCCATAACCTGATGCACTCGGGAGACCACCCCGCTGATGGTAAATTGTAATCCAAACGGGAATAGCCAGCGATACTTTATATTGTGAGACCGGAGGATGGAGATGACGTCCCGGAAGGCCCTGCGCTTCTTAATTGTAGAGATAGCTAAGTCCTGGAATATCTCTATCTTGTGGCCCTTCCACATAATAGTGCCTAGTGATCTGGCTGCCTGGGCCACTTGCTCCTTGACCAAAAAACTGTGGAAACAAGCCACAATGTCCTTTGGGAGATTGTTACGTGGATTGCCAAAGGCCCTGTGAGCCCGCTCGAGTACTACCTCCCTAGGCCGCTCTGCTTTGCCCTCCGGTTCCAGAAGTTGGGAACAAATACTTTGCACCACTTGTATACAGTCTCTGAATTCCTCTCCCTCCGGTATACCTCGAATACGGAGGTTTACCCTCCTTGCTCTGTTCTCCAAATCTTCTATATGTCTCTGCAGCTCCTCCTGCGCATCTCTGAGTTTCCCTTGTTCGTCCTGGACCCGCTCCATTTCGGTCTGCGTCTCCTGCAAGCCGGATTCTGTTTCATCCACCCGCCTTCCCAGCTCCTGGACCTGCCGCTGTACGCCAGTGAACATAGCCCCCAGTTCCTCCCGATATCGGGCCATATCACCTCTTAGCTCCTGGAACCAGGTCCTAAATTCTAACCTGGTGGGGACCTCCATATCGCCGGTCTCTCCTGGTGGCTCCGGGGCTTCAGTGGATTCGGGGGCCGGCGCCATTTTGTCCTCGTCAGCTAAAGCGAGGGCCGCAGCTGTGGATGCTGACGCGAAGGAAAATCTATTGAGGTCCGGTTTTTTTCTGGCAGCGGACATCTCCGGGCTCTGGCGATCCAGAATCGCTAGTTTTTTCAATTATTAAGCCGGTGAGTGCCGCGATGGGAGGAGATTGCCGTCGGTGGAGGGGAGAGCACAGATCTCAGGCGGCCATCGCAGCGGGTGACGTCACCGCTCTCGGAATGTGAATTTTAAATGAAGATCAATTTCATTGATCCATGAGTAAAAACTTACGCAAAAGTGTTTCGTCGGATGTCCAGAAAAATAGCAGATCGTCTATATACTTGATCCAAAGATTTGTGTAATTAAACAACGGTGAACTGTATATGTACAATCATTCTAACCGGTCCATAACAAGATTTGCTATAGAGGGGGCTGCTGAAGACCCCATTGCAATCCCATGTGTTTGAGGTAGAATGTATCATTAAATGTGAAATAATTGTGTTTCACTACCTCTTCAGGGAGGTCTCAGCCCTTTTGTAACTGACAAACCAAGAGAGAAACAGGCCCGGGGGCAGGCTCCGGCCATACTCCTCAATGAGAATGGGACGACCCATCTACAGGAAGAGGAAATGGGAGGTGGACATTTCCTCTTCTATCAACGATGGGTCGCGATCACGTCAGACAAATGGGTACTAAACATCATTCGAGAAGGTTACTCTCTGGAGTTCCGCAGCATACTTCGGGACAAATTTGTGATGTCACCCTGCCACTTCCACACCAAGAGACTGGCAGTGGAAGCCACTCTGACAAGACTACTCAGTCTGAAGGCAATAACTCCGGTTCCTATGCCCCAACAAAATATGGGGCGTTATTCAATCTATTTTATCGTCCCCAAGAAAAAGGAATCATTCCTATCCATCTTGGATCTCAAGAGCGCTCACTAACCCGAAAATGGGGGCCCCGAAATGAAGCCCAAAATATTGCAAAAAACGATGCACATCTCTAGCACTAAACATTAATGGATCCTTGTGGTAAATAAATCAATAAATGAAACAAAGAGATGAGAAATCTAAGTGTTTCAACCTTTTATTCACGACTTAAGGTATGTTTCGATCCCGTGACACGGACAATGTGTTGCAACCGTCCCTGTCAGACGGCTGCACTCCTCCTACCGCTCTCCTGTTCCTCCTCTTGCTGTTAATGGACGTCTGTCTGCCGCCGTCCTCTCCGGCGCCCCCAGACTGGCTTGGGCACAGCCTCCTGCCATGCTCCATCTGTACCTTAGGGCGTGTGCGCCGCGCGGCCCTTGCTCTTATTTCCTACTTGTGCAAAGCTCAGGGGTGTCCCCCTGTGATGATGTCACGCTGCCCGGATATTTAAAGCCTACACTGTTTGCTAGCCTTTGAATTAGCAAGGGGAATCTCACGGATGGGATTCGCTCTCCGTACCCAGCTACTCTGCCTCCAATCTTCATTGGACTCTTAACGCTAACGGGGTACCGGCTCCTCGGGGGGGCCTTGCTTGCTTTTCAGGTCGCTATCAGGAAACCGGTGCTCGCTCCTCGAGGGCCCATGTTCCCTGACTCGCTGCCTGCTCCTACCTTCTCTTCTGCTTGGAAGAATCTGCTATCTTTAACACCAGTGAGTACTACCATCTCCACCTCAGAGCTTTCCCTGGAACCAGGTACTTGCTCCTCAAGGGCCTGCCTCCGTTCCAGCCCTGGTGCCATCTCCTACGTGGAACCGCTGTGTGAGTACATCTCCTACAAGCCTCTCGGCTCTCAGGGATCAGGTACTCGCTCCTCCAGGGCCTGCTCTTCCTATCCTGGGGTTCTCCATACTGGGGCTTGTTCATATTCCACTGTACTCATTATTCTCAGTTCTTTCCACTACAGCACTGCTACCGGAGGAGTCGCTGTTCCAGGGCCTGAGGGATACTAGCCCAGCCGGGCTACTCCAACTACTCATCACTGCCACCTTTGGTGGCAACACAACATTGTCTAAATAAAGATCAATCTCTCTGTGTTTGTGTGCCCTAAGCTGAGCCTGACCTGTGGCCCCTCACGGGACTGCCCCCCGTGGGTGTGGTCAGCTGCCACGGTGTCCAAGGGTCCACCCAAACTTCACTAATTATAACACCGTTTCGCCACATGGGCTGCGTCGGGAGGGACAGAGGCCCAAGAAATTAACTGATAATGGTGTGTCAAAGTGTTTTCATGAAATAGAGATGCAGTGAAAGACAATGTGCTCACAGGAGAAATGCAGTTTCGATTCAAGGAGCCTTGCGGAGGGTTATCCAGGAGAAAAGATTTCTGGAAGAGAGAGAAACGGAACAGTAAGTCTATCACCCTGAGCAGCTGAGCAAATCAAACTTCATTATCAAAAAAAGGAGGGGGGTCTGGCATGGACTGTCAGCAATTTGAAAAATCTCTGGAATGATGAATCAACACAGTCTCTGTACAGTTCGTTTTATTTTATTTTTATGTATTTATTTAGATTTATATTCCGCTTTTCACACTTTTTTCATCACTTCAGAATGGATTACATTTAGGTACTGTAGGTATTTCCCTATCCCCAGAGGGCTTACAATCTAAGTTTGTACCTGAGGCAATGGAGGGTAAAGTGACTTGCCCAAGGTCATAAGGAGCAATAGCAGGACTCGAACCCTGGTCTACTGGTTCGTAGCCCACTGCTCTAACCACTAGACTACTCCTCCACTCTTTTTTTTTTTTTTTTTTTTTTTTATATTTTGCTCAGCCACATCATTAATCTTCTCAGCTCTTTGTATCGTATGGTCTTAACAGACTAGGTATATCGGTCATCAGCCATACTTTGTCCAACTAGATAGCTAAGTGCATTCAACACTATTATACTTTGTCAAGATTGCAGGTCAGTGATTCCATGAAAGCCCATTATTTATTTATTTATTTATTTATTTATTTATTTATTTATTTAGGATTTTTATATACCGACATTCTCGATACAAATATCGAATCAGGTCGGTTTAAGTGAGACCTATGGCTCCTTCTGTGGCTCATCTCCAAGATGTGCCTCTTGACATCTGCATAGCTGCCACCTGGTCAGACTGGCTTAGAAAAATGCTGGCATTTTAATAGGAGAGACTGACTTAGACTATCTCTACTTCATGTCGTGGCTGCTCTCAGCCCTGCTGAGTCTCATTCCTGGGGCTTTCCTTAGTACACTTTAGCAACAGTAGACGAGTAGCAGATAACAGAAATAAGCTTTGCTCTCGGTGCTTCTTCTAGTGGGATGCTGATTGCTGATGTTTGTGCCTCTAGAACCTCAAGTCGCATCAATAAGTGAAACCTCCATCAAAGATCAGAAACGGTGCAAATTTTTAACTGATTTAATCTAGAACATCACAAGTCATGAGATACAATGCTGAAGGCTTCTGTACCTAGGTGCCCCTAAGGAGCTGGTGATAGTGCCCATCCAATTAGTCCTGACTGAGGTGTACATGAGAATGTGGAACACCCCCCCCCCCTTCTCTGTACTGCTAGTAAATAAGAATGCTGACATGAAGTATCCTGTCCAGAAAACTCAGCTTCGTACTATTGCAGTTGGAAGAGATTAGCTTTCCATGTCATAAAAAAGGCATTTCAATAACTACAGTTTCTGTCAGTCTTTGTTTTTTTTTTAAATGTCTTTATTCAAGGATGTACCAATACAGAGTAGTAGCATATTAACAGCAACACAAAGCCACAGAGTACAATCCTTCATTTATAACTTTTCAACCGATAAGCCACCCCCTCCCACCCCCTCCACCCTGATACATACAGCGATCTCCGTGATAAAGAAGATGTGTGACAAGTATAAGTTTAAATTCTTAATATGTTTGTACAGTATCCATCAGCGAGAAGTGATATATACATCCTGGGTAGCGCAGTAAACCCCCGGAAAGGAAAGCAGAAGCATGTTTCCCTAGGGCAGCAATCAGGCATCGACCAAGGAATGGTGTTCATGAGTCACAGAAAACTTAGACCCCCTGTTTAAACTTTCTCCATCTCCAATGGAGCCAACACTTGACTGTGGGGAGGTAGGGAAGAGTAATAAGTACCCCATATCTCTCTAAAGAAACATTTTTTCTTATAAGAAAAACGCTTATATTTAGACCCATATTCCAGTTGGTAAAGTTCTGTCATTTGGCTAGACCACAAAGTTTCAGTGGGCGGATCTCGATCCAGCCAGCGCAACAGAATACATTTTTTAGCAATGAGACATGTTTTGAATGCAAAAAGAACATTATCAACATTCGTACTACTGTCACCACTGTCATTATTCAGAAGACAAAAGGAACAACCACGTAACTTCCATGTGAAAAAGCTTTGAAAAGTGAGTTCTTATCTTCTCCCAGAAGTCTTCTATTCAAGCACACTCCCATAGGCAATGGATAAATGAAGCTGGAGAATGAGAACACTTAGGACAGTCTGGTGAGGGTAGCAACCCCCATCTTGTGGGCACGAGCCGGAAAATAAACTATCCAATGAAACACTCTTTGTTGTATCTCACGTAAAGCTATATTTCCGGACACTTGGTATAGGGCAGCATAAGAAAGTTTAAGCATGGAGACAGTCAGCTCTTCACCACAGTCTCTAGACCATTTCACCAATAGTGCATCATAAATTCCATAGAAACGTTAGCACAACAAAAGGCATACAAACATGATAAAATGCCTTTTTTATCTTGGAAACAGGTTAATAAATCAGCATAACAGGTACTATCAATATCGCCCCCTGTATCTTGTAGTAGAGCCCGTACCTTAGCCCATAACTGGGCATACAGTAAAAAGTGAACACCTCGTAGTCCCAATCTCTCCTGGCATTGAACAAATGTATATATAGTGCCCGTAGACTGGTCTAGGAGATCCTTAAGAGGCCAGTTCGGAGCAGTTTGAAATGGGCGTTTGAAATGGGCGTGAAGAGGCGAAGCTGAGATTCTCAGGGGATATTGTAAAGATACACTGACCGACAAATTCAATAATCTACGAATTATGCCCCAAATCTTTCGAACAGTGTGTACCAATTGATATGTCACTGAAATGGTCTGAAAAACATTTGGGGGTACATGTAAAATATAATTAGGGTCCCACGGGGCACATATAGCATGAATCAGCTGAGGGTCAGTGTACTCAGCGGTTCCAAAGAGCCAATCTCCCAAAAACCTTAAGTTTGCTGCCCAGGAATAAGCCATAAAGTCTGGTACACCATAGCCGCCCTGACATTTCGGGGCCGATAGGGTCTGAAGTGGGAGACGTGCCCTTTTCCCCTTCCATAGAAAATGTCACATTGCTTTCTGCAGAATGCGGAGATCTTTAGAGAAAAACATGACCGGTAACATCAAAAGTTTATAAAGGAGTTGTGGGGCAATTACCATTTTTATTAGCGCTATATGCCCCTGAATTGAGAGCGGGAGAGAATGCCAACCCTCCATTTTTGCAATGATTTTATTGATCGTAGGGAGAATATTTAAAGCATACCAACGTTTTGGATTAGAATGTATAATAATACCCAAGTATTTAATAGTTGTATCAGCCCATTTCACCGGAAAGTTCGGCCATGCATCCCTCAAAGAGCCAAATATGTCCAGCGCTTCAGTCTTATCTAGATTGTTTAATCCAGACAAATTCTGGTAGCTAGTGAATATCTGCAACTCCTGCATGAGACAGAAGCAGTAAAATATCATCAGCAAACAATAGTGTAAGATACTTCCTAGATCCCACACTTATTCCCTGTATTTCAGTTGTTGTATTTAGCTTGCACACTAGAGGTTCCACAGTCAGTATAAACAGAAGCGGCAAAAGCGGGCAGCCCTGCCTAGTACCCCGAGCCAAATAGAATTCCTCGGACAAGGCTCCATTCACTAAAATTTGTGCGGTGGGGTTAGAATATAAAACAGTGATGTAATCAAAAATCCGACCAGAAAAACCAAACTTGGTCAGAACTTTCCGTAAAAAGGGCCAGGCCACTCTATCAAAAGCCTTTTCGGCATCACATGTAACTAGTAAAGGATCTGGTAGATGGGAAAAATGGCAAGCCTCTATTGCTGCTAAGACTTTGTGTATATTCACCGTGGATCTTCACCCGGCTATGAAACCCACTTGGTCAGTAGATACCAACAAGGGTATGATAGATTTTAATCTGGTCGCCAGTATCTTAGCATACAATTTAATATCCAGATTTAGCAATGAGATTGGTCGATATGAGGAAGGCACCATGGGATCTCGGCCAGCCTTGGGAAGAACAACAATGGTAGTCACCCGCATACTGCTAGGCATTTCCTGATCATCGACCATCCTCTCGAACACCCTCTGAAGCACCGGGGCCAGATCCGCGGAAATAGACTTATAAAATAAGGCGGTAAGACCATCTGGTCCCGGAGCTTTTTGATCTGGGAGAGTTTTTATAGCATCTAGCACTTCCCCTGGATCAATGGGTTTTTGAAGGCAAACCAATTGCTCCTCCGTTAACTGAGGGAGGGACAAGGACGTAAGAAATTGATGTATGTCTGCTTCCTCCACCTGCTCTGCTGAGTAGAGTGTATGATAATATTGAGAGAAAATCTTTGCAATCTCAGGGGTGGTCGTCTCAACTATTCCCTATGCGTTTCTCATATTGGCTACTAATTTCGAGGTCTCCTGGGCCTTTATTAATCGGGCCAGTAGGCGTCCTGCCTTATTCTCATGCTGGAAAAAATGGAATTGGCGAAATCGAAGGTATTTGGCCGCTCTAGTATGTAGTAAATCATTAAGCGCCACCTGAAGCGACTTAAGTTGGGGAAGTAGCTTATCGTTCCCGGAGGCAATCACTTGCCTCTTCAGGCTACGCAGCTGTTTTTCCAAAGTTAGAATCTCTTTGTCTAGCTGTCGCTTTTTATAACTGGAATAACTAATTATCTCTCCGCGAAGAACCGTCTTCACAGTCTCCCATAAAAGAGTCGGATTATCAAGGTGTTGACTATTAAATTCCATAAAATCCGCCCATTTCTGTTTTAGGTATTTTGGAAATTCTGGGTCATTTGCTAAATGAGAGGGCAGTCTCCACTGGCTGGGAGAAGGACCACCCTGTTGCCCCAAGGTTCTCACCACTGGGCTATGGTCAGAAATGACAAGCGTTTCTATTGATGCTGCAGAGAACCTGGGAAACAGGGTTTCTGAGATTAGAAGATAATCAATACGTGAGCATACTGGATGCGCCCGTGCTACATGTGTGAACTCCCGTTCTTCAGGGTGCAGCGCTCTCCATAAATCCACCAAGTGAAGGTTTTTACATAAGAGATTTGGGCCCTTATTTTCACTAGTTTGTTGTCCCTTCCTCGGGGGGGTGTCTATCTAGAAAATAATCAGTAACAAAGTTAGTCACCCCCCACAATAAGCGGATAATCCCCTATAGAGGTAAGGGATGTCATTAGACGCAGAAAAAAACCATGATCATATGCATTTGGTGCATACACCGATGCTAAGATAATAGGCGAACCCATAAGAAGGCCCCTTATTATAATAAACCGGCCCTCCGGATCTGCCACCTGTTCTTGACATTTAAAGGATATTGTTTTATGTAGAAGGATGGCCACACCCCTGCTCTTAGAGGACCCTGTAGCATAATAAAGCTGACCTACCCACTTTTTCTTCAATTTTACTATCTCTGCTGGGAGAAGGTGAGTCTCCTGGAGAAAAGCTATGCTGGCGTGTAGCCTATTAAGCCTGGTAAGGATTTTTTCTCTTTTGATCGGCGTGCCCAATCCAGCCACATTCCAAGTAACAATCTGTTGCGCCATTTTAATGAAAAGCGGTTGGGACTTGTAGCGACGCTCTAGGGCGCCCTATGAAGCTTACACTTTTCAGGTCTCTGTGACAGACCTTTCCTATACCGTTTCCCAAGATAAACCACGCCCCCCCAGCACCCAGCTTCACTAAATAACAATATATAAGGTTGCTCGTTCATAGTAACACGGAAATTTGCTGTACATATCCCTTCCCCCCCCCCACCCTCCCTCCCCCATATTTGACTCTGTAAGCATCCCACACGCAGCTTTCACCCAGTATACACATAACAGAGTCGCAACACACCCTCAACCCCGGAACAACAACAAGATAAATTCCCTAGAGGGAACGAGAGCACGAGGTGACACAATGTGCTCAGCCATCAACCCAGACATTAGTAAAAAATAGTCTGACAGAAACGATGTTGATTAGGATAAACAAAAAAAACTGCCCTTCTCACGACTCGGAGAGCTGAGGTCTATTCTGTTAAGGAAGGCACAAAAACTTTTCTCAGCTCATAGGCAGCCATAGAGCAAACATATGGGGCAGTCATGTTATATACATTATAGCCCATCAGTTTCCTGTTGGAGTGTTAACCTCACCAAACTGCGACCAAATAAGATTAATACTTATATTAACATGCAGGCGACAGTTTCTGAAACTAAAAAAAAAAGATGTGTTGTGATGGAAACGGTGATTCAAGATGTCTTCGCTAATTCTGTACTCTGCAGAGTGCGAACATAGCTTTGGGCCTCACTCGCTGTTGCGAAGATTTTAGTAGAACCTTGATGAGAAATTCTCAGACGAGCCGGAAACATTAACGCAAAGCGAATGTTCTTCTTGTAGAGCTCCGTGCAAATTCCTGTGAAATCCTTCCGAAGGAGAGTAACTCTGGGGGAAAAGTCCTGAAAAATCAGGATCCGATGATTTTCATAAAATAATTCCCGTGCCTTCCTGAAGTGTTGTAGTACCAAGGATTTATAGGCAAAATGTAGAAATCTGGCTATGATCACTCGCGGTCGAGCGCCCTGGGTTCCCTCCACTCTGCGGCCTATTCTATGCGCTCTTTCCAGTAGGCCTCCCGAGGGGGACGCCAAAGATGGGACCACGCTGAGCAACCATGCCTCAAGCGATCTCGGAATGTCCGCATCCAATAGTGCTTCAGGGAAGCCCACAAATCGAAGATTATTCCAGCGTGACCGGTTTTCAAGGTCGTCTAGCTTCTCATCTCTGACTTTGGCATTTTTTTCCAGCTCGTCCACACGGCGTTCTAGTGCGCCGATATCATCTTCTGTGAGTGATATCCGTCCCTCAACCTTATCCACATGAGAGTCAATTTCAGCAAAGGAGGCTCTTACCTCCGCGATTTGTTCTGATAACTGGTGAAGGCGGACATCTAGTGCTGAGACGACTGATTTGGAAATTTTATCTTCCAGGGATTCCTCTCCCGAGGCAGGGACGGTCGCCATCTTGGGTTCCAGGGCCCGCGTCTTTTCCTTGTCTTTTTTCACCGCCCTCGTGGCCATAAGTCACCGGAGCGTTTGTGCAAGGTAGCACTGTAGGTTAGTTGAGAAATGGGTGCAAGATGGGGGGAGATAGTCAGCGTATTGTGGTATTTAAAGGCTGTCTGGCTGGTTTGATGGCCGGAGCTCAGTTAGCGCGCTGCTACTAAGCCCACCACATCACGTGATCTCCTTCTGTCAGTTTTAGTTTGGAGTTCCTGTTTAGTCTTGAAGGGCTGTATGATGATCTTGTGCAATCCAGCCACATCAGTTATTTTTCCACTCACCAGCTTATTTATTTCTTCTAAGTCAGTCAAGTTGGTTGGTCAGGGGTAGTAAAGCTCCTGTCCTCCTAGAACTTACATTTTATTTTGAAGTTGCTTATGCAACTGTCTTTTGAACCACTGGACTTTGTTTCCCTTTATTTTCTACAATGAATGATGTGCCGCCTCTTAATACCTCTTAGAAAATATCAAAATAAACCCACCTGGAGTGTTAAAGGCTATATGGCCCTCTCTGATGTCTGGTAACAAATATCTGCACTCTCCACTCCTTTGGCTGTAACTGCTTGTGCAGATGTGTACCATTTTTAATAGTTTGTTTTTATATTATTTTATATATATATCTGCAATTAAAAAATCTTACAGAACTCACTTATCATTGGGGAATGGAACAGCTCCCCTATAAGGAAAGACTAAAGAGGTTAGGACTTTTCAGCTTGGAGAAGAGACTGCTGAGGGGGGATATGATAGAGGTGTTTAAAATCATGAGAGGTCTAGAACGGGTAGATGTGAATCGGTTATTTACTCTTTCGGATAATAGAAAGCCTAGGGGGCACTCCATGAAGTTAGCATGTGGCACATTTAAAACTAATCGGAGAAAGTTCTTTTTCACTCAACACACAATTAAACTCTGGAATTTGTTGCCAGAGGATGTGGTTAGTGCAGTTAGTATAGTCGTGTTTAAAAAAGGATTGGATAAGTTCTTGGAGGAGAAGTCCATTACCTGCTATTAATTAAGTTGACTTAGAAAATAGCCACTGCTATTACTAGCAACGGTAACATGGAATAGACTTAGTTTTTGGGTACTTGCCAGGTTCTTATGGCCTGGATTGGCCACTGTTGGAAACAGGATGCTGGGCTTGATGGACCCTTGGTCTGACCCAGTATGGCATGTTCTTTTGTTCTCAAAACCTAGCGCATCTCTTAACTGTTATAATCGGCTCAGCAGAGATAACACTTTTATCTTTCAATGGAGAAGATGTTTCTATATGTTCTTCTCTTAGTTGCCTGAAGAACATATTGAAACGTCTCCCTTTATTTCCTTTATGGTCTTTTTGGTGGACATTGTTGCCAGAAAGGTCAGTCATTCTCCAGCTTTGTTCTTAGTCTCTGTTTCAGTACTTTCCTGACAAGATGGTAGTTGGAACAGTACAAAGCTTTATTTCGTACATCATTTCTGCTTTTCGTTTAAGTTAGGAAATCATTTTTCTAAGCTGAAATTAGAAAGGATATTATATCCTCTTGGCGTTTTGAGATGTCTGAATTCTTGCTTACATGTAACCTCACTGTTTCATAGATCTGAGCAGTTGTTTGTGCTGCATAGGCCAAATGAAGAAGGCCAGTCTACTTCTAGATTAACATCAGATGGGTAAATAATTATATCTTTGACGTACAAGGTGGGTAAATTGTCAGATACTAGAATTGTCCTGTTCTACTAGAGGTATAACTACCTCTTAAGTGATGAGGGTTTAGTTTAATGTCAAACCTGATATTCCACTTTAAATAGACATTCCAAAATGGATTACCGTATAAATGTACAAAATATAATACATAGACAGTATACACTTATTTGCCTTAACTAAGCAGCAACATTGTAAACCTAACTGAAATCACAAGGATAAAAGTCACTGGTGGATATAAGCAAGACAACAACTTAGAAATGATTGTATGCCTCTACTAAACATTTATTAAATTAAATGCGTTGTTTTCTTCCTTGCTAAATTTGAGGCCTTACCTATTTTTAGTATTATCAGTGGGCTGCAAGATATACCCTCCCACTGGTTGGTTTTCATGGTATTAGTCTTTTAGTTATGGCATTGTTATTGATGAAAGTTGAGAAGTTGGTTTTACGAAAACATACAAAATTTTGTATTGCTAATTCCATTGTTATTTTTCAAAATGTTTGTACACTAATGCGCAGTATGATCAACCATTTTTGTTTATGTA
Organism: Rhinatrema bivittatum; assembly: GCF_901001135.1. NCBI lineage: Eukaryota > Metazoa > Chordata > Amphibia > Gymnophiona > Rhinatrematidae > Rhinatrema > Rhinatrema bivittatum. Next base: position 109,790,599 of record NC_042618.1, read on the forward strand.
TTTTACTGAGTGATACATTAAAACATATTTCAACATAAATGCGTTGATCTGGTGACATTGTGACAGATCTGAGTTATCATATGGAAAATTAGGCTTTGATTTTCAAGCTCAGTTTCTGCTTCTCAGACTTAATGGGGATGCTATAGAGGCAACATTCATCGTCCTGGGTGGAAGCGAGGCCCATCCATTGTATACCTACAGGGCAGTATTTTCATTTGCATGGGGCTTGTACCTGCAGGACTGTGTAAACATTGTTAAAGGAAAACTGCTCATGGAGTACTTTGTACTGGTACTTTTGCAGCAGATGGAAAAGTACCTGCAGAAAGCAAATAACTGGATCGCAGAATGAAAGCCCAATGTGTATATTCCTGTTCCCATCCCCAGCACTACCCACTATGGCATGACTGACTATGTGCATGCTGTTTACTCATGTAAAAAACTTTTGATTATTGCTCCTTGAATAGTCATATTCACAGTGCATACATACTGGATCTTGGAAGGAGCCATGATCCTAAGGCTCCCGGTAGGATTGTCACTGCTGTCATTGGGCTGAATAAAAAAAAAAAAGGCAAAAATCTATGTAATAGTTATGCATAAAGACTCATGGCATCACAGCCTGAGTAAAGTCTGGTTCCAATTGAGCTGATGGTCCAAAAGAGGAGGAGGAAATTGTTGGACCAAAAAACAGACAAACCTTTTATCAGATTTATAAAGCAGCCTTAGATGCTGCTTTTGAATGTACTGAGTTCTCCAGGCTACTGTCAGCCCTCTTCTCTGGTATAGTCTGGAGTGAGATGCAGCAGTATAGTTACTTACCTAATAATTGCTTTCCATTAGTCTCACACTAGACTGGATTAATCTGCCTTGAGTGGTTTTGATAGCAGAATGGTAAGGTTGGTGACAAATTTAAGTTTGGCTTATTGTCGTAAAAATATATTTGTATATCAGAGCTGCTATCGCAGAGGAGGAAGTGAGGTCACTCAGGAAGGGAGATGGCAGGTACCTAAAATAGCTCAAAATGTTGCTGGTCTTACTGCACCAAGTGGCACCATGCCTATCTAGTCCAATCTGGTATGAAACTTGACGGAGAAAAATTTTCATCAGATAAGAAACTTTATTTCAGACAGATCTAGGATGAAATTTGTATTTTTTTACCTATTAAGATTCTCTTAATTTAAATCTTTTATTCTTTCTCTAGGAAGCTCTTGACATTCACACAACTGATAGAATTGTAAATGAAGAACCTCTGAATTTGCAGATTCATCAAGTAGCTGCTGAAGAATCAGGTATCTTTGCAACATTAAATATAAACAATGGGAAAGGAAAGAATGCAGAAGCTCGTGTAATCTATCTAATTTTAGAACTGAAGATTTTTCTTAAACAAAATTTGCTGAATGGTGTGCACCCATGATGAAACAGTAAATTTAGCTTTCACATTTTCACACATTATTCCCACCTTACTGAAATTTAAGTTTTTTTCCCATCTTGGCTAGATAAGACTTTTTCTCTTATTCTTTTCCATCCACTCATCAGATTCATTATATGTGTTATATTTTTGTCTCTTTCTGCTAAGAGAAGCATGCATTTATTTATTTATTTATTTATTTATTTATTTTCTTACATACTTTGTAAACCCCCTATCCTTAAATCTAGGTGGCTAATAGCATTACTTAATAGGTCACATATCCAGTGTGATTAAAATTTTTTTTTTTTTTTTAACTGGGCCACATTACTGGTTTCTATTTGTAATGGGGAGCTGAGGTCTTCTTGGAGCTCCTTGGGCATCCTTCAAAGCTCTCACTCTTACTCCTCTCTCTCTCTCTCTCTCTCATGTTTTCTCGTTCATACATGCATTTCTCACAGGACAAGCAGGATGGTTGTCCTCACAAATGGGTGACATCAAGGATGGAGCCCAACCGCGGAAAACTTCTGTCAAAGTTTCTGGAACTTTGACTGGCCCCTACTGGGCATGCCCAGTACGGCACCAACCCTGCAGCCAGCAGGGTTCCCCCTTCAGTCTTCTTTTTTCCGCGCAGCAGTAGCCATGCGGTTAAGGAGCTCTTACCACATTCCTGACAGGAATTTCTTCTTGAACTTCTTTGAAGTAATATTTATGGATGAGTATGGCTTTATTCTTTTAGCTTTCTTTTGAGCTGACTCTACCACGACAGAGTGGTGATCTAGCTGAGGTTTTTGAAAGCCAGGTGCTGACTGTACAAGGTAAGTAGAGTCAGCTTTTTTGTTTACTGGGGCAACAGATCCAGGAGTTTCCCAATTCTTTTTTAGAAGGTCCAGAAAAACCTGATGAATTGGAATGGAAGTGTTGACTTTTGGGGCATCCAGAAATTGGAGTAACTCCATCATTTGGTGTCTGTCATCTTGCTCAGATTAAAGCTGAAAAGGGACTAATTCTGACATTTCCTTCACAAAGTTAGTGAAAGAGAGGTCCTCGGGGGGAGAACGCTTTCTGCTTTCAGCAGGAGAGGGTGGTGAAGGTAAATCATCGGTATCTGTAGAAGTATCATCACCCCAGGTGTCATAAGGGTCAGGTTGCTGACCTGTAGGACCACGAGGGGGTTGGATAACATGGAATAGACTTAGTTTTTGGGTACTTGCCAGGTTCTTATGGCCTGGATTGGCCACTGTTGGAAACAGGATGCTGGGCTTGATGGACCCTTGGTCTTGACCCAGTATGGCATGTTCTTATGTTGTTATCCTGTATAGTACAGTCCTGAAATATGTTTTGGGATTCAAGAAGATGTAAGCAAAAGTGGTCTGCTAACAGCCAGAGATCTTGGAACTTTGGGAGGTTTCAGTCCTTTCGATCTTCTAAATGAGGGTGGATCCTTTGAGGAGGGGAGGGGGTTAGGAGCCCTCTCGTACCTCACAATGAAATTTTGGGAACCTAGTCTCTGGATTTAAGCGGTCGACTAACCTAGTCTCTGGATTTAAGCGGTCGACTATCAAAGCTCTATCCGAGATGGGCCCAAATTACTTCAGGTCTTAAGAGTTCATACGAGATGATTACACCTTGGAATTCTCCTGCCAGACTTCAGATTTTTTTATGGTTTCCCTTGTTACTGTGCCACAAAGAGAGAGATAGTAAGAATGATGCTAGAAAGGTAGTAAAGCCAGTTCCAAGATCCCAGTGGGTTCAGGGCCGTTATTTGATTTATTTTGTGGTGCCCAAGAAGGAAGGTTCCTTTTGTCCTATTGTGGATTTGAAACAAGTCATCAAGTTCCTGAAGGTATCACATTTTCTGAATGGAAACCTCAAAATCGGTTATAGTGAGATGGGGAAATTTCTAATCTCCATGGATCTCACAGAAGCATATCTGCACATTACCATAAAGGAGTGTCATCAGAAGTTGGTTCGTTTTGCGGTTTTATGAGGACACTACCAACTTCAGGCCCAACCCTTTGAACTGGCTATTGCCCTGAGAATGCAAGGATCATCTCGGCAACTTACATTGCCGGAAGGCAAAATGTTCAGGTGGACGTTCTCATTCACGGTATTTTGGATCCCAGAGAATGGATACTATCCCAGAAGCCTTTCATTTAATTATACAACAGTGGAGGGAACCACTAATGGATATGATAGCAACTGGAAGAAATTCAAAAGTGCAATAATTTTTTAGTCTGAGAGAGGATCTTCTGGCTTGGATGGCCAACTAAATTAGTTCTCTGTGTTTCTTTTGTGGGCCTTAATAGGAAAAGTAATTCAAAGAATTTCAAGACATTTGGGTCTGCTGATTCTGGTGGTCCCGAACTGGTTAAGATGGCTGTGGTATGCAGATCTCGTCAGATTGTTAGTTGGGAAACTGCAGCTTCTTCTGTGCAAAGATCTCACCCGGGTCCCTTTTTCATGTTGATCTTGGTTGGTTTTGATTTATGGTCTGATCCTTGAATGGAATGGTTATTCTCTTGAAGTAGTGGGTACTCTTTTGAAGGCAAGAAAGACTTGTTCCCTTGCGTATGTGCGGATTTGAAAAGTATTTGAGCACTGGTGCTCAAACAAATACATAGTACACAGAGGGGCCTCTGTACCTAGCATTCTAGTCTTCTTGCAGGAAGGACTAGTTAAGAGTTTGGCACTAAAGTCTTTGGAGGTTCAGGAAGCAGTGATTGCATGTTATAGGGGGCATGTAGCTGGGAAATCCTTGTCATCTCATCCAGATGTTGTGTTTTTCCTTAAGGGAGTCAAGCACATTAGGCGTCCTATAAGGGATCCCATTCCTTCTTGGGATCTAAATTTGGTGGTGTTTTTGGCAGGATCACAGTTTGAGCCAATTAGAAAGATTTTGTTAAAGCTTCTTACTCTGAAGATGATATTCCTGATGGCTATTTGTTTCACTACAAGGCGCTTTCTTACAGAGAACAGTTTTTGGTGTTTTCACAGGATGTGGTCAGAATTCATAAGGTGCCCTACTTCCTAAGGTGGTCTTGCCCTTTCATCTGAAGCAGGAAGTGTCTGCACTCTTTCATAAATAATTTAGCAGAAAGTAATATAGTCAGCTTCATAGTTTGAGTATGAGAAGGTTTTTTTTTTGTTTTTTTTTAAATACTTGAAAGTCATTAATTTAAATTTGTTAATATTTGTTTTATGTGGAGGTTTTAAGGGTGAGGCAGTATCCAAAGCCTCCTTGGCTCATTGGATTAAGGAAATTATTATGGCTGTTTACATTGAGAAGGACAAACTAATTGTCTAGATTATGAGGGTGGGATGGGGCGGGGATGGTCCTCGACACTACAATCAAATCTCCACCACTTGCTGCAGGAATTTCAGCATCCAGTAGGCTTAAGTTATATCTACAGATGTCTTACATCTGTCTGTGGTGGGAAAAAGAATCCTAAGTGAAAAATTCAAATCATATACCACAGAGATGGGTAAACTTTGGCCCGTGGGCCAAATCAGGTCCATCATTCAATTTAATCCTGCCCGCCAAACATTTAAAAATTATTAGCTGCAGCCCGCGATGTTTGCCAATTCCCAACATCATCAGCAAAGGCTCATGCAGGCTCCTTTGAATGATGTCTGAATCACATGATGCTAGGTCCTGACCTTTGCTAATGATTTGGGCATCCGAAGGAGAGGAAGAGGTAACCAAGCAGCCAAACATTTCTCTCCACAAGGGCAGGCAGGCAGGTGAGTGTCTGCGCTACGCGGCATCTTGAGTAAAGATGCTATTGGCTTGCTGTAAGTCTTACAGCAAGGCAATCGCCTCTTTATTTTGGATGCCGTGCAGTGCAGGTGCTCCCCTACCTGCCCTTTCCCCATGTAAGTGTTTAATTGGCTCTTACATTTGCTATAAATGCCAATTGCAACACTTCTAGGGGGGAAAGGAGAGACCTGGTGCGTCGGTGCTGACGCAGGTTACCGACCGCTGCCAATGAGGGAGAGGTCCAATGCATCTGTGCTGGCGGGGCTTCCACCCCTGCCCGTGAGGAGAGTCCCTGTTGGTGCGCTGGCGGGATTCCTTCCCCCCCAATATCACCATAGTGGTGAGTAATAGGGGAGGAAATAAAGGGACAGAGAGGAAGGAAAAGAAAGCGGTGAGGATGGTGAGTGAGTAAAATGGAAGGTACATGATTGAGTGGGAAGGAAAGGGAGAGTGACTGAGAGGGAGATGGTGAGTGTCAGGGAAGGGAATGAGTGGGTGGGGGAGGGGCTAGTGACCGAGTGGGAAAGGGGTGAGAATGAGAAACAGAAGAGGGTGAGTAGGAGTGAGGGGGTGATTGACTGAGAAGGAAGGGGATTGATTTAGGAGGGTGAGTGACGAGAGAGGAATGAATGGGAGTAAGAGTGAGTGACTAGGAAGGGAGAAGGAAATGAAGGAAGTGAATGGGAGGGAGTCACTGAGAGATGAGTGACAGAGGGAAGGGTATTGAAGCAAGGGAAAAGGGTGAGTGGAAGTGAGGGGGTGAGTGATGGAACATAAGGGGATTGAGTTAGGGTGAGTGACAGGATAGTGAATGGGAGCAAGAGGGAGTTACTGAGAGGGAAGGGAAGGAATGGGAGGGGGAAATTAAGGGAATGAGACACAGGAAAAGTTAATGAAGCAAGGGAAAAGGGCAACTCATGGAAAGTAAGGGGATTGTGGGATGGCGAGTGACAGAGGGAAGGGAAGAAGATGAGGGGGTTGAGTGATTGAGAGGGAAGGAGGGTGAATGACTGAAGGCTAGTGAGATTGAAGGGAAAAGGGAGGGAAGAAGTAGAAGAGGAGTGAGAAGAAGAGAGGATAGAAAGGGGCATGAAGGTGTATGTGTGAATGAACTTGTGTGTATATGAGAGAGAAAAGAGGAAGCTTGTGTGTAACCTCCTCTCCTTCCTTCTACTATTCCAAATCTACAATCTCAGGATGACTGGAAATGAAGTTTCCAGGTATGGAGAAGAGGGGAATTTATTTTTTATCATTATTAGTTTTAATTATTGGGTGTTTGACAAGTCTGCTCTTTTTGAAATATTTGATTTTGGGGAAATGCTTAAAGGGTTTTTGTCATCTTTATTCTTCTTAATTAGGTGTTTGTCTTCTATTTTGAAATATGGTTTCCTCACTGTTACGATTGATTTATATTTCTTGATTTTGTTTTATGAGGAATGTTGATATTTTTGTGTTTTCATTTTTGTACTGCATATGAGTCTAGCTTTTAGGGTTTTCTGTTAACTTTTTTGTTTTGCATCTTACTATTTATACTTTATGGTCTGCATATGTAACTGAGTTGTTAGTCTGCTAGCTGGGAAAATACCTCATACCTGTTGGGTTGAAGGTTGTTCTGATTTTGGTAGAGCTGGGATCCATGATTGAAGGGGCTCCTTGGGTGCTAAAAGCGATGGTACTTAAGCCTGCTGGATACTGAAATTCCTGCAACAAATGGTGAAGATTTGATTGCATTGTCGAGGACCTGCTCCATCCCACCCTCTGGCCCTTGTTGCGCTCGATAATTTATAATTTGGCCCCTGCACAAAAAAAGTTTACCCACTCCAATATACCATAAGCATTTAAACTAGAGGACAGTGGTGGCAAAAGGAAATTGAAATGTCACCCTAACATCTCTAAGAAGTGGGTGAAGAAATTAACAAAAATCAGCTAACTAGGTCAGAAAAGATGTCCAAGAGATAAGCTGGAAAGTTATGAGCACAAATACCTGTAGTCTGGGCAATAAAATCCCAGATGTGCAGGCTCTAATGGTGGAAGCAGGTTGGGACATTGTTACTGTTACAGAGACATGGGTCACTGAGTTTCATGATTGGGATACAGCTATCCCTGGCTCTAATTTGTTGAGGAAAGACAGAGAATACTGAAAAGGTGGAGGAGTAGTTCTTTGTCAGAAACAATATCCAAGCAACTGAAATGCAAGGGACATGGGGTAGGGAAGAAGCATTATGGGCTATTCTTTAAAAAAAAAAAAAAAAAAAAAAAAAGATGGTGCTTCCATTTACATTGGTGTGGCCTACAAGCCTCCAACTCATACAGAAAAACTGGACAGAGGTCTGGTTGAAGACATCCAAAAGGTGGGAAAGAAGGGAGAAGTATTGCTAGTTGGAGATTTTGATCTGCCGTATATGGATTGGAGTATCCCTTCTGCAGAATCTACAAGAAGTAGAGATAGTGAATGTTTTTAAAGGGGCTCTGTTCAAGCAAATGGTAATGGAACCTATGAGGGATGGTATGATACTTGACCTGGTGCTCACAAATGGGGATAATGTCTCAAATGTCTTAGCACCAGTGATCATCAGACGGTATGGTTTGATATCGCAGACAGGATACAGAGAAGACACACAAAGACCCAAGTTTTGAATTTCACAAATACAGACTTTGTCAAAATAGAAATGGTCCTAGAGCAAGAACTGGAAGAAAATGGGTGAGGTGGAACAGTGGGCCAAATTGAAAGGAGCTATTACAAAGGTAACAAATCTATGTTAGAAAAGTAAACAAAAATAAGAGGAAAAAGAAATCGATTTGGTTCTCTAAGCAAGTGGCTGAAAAAATAAAGGCAAAAAGAACAGTGTTCTAGAAGTATAAAGGATCCCAAAAAGAGGAACACAGGAAAGAATATATGGTGAAACAGAGTGATAAAGAGAGAAATCAGGAAAGCAAAAGGTCAAGTGGAAGAATGAATTGCCAAAGAGGTAAATAGAGATGACAAAACATTTTTCAGATGTATCAGAGAAAGAAGGAAGGTCTGAAGTGGCATAATGAAATTGAAAGATGAAAAGAAACTATGTATGGAAATAAACGAAGAAATGGCAGAAATATTAAACAAATGTCAATTTGGTGTTCACTAAAGAAGACCCTGGAAGAATGACTGTTACTGGTAGAAAAGATCATAGATAGGGATGAGGTAGACGAAACTCCATTTACAGAATAGAATGTATGGGAAGAGCTAGGCAAACTGAAAGTGGACAAGGCCATGGGGCCAGATGAGGAACGTCCCAGGATACTGAGGGAGCTCAGAGATGTACTGGTGGGTCCGCTGAAGGACCTTTTCAGTAGATCCTGGGAAACGGGAGTGGTGCCGAGGGATTGGAGAAGAGCGGTAGTGGTCCCGTTTCACAAGACTGGTAGCAGAGAGGAGGCTGGAAACTACACCACCAATGTGTGGCCGGTTAGCCTCACATTGGTGGTGGGAAAATTAATGGAGACACTGCTGAAAGAAAGGATAATGAACTATCTACAATCTGGTGAGTTGCTGGACCCAAGGTAGCATGGATTCTCTAGGGGAAAGGTCCTGTCAGATAAATCTGATTTTTTTTTTTGATTGGCTGACTAGAGAATTGGATCGAGGAAGAACGCTCGATGTGATCTACTTGGATTTCAGCAAAATTTTTGATACAGTCCCGCATAGGAGGCTTGTGAATACAATGAGAAGCTTGGGAGTAAGCACCAAGGTGGTGGCATGGATTACAAACTGGTTGACTGATAGGAGACAGCGTGTAATGTTAAATAGAATCTATTCTGAAGAGAGAGCTGTATTAAACGGAGTGCCACAGGGATGGTATTGGGACCGGTCTGTTTTTTTTATGTAAAGAAAGCATAATATAAAACAAAAACATTGTTTACTTTTACTTAATCTATTTAGAATAGGCAGAATATAAGAATTTCAAAATATATAAATGACTAAAACTTTTGTTGCATCATGCAGTTGCTTGTCAAATCCTACAGTACATGAATGTGATCTACTTTGAACTGCCTGAAAAAGTGTGATATAAAATCAAATAAATTAAAAAAAAAATCAGACAGCTATACCTAGCAAGTCCAATCATTGTGACTCTTGATCTATTTATCTATGGAGATTACTCTTGCCTTCTTCAAAATGCTGTGATTGCTACTTGAGCAGATCTCTTAACTCTGTTATGCCTATCTTAAAAGTGGAGCACACTAACTTTTATCCTATCATGACAGGAATACGTGAACTTCATTTTGTTTCCAGTAGCACATTTTTTATAATGAAAATAGTTTACAGAAATTAAATGGTCAGTTTTGAAACATACAGCCATTTGTAATTAATGTGGTCTGCCCTTTTCTATAGCTTTGTATAATTTTGTTCTTTTTTGCTTAATTTCCTTTGTAGAGGAACTAGGAAGAATAATCCAATTGGAGAAAGACCTGTTAGTAGACTTAAAATGTCTTCGGCACAAGCAGGTGATTCATCCTGCTCTGCAGGAAGGTAAGCTTTGGTGATCTGCACTTCTTCCTAATTTTAACCTTTTGACAGGCATGTACATGGGCACTTTTAGCCTGTGTACATTTCAGCCAGTTTTCAAAGAGAAACCACCTGCATTTTTTCCCTTTGAAAATGATCAGCTGCAAAAGATCCGCATTAAAAGTACCTGCAACTTTGCATCTGTTGTTTGTGTGAGCGGCCATGTTGGGGCAAAATAGCACACATACATTTGACAATTGAATGTAAATATTTATTTGTTCCCCTGACCTAAACTCACTCGTAAGAAATGCCTTTTTTTTTAACCTGGCTAAAAGATGTGTGCTATGGAATCCTGTACATATTTTTAACTGGGTAGAGGTTGATTTTTCAGAGATGGAACAGAATGAGTATTGCACATACCATTGAAGCAAAGAAAAAACATTTCTCTCTTCAGATATGAAGATAAATGCATTTTCTTAGTGTGCTTAAGTACTCGGACAAATGGAGGTTGTATGAGTATGTATGTTAATTATAGAGACTTTCCTTTCCTGATACACAATGTTATGAAGTACCCATGAGCATCTGATTCAGAAACTAATCTATAAAAGTTTATGCATGTCAGTATATCTTAGAGCAGGAATCCTCAAACTTTATGGAATGAGGGCCCCATTGGACCTTTCATATTACTGAAAGGGTCAAAGTTTGCAGGGGTAGGGAGGTCTGCTGTTTGTTGAGCAAGAGGTGAGGTCCAAAATCCATTTATTTTGTTTGTTTAATTTATTTCAATCAAATCATTAAAAATAATTGCTCTTGGAAAAGTCCAACAGAAAAACATCACAAATGATACACACGTAAAATTTACATTTTGAAAATATAAAAGTTCAGTGACCGTGTAAAGTTCTTCAAACCCTTATACATTTTTTTACATTCTGCTATCTAAAAAAATACAAATCAAAATTAATTAAAGCAGGAGTTTTGTTTCTCTGATATACATAACATATTCCCTGTACGTACCTGGATCAGTCCAGATAGTGGGTTTTATCCCCCGACCAGCAGATGGAGTCAGAACAGAGTTTGAGAGCGTCGGCATATAGAGTAGTGCACCCTCTGCTGGAGCTCAGTATTCTTCTGACTCCAGCAGATGTGAGTGGGGGGATCCACTACCTCCCCCAGATTGACAGGGTTTCTTCATTTTTGGTTATTTCTTTCTTTTTCTCCACAGTATTTCCCTGTCTTATGTTTCTCTTCATTTTGGATCCTTAAAATAAAAAAAAAAAAAAAAAAGTTTTCAATTTTTGAGGAGGCGTGTGTCTGTGGCTCTGCCTTCTCTATTCTGTACTCCTTTCCTCTTCCGTTGGGGTAAGTGGAAGTTTTTTGTGTTTCTTTCTCCACAGGTTTGCTTCTTTTTGGTGGTGCCTCGTGGATGCCGGTGGTTCCGGCCGCTCCATGCGTCGTTTGTGGGTCCCGCGGTTCGCAAGCTCCGCCCGCGGGTGTGTGCTCAACTGAAACGGGGGTTTCCCCCCGCAGTTCCTGGACCCCTTCGGCGTGTTGTTAGGGCCATTCCAGGCCCCCCCGCGGCACTAGCTCGTTTTTGGCCCCCCCCCCCCCCCCCCCCCCGAGGCTTTTTTCCCGGTGCTGACATGCCGCGGTCCTCGAGGTGTGAGGCCTGCGGCGAACCGGGGAATCAATTTCTGAGGGAGGGGCTTTGTGAGCGGTGCTTCCCCGACGGGGAAGGCACCCTGCAGTCCTCCGGTGCGATTTCGGACCTGCCTCCTCCTCAGCCCGGGCGGCGCGGGCCGGCCACGACGCCGCCTTTGGCGGGAACGGCGGCCATTTTAGGGGGACAGCGTGAGACGGACTCGCTCCCAGATGCAGACAGGATTGGTTGCACTGGCTCTCAACAGGCTTTGCACCCAGCGGGGGGTTTGCCCGACCAGGGCTCCCAGGACTGTCCCCCCCCCCCAGGGATTCCAATCAGCTCCCCGTTTTTCTCACCTGATTTTATTCTGGCAGTGCACATGGCTTATTTGCAGGGTATGGGAGCGCAGGCGCCGAATCCCCTGGGGGCCCCTCCCCCCAAGGTTCCTAAACTTGCTGTTGGTCTCACCGCTTCGCCCGTTACGCCTGGATCCCTGCTGGGTCCCTCTCCCGTGCCACCCCGGCGTACCACGGGGGCGGCTTCGCCGGTGAGAGACGACTCCCCGGAACCCCCGGAGGCGCATCCGGATGGACATACGGAGGGGGACGACCCTCGAGCCCTACGGATTTTTCAAAAAGAAGAGCTGGATGAACTCATCCACCATATTATTCAGGAGCTGGACCTCGATCCACCTCCAGATCCGCCGATCCCTGTGGCTCCTTCCGTCGCCACCTCTTCTCGCAAAGGGGATTCAGTTCTTGCCGCCCTCCGTCCTAGGGCAAGGGCTTTCCCTATCCATGAGTCCTTCCTACAGCTTCTCACCAGGGAGTGGACACTCCCGAGGCGTCCTTGAAAGTCACACGCGCCATGGAAAAGCTATACCCGCTCCCTGAGGATTTTTTGGATCTTATCAAGGTGCCCAAGGTGGATTCAGCGGTGTCTGCAGTGACCAAGAGGACGACCATCCCGGTCACGGGTGGAACAGCCCTGCGGGATATGCAGGACCGTAAACTAGAAACCTTCCTCAAGAGCAGGGGTGGGCAATTAATTTTCCCATGGGGCCGCATGAGAAATTGGGATGGTTTTAGAGGGCCGGACTAATATAATTAACTCAGTTCTCAATAGCCCTACTTATGAAAAGACAGCAGTTTACCACCAATGCATGTCCTCTGAGAAAACACAACAAATAAGACCGATACAAACGCTTACATGCTAGCAAAATATCTCATCTCGGTAACAGACACAGAACCGACCTAACATACTCCCAGGATCTGTAGTAATGCACATAAACTAATCCGCACACAGTTACACCTGTATTATGGAATACACTCAAACAGGAGCAACCCTATCTATGAAAAGGCAACACTACAAATATTAAATCAGGTCCTAAAAACCAATACACCTCTTATTAGGAAAACAGAACTAGCAAGCACTATAGATCCCCACACAGAAATAATTGTAAAACTATACTAATAAGCAGAATAAATGTTTCAAAACAGCTATGAACAGAATAACATCCAACAATTAAAAACTCATAAAAACTATTAAACATTCTCCAAACACCAATAAAATATTTCAAAAAAGCAGACATCACACAATTAAAATGGCAGTCAAGAAAAATAAACTTAAAGGCACCTTTACTTACCCCCTCCAGCAGCTCTCCTACTCCCCTTCCCTGCAGGCCGTGGCACACACCAGAAGCAGCAGTAGAAGCTAAGCTCTATACTTATGGTCCTCTTCCTTAGTGCCCATGTCTCTCACACACACACACCATACCAGTCATGCCCCCATGACCAGTTTCTGTCTCTCACACACCAATCATCTCCCAAACAGTCTTTGGCACACACACACCAGTCACCTTCCTGAACAGTTTCTCTCATGCCATACACACACACACACACACACACACACACACACACACACACACACACACACAGGCTTCCCACTCCCGTGTTCTACTTACATATATGGTCTTCTCACTCTCATAATCACTTTCTCTGTCTCTCTCACACACACACTCACCAGTCTCTCACTCCCATGCTTGTTCTCTCCACATGCACAGGCTTCTCATTCCCAAAATCACTTTCTTTCTCTCACACACACACTCACCAGTCTCTCACTCCCATGTTCTCTTTCAGATATACAGGCTTCTCCCTCCCATGATGTGTCTCTCACACACCCGGGTTTCTCACTCCCATGCTCACTCTTCACATGCACAGGCTTCTCATTCCCATAATCACTTTTTCTCTCTCTCTCTCTCTCTCTCACACACACACCAGTCACCTGATCTCACTCATGCATACACACACACACAGGCTTCCCACTCCCAAGTTCTCTTTCAGATATACATGCTTCTCCCTCCCATGCTGTGTCTCACACACACCCAGGTTTCTCACTCTCACTCTCTTCACATGCACAGGCTTCTCATTCCCATAATCACTTTCTCTCTGTTACACACACACCGGTCTCTCTAATTTCCATGCTCACTCTCCACGTGCACAGGCTTCTCATTCCCTGAATCACATTCTCTCACATTCACACACACCAGTCTTTTTCTCTCACACACACAGTCTCCTTACCAAGCAGTCTCTCTCTCTCATGCATGCACACTCATCCAGGTTTCTCACTCCCACAACTCCAGGCTTCTTACGCTCATGCTTTCCCACATACCCAGACTTCTCACTTCCATGCTTTTTCTCTCACACACACACACATCAGTCACCTCCCTGACTAATGTCTCACACTCTCACATACACATCAGTCATCTCCCTGAGCAATCACTTTCATTGTCTCTCACATACACACACACACACACACACACACACACACACATCAGCTCTCTGACCAGTTTCTCTCACTCACACACATGCTCTCAATCACACGCAGGCTGGCTGCTTCTCACTCTCTCTTACTCACTTCCTCTTCCCCCCCCCCCCCCCCCCGAGTACAAATGGGAGCTGCAGCAGCCCCCGCAGGCCAAGAAAGAAGAATCCCATCGGCCGCGGGAGGCTCCTGTTGCTGTCTCCTTTCTCGATTACCGGCTGCTTTAATTTCTCGGGGACCGATGCTGCAGACGACGCGGCACGGCTCTTTCTCCTTCCCGCGCACCGCTCCGAGTATCACTTCCTGTTCCGGGTCACGGGAGGGGGGTGCAGGCGCGGGAAGAAGAAAGGCCAGCCGCGGGTGCCACACTTCTAACATCGCTGCCGTTACCACTGGGCTTGAACGTGCTGACAGCCCAGCGGCAACGGCAGCGGAAGAGACCGGGAGACCGCGGACTGGCAAAAAACTCCCGCGGACCGGTGGTTGGGGACCCCTGAAAAAAGACCACGAAAGGCGGAACTGTGACATACCGGTATGTAGGAAAGAAACTCGAGCGAAGGCACGCTGCCCGATTGGCCGGTGCTGGGCAAGCCTTGCCCAGCACCGGCCAATCGGGCAGCGTGCCTTCGCTCGAGTCACTCCCTCCCCCCACCGGACGCTGTAAAAAAAAAAAACAAACCAGTTCATTCTCCGCTCCCTCGCTCCCCGATTGGCCGGCAGCAGTTCATTCTCCGCTCCCTCGCTCCCCGATTGGCCGGCCAAGGGTAGGCAGCGTGCCTCATTCCCCGTCTGCTCTCAGCAGTGGGCGGGCCGGATTCAGACCGTAGGCGGGCCGGATTCAGCCCGCGGGCCGCCCCTTGCCCAGGTCTGCTCAAGAGGGTCTTCGAAGTCTCCGCCCTAGGTATGCGGGCCATGATGTGCAGTTCGCTCGCGCAAAGGGCCAGCTTACTCTGGGTACAGCAGCTTTTCACCTCTCAGGAGTTGCCCCCTGAAGAGGCCGCCCAGGCGGACCGTCTGGAATCTGCCATAGCATACGGGGCGGACGCCTTGTATGATCTCTTTCGCGTAATAGCGCGGTCCATGGTTTCGGTTTTAGCAGCCCGACGGCTCTTGTGGCTTTGCAACTGGGCGGCGGATGCTTCCTCCAAGTCGAGCCTTGGCTCCCTCCCCTTTCGGGGGAAGTTTTTATTTGGAGAGGACCTGGATCAGATCATCAAGTCACTGGGGGAAAATTCGGTGCATCGGCTGCCGGAGGATAGACAGCGTTCCTTCAGGTCATTTTCTTCCGGTAGAACCAGGGCCAGGGCACAGCGACGTTATAGGTCTTACCGGCAGTCCGGTTCCCGGATACAGCCGACAAGATCCCAGCCTTGGTCTTGTTCCTTTCGTGGGCGGAGGCCCGCGAGAGAGGGTCTAGGGCAGGTAAATCCGCCCACAAAGTCATCCCAATGATGCCAAAGGAGCCCACTTCTCACCTCCCCGGATCGGAGGCCGCCTCATGGACTTCTACGAGGAGTGGGCAGTTATCTCCACGGACCAGTGGGTGCTGGACACCATAAGAGACGGTTACGCCTTGGAGTTTGTCCGTCCCCCAAGGGACCGGTTCATCTTCTCTCCCTGCGGTTCGGATCTCAAGAGGATAGCGGTTCAACAAACACTAGACCAACTGCAGGAAATAGGGACCATCGTTCCCGTCCCCTTCGAGGTGGGCTTGGGCCACTATTCCATTTACTTCATCGTTCCCAAAAAGGACGGTTCCTTTCGGCCCATCCTGGACTTGAAGGAGGTAAACAAGGCCCTCAGGGTCAGCCGGTTCCGCATGGAGACTCTTCGATCAGTGATTGCCGCAGTGCACAAGGGAGAATTCCTCGCTTCACTGGATCTCTCGGAAGCATACTTGCACATTCCAATCCTGCCGGCTCACCGGCGGTATCTTCGCTTCAAGATTCCCGGTCAACACTTTCAGTTCAAGGCGCTTCCCTTCGGTTTGGGGACCGCACCTCGGACCTTCACAAAGATCATGGTAGTGGTGGCGGCGGCCCTCCGCAAGGAGGGGTATCCTAGTACATCCGTACCTAGACTGGCTGATTCGAGCGAAGTCCTTCTCACATGGTCAGACCTCAGTGGCCAGAGTAGTACAATTCCTACGCTCTCTGGGCTGGGTGGTGAACCTTCCAAAGAGTTCCCTTGTGCCCTCGCAACACCTGGATTTCTTAGGAGCGAGCTTCGATACCCGGCGGGGTATGGTGTTCCTGCGCCAGGACAAGGTGCAAGCCCTGAGGGAGCACGTGTCTCGGTTTTCGGCTTTGGAAGAACCAACCGCCTGGAATTATCTGCAGCTCCTGGGAGTAATGGCCTCCACCATCGACATGGTACCCTGGGCATTTGCACACCTGCGTCCACTGCAAGCGTCCCTGCTATCCCGTTGGAAACCAGTCTCCCAGGAGTATCAGGTGATCCTGCCGCTTCCACCATTAGCCAGGAAAAGCCTGGATTGGTGGCTTGTCCCCTCGCATCTGGCTCGGGGAGTCTCGCTCGAGGTTCCCAATTGGGTGGTGGTGACCACCGATGCCAGCCTCGCGTGATGGGGCGCCGTCTGCGAAAGAAGCGCCACGCAGGGGACTTTGATCGGCCACTTTGCCTCCTCTGGCGTCCATCGCCTGGAAACGAGAGCCGTGCGTTTCGCTCTTCAGCGTTTTCTTCCCCTGGTGCGACACAGAGAGGTGAGGATCCTCTCGGACAACGCCACCACCGTGGCCTACATCAATCGTCAAGGGGGGACAAGAAGCAAGCATGTCTCCCTTGAGTCAACTCCCCTGATGGAGTGGGCGGAGAGCAATCTCGTCCGGATAGCGGCCTCTCTCATCGCTGGGGTGGACAACGTTCAGACGGACTTCCTGAGTCGTCAACAGCTAGACCCCGGCGAGTGGGCTCTCTCCGAGGCAATGCATCTCATCGTCCGTCGTTGGGGGACTCCACGCCTCGATCTCATGGCGACCTTTCTCAACGCCAAGGCTCCACGCTTCTTCAGCCGCAGAAGAGAGCGCGGCGTGGAGGGGGTGGATGCCCTCGCCCTTCCGTGACCGTCGGATCAACTGCTCTATGTGTTTCCTCCTTGGCCTCTGGTCGGCAAGGTTCTCCGCAGGTTGGAACATCATCGAGGGACTGTAATTCTCGTAGCCCCGGAATGGCCGACGGGGCCATTCCGGGGCCGACAGGGCCACTTTGCCTGTCCCATCTTCCTCATCTTCTGCGTCAGGGGCCGGTATTTTTCGAGCAGGCAGAACTCTTCTGTCTTGCGGCCTGGCTTTTGAACGGCGCCTTCTCCGCCACAGAGGCTACCCGGAGACAGTGATCTCAACGATGCTTCGTTCCCGCAAGCCTTCGACCTCCGTCGTTTACGTTCGAGTTTGGAAGGTCTTCGAAGCCTGGTGCTCCGACCGCGGGGTCCAAACCATGGAGGCGACTGTCCCACTGATCCTTCATTTCCTACTTGATGGTCTGGATAAGGGTCTCGCCTATAATTCGCTCCGGGTTCAGGTGGCGGCCTTGAATGTCTTGGTACAGAAGGACTGCTCTCTACCCCTTCAGCCGGATATCGCACGTTTTCTGAAGGGTGCCAAACACCTACGGCCACCGGTCAGGGATCCTTTCCCTTCTTGGAGCCTCAACTTGGTGCTGCGAACGCTATCGGGCCCTCCTTTTGAACCCCTGAGGGGGTCCTCCCTCAAGGACCTGACTCTCAAGACTGTTTTCCTGGTAGCCATCTCTTCTGCTCGTCGGATCTCAGAGCTTCAAGCCTTGTCCTGCCAGGACCCTTATCTGCGTTTCTCCGACTCCGGGGTTTCCCTTCGTACGGGTGCCATCCTTCCTACCAAAGGTGGTCTCGGCCTTCCACGTCATTCAAACGGTGGAGCTTCCAGCGTTCGCTCCAGAGGAACCCCGGTCTCTCCGGCTCCTGGACGTCAAGCGTGTGCTGCTCCGTTACCTGGAGGTTACCAATGACTTCCAGGTATCCGATCATTTGTTTGTCCTCTGGTCAGGACCGAGGAGAGGTTCTCAGGCATCCAAGACGACTATTGCGCGCTGGATAAAGGACGCCATCTCATCGGCTTACATTGCGGCGGGGCGGGTGCCGCCTCGCAGCGTGTCGGCTCATTCCACGCGATCCCAAGCGGCGTCCTGGGCGGAATCTCGCTCCATTTCCTCCCAGGAAATCTGCCGTGCGGCGACGTGGAAGTCGTTGCACACTTTTTCCAGACATTACAGACTACACCTGGCGCCTCAGTACACGGGTTCTTTTGGCGATCAAGTTCTCCGAGCAGGTCTCTCAGGACCTCACCCGGTTTAGGGAAGCTTGGGTACATCCCACTGTCTGGACTGATCCAGGTACGTACAGGGAAAAGAAAATTATTCCTTACCTGCTAATTTTCGTTCCTG
The DNA here is from genome assembly GCF_901001135.1 of Rhinatrema bivittatum. Lineage (NCBI taxonomy): Eukaryota > Metazoa > Chordata > Amphibia > Gymnophiona > Rhinatrematidae > Rhinatrema > Rhinatrema bivittatum. The sequence goes on from NC_042618.1 coordinate 109,809,146, forward strand.
TAGTACCATGGATCAGTCCAGACGCCCGCCACTAGGGGTTTCATTAGGTCCTGCTCGGATTCTTCCAGGTAACTTTCATTCTGTTTGTCTCTGATTATTGTTACTGTTCACAGCTCCTCACAAGTTGACTGGTGGTGGTCCCGTTGACCATTTGTTTACTTATATCTTTCTCTGTTCCTTTTTGGGGACGGATCTGGATCCAAAATGTTGTGTTTTGCTTTTGGGCTTTGCTATGCGTAATACTGAGCTCCAGCAGAGGGTGCACTACTCTATATGCTGACGCTCTCAAACTCTGTTCTGACTCCATCTGCTGGTCGGGGGATATAACCCACTGTCTGGACTGATCCATGGTACTACAGGAACGAAAATTAGCAGGTAAGGAATAATTTTTTTTTATACACTTTCATTATAAAAAAAATAAATAATGAAAAAAAAAAAAGGGGGTCTTGATTGCATAAGTCTTCACAACCCTTCACTCAATACTTTGTGGAAGCCTCTATTGCAGCAATACAGGTCTTGTCACTGATTTTCTGTTGGATTCAGGTCAAGGTTTTGAATGGGCCACTTGAGGTCATGCACTTTCTTCTTGCGGAGCCACTCCATTGTTACTTTGGCTTTGTGCTTAGCATTATTGTCCTGCTGAAAGGTCTGCTGAATCTTCTGCCTGTTCCCAAGTCTATGGCAGACTGAAAAAGGTTTTCCTCTAGGATCTGTATTTTGTGCCATCCATCTTTTCCTCAATCTTCACAAGCCTCCCCATTCCTGCCATAATGCTGCAAAGCATTCCCAATTTAATGCTGCTACCATTGTGCTTTTGGGATGGTGCTGGGTGCTGTTTGTTTTACACCACACAGTTTGCTTAGAATTGAGACCCAAAAGTTCAGCTTTGGTTTCATCAGACCACAAAATCTTCTCCCACCTGCGGGCAATCCACTAACTTTTTTTTATTTTTGCAAACATTGGCACATCACATGGCTTTTCTTCAGCACTGGCTTTCTTCTTGCCACCCTTCCATAAATGTCATTTTTGTGGAATAATCTTGAAATTGTCAAGCAGTCAACATTTGCTAAAGTCTCAGTCAGAGACCTTTGCAGTTCTTTAAAAGTAATCTTAGGCCTCACAATAAAATAGTTTCCTTAACCCATGGCTACTTTGGAAGAATGGCCTGACTGTGGCAATGCCTTTTTAGTGCCAAACTGTTTTCATTATACAATTATATATCAGTAAGACTCTCTACAAAAAATTGTACGGTGTGGAGACAGTAATATATAAATCTTGCCACAAGTATCTGTGCAACCACAATTTGTTCGTGAGAACAATGCAAAGAAAGCAAAGAAAACAAAAGAAAAAATTTTGTCCATCAGAGACCTGTGATTATAAACGTTGGCATACTCAATATATGCTAAATTAGCATTACTAACCCATGCCGTTGTATGAGGTCTGGTACTTGGAAAAGTATTTTTTCTCACTTGAGGTGATTGATTATTTGGGTATTTAAATTGTGGTTGCACAGATACTTGTGGCAAGATTCATTATACAATTATCATATAATACCCCAGTGGCGACCCCTCATACCATTTGGGGCTAATCATGTGGCCACCCGGAGGGTCCTGCTGAGCATTGCTCAGGCCCCCCTATACCTGCATATGTGCTCATATATTGGTAGCCTCCCTTTCAACAAAAAGGTCCTGCTTGTCTCTGGGCATGTATCCCACCCACAAGCTATTCCCTGGTGGTTTCTAAATGCACTGGGAACCCATACAACCCAGTGGTCACACAGTTCCTAGAAATATACCTGTATTCCAAACAAAGAAATTGGTACATTAGTCCTAGACATGCGGAGTGAACAAACTATTGTTGATTAACAAAAAGTGGGAACAGTGAACAGCAAAAGATTACATTTGCAACCAGCAGCAAGTATATAAATCAGGTTGATCTTTATGATCACAAACTGATATAAATATTTTAATAAATAAAAAAAAAAATATAACATGCCTATATTAAGTTATGTCCAGCCAACATAAACATTCCAACAATGCAACCCTCCCCCCCCCCCCCCCCCACACACACACAAATTCCTAGCGTGTAGCCAGACGGACTCAGGAACAATGGGTTATGTGCTCCCCTGCTAACAGATGGAGACAGAGTCAGGTTTCAAAGCTGATTTCACACTAGATATACCCCTGCAGTGACCTCAGTCATTCAGTATCTCTCCATCTCCTAGCAGATGTGGATTGTGTCTCCTATCGGGAACACAGTACTCTTTAGATGAGGAAAATTTACCTTCAAATTTCTACTTATAAAGTGGAGAAGATCGAGCCTTGCTCTCCTGCAATGATACCTAAGGGTCCCTTCCCCAGTTGAGAATTCCTGAGGTGATTTCCAAGATCCCTCAGAGGTTTGCCTTGGTCCAGTAGCTGTTCCTGGCATGGACTTTGCTGCTGAAATAGCTGAAAGGCAGCTGGTACAAGAAGCTGAGTGTGGCGGTGACTACCTAAGCTCTCTCCCCCCGCAGCCAGAGACAGTCTCTGTACTTAGCCAGTAAGCCCTGAGCCCAGGTAAGTAGAGAAGAACTCCTCTTATCCAGACACGTGGAAGGGCTTTGGAAAGTCTTTCCACCTGTCTCCTTGCTCAGCGTGCCGTACCAACTTCACTCCTGACCCCGTCAGGGTGAAGGAAGGTGGTTTCCAAGTGGGTTGAGTGGCCCCCCAATGGGCTAGGCCCCATTTCAGGCTTGGTGGGCACTCCACGTGGCGGGCCGCAGCGGTTCCATTTTGTGTGCGGTTTTTTTGCGGCACCATTTCCCCCCATTGTCCATTGGTCCTCGTGCAGGCCGGACCGTGTGTGCCTAACACGCGCACTCCTGAGCGCATATCTACGCACATAACTAAGCGCATAACCACGCACGTAAGCAAGCGCATAACTACTCGCACAACTGGTTGCTCAGATTTACACGTGCCGAGACGGGCCTGTGCGTTCTTGAGGCACTATCCGGCTGAACGCACAAGCTACAGAGTATTATGGCCCCAGCAGTAAAGAAGCTCAAACGACACTCCCTTTGTGCTGTCTGCCATTTTAGGGCTGCACAACCTGACCTGGAATCCTTCCTGCATCAGCATTGTGAGGAAACCCAGGGAGGGCTGGACTCTCAGAACTTTTCCAAGTTCGGTGCCTGCCAGTCGGAGGATGGGTCATCCATGACCTTACCTGGCAATACTCTGGATAAGAGCAATTCCGGGGCGGCGTCCCCCGGGAGAGGGGGCAGTTCTGCGACACCTACTCCAGTTCCTCCCGGGCTAAATATGGACCCAGTTGCCTCCTCTGGGTTGGAATTATTTCAGGGCCTACAAGCCTTTGTTCTGACGCAGAGTCCCAGCTGGGAAGGCCTTACCCTTCCAGCCCTATCAGCATGCCTTGGGACATGCCTCGCCTCACTAAGGCTATCCCTGATAGGGATCTGGACATCATGGATGACAAAGGGGATGCGGATTCTCTGGAGTATGGGGAAATCCCTCAAGGCCTGGATCCATACCGGACCATGCTTCGATTTTTCCACAGAGATGAATTACCAGCCCTGCTCTCCCAGACCCTGGGAGTTCCTGGCATGGACCTTATGTCGGAACAAAGGAAGAATCCCATCCTGGTGTCTCTATGGGAAAACCTCTTGCTATTTCCTGATGCTGGAAACCATCCAGGAGTTGTGACCTGGAATGGGACGCCCAGGAAGCCAGTTTTAAAGGAGGTCGGGCCCTGGAGACTTTATACCCTCTGGATCCAGTGGCCAAAGAACCACCTGCGTTTCCCGAAAGTGGATGCCCTGGTCTGCGCCGTCTTGAAGCGAACAGCTATCCCAATAGAGGGAGGAGCGGCCTTGAAGGATGCTCAAGTTAGGCGGTTGGAATCCATCCTTAAGCAGGCGGCAGCACTGAAGAAAGAAGGGATCCTGGTGCACTCTAACTTAGATGACTGGCTGATCTGGGCGAAGTCGTTGGAAGAGAGCCTCCAGGTGACCAGCAGGGTCAAGTCTCTCCTACAAGAACTCGGTTGGGTTGTAAACATGGAAAAGAGCAGCCTCAACCCCTCCCAGTCCTTGGAGTACCTGGGAGTCCGGTTCGACACCAAGCAGGACAAGATCTTCCTCCTTCCCTCGAGGATAAGGAACCTGATGTGCCAAGTGCGTCTGACAAACACTATGCGCCCCAGGGTGTGGAGCTACATCCAGGTCCTCTGCCTCATGGTGTCAACCCTGGAAATAGTACTATGGGCGAGGGCACACATGCGGCCACTCAATGCTCCCTGCTGTCATGTTGGAACCCACTGTCTCAAGCCTCTATCTGCCTCCATCTACCGATGGAAGTATGATCTTGGCTCCAGTGGTGGCTACAGGAAGCTCACTTAAGCAAAAGTGGAAGCCTATCCCCACCAAATTGGTTTACTCTCACGACTGATGCAAACCTCCGAGGGTGGGGCGCACACTGTCAGGAACTGACAACCTAGGGGCGATGGACTGAGGAAGAGGCGTGCTGGAACATAAATCGCCTAGAAGCACGGGCAGGCAGATTAGCGTGCCTGCAGTTCAGCCACAGGCTCCAGGGTCAGGCAGTCCGCGTGATGTCGGACAATGCAACAATGGTAGCCTACATCAACCGCCAGGGAGGCACCAAAAGCCACCAAGTGTCTCTGGAAATAGACCCCCTTATGGAATGGGCGGAATTAAATCTACAAGGGATCTCGGCCGCCCACATTGTGGGAAAAGACGTCGTCAGAGCAGACTTTCTCAGCAGGGAGAGTCTGGATCCAGGGAAATGGGCGTTGTCGACCAGAGCCTTCCAGCTCCTAGTAGATCGCTGGGGTCTCCCATCCATCGACCTACTGGCCACATCTCACAATGTAAAGGTCCCCCGATTCTTCAGTTGCAGACTAGATCAGCACTCCCAAGGGATCGATGCTCTTCTCCAGACCTGGCCAGAGGAGGACTTACTATATGCCTTCTCTCCGTGGCCCCTGCTGGGCAAGATCCATTCGCAAGATTGAACACCATAGAGGATTGGTCCTTCTGATGGCCCCGGATTGGCCCAGATGCCTGTGGTATCCAGAGGGTCATAAGAACATAAGAAATTGTCATGCTGGGTCAGACCAAGGGTCCATCAAGCCGAGCATCCTATTCCCAGCAGAGGCCAAACCAGGCCACAAGAACTTGGCAATTACCCAAACACCGAGAAGTTCCCATGCTACTGATGCAATTAATAGCAGTGGCTATTCCCTAAGTAAACTTGATTAATAGCAGTTAATGGACTTCTCCTCCAAGAACTTATCCAAACCTTTTTTGAACCCAGCTACACTAACTGCACTAACCACATCTCTGAGAGAATCGTTAAGATTCAAGGTCAGATAAGGTGTTTTCTTGAGACTGCCAGTTCCCAAGACCTGGGTTTATATACAGGTGGTATGTTCTATGGTGTCTACACTAGATTTGGTGACATGGGTGTTTGCCCACCTGCGGTTTCTCCAGAGTCCGCTGCTATCTTGTTTTCAGTTCATTGTTGGAGAGATATCATTGTTTTTTTACCGCTGCAGTGGGAATCCAGAATCAGTCTCTCATGGTGGCTGTCTTGCCACAATTTGGAGAAGTCTGTGGATCTGGAGACTACGGACTGGGTAGTGGTGTCCACGGATGCCAGCCTCAGTGGTTTTGGGAAGCACTCTGCCTTGGACAGACTGCTAAAGGTCTGTGGTCAGTTACAGAGGCACCTGGTTTATCAGTGATTGGGAAACAAGAGCAGTTCGCAGGGCATTGATTTTCCTCCCTCAGGCCCTAGGATACATGGTGAGATTTTTCTCTATCAATGCACAAAAGGTGGCATATATTAATTGGCAGGTTGGCACTAAGAGTCTCGCCGTAGCTCAGGAGGCCCAAGAGCTTTTAATCTGGGAAGAGAGGTATTTAGAAGGGATAGCAGCTTTGCATGTGACTAGAGTGGACAATGTGCAAACGAACTAACGGCTCGATACTGTAAGGCCGCGGTAGAAACAGTGCGGCAGTGTCAGGCGCACCCTTCCTCCCCGCACGCACAGTTCTCTTGACCTAGCGCCTGATACTCTCTTCTAATTGCTTGCAAATGCATGCCGCGGCTGTAAAGCGTTAGGGAAGGGTTATGCCCGCGCAACCCATTTTACTGTATAGGCGCTTAATACAGCACCTATACAGTAACCTGGGTGCGCTGGTACCTGTCATTTCAAATGTCATTTCAAATGACATTTGAAATGACAGGCACCAGGAAGTGTAAAAAACAAAATTTTTAAATACCTGTCGGAGGGCCGCGTGGGTCCAGGCGGCCGGGTGGTCGCGAGTTAAATCTAGGCCGCGGGCGGGTGGGCGCCTGTTCCAGGCGGTGGGTGGACGCGCGTTAGTTTCAGACGACCGGCGGCGGGAGCCGGGGGGCGGGTGGTCGCGTGTTAAATCTAGGCCGGGTCGCACAGACGCGCATTCATCCAGGCGGAGGAGCCGGCGGCAAAAGCAGCCGGCTCCTCCGCCTGGATGAATGCGCGCCTGTGCGACCCCTGCAATTCGGTGCTCAAGGCAGTCACATGCCGTGACGTCACGCCTTGAGCGCCAAATCGCAGGGGTCGCACAGGCGCGCATTCATTCATCCAGGCGGAGGAGCCGGCAGCTTTCGCCGCCGGCTCCTCCGCCTGGATGAATGCGCGTCTGTGCGACCCGGCCTAGATTTAACACGCGACCACCCGCCCCCCGGCTCCCGCCGCTGGTCGTCTGAAACTAACGCGCGTCCACCCGCCCCCCCCCCCCCCCCCCCCCCCCCCCCGCCGCCTGGACCCACGCGGCCCTCAGACAGGTATTTAAAAATTTTTATTTTTTTTTCTGACAGGTTTTATGTGTCCCACAGCATTACATTTTCTCGATCATCTCTGTATCGCTTTTTTTTTTATTGTGTTTTATTGTTTTTGAGTATCTTAAGCGGTGTCGATGGATTTGTTACTAGACTCACAGTCCTAACACCTACTAGGGGGAGGCGGTAAACTAACACGTTAAGGCCGCGGCAAAACAGCGGGTTACTAAGGAGATAATCTGAGCGCGCTTTACGGTATCGGAGGGGAATAGCTAATTCCTTCATTATACAGCATTATACAGCTAATTCGTTCATTTACATGCCGCGTGCGGAAAGGGTTATGCGTCTGTTTTAAGAAGCGCTAAGGACGCGTGAAACTGGAGACTGTATCGCTGGATCGCCTTACGCGCCCGAATTGTGCGCTCCGAGCACGTTACAGACGGGCAATCTTCGACCGAACGATACTGTATCGACCCGTATATCAGCAACAACAGCTGGACCCCGGGGAATAGGAGTTATCGATGGAGGCCTTGGACTTCATTCGGATTTGCTGGGAACCCCCAGCTGGATCTGATGGCATCGTGGAGCAGTGCCAAAACGCCACAGTTTTTCAATCGCAGAAGAGAGATCGGAGTTGAGGACGTAGATGCTCTATTTCTCCAGTGGCCTACAGGGATCCTGCAATACATGTTTCATTCATGGCGTTAATAGTTCGTGTATTGAGATGCATCGAGAAACATCCAGGTCAGGTAGTTCTCAGGGCTCTAGAGTGGCTGTGTCGTCTGTGGTTTGCAGATCTGATTACTCTTGCAATAGATGGGCCCCTGGACCTATCTTCTCGGCTCGAGTGGATCACTTTTTTTTCTCGTGCTTGGCTTTTGAGTGGCGATGTTTAAGGTTAAAAGGTTACTCAGGGGTGGCCAATTGTCTCTTAGCTTCAACCCAGAAAACTGCCCACATCTATGGCATATGCTTGGTGTGGAGACTCTGTGTCTTGGTGTATAGAGGGAGGCTTAGACCTATTGCATGTAGAGATGCCTCAAAATTTGGCCTTTTTACAACAGGGCTTGTCCAAAAGGCTTAGCTTACAATCCCTTCGGTGCAAGTGGCAGCATTGGGATGTCTGAGGTAAGCTACAAAGGAGGCCTTAGACATCGCATCCGGATGTGGTATGGTTCTTGAACGGGGTCAAGGATTTATGGCCGCTGGTATGCATATTGTGTCCAACTTGGAATTTGAATTTAGTCCTAGTATTATGCAGACCTCCGTTAGAGCACTACAGAAGATGTTGTTGAAGGATCTTATTTATTTTAACAGCATTTATTACCTGCCCTTCCTATATTCAGGGCGGGGTACAGATAAGAAAATCATACAACACATTACACTCTCTTGAATAAGGAAACATAGCTTATCAAATAATAACATTAAAACATAGGTATTAACTTCAACAAAAAACAGAAGAGCTAGTAGTGGGACCAAAAAAGGTTACCAAGGACTCGTTGAAGGAGAGAGATGCTGGGGACTAACCATTATTGCTTATGTTTGGGAATGCTTTTCTGAAGAGGAAAGTTTAGTGCTTTTTTTAAAGAATATTTTTTCCCAGAGGCATCTTACTTCCTTTGGTAAGCTGTTCCATAGGAGAGGACCTGCGAAGAAGAAAGCCCGCTCTCTGGTTGCATCAAGGTGGGTAAGTCTAGGAGATGGGACATCTAATAACATTAGGTTTGCTGACCTGAGGGGACTGGGAGGGAGTGTGGATTTTTAGTATCGAGGAAACCCGGGGGGAGTGCATGTTATAAATAGTTGAGTTCTATAACTTGTTGAGGAAGGACAGAGAAGACAGAAAAGGGGGAGGAGTAACTTATGTTAAAAACAATATCCAAGCACCTGATCTGCAAGGAATAGGGGATAGAGAAGAAGCATTATGGGCTGAGGATGGAGCATCTTTTTACTGCAGTGGTTTACAGGTCTCAGACTCAAATAGAAGAACTAGTCAGAGAACTGGTAGAAGATATCCAAAAGGTTGGAAAGAAGAGAGAAGTGTTGATTGTCAGAGATTTTTATCTGCTGGACATAGACTGGAGGATCCCTTCTGTGGAATCTAACAGAAGTAGATAGTGGATGCCGTACAAGGGGCTCTGTTCAAACAAATGGTTATGGAACCCACAAGGGAGGGAGTTATTCTCGAATTAGTGCTCACAAACGGGGATAGTGTCTTAAATGTCAGGTGGGGGACCTACTCCACATTAGTGATCATCAAATGGTATTTTTGATATCGTAAATAGGATACAGAGAAGTCACACAAAGACCCGAGTTTTGAACTTCAAAAATAAGGACTTTGTTGAAATGGGGAAATTCCCAGAGGTGGAACTTGAAGACTGGGAGAAAATGAAAGAAGTGGAGCAAATGTGGAATAAACTTAAAGGAGCAATTTCAAAGGCGACTAATCTATTTGTTAGAACCGTGAAGCTGCTCTGGCATTTCTTTTTCTTAAAATAAGAAATTTCATGGAAGTTTTAATAATTATACCGCCAAAGCGAAAGGGTAAGCAGAGAACGTACCCTTCGACGCCTTCGCTACCTCCAGGGCAGTTGACCATCGCACAATGCGCCACAAAACCACCAGAGAGCGGGTTTGATGGTCCGGCTGCCGGGCTGGTGGAGGGAGACCACGACCCGACCACGGAGTTGTTTTCTCTCAGCCCGTTGGATCAGAGGCTGCCTCCATCCAAGCGGGAGCCCCTAACACCACGCTCGACCGAAGGATCCGAAGTGGGTGCCTGTGTCGATTGAGCCGAGGGGGTAGTGCTGGGAGAGCAGGAAGCTCGGAGACCCGGAAGGATCGGAGTGAACCTGACTTCTATTACTCCCATTAAATCTGGCGAGATTGTGAACTTAGAAAAACCGGAGGTAGTGACTTTGGAGTCCTTGTGGACTTTAACATCGACACTAGCAAAGTCATTGACTGAGTGTTCCACAAATATAAGTGTTTTATCTTCTCAGTTGTGTTTGATAAATGAAAATTTTGGAAAATCTAAATTAGAAACAGAGAATTTGAAAAAGATGGAAGAACTGAAACAAGTTAAAACAGTACGATCTACTATGGTGCAGAACTTTGGGATTGTGAATAGGAAAATTGAATATTTGGAGAGTGCGAATAGGCATTTAAATCTAAGGATTTTGAACTTTCCAAAAGTGGTAGGAGAATTTCCTCGATTAACTATTAAAAGGTATTTTACTGAAGTTTTGGATATTGCTGCAGATAAATCTCCCCCACTGGATAAAGTTTATTTCCTCCCTAATCGCAAGTCTCAACAGGGTCAGATATCTACCAATGTTCTGGAAAGTCTCACGGAGTTTTTGGAATCATCAGCATATGAGGTTGTGGAAAGAGCAACGCTCCTGATTTCTTTCTTTACTGAGAAGGATTTGGGAGATATCATGCGGGCTTACTTTAAAAAGCCCAATAAAAATTTCATGGGAGCCATCGTGGGAATATATCCTGATGTGTCAAAAACAACACAACAAAGAAGAAAGGCATTTCTTGATTTAAAAACAGAAGTGCTAGCTTTGGGAGCGTCTTATTTTTTACGCTTCCCTTGCAAGTGCATTGTGAAATACAAAGAAAATACACATATGTTTTACCAGCCGGAACATTTAAAAAGCTTTGTAGAAGGGAAAAAAGCTTCTCTACAATTAAGTGTCTATCTGATCCTGAAAATGATATAAGTGGTTTAGCGACGCTTTTGTCAAATATATTTTTCTTTGAAATCTCCTAAGTAAGCAGTTACCCCCCCTCCCCTCCCCACCTTTAGTGGTCTAAGGGGGGTATTACTAGGAGAAGTAATTATATGTATTGTATTATCTGAAAAGTTATTTATGTTCTACTGTAATGCCATATTTCTGTGTCAGAGTGGATACTTCGTAAGTTTATTTTGAAAACTAATAATTAAATTATTAAAAAAACAAAAGTAGTGGAGATATTTAACAAATACTTCAATTCATTGTTCACTAAGGAAGACCCTGGGGAAGGACCTTTGCTAGTTAACAAGGCTGTGGATAAGGGTGGAGTAGTAGAAACCCCATTTATGGAAAAGAAAGTATGGGAAGGGCTATTAGCCATGGGGCCTGATGAGATTCATCCTAGGATACTGAGGGATCTCAGAAAAGTGCTGGCGGGTCCACTGCATGACCTGTTCAATAGATCCCTGGAAATGGGAGTGGTGCCGAGAGACTGGAGAAGAGCTGTGGTGGTCACGCTTCACAAGAGTGGGAGGAGAGAGGAGGCTGGACATTAAAGGCCTGCTAGCCTCCCCTCCATGGTGGGAAAGTTAATGGAGACTCTGCTGAAGGAAAGGATAGTGAACTACCTACAATCTGGTGGATTGCTTGATCCGAGACAGCATAGTTTCACCAGAGGAAGGTCCTGTCAGACACATCTGATTGATTTCTTTGATTGGGTGACTAGAGAATTGGATCAGGGAGGAGCGCTTGATGTGATTTACTTGGATTTTAATAAAGCCTTTGATACGGCCCTGCATAGAAGACTCGTGAACAAAATGAGAAGCTTGGGAGTGGGTGCCAAGGTTGTGGCGTGGATTACTTGAACAAGGCACAGAAGAGGAAACTTAAGTAGGGTCATCTCTGGTCGGGCCTCACCAAAGCCAAACAGATTTAACCTGGTACATAGCCAGTGTTCCAAAGCTGCAGGTCCATGAATGCTGGGAAAAGATGGGGCTTCACTGGCACAACTACTGTCTACTTTCTTGGTATGGAAAGTCCTTATGGCGCTGACCCATCTGTTCTACCAAGATCCCTTCCCTTCCAGGGTGTTCGTCAGCAATGAGGTATGGAGCACCCACTCGAAGGCGCCGTTGACGCTGAGACCCAACATACTAATGCCAATTCCATTTTTGCCCATGAAGTCATTTGCAGCACCTGTGAGGAAAGCAGAGCCCTTTGGTGCAGAAGGCTATAGCAGATGTCCTGGTGCAGCATGGAGTGCCTTGGAGCCAGAAACTTTTTTATCCCAGGACAAGCAGGATGCTAGTCCTCACATATGGGTGACGTCACTGACGGAGCCCTGAAGTGGGAAGCTTTCTGTCAAAGTTTTTAGAAACTTTTGACTGGCCCTGTGAGGCCACTGAGCATGCCCAGCATGCTATGATATTCTCTGCCACAGGTGTCTCTCTTCAGTCTTCGTCTTTCCGCGCTGCAGTTAGCATCGCGGGTATAGGAGCCGTTGAGAAATTTCTCAACAATTCTGACTGAAAAGTCAAATAATCAGATATTCTCTCTCACATTTTCTCTCAAGAGGTTTACTTCTACACCGGCTGGTGAGTACCTCAGTCTCAAATTTATTTTATGTCGAAAAAATTTTTCGCATAATTTTCCGTAATCTGCCTCGACGGCCGTCGATCGCACTATGGCAACCGGTTAAAAATTGTCCGGTATGCGCACGGAAAATGTCCCTTACGGATCCGCATCTTGAGTGCGTCCTATGTCTCGGTGAAAATCATGACGTTAAAAACTGTCCGCAGTGTGCCGAAATGACGCCGAAGACAAGAAGATGTAGACTGGAAAAAATGGAACATTTATTCCACCTCAAGTTAATGCCATCACCTTCCACTTCTTCGAAGTCTCCAGCCAGAGCGAAGAAGTGGATACTACTTAAAAAATCGATCGGGGGACCGTCGGGGGATCATTCCTTGTCTTCGTCTACCTCGACGAAATCCGGCGAATCACAAAAAGAAAAACATAAACATCGAAGGTCGTCGACATCCGAATCCACATCCCAGGATCCGTCGACGGCAAAGCGGCCACGCTCAGACGACACCTCGGTGTCTGGGCCTCCTCCGATCTCGACACCGGAACCCTTACAGGGCCCTGCAGCGGTTCCAACGCCTCAGCCTTCGCCACCGCTTACAACTACTCTCACAACAGCAGTTGTAACGCCGGAATTATCTGATATGATCAGACAAGCGATTTCACAGGCTTTGAGGGAACAATTAATTCCGACGACTTCGTCGATGCCGATGCTGCAAGCATCGATGCCGGCAACATTGCCGATGCCGGTGGGACCACCGATGCCGATGTCTACCATGACGCCGAGGACACTGAAGGAATCGACGTCGACACCAAGAATTCTAACTTCGACGTCGACGTCCATATATGCGCAGATACCATCCACGACTTCAATATCGATGCCCATGTTACCTCCATCGAGTACGAGACCACTCTCGACGTCGATGTCGCGGCAACCATCAGCACCATCGAGGACATCAACCATAGATGTCGAAGATGTTCAGGATTTACCTTCCTTACACCATCTGCTCCAAAAATACCAGGATGTCCTTCACACAATGCCTAAAAAACCTACAGAACAGGTGTTTTCAACTCAACTCAACCCACTGATGATCCACTACCAGGTCCATCAGGGCTCCATCTGCCTCATAGAACCACACCAAAGCATATCTATGGACAAGAAGAAGAAGATTCCTGGGACAGTCAGGATACAGAATCCTCCTCTGAGGACTTTGTCTGATCCCTCACCTCCAGAACCAAGAAAGAAGTCCCCACCTGAAGACCTCTCTTTCTCCAACTTCATACAAGATATGGCAGACACCATTCCATTTAAATTGGAAACTGAGCAAGACTCAAGGCAACACACCTTAGAAGTGCTGCAGTTTGTGGATCCTCCCAAACAGGTTTTGGCTATACCAATACACGAGGTGCTTTTAGACTTACAACATCGTATCTGGGAGCACCCATCAGTGTCAGCTGTTAACAAGAGAGTGGATTCATCTTATTTGGTACAATCAACTCCAGGGTACCAAAAGGCACAACTACCACATCAATCTGTGGTAGTTGAATCTGCACAGAAAAAATCAAAAAGAATCCGTCCTCATTCCTCCAATCCACCTGGCAAAGACCATCGCTTCCTGGATTCTTTGGGAAGGAAGATCTACCAATCTTCAATGCTAAATTCCAGAATCTCTGCATACCAGCTGTACATGACACAGTATCAGAGAAATTTATGGAAACAGATGGAGGAACTCACTAACTCACTGCCTGAACAGCTCCAAGAACCTGCACAAGCCATAATACATAAAGGCCTGGAAGCAGGGAAACACGAGGTAAGAGCGGCCTATGACAGTTTCGATACTGCCTCCAGAACTGCAACTGTGGGCATTGCTGCACGTAGATATGCATGGCTCAAGGCTTCTGACCTCAGGCCTGAGGTACAGGAAAAACTTGTTGATCTTCCATGCAGGAGGCATTTCAACAACTGAAGGATCACACAGAGACTTTACGTCAATTGTCCCAAATGCCTCAAGATCCTTCCACACAGCCTCCTCGCCGACTTCCTCGCAGGGAAACAAGGAGGCCTTATTACAGGCCACGCAGATACTACTCCCAAACATCTCGGGGTAGATCTACCAGACCTCAACAGCAACGCACCCAAGCTAGACAACCAAGGGCACCCCGTGCTCAACCCCCACCTCAGACAGGCCCTGCTACTGGGTTTTGAGATACAGCCCAGAGAACAAACCACTCCTTTAAACCCTCACACACAAATTCCAGTGGGTGGAAGAGTGTCCCATTTTTACACACACTGGCAAACAATAACAACAGACCAATGGGTGCTCTCTATAATAGCACAGAGTTACAAACTCAATTTCCTATCAATTCCACCAGAATTTCCACAGAGAGCCTTCCCACAACAGGAATCTCAACTAATTCCTCTACAAGCAGAATTATCCTCCCTTCTGAAGCTCAGGGCAATACAATCAGTGCCCCAATCTCAAAAGGGAAGAGGATTCTACTCCCGTTACTTCCTCATTCCAAAGAAAACAGGAGGCCTACGCCCCATCCTAGATCTAAGAAATCTCAACAAATTTCTAAAGAAGGAAAAGTTCAGAATGGTTTCTCTAGGCACTATGCTTCCACTTCTTCAAAAAGGAGATTGGCTTTGTTCTCTGGATCTTCAGGATGCTTATACTCACATCCCAATATACCCTCCTCATCGCAAGTACCTACGCTTCATAGTAGGTCATCAACACTTCCAATACAGAGTCCTTCCTTTCGGACTCGCCTCTGCTCCCAGAGTGTTCACAAAGTGTCTAGCAGTCCTTGCAGCACATCTACGCAAACAAGGTGCTCATGTATTTCCATACCTAGACGACTGGCTCATCAGAAGTCAGTCTCTACAAGGAGCTCTCGATTCTCTCAATCAAACAATTACAACACTACATTCAGTGGGATTCCTGATCAATTATCAAAAATCTCATCTCACACCAGGACAACTGCTTCAATTCATAGGAGCAGAATTGAACACCAACCTGGCAAGAGCTTTTCTACCAGAGGACCGGGCAGAAACAATCTCATTACTAGCAAGGTGGTTCACATCACAAACACATGTAACAGCTCACCAGTTTCTAACTTTGCTAGGCCACATGGCCTCTACGGTTCACGTCACACCCATGGCATGTCTAGCCATGAGAATAACACAATGGACTTTAAGATCACAATGGATCAAAGCCATTCAACCATTAAATACTCAAATTCAAGTAACTCACCAACTACATTCTTCTCTGCTATGGTGGGTGAACAAGGACAATTTGCGCAAGGGCCTACCCTTTCAACCACCAGTCCCACAAATAACTGTGACTACAGATGCATCCACCTTGGGTTGGGGAGCTCACATAGGCAATCTCCAAACACAAGGAACTTGGACAAAACTCGAAGCAACATTTCAAATCAATTTTCTGGAACTTTGAGCTATACGTTATGCTCTACATGCCTTCAAGGACTGCCTTACAAACAAGACTGTTCTAATCCAAACGGACAACACAGTAGCCATGTGGTACATCAACAAACAAGGAGGGACGGGTTCGTACCTCCTTTGTCAAGAGGCAGCTCAGATATGGGGTTGGGCCTTGAACAACTCCATGTTTCTCAAGGCCGCTTACCTAGCAGGCATTCACAATGTAGTGGTGGACAGACTCAGTCGTCAATTCCAGCCACACGAACATAAGAACATAAGAAAATGCCATACTGGGTCAGACCAAGGGTCCATCAAGCCCAGCATCCTGTTTCCAACAGTGGCCAATCCAGGCCATAAGAACCTGGCAAGTACCCAAAAACTAAGTCTATTCCATGTAACCATTGCTAATGGCAGTGGCTATTCTCTAAGTGAACACGAATGGTCACTAGATCCCACAGTAGTGACCAGGATATTTCAACATTGGGGACAGCCAACAGTAGACCTCTTTGCATCACATCTGAATCACAAAGTGGACAACTACTGTTTCCTATACAACCTGATCAACAGGCCAGCCAAGGACGCATTTGCTCGCCCTTGGAACTCAGGCCTACTCTACGCGTATCCTCCAATACCGCTCATTACCAAAACTCTAGTGAAGCTACAACAGGACAAGGGGACCATGATACTCATAGCCCCATATTGGCCTCGACAAGTATGGTTTCCCACACTTCTAGACCTCTCAGTCAAGGATCCCATTCGCTGGGAGTAGCTCCCACTCTCATAACTCAGGATCAGGGTCGGTTGCGCCATCCCAACCTCCAATCCCTTTCACTGACAGCTTGGATGTTGAAAGCTTGATCTTACAACCATTCAATCTTTCATCCAATATATCCCAAGTGCTTATAGCTTCACGTAAACCTTCCACACAGAAGAACTATGCTTCCAAATGGAAGAGGTTCACTTTATGGTGCAAGCAAAATGACATTAATCCTTTCACTTGTCCTACAAATTCTTTACTAGACTACTTGTACCATCTTTCAGAATCTGGTCTCCAGACTTCATCTGTAAGAGTGCATTTAAGTGCAATTTCAGCTTACCATAATCAGGTAGCAGATGCACCTATCTCTACACAACCTCTTGTTAGCAGATTTATGAGAGGTTTAACTCACCTCAAACCACCAATTAGACACCCAGTCACACAATGGGATCTAAATTTGGTTTTATCAAGACTCATGCGTTCTCCTTTTGAACCCATAGATTCCAGTGATCTAAAATTCCTTACATGGAAGACTATCTTCCTCATAGCCATTACATCAGCTAGAAGGGTTAGTGAGTTACATATGAACCTTACACTAAGTTCTTACATGACAGAGTGGTTCTCCGTACTCATCCTAAATTCCTCCCTAAGATAGTCACGGAATTCCACTTAAACCAATCTATAGTTTTACCCACATTCTTTCCAAGGCCTCACTCTCACCAGGGAGAGAGGGCCTTGCACACCTTGGATTGCAAGCGTACTCTGTCTTTCTACTTAAACCGCACTGCAGTCCATAGGAAATCCAATCAACTCTTTGTTTCCTATGACCCAAACAAACCGGGTAAAGCAGTGGGTAAACATACTCTATCCAATTGGCTAGCAGATTGCATACAATTTTGTTATGAACAAGCAGGCCTTCCTCTCCAAGGGCGAGTAAAAGCACACTCAGTAAGGGCAATGTCAACTTCAGTAGCACACTATCGTTCAGTGCCAATACTTGACATATGTAAAGCAGCAACATGGAGTTCTCTTCACACTTTTGCAGCTCATTACTGCTTGGACAAGCAAGGAAGGCAAGATTCAAACTATGGACAGTCTGTCTTAAAGAACTTGTTTCCAGTTTAATCCCAACTCCTTCTACAACCAACCTGCTGAGATCCTCGACTGACTCATTTCAACAACAATACTACACTGTTGCCTCCATACAAAATGAGTCAGCCTCTAGCTTGCTAATCACCCATATGTAAGGACTAGCATCCTGCTTGTCCTGGGATAAAGCAAAATTGCTTACCTTGTAATAGGTGTTATCCCAGGCAGCAGGATGTAGTCCTCACAGAACCCACCCGCCACCCCGCGGAGTTGGGCCATATATTTTTTATTATTTTATTTTGCTAATGCATTTGCTATATACGAGACTGAAGAGAGACACCTGTGGCAGAGAATATCATAGCATGCTGGGCATGCTCAGTGGCCTCACAGGGCCAGTCAAAAGTTTCTAGAAACTTTGACAGAAAGCTTCCCGCTTCAGGGCTCCGTCAGTGACGTCACCCATATGTGAGGACTACATCCTGCTGTCCTGGGATAACACCTATTACAAGGTAAGCAATTTTGCTTTCTCTTTGGAGCATAATACTCCTGCCTTATTTCAGCATAGTGAAGAGGAATCTATATGCATTTCTGAAGATGATATATCTCCTTCGACTTGGCCCATGGACCAGCTTACAGAGTTGAAGAATTTCTTTGACTCCTGAGGAGAGGAAATGAGAGAGGCTTTAGAACCTCTCCTTACCAAGCTGGGAGAAACGTTCCTGCAGAGGGTGGAGTGCTGTGTACTTCCACACCAGTTTGTAGCCCACCATAAGAATTGCTGGTTATAGGCGTTAGCCCCTAACCGTTCAGCAAGCCTTCTCCCATTCTAGGGATGTCCTACCAAATGGAGGATAAGGAAGGAGCGTAAGCCAGGGCAACTTCCCTCTGAGGCACAGAGGTCTCTACCTTGGTCACTGTATTCATCATCCGATAGAATATTGCATTGACCCATCCTCTGCCTCTCTGTCGGATCCTCTGTCTGATTTACAGAAACATTCCTCCTCTGCTATTCCAAGTTTTTCTGGATAAATTGGCAAATGTGCTAGGCATCAATGTTAGAAAAGAAGGGGACCTCCTGCAAACTTAGCATATTACACCACGTCCTGATGCACTGCTAGTTTTTTTTTTTTTTTTTTTTTTAAATTTAGATTTTTATTTTCTGCTTTTCACACTTTTTTTCAGCTTTTTCAAAGTGGATTACATTTGGGTACTGTAGGTATTTCCCTATCCTGGGAGGGCTTACAATCTAAGTTTGTACCTGAGGCAATGAGAGGGTAAAGTGACTTGCCCAAGGTCATAAGGAGCAACAGTGGGACTTGAACCCTGGTGTCCTGCTCTAACCACTAGGCTACTGCTCCAAGTTTGACTTGAAATGCAGGCCACTCCTGGTTTTGCCATTGTTCATCTTTCTCGCCACTCCGTAGTGGTCAAGTCAGATCTTTAACATGCCAAGAGATATAGTAACATAATAATGACAGCAGAAAAAGACCAAATGGTCCATCCAGTCTGACTGGCAAGTTTTTAATGGTAGTATCTTCCATGCCGTGCAGATTACCCCATGTTTCTCTTAGGGTAATAACTGCTGCTCCATGCAGTTATCCCAAGCCATAGGACAACCCATAAAAAGTGTACTGCTAGCAACATTTTTATTGGGTGATGAGCCTTCTTGAAAATTCAGACAGTGTTGTTTGACATGCTTTGCTTATGCACTTGACCATAGAAACAGCCCTGTGCTTTTTTTCCTTATGTCTGCATATTAGTATCCCAAACTGTAAAAGTCAGGGACCCTGTTGGTTATCGTCTGAATCCAATTCCTCCTCTCTCCCACCACCGCTGTCAAAGCAGAGAGCGATGTTGCAATTGCATCAGAAGCATCAAGGTTTATTGGTTAAGGGTAGTAATCACATTCCTTCTGTTAAGGGTAGTAAATGCTGCTCCATACAGTTTCACCAATGCTTATCAGTTCCTCAGACCGTAAAAGTCGGGGCCCTTGTTTGTTGTTTAAATCCAATTCCCCCTTTTCCCCTGCCATTGAAGCTGAGAGCGTGAGGCAGTTGCATCAAGGCTTATTCGTTAAGGGTCGTAACCACCATAGAGTAGGTTACCCCCATGCACCCTTTTCTTCTTTTCCATCCTCCAGCCTTTAGGGATCCATACTGGTTATCCCATTCCCCTTTGAATTCTTTGACTGTTTTTGTTTCACCACCTCCTTTGGAAGGGCATTCCAGGCATCCACCACCATTCCTGACATTGGCTCTTGAAGAAATATTTCCTGACATTGGCTCTGAGTCATCTCCCCTGGAGTTTCATTTCGTGACCCCCTAGTTCTACTGTTTCCTTTCCGATGAAAAGGTTCGAACTTCATGCCTCATTAAAACATTTCAGGTATCTGAAGGTCTGTTCCTATCTCCCCTGTACCTCCTCTCTTACAGGTTGTACAAATTCAGATCCTTCAGCCTCTTCTCATAAGTCTTCTGATACAATCCTCGCTCCATTTTGGTTGACCACCTTTGGACAGCCTCTATGCTGTCTCTATCATTTTGAGGTATGGGCTCTAAAACTGAACACAGTACTCAAGTGAGGCTTCACCAAGGACCTCTTCAAGGGCATCACCACCTCCATTTTCTTACTGGTTATTCCTCTCTCTATGCAGTCCATTATTCTAGCTTTAGTTATTGCCTTGCTACATTGCTTCACTGTCTTCAGATCGCCAGACACTATCACCCCAATGTCCCTCTCCCAGTCCGTGCAAGTTAATCTTTTGGATTACCGCACCCCAGATGCATGTCTGCACTTCTTGGCATTAAATCCCAGCTGCTAAATCTTTGACCAGTCTTCAAGCTTTCTTAAATCACTTTTCATTTTCTCTACTCCTTTAGGCATGTCCACTCTGCTGCAGATCTTAGTATCATCTGCAAATAGACAACCTTTACCTTCCGTTCTTTCTCAATGTCGCTCACAGAGGTATTGAACAGAACTGGCACCAAAACCAACCCCTGTGGCATCTGCAAAGCTGTGCCATTTATTATTGATGTTGATGTGCTGAATTCAAATGTGACCATTTGCTATTGTTTCCATAATATTTACATTTTTACATTTTATGTCTGCATTGCATAGAAAGTGCGGAGAAAAGTAGACTTTTAATCATAAATTGTAAACTTAGATCTTTTATTTATTTTATTTATTTATTTTTAGTTTTTATATACCGATGTTCCTTTATAATATACATATCACACCGGTTTACAAGGAACTCAAACTGACGCCTCAGAGGGCAGTTTACATTGCAACAAGATAACAGATAATATGGGGGGGAGCGGAACTTGGCAAAGGATACAGAGATTATCCTTTTCATGTATTTATGGTTGTATAATATTTCACCTGTCCTGTTTATGTAACAAAGTTAAATCAGCAAAAGGATTATAGAAATAAAATTTACTTTGAAACAAAAGGCAAAAACAGTTATGTATATATATATGTACATAGTTTAGTCCTAATTCAGTGGCTACTCTGTTCTTCTTGACTTGTCTTTTGTATTCATTAAATGGAACATCTGTCACTTGTCATCGTCTTGTCACTTGTAGTCTGCAAGCATTGATGGGCTTTATTTGCTCTGGTATTCGTTTTCTGTTGCTGCACTGTCTTGGTGAAATTGCTTGTCATGCTTCTTGTTAACTTCTCTGCAGTTTGGTGGAAAAAAATCTAGATGAGTACAAAAAAGTATTTTTAGTGAGATGTTGCAGCCAAGGCTTTTGTATGCCTTGAGGTTTTCCATCAACTCCTTGAAGTTGTCTTTGTTGTGTCCAAAAACATTTATTACTACTAACTGAAAAGCTTTCCATGCTGTCTTTTCCTTGCCATGCAATGCACAGTTAAATGCATCAAGTTCAGGAATCTGAGGGCCAACAAAGACACCTTCCTTTATCTAAGCTTCACTTAACGTTGGAAATTTATCATTTGAGGTACTCGAAGGCTGCTTTAGGTTTGTCCATCGTTGTGCCCAAAGCAAGTACTGTCTAAACCCAGTCATAGATTTATTCATAGATAGAGTTAAATATGTATATTGTACTATTTCTGATTTAATTTGAGACCCTTTTCCTTTTTAACTCTCTTATCCTTCGCAATTCCCAAGTCAAAGGTTGTATATACTGACCCAATAGCATAACTTGAAAGTTAAAGCCAAACAACCATTTTAAGCATCATTTTCATTCTCAGTAACCCAGATTTTGGAAAGTTTGACTACATTTATTTTGGAAACATTTTGGCTGTAGACCAGTGTAATTTTAAAACAGAACTCTGTATTCTGTGTACTTAAATATATCCGTGCATTAAAAGCAATCCTTGAGGATCTCTTTCCCCATGTGACTAAAATGGTTAATCTATCATTAAGTGAAGGTATGCTCCCAGAATCAATTTAAAAAGCATCAAATAGACCAATCTTAAAAAATCATTCTGCAGATCCTAATATCTTAGAAAATTACCAGCCTATATTTTCTTTGTCTTTCCTGGCAAAAGTTATTGAAAATGCAGTTCAGCAGCTAACAGAATACTTGGAAGATAATACTTTGCTTAATTCTAATCAGTTTGGTTTTTAGCAAAAATTGGAGTAAAGAAACTTCATCTTTGGTGGATATAATCTAGCGAGGTTTTGATGTGGGCCAAGAATATTTATTAGTTCTAATTAATATATTGGTAGTTTTTGACACCATTGACCACAGCATATTAATATAGCACCTAGAAGAATTTGGCATTGTAGGGACTGTGCCAAAATGATTTACTTCATATCCAACTGTGCGCAGCAAGTTCAAATAGGATACCATTCATCAAAGTGGACAGAAATTAAGACAGGTGTCCTACAAGGATCAGCAGTGACTGCTATCCTGTTTAATATGTACTTGTCTCCTTTGTGTAAACTATTAGGAGGGCTTGGATTGAACTTTCAGATACATGCTGACAATATATAATTTTTCATTCCAGTTACACATTCAATATCATACAACTTGATATAGTTGGAAATGTATTTAGCTGAAATAATAGACTGCCTTTAAATATATCAGAAGCTGAAATAATGTATTTAACCAGAAGGGCAAGGGCTGAATAACTATCAGTATATGACTTTTGGTGGACATCTAATTCCTATTATGACCCAAGTGTGTGATCCTGCAGTGTTTTTGGACACCAAACTTTCAATGAAGTGTCCGGAACTTAATAAAATCAAGGTACCATAAACTTCTTTGTCTGAGGCAATTAAAACCTTTACTTAAATTAAACGATTTAAATAAAGGTTCAGTACTTCAGATGTAAATTTTTTTCTGGAACAGATTACAGTAACTCCTTGATGTTGGGCTTTCCTAATAGCACTCTAAGGTTTCTGCAACTGCTACAAAACTTAGCTGTCCAAGTTTTGACTGGTATTCCCATTCAATTCAGAATTCAAGATAAAGCGTTAATGTTAATTCTAAAGTTTATTAATAATATTGAGGCATCATGCATGGGATCCGCTTTACATATCCACACTTCTCAGTGTAATTTGTAGTCTGCTAACAAGGGTGTGCTTGCAATTCCTTTTATCCACTTAGCACAACTAGACGAGTAAGGGACCGAGCAATTTTAGTAGCTGGACCGATTCTATGGAATTCAGTGCCTGAATACCTTAGAATTATGTCAGATTCTAGTCTCTTTAAAGAAAAAAAGCCCTAAAAACTTAGATTTTTCAACAGGCATTTAGAGGAACAGACTTGTTCTACCTATCATCTTTATATCCTGAACTGAATTCTTGACAGAGTATAGCTATAATGAACTGTTTATTCAAGTCAATTTTATATGTCCCTATTTTGTTTAAATGTTTTTATGGTTTATGTATGTTTTTTGTAAACTGCCACATGCGTAGGAATGTGCGATTTAAATAAATGATTTAAAATAAATAGTATAATTAGCAGAGTTTGGCTAATTGCTGTGGTTTACACACCTCAGGTTCTTCTAAATTCAGTTTTGTCATCTTTGTTTATTGGTTCTCTAATCTTTTCCCTGGGGCCTGCTGTCTTCTGTTTTTTGTAATGCCAGTTGATCACTTCACCAGCTTTCTTATGGTGTGGTCTATTGTATAGGATATAGACTCTATCACACATCGTTATATAGGTCTTTAATTCTCATTACCTTATTTTTTCCCATAAAAATACTCAGTTGGAAATCTCTTCAAACATTTTATATGGTAATTTCTAGATTGTGATTTCTTCATCCCCATAGTTTGTTCAATACCTTTCTCCAAATTACATTAGCTGTGTCTATACTTGTAGCATAATATTCCACATTTTGTTTTCTTTCTACATACAGTTGTTCTGTTAAAGTATTGGCAGCATATTCCTGTTGCGTTTCCCATGCAATGTTGGCAGGTTTCTGTTTAAACCAGTATTGGCAGGTTGGCAGGTTTCTGTTTAAACCAGTATTGTAGTGCAGTCCTAATGACCATTATTTTTATGTACTAATACTAATCTGCATTCACTATATGGAAGACATAATTTATTCAGATGAACTCTTATAAGTTTTTATCATTCTGCAAGAAATTTCCAACTGCTCTATTTGTTTTCCAACCAGTTATCTTTTTATTTTACTCTGGAATGCTTGGAAAATATACTAGCACCAGGACAATATAATCTTCTTTATCAAGTTTATTGCCCTGATTAAGGGTAGGGATCTCCAGTAATCCAACTTCATTTAGTTGAAGATACGAAGGAATTATAGCCATGCACAACCACAGCACTGAGACAAATCTTGTCCTGGAAATCCATGAGATATTAGACAAATTTGTTGTCAGGCTAGTATGGAAATCTCAGAGCTGGGCCAGCATCATGTTGCTGTGAACCCTGAAGAGCCACATTTAAGGAGCAGGCAAAATTCCTACAGAGCTTTTTATGTGTTTTGCTTGCATATTAATTTTGAAGTTCTGAACTCTTTATTAAATTCTTATGGTCATTACCACACTCGAATAATTTTTGTGTAATTTTTTCCTTTCCAGAAGCTCCAGGAAATTGAAACCTTGAGCAAAAGTTGCACTGTTTCAAAGTTGTGCATAGTTTAAATTTTGCCTATTCCTTAAATCCACCCTAATTTATCAATGTCCTATTCTGGACTTCCATCCCAGAAAGAAATTTTCACTGATTTGTTTGAATCAACTAAGTCTTAAGGTGATTTTCCAAAGCTATTTCTGTGGGTAAAACCATGCTTTACCTGTGGAAATGCAATTTTAGAAAATGGTCTTCTATATGTATGTGAAAAAGTACATGCAAGGGGTCTGTGCACATATTTTACTTGCAGTATGAAGAGACTTTCTCAGAGGTAGGTTTGGGGAGGGGTTTGCACTTATGTTGATACTTTTTTAATTTTCAGAAGTATACACAGTTTTTCTTCGAAAAACCACCCGCATAGATTAGGAGATCTAAATGTGTACGGGTAGTTTTTCTGGCATAGTTTTCAAAAGGAATGCATGTGTGTATGTTCATGTTGAGAATTAGTGTAAAGTCAGCAGGTAAAAAGCTCCCACCGTATTTACAACCAATATGGAAAATTTTAAAATCCCAGCCCTTCTCCCCCCCCCCCAAAATAATATTTATAAGCCTGTATCTCAGTATGAATTTTATTGTGACCTGTATGATCTCTAATTGATTAAATAAATGTTGATGATCTGGCATGTTTTACAGTTATCTAGCCAGCATCGTATCCAGTTTGTTTTCAAATGCAAAATATACACGGAGTGGCAGTTACTACCCTTAACAGAAACGTGGGGGTAACCTGCATGGAGCAGCAGTAACTACTGCCACCATTACTATGTTACTATCTATAAATTACTTTGAGAGATGAATTTTATTTTGAATCAGTAATGCTAGGTATACAAATCTGTCTTGGTACGCATGTACCTTCACATAAAACTTGAGAACAGGTTTGCTTGGTAGCTGGCTTATTCTTTTTTTGTTGCAAGTTCTCCCCCACCTCCCGCCACATACACGCTGCATAAACCCTTATAATTTTCAAACACAAGTTACAGCTAAAAGTGTGTGTGTGTACATTTTCACACTGTTAAACAATGGCATAGACTGCACAGTAGTGGCTTGGCTGCTATGCATGTACTTTTTTGAAAATGTATATGTGTAAGGTTTACAAATCTACATATAACATGTCTTGTGGAATGCCTCTTCTGTGTGGCCAAAAGTACGCACATATATTCTGGTGGTTAAAAATCCACGTAACTGTATATGGCTGATCTTTGCAGATTAATTCTGCCTGTGTAATATGTGCTTAGGCTTTGAAAATTTACTCCATTATGTTCTAACCTCTTTACTTTTGTAACTGAATTGAAAAGCTTCAATGCTCTTTTTTTCTTGCAGTGGGTTTGAAACTGAGCTTTGTGGATCCAACAGTGAGCATTGACTTGAAATATTTGGGCGTACAGCTGCCATTGCCTTATTATAAAAGGCATACTACATGGAACAGTTGTAGTTCCCCTGGAGCTTTAGGTAAGTCCATGACAGAGAGCTCTCTTGTCATTTAACGTCTAAAATTGAGGACCACCCAGTGATTCAGAAGCACTGCTACATGGGAGATCCAGGTTTGTTTTTAGGCTTGGCTTTTCATACTCCGACTAGTGATTCTGTAATGTCAGTGTCCAAAGTCCCCCTGGATGGGAATGTGCCCTGACTGTTGTGCCACTGCACTACCTCCTGACCAGTACAATGCATATATGTTCTAGACTCTGTCCATGCCACTTGATGGGACAGGCTCAGGGTTAAAGGGTAAGAGAAATGATACAGGAAAATCTCTTATAGCCCGCAAAATGAATACTTGCAGCACACAGGAAAGCCTGTACTCAGTAGCAGGAAGCTGCTGGACATATAGATTAGCATGTACCTGTATGGTTTATTTTGTGGATTTTATATTAAATGAGGATAAGATGATTCTCCTAGGACAAGCAGGAGAAACTATAGACCAGTGAGCCTCATTTAAGTGCCGGGAAAAATAGTGGAAACTATTCTAAAGATCAAAATACAGCGCATTTAAAAAACATGGTTTAACAGAACACAGTCAGCATGGATTTGCCCAAGGGAAGTCTTGCCTCACAAATCTGCTTCATTTTTTGAAGGGGTTAATAAATATGTGGATAAAGGTGAACTGGTAGATGCAGTATATTTGGATTTTCATAAGGCGTTTGACAAAGTCCCATATGAGAGGCTTCTAAGAAAACTAAAGTCATGGGATTGGAGGCGATGTCCTTTCATGGATTACAAACTGATTAAAAAACAGGAAACAGAAGGATTAAATGGTCAATTTTCTCAGTGGAAAAGGGTAAATAGTGGAGTGCATCAGGGATCTGTACTTGGACTGGTGCTTTTCAATATATTTAAGTATTAAATTATAAAGACGGTTAATAGTAAATGGTAACCACACCCATTCCCATTTAGAGTATATTATCGAACTATGTAACCGTATCATAATGGCACCCTTTGGATAACTTAGAAACCACATATTTGTGCCTAACTGTAAACCGTTGTGATGGTGCTCTACTATACGACTGTATGGAAAAGTTTTAAATAAATAAATTTATAAATGATCGGGAAAGGAATACGATGAGTGAGGTTCTCAGATTTGAGGACGATACAAAATTATTCAGAGTAGTTAAATCACAAGTGGATTGTGAGACATTACAGGAGGACCTTGCAAGACTGGAAGATTGGGCATCCAAATGGCAGATGAAGTTTAATGTGGACAGTGCAAGGTTTTGCATATAGGGAAAAATAACCCTTGCTGTAGTTACACGATGTTAAGTTCCATGTTAGGAATTACCACCCAAGAAAAAGATCTAGGCATCATAGTGGATAATACTTTAAAATCGTTGGCTCGGTGTGCTGCAGCAGCCAAAAAAGCAAACAGAATGTTAGGAATTATTAGGAAGGGAATGGTTAATAAAACGGAAAATGTCATAATGCCTCTGTATTGCTCCATGGTGAAGACCGCACCTTGAATACTGTGTACAATTCTGGTCGCCACATCTCAAAAAAGATATAGTTGCGATGGAGAAGGTACAGAGAAGGGCAACCAAAATGATAAAGGGGATGGAACAGCTCCCTTATGAGGAAAGGCTGAAGAGGTTAGGGCTGTTCAGCTTGGAGAAGAGACGGCTGAGGGGGGATATAATAGAGGTATTTAAGATCATGAGAGGTCTTGAACGAGTAGATGTGAATCGGTTATTTACACTTTCGGATAATAGAAGAACTAGGGGGCATTCCATGAAGTTAGCAAGTAGCACATTTAATACTTATCAGAGAAAATTCTTTTTCACTCAATGCACAATTAAGGTCTAGAATTTGTTGCCAGAGGATGTGCAGTTAGTGTAGCTGGGTTCAAAAAAGGTTTGGATAAGTTCTTGGAGGAGAAGTCCATTAATTGCTATTAATCAAGTTTACTTGGGGAATAGCCACCACTGTTGATTGCATCAGTAGCATAGGATCTGCTTGGTGTTTGGGTAATTGCCAGGTTCTTGTGGCCTGGTTTGGCCTCTGTTGGAAACAGAGGCCAAACCAGGATTGGTCTGACCCAGCATGGCAAGTTCTTATGTTCTTAGATTTCCTTGTCCTGGTGGGAGGACCTATCCAATCTGGAACAGGGGGTTCTTTTCAATCTCCCTCCTTCCAGGTTGTCCTCACCACAGATGCCTCCACACTGGGATGGGGTGCCCACATGGAAGGGTTCCGCACCCAGGGCCTGTTGTCGGCTTGGTGCCAAATCAACTCCCTGGAGCTCCAAGGGATCCGTTACAGCCTGTAGGTGTTCTGGGACCACTTGGTAACCAAATCTGTTTTCATCCAGACCGACAATCAGGTAGTGATGTGGTACATCAACAAGCAGGGAGGCACGGGATTGTTTAGATTTGATCTTGGGCTATCTCTCAGAATATATTACTTTGAGCTGTCTGCCTGGCGGGGACGGAGAATGTAGTGGCAGAGCGCCTCAGTTGGGCCTTTTGGGCTCATGAGTGGACCCTGGACCCGGCAGTGGCAAACATATTCTTCCGTCTTTGGGGAACTTCAGATGTGGATCTATTTGCCTCCCCCTGCAACAACAAGGTGGAGTCCTTTTGCTCTCTTTACGGGAAGGACAGCAATCCAGCCTCGGACGCCTTTTCTAGCCATTGGGGCAAGGGGCTTCTGTATGCGTATCCTCCTCTCCTGCTGGTGATGAAGACACTGCCGAATCTCCAGCAGGATGGGGGAACCATTTTCCTCATAGCCTCTGTTGATTGCGGCAGGTTTGGTTCCCGTTCCTGCAGGACCTCTCAGTCCAGAACCCGATCAGTCTGGGCATCTCTCTGACCCTAATCACACAGGATCAGGGCAGGATGTGCCATCCAAACCTTAGAGTGTTGTCTCTGAGGGTCTGGATGTTGAAAGGCTAGTCTTTCAGCCCCTGGCATTGTCTGACTATGTATCCTAGGTTCTGGTTGCCTCCAGGAAACCTTCGACTAGAAAGTCATACAGCCTGAAGTGGAGAAGGTTTGCTGTCTGAGAGCAGCATGGGTTGGATCTGTTTACTTGCTCCACCCTGAAGCTCTTGGACTACCTGTTGCACCTGTTGGAAGCTGGTTTAAAGACCAATGTAGTCAGAGTGCATCTCTGTGCCATTGGGGCATGTTACGGGGTGAATGGTACGCCTGTCTCAGACAACCCTTGGTCGGGTGTTTCGTGCGTGCTCTGCTTCAGTTGAAGCCTCTTCTTTGCTCTCCATTTGTATCCTGGGACTTTAATATGGTCTTGGTTTGCCTTATGAAGGATCCATTTGATTCTATGCGCTCGTTTGACCTGGAATATTTGACCTGGAAGGTCATATTCTTGGTTACTGTCACCTCAGCGCCTTGGGTCAGCAAACTTCAAGCATTGGTGAGGTACCCACCATATAGGGTGGCTCTCCTAGGACAAGCAGGATGGTAGTCCTCACATATGGGTGACATCATCCAATGGAGCCCAGCATGGAAAACGTTTGTCAACATTTCTAGAAACTTTGACTGGCACCCTGAGCGTGCACAGCATGCCATTTACACGTGAGGTCCCCTTTCAGTCTCTCTCTTTACACGGTGCAGTTGCCTTGCAGTTCTTGGAGCTCTGCTTCCATTTCGTTTTTCTTGTGGCTAAAATAGGGATTTTTCATGTTCCATCGTTGGATCCCCTTTTGCGGTTGCTGCATCTCCTTGGCGCAGTAGGTAGAAAACATTTTTTCTCCTATTTACGGTCTATTCCCAGTATCCTACTTCTCAGTGTCCCCCAGGCAACGACTGCGTGCCAGTTATTTTTCATGGCGTCGTCCGGCTTTCACAAGTGCCCGTGGACCATGTCCATCACAGATCCGCATGAGGTTTGCATCCTCTGCCTGGGGGCCTCACACGACATCCAAGGGTGTCAACTGTGTGACCAGATGACTCCCAAGGACTGTTGCATTCACCTGGACAAAATGGAGAAACTTTTTGGTTTCAAAACGTCTGCTTCATCCACACCCGTGTCAGAGTCCTTGACACCGGGGGGGGGGGGGGGTCGAGGGGAACCACTCGATACATGCCCTCTCGTTGCTACTCTGCATCTTCAAAAGACTGAGGGAACGGCGATCGGTCTTCCATGATCTCGCCGGTTTCCAGGACATTGGGATCCTTTGCTTCCTCGGGGCAGGGGAAAGACCGGGCCGAGCACCGTGGGAAATCCTGCAAGCATAGATACCGGTCGCTGTTGGCGCGCAGCTCCGGTTCTGGTGCAGTACTGGCGGCTACCATACCGCCACTGAAGTGATCCAGTGGCTCGGAGGCCCCATCCTTTTGATATACCCGGGAGTCCCAGGCATTACCTACCGATATCAGTGCTGGGTACCGTGCCTTCTCGGAGAACCGAGGAAGCACCGGTGACGCCTCATCCCCTCCCTCAGTCCTGGCTTCACCGGACTATCAGGAAGAGTTGGACCGCAGAGTGCGGTGCTCTGAGCTCTGCAGAGCGTTGAGCCGCCACCGGCCCTCACACCGGTACTGGAGCCTGAGCCATCTATCTTGGCGCCCCAGCTCGAGCATCTGGACATCTTTCTTGGCACTAACCCGATGCAACCATTGCCCAAGGTTCCTTCGGTTCTCCAGTGGCCACTGATGCCCCACTTGAGAGCAATCCCTATTCTCACAGGACAAGCAGGATGGTAGTCCTCACATATGGGTGACATCATCAGGATGGAGCCCAATCACGGAAAACTTCTGTCAAAGTTTCCAGAACTTTGACTGGCCCCTACTGGGCATGCCCAGCATGGCACTAATCCTGCAGCCAGCAGGGGTCCCCCTTCAGTCTTCTTTTTTCCACGCAGCAGTAGCCTCGCGGTTTAGGAGCTCTGAAGAGATTCCTGACAGGAATTTTCCTCACGGACTTAATTAAAATTACTTCGCCCCACAGGGGACCCTCCTCTAACTTTTCTCAAGTCGCAGTACTCTGGTAAGTTTTTCACCGTTTTTTCGTCGATTACCGTCGAGTTTGGCCCTCGCGGCTCGATTTTTCTATGGCCATGGCATCGGGTTTTCGTCGGTGCCCGGACTGTACTCGTACCATGTCTATCACAGACCCTCATGGAGTCTGTGTAATGTGTTTAGGCCGTGAGCATGATGTCCTGACTTGCACCAAATGTGCCCTTATGACACCGAAAGATCGAAAGGCCAGAATGGAGAAGATGGGACTCCTTTTCTGTGCTCACACCCCGACGCCGTCCATCGCATCGACGTCATCAGAACCGGCACCGTCGAAGTCATACCATCAACAACCATCCGATGACCACCCGCTATCGATGTCTTCACGGCCATCGACTCCCGTTTCTCCCCCTCAGGATCGAGGGGATCGTAGGGAGAAGCATCGCCATCGGCATCGTAAGTCTCAGACCGTCGAGGGAGCGAAATCATCGACCTCGCCACCGTCCGAGCCACCGTCGAAGAAGCCCCGTCCAGGAGCGGCACCGACCACTCCTGCGACTGGGACATCGAGGCCACCCTCACCCGATCGGGGTTTGGGAGTCGCGATTCCACCTGTAAAGGTGGTCCCTCCGACTGTGCCTCAGCCTCCCTCTTCTGTCACGGAGCCGGAGCTGATTGCCCCAGGTCTCCGGGAAGAACTGGACTGGCTGGTCCAGGAGGCCATAGACAAGGCGATGCAACGACTCCAGGTCCCTCCGGCACAGACACCGGCACTGAGAGTGGAACCGGTCATCGACCCGATTCCAGCAGTGCTGTCACCGCTGCTATCCCAGATGGAGGCGCTCATAACAGCCCTTCCACCGGTGATTCCCGGGTCTCCAATGGCTCCGGTGCGCTCCCCGATGACTGCTTCATCGGGAGGAGAAACACCTTTCCGCATTCCTCCTTCGGGGGGGTATTGCCTCAGCCATCGATGCCATGTCGTCCCTCGCCACCGATTCATTCATCGGGGGCGATATGCACATCGGTGCCATCGATGCCTTCGATGCTGGCACCGATGCCCCCGGCGATTCCTTCGATTTTCTCGGAGCCTCAGCCGGGCCCTTCGGGTATCCAACCCCCTTCTCGTCCTACAGGTCAGCCTGCTGATCCTTATGACACCTGGGGTGATGATACTTCCACAGACACCAATGATTTACCTTCACCTCCTTCTCCTACTGAAAGTAGAAAGCGTTCTCCTCCAGAGGACCTCTCTTTCATTAACTTTTGTGAAGGAAATGTCGGAATTGGTCCCTTTTCAGCTTCAGACGGAGCAAGATGATAGGCACCAGATGATGGAACTTCTCCAATTCCTGGATGCCCCTAAAGTGATCACTTCTATTCCCATTCATCAAGTTCTTCTTGACCTCCTCAAAAAGAACTGGGAAAATCCTGGATCTATTGCCCCAGTACACAGAAAAGCTGACACTACTTATCTATTACAGTCAGCCCCGGGCTTTCAAAAATCTCAGCTTGACCACCACTCAGTTGTGGTAGAATCAGCTCAAAAGAAAGCGAAAAGGACGAAGCCACACTCCTCTATCCCTCCTGTCAAGGAACACAAATTCCTAGACAATATTGGTCGACGAGTGTTCCAAGGGGCCATGCTCATCTCCAGAATTGCTTCTTATCAGCTGTACATGACCCAATACAATAGGGTCATTTTCAAGCAAATACAGGACTTCTCTGAAACCCTGCCTGACCAATTCCAAGAGCATCTTCAAACCCTTGTCAACAAGGGCTTTGAGGCAGGGAAGCATGAGATACGAACAGCTTATGATATCTTCGACACCTCCACTAGAGTGTCTGCAACTGCCATTTCGGCAAGACGCTGGGCCTGGCTCAAGTCTTCTGACCTTCGCCCAGAAGTACAAGACAGGCTTTTTGACCTGCCCTGTATAGGAGATAATCTATTCGGTGAAGAAATTCAGCAAATTGTGGCTGAGTTAAAGGACCATCATGAGACCCTCAAACAGCTCTCATCGATGCCTTCTGACTTCCCTTCTAGACAGCCCTTCAAGAAGGAATCCAAGAAGTCATTCTTCCGTCCAAGGAAGTACTATCCCCCATCAACAAGGTCCCGAGTTATGAGGCCTTATCAAAAATCTCAGCCTCGCCAGCCCCGGAAGCAAAAGCCACAAGCAGCTCCCCAGACGGGGCCTGCTTCAGGTTTTTGACTTTCACTTGGAGAGCAGCAGCCTGATCCTTCTGCCAAGCATACCAGTGGGAGGCCAATTATTCCACTTTCATGGAATATGGCAATCAGTCACAACCTACCAATGGGTGCTGGCAATCATTGCTCAGGGTTACCATCTGAATTTTCTTGCTGTTCCACCAGACTCCCCACCCCCACAAGCGTGGAGAGTAACCGACCACTCTGTCCTTCTGGAGCAGGAGGTTTCCCTTCTTTTCCAGTTAAGAGCAATAGAACCCGTTCCTCTTTCACAACAAGGCCTAGGGTTCTATTCCCGGTACTTTTTGATCCCCCCAAAATCCGGGGGGCTTCGTCCAATTCTGGACCTATGTGCCCTCAACAAGTACCTCCAGCGGGAAAAGTTCAAAATGGTAACCTTGGGCTCGTTTCTACTTCTTCTACAAAGAGGAGACTGGCTCTGCTCTCTGGACCTCCAGGATGCATACACCCACATCGCGATAACTCAAGCTCATCGCAAGTACTTCAGGTTTTTAGTAGGCCCAAGGCACTATCAATACCGGGTGCTTCCATTCGGCCTAGCATCGGCACCACGAGTCTTTACCAAATGTCTCGTAGCTGTCGCAGCTTTTCTCAGGAAAGAAGGTGTTCATGTCTACCCCTATTTAGACAACTGGTTAATCAGGGCCCTATCCCAGCTCGGTCATCCCTGGATTTGACTCTACATACTCTAATCTCTCTAGGATTTCTCGTCAATTATGAGAAATCCTATTATCCCTGGACAAGCAGGATGCTAGTCCTCACATAAGGGTGACATCGGTAATGGAGCCCTATACGGAAAAACTTCTGTCAAAGTTTCTATGAAACTTTTGACTGGCACCCAGAGTGCCTACTGAGCATGCCCAGCATGCCATGATATTCCCTGCCACAGGGGTCTCCCTTCAGTCTTCTTTTTTCCGCGGAGCCGTTAGCCTCATGGTTAAATTGGAGTCCTGTGGTGATTTTTCACTACACTTTAAAACTTTTCGAAAAAAGTTAGAAAAACTTCCTACCGCAAGGGTCTCCTTTACTTAGCATCACGGTAAGTTTTTCTCTTTCATTTTCGTCTGTTCCGTACCGTCTTTTCGAGCCATAGTCGACGGCTGTCCGACTAAAATGGCCTCGGGTTTCAAAAAGTGCCCAAATTGTGCCAGAAACATGTCCATAATGGACCCGCACCAGGAATGTGTGCTCTGCCTGGGCGAAAAACACGATGTCAGGTCCTGCAATCTCTGTGCCAAGATGACATCGAAGGGACGTCTTCTCCGGATGGAGAAGATGGAGCACCTTTTCAAAATTCAATTGCTCCCAGCACCATCGACGTCAGCCCAATCGTCTTCCTCCGGGTCAATTCATAAGGTAATCCTTAAAAAATGACTTCCAGGTGAGGCCGGAGATGCTTCCACTCTCTCCCCCTCGACAGCGTCGAAGGTGTCCACATCAGGCAGTGAGAAATCAAAAGAGCATCGGCATCGACGCCCGCACGTCTCAACCATCGAACCGGTGCCCGCTACGTCATCGACGGAATCGGCCTCCTCCGCTAAGAAAGCTCGGCTGAGCGTGGAGTCTTCGAGGCCTACGATTCCAGGGCGATCCCCACCGGTATCGGTGCAGGGTACCGTACCTCCTCAGGGCTCTGAGGAGGTACCGGCATCGCCATCACCGCCTCCCCCCATAGCTGCTCTGATCCCATCAGCTATGCGGGCGGAACTTGATGGATATATCCTTTCAGCGGTACGACAAGCACTCCTCGACACGATGCCAATACAGCCAGCGGCACCGACTTTGCCATCGACACCGGCTCCGGTGCCATTGGATTCGTTACCGTCGATGCCGATGTCGCCATCGGTGCCACCTTCGATTCCGGCATCGTTTCCTCCGATGACTCCATTGATGCCAGCCCTAGAGGTATCTTTTTTCCAACCTCTGATGCAAAAATTGGATACTTTGATCGATGCCATGTCCAAGAAACCTCAAGACATCGAGGAAGAACCCATTCCAGGACCTTCAGGAGTTCCTAGGCCTCATCATCCACACTCTCCTCTATTTCCATCAATCCCAAAGGTTCCATCATCGATGCCTTCTAGGCCACAGCCAGTATTGCACCCAAGGGACACGGGTACAGATACTGACACAGATATATGCTTTCCGAACCATCACCTCCTGAGGACCGTAGAAAGTCTCCTCCGGAGGATTTGTCATTCTCCAACTTCGTAAAGGACATGGCGGAGACTATCCCTTTCCAGCTACAGTCGGAGATAGATTCCAGACAAAAAACACTGGAGGTCCTACAATTCGTAGATCCGCCAAAGGAAATTTTAGCTGTGCCTGTGCATGAGGTGCTCCAAGAACTCATGTACCGAATGTGGGAACATCCTGGATCACTTGCATCAGTCAACAAGAGATCAGATGCGACGTACCTTGTTCAACCAATTCCTGGATTCCAAAAGGCTCAGCTACCTCACCAATCCGTGGTAGTTGAGTCAGCACAGAAGAAAGCTAAGAGGGTGAAAACTCACTCCTCAATGCCACCAGGAAAGGAAAATAGATTCCTTGATAATTTAGGACGTAAGGTATTTCAAGGATCTATGTTGGTATCTCGAATTTCTGCTTATCAACTCTTCATGAACCAGTACCAACGTAATCTCTGGAAGCAGGTCCAGGAGCTTACCCAGACACTCCCTGATCAGTACCAGGAAGCCTTTTTTCAACTGGTGTATAAAGGCCTAGAAGCAGGCAAGCATGAGGTTAGGGCAACTTATGACAGTTTTGAAACGGCATCTCGTCTGTCAGCTTCAGGTATTACAGCTCGTCGATGGGCCTGGCTTAAGGCATCAGATTTGAGGCCAGAGGTACAAGAGAGACTGGCCGACCTGCCTTGTCTTGGAGACACTATTTTTGGAGACAAGGTGAAAGAAGCAATCGCCACTTTAAAAGAGCATACGGAGACTCTAAAGCAGCTCTCCTTAATACCTCAGGAGTCTCAACCTCCTTCCAGGAGACTTCCCAGACGGGATACAAGGTGTCCATATTACCGCCAACAACGCTACTATCCTCCAAGAAGCCGTGCAAGACCATCTCGCCCAGCTCAGCGTCCCCAGTCTAGACAAAGGCCTTCCAGGCCTCAACCCCCTCCTCAGACCGCATCAACATCGGGGTTTTGAAATATACTCAGAGAGCAGAAGCCCATCCCTCAATCCATTCCCAAACCTACCAATAGGAGGTCGCATAGCCTTTTTTCATCATGCCTGGACCTCCATAACTACAGACCAATGGGTATTTTGCATTGCAGCTCACGGGTACCGATTGAATTTTCTCACTGTACCAAAAGACACTCCACCAATCTCCTCTTGGACAGTGAACCACCACTCCAAACTTATAAAAACAGAATTATCCACCCTTCTGAGAGCCAGGGCCATAGAACCAGTTCCCAGGCCTCAGCAGGGCAGAGGATTCTACTCCCGCTATTTCCTCATTCCAAAGAAAACAGGAGGCCTACGTCCTATCCTAGACCTCAGAAATCTCAACAAATTTCTCAAAAAAGAAGAATTTCGGATGGTGTTATTAGGCACCATGCTACCTTCTTCAGAAAGGGGATTGGCTCTGCTCTCTAGATCTTCAAGACGCCTACGCTCACATTCCCATCTTTCCTCCTCATCGCCAATACTTGCGATTTCTGGTCGAAGGACAACATTTTCAATACCGAGTGCTCCCATTTGGCCTAGCCTCAGCACCTCGAGTATTCACAAAGTGTCTGGCGGTGGCACACCTCCACAAACAAAAGGTGCATGTATTCCCTTATCTAGACGATTGGCTCATCAGGAGTCAGACGAAAGA
Source organism: Rhinatrema bivittatum (assembly GCF_901001135.1). NCBI lineage: Eukaryota > Metazoa > Chordata > Amphibia > Gymnophiona > Rhinatrematidae > Rhinatrema > Rhinatrema bivittatum. The sequence continues at coordinate 109,846,138 of NC_042618.1, forward strand.
AGGAGCTCTCAATTCCCTCAAGCTCACGGTCAACTTGCTTCACTCCTTGGGGTTTCTCATCAATTATCAGAAATCCCATTTCACACCATCTCACCTTCTACAATTCATCGGTGCAGATTTAAACACCACCATAGCAAAAGCATTTCTTCCAAGAGACCGTGCCCATACACTCATTCTCCTGGCACATTCTTTCCGAACTCAATCTCGAGTCACAGCTCATCAGTGCCTCACCTTCCTCGGTCACATGGCCTTCACAGTTCACGTCACTCCCATGGCCAGATTGACCATGCGACTAATGCAATGGACACTCAAAACACAATGGATTCAAGCCATTCAACCGTTGTCCTCTCAAATTCAAATAACTCAAGAACTGTGTTCTTCCCTCCTTTGGTGGACATCAATGAACAATTTGTTCAAAGGTCTACCTTTCCAGCAACCAGTTCCACAAGTAACATTAACTACAGATGCGTCCACTTTAGGTTGGGGAGCGCACATTGGTCATCTAAAGACCCAGGGGACGTGGACAAAGACCGAAGCCTCTTTTCAGATAAATTTCCTAGAGCTTCGAGCTATACGTTATGCGCTGCATGCGTTCAAGGACTGCCTTTCACACAAGACAGTTCTGATCCAAACAGACAACACAGTAGCCATGTGGTACATCAACAAGCAAGGGGGAAACAGGTTCCTACCTCCTTTGCTCAGAAGCAGCACAAATTTGGGACTGGGCCCTAGCACATTCAATTCTTCTGCGGGCCACTTACCTAGCAGGCATCCACAACATAATAGCCGATCGCCTCAGTCGTCAGTTCAACCACACGAGTGGTCCTTGGGTCCAGCGATAGCAACCAAGATCTTTCAACATTGGGGTCAACCAACAATAAATCTCTTTGCATCCCATCTGAACTACAAAGTGAACAATTATTGCTCCCTGCTATGGCAGAAGAACAGCCTACCAAAGGACGCCTTTGCTCGCCATTGGCACTCAGGCCTGCTATACGCGTATCCACCGATACCGCTCATAACCAAGACTCTAGTGAAACTGAAACAAGACAAAGGGACCATGATACTCATAGCCCCATACTGGCCTCGACAAGTATGGTTTCCCACACTGCTAGACCTCTCAGTCAGGAATCCCATTCGCCTGGGAGTAGCTCCCAGTCTCATAACTCAGGAACAGGGTCGGTTGCGCCATCCCAACCTTCAATCCCTATCCCTGACAGCATGGATGTTGAAAGCTTGATTTTACAACCACTCAATCTTCCAACCACTATATCTCAAGTGCTTATAGCGTCACGTAAACCTTCCACTAGAAAGAATTATTCCTACAAATGGAAACGGTTTATTTTGTGGTGCACTCAGAAATCTGTTGATCCTTTCACTTGCCCCACTACCTCACTACTAGATTACCTATACCATCTTTCAGACTCTGGTCTTCAGACTTCATCTGTAAGAGTACATTTGAGTGCAATCTCAGCTTACCATAACAAGCTGGGAGATGCACCTATCTCTACACAGCCTCTCGTCAGTAAATTTATGAAAGGTTTAACTCACCTTAAACCTCCAGTTCATCCCCCAAGCATACAATGGGACCTAAAAGTAATATTAACCAGGCTCATGCGTTCTCCATTCGAACCTATAGATACCTGTGACCTAAAATTTCTTACATGGAAAACTGTCTTCCTCATAGCCATTACATCAGCTAGAAGAATCAGTGAACTACAAGCACTTGTCACAAAAGAACCTTTTACAAAGTTTCTACATGACAGGGTGGTCCTCCGTACTCATCCCAAATTCCTTCCTAAAGTAGTCACGGAATTCCACTTGAACCAATCCATAGTTTTACCAACATTCTTTCCAAGGCCTCATTCCCGCCAGGGAGAAAGAGCCTTACATACCTTGGACTGAAAGCGTGCTCTATCTTTCTACTTAAACCTCACTGCGGTCCAAAGGAAATCCAGTCAACTTTTTGTATCTTATGATCCAAACAAACCAGGTAAGGCAGTGGGTAAACATACTTTGTCAAACTGGTTAGCGGATTGCATACAGTTTTGTTATGAGAAAGCAGGCCTTACTCTTCAAGGGCGAGTAAAAGAACATTCAGTCAGAGCAATGTCAACCTCAGTAGCACACCTTCGCTCTGTACCTATTCTGGACATTTGTAAAGCGGCAACATGGAGTTCTCTTCCCACCTTTGCAGCTCACTACTGTCTAGACAAAGAAGGAAGACAAGATTCAGCCTATGGACAATCTGTCTTAAAGACCTTGTTTCCAACTTAATCCCAACTCCTACTACATCCAACCTGCTGTGATTTTCGGCTGATTCATTTCCAACAACAATACTTCACCGTTGTTTCACTACAAAATGACTCAGCCTCTAGCTTGCTAATCACCCATATGTGAGGACTAGCATCCTGCTTGTCCTGGGATAAAGCAAAATTGCTTACCTTGTGATAGGTGTTATCGCAGAACAGCAGGATGTAGTTTTCACGAAACCCACCTGCCACCCCGCGGATTTGGATCCAATACTTTTTATTATTTTATTTTTTTGGCTAACGCTAATTGCTACAAAACAGACTGAAGGGAGACCCCTGTGGCAGGGAATATCATGGCATTCTGGGCATGCTCAGTAGGCACTCTGGGTGCCAGTCAAAAGTTTCATAGAAACTTTGATAGAAGTTTTTCCGTATAGGGCTCCATTACCGATGTCACCCTTATGTGAGGACTACATCCTGCTGTCCTGGGATAACACCTATTACAAGGTAAGCAATTTTGCTTTTAGCCCCATCTCAAACCTTGTCTTTCATTGGGGCAGGCTTGGACACCTTACAGGCAAAAGCCTTTCTACCTCAACAACGAGTGCAAACCCTCGTGTCTCTCGCTCACCAGTTGCAGTCTCAGTATACAACAACGGCGCAGCAATTTCTTGTCCTTCTCGGACACATGGCGTCCTCAGTCTATCTCACTCCAATGGCCCGTCTGGCCACGATTGTCATGCATTGGACTCTGAGGTCACAATGGATTCAAGCGACTCAGTCTCTGTCAACCATTGTCCACATCACCGACGCACTCCATCTGTCTCTCGCCTGGTGGAAAGATCAGAACAATCTCCTCCAGGGACTGCCCTTTCATCTACCAGATCCTCAACTCATTCTCACCACCGATGCTTCCAACCTCGGCTGGGGAGCTCATGTGAATGATCTACAGACACAAGGATCTTGGTCTCCAGAGGAAGCCAAACACCAGATAAATTTCCTGGAGCTTCGAGCAATGCGATACGCTCTCAGAGCTTTTCAGGATTACCTATCAAATCACGTCATCCTAATTCAGACGGACAATCAGGTGGCCATGTGGTACATCAACAAACAGGGAGGCACAGGTTCCTTCCTTCTGTGTCAGGAAGCTGTGCAGATTTGGGCGGAAGCGCTCTCCCACTCGATGTACCTCAGGGCCACCTACTTGCCGGGAGTGCACAATGTCTTGGCAGACAAACTGAGTCGTGTCTTCCAACCGCACGAGTGGTCTCTCAATCCCTCGGTAGCGACCTCTCTCTTCCATGAATGGGGTTATCCCCAAATAGACCTCTTTGCGTCCCCTCAGAACTACAAAGTAGACAATTACTGCTCCCTCATTCGGAGCGAGCGCTCTCAGCCCAGAGATGCATTCTCCCTGTCGTGGACGAACGGTCTGCTTTATGCATTCCCTCCACTTCCTCTTCTCTCGAAGACTCTCGTGAAGCTCTGTCAGGACAAGGGAACCATGATCCTGATAGCACCTCACTGGCCACACCACATATGGTTTCCAATACTCCAGGAACTTTCCTCCGCAGGCACATTCCCTTGGGACAGGACCCGCTTCTGATCACTCAGAACGACGGATATCTACGCCATCCCAATCTTCAGGCCTTGTCCCTGACAGCATGGATGTTGAAAGGTTAATCCTTCAGCCACTTAACCTTTCAGACTCTGTTTCTCGTGTCCTGATTGCTTCGCGAAAGCCTTCCACAAGGAAATCTTACTCCTATAAATGGAAAAGGTACACTTCATGGTGCACTGCGCAGTCCCTTGATCCCTTTTCCTGTCCAATCCCAAGGTTTTTGGACTATCTCTGGCATTTGTCTGAGTCAGGTTTAAAAACCTCTTCAATCAGAATGCATATCAGTGCGGTAACCGCCTTCCATAAAGGTGTCGGGGATGTCCCTATATCGGTACAACCCTCGTAACATGTTTTCTTAAAGGCTTGCTCCATATCAAGCCACCTTTACGTCCTCCGGCCCCTTCTTGGGACCTTAATCTGGTTCTCGGGCGGCTCATGAAACCACCGTTCGAACCTCTTCACTCCTGTGACCTAAAATATCTCACATGGAAAGTGATTTTCCTTTTGGCTATCACTTCAGCTCGCAGGGTTGAAATCGTCGGTTCAGTGTGCTGCGGCAGTCAAAAAAGCAAACAGAATGTTGGGAATTATTAGAAAAGGAATGATGAATAAAACGGAAAATGTCATAATGCCTCTGTATCGCTCCATGGTGAGACCGCACCTTGAATACTGTGTACAATTCTGGTCGCCGCATCTCAAAAAAGATATAATTGCGATGGAGAAGGTACAGAGAAGGGCTACCAAAATGATAAGGGGAATGGAACAACTCCCCTATGAGGAAAGACTAAAGAGGTTAGGACTTTTCAGCTTGGAGAAGAGACGACTGAGGGGGGATATGATAGAGGTGTTTAAAATCATGAGAGGTCTAGAACGGGTAGATGTGAATCGGTTATTTACTCTTTCGGATAGTAGAAAGACTAGGGGACACTTCATGAAGTTAGCATGGGGCACATTTAAAACTAATCGGAGAAAGTTCTTTTTTTACTCAACGCACAATTAAACTCTGGAATTTGTTGCCAGAGAATGTGGTTCGTGCAGTTAGTATAGCTGTGTTTAAAAAAGGATTGGATAAGTTCTTGGAGGAGAAGTCCATTACCTGCTATTAAGTCCACTTAGAGAATAGCCACTGCCATTAGCAATGGTTACATGGAATAGACTTAGTTTTTGGGTACTTGTCAGGTTCTTGTGGCCTGGATTGGCCACTGTTGGAAACAGGATGCTGGGCTTGATGGACCCTTGGTCTGACCCAGTATGGCATTTTCTTATGTTTCTTATGTTCTTAGGGTTAGTGAGTTACAGGCCCTAGTTACCTATCCGCCTTCCACTAAACTCCTGCAGGACCGGGCGGTACTCCGCACTCACCTTCCCTAGGTAGTTTCGGAGTTTCACATTAATCAATCCATCATACTATCTATCTTCTTTCCCAGGCCCCACTCCAACCCAGGGGAACAGGCTCTGCATACCCTCGTCTGTAAACGGGCTCTAGCGTTCTACCTAGACCATACAGTTGCCCACAGGAAGAGCACTCAGTTATTCGTCTCTTTCCATCCCAAACAATTAGGGCAACCTGTGGGTAAGCAGACTCTCTCCTCCTGGTTGGCGGACTGCATATCTTTTTGCTATCAGCAAGCAGGCATTCCTTTCCAAGACCGTGTTAAAGCACACTCTGTGAGGGCCATAGCGACTTCAGTAGCACACCTACGAGCAGTGCCACTTCCTGACATTTGCAGGGCTGCCACCTGGGTTTCTCGCCACACTTTCGCAGCCCACTATTGCTTGGACAAAGCCGGAAGACAGGATTCCATCTTCGGCCAATCTGTCCTGCGTAACCTATTTCCAACGTGACGTACCAACACCCTTCCGCCTGCCCGGTGGGGTTCAGGATGCCCTCTACCAAATTCCACCCCAGTTGTTGTGCCTGTTGCACGTCGTTGGGTACGTTTTGGTGCATGTGAGGACATCCTCAGCTCGGTACTAACCCATATGTGAGGACTACCATCCTGCTTGTCCTGTGAGAAAGCAAGTGTTGCTTACCTGCAACAGGTGTTCTCACAGGACAGCAGCATGTTAGTCCTCACGAAACCCGCCTGCCTCCCCGCGGTGTTGGGCTCGTAACGTTTTCTTGTTTTATTTTTTCGGCACTGCCTGTAGCTATCAAATAAGACTGAAGGGGGACCGCTGCTGGCTGCAGGGTTAGTGCCATGCTGGTCATGCCCAGTAGGGGCCAGTCAAAGTTCTGGAAACTTTGACAGAAGTTTTCCGTGATTGGGCTCCATACTGATGATGTCACCCATACGTGAGGACTAACATCCTGCTGTCCTGTGAGAACACCTGTTACAGGTAAGCAACACTTGCTTTATTGGATCCGAGGAGGAGGAAGACACAGCCGGTGCTGCATTTCCAAGGCCTCTGTTCCCTGAATCTTTGCCCAGGCCCTCTGGCCTCCCACGGCCCCTGGTCCCCCCCGTTACTGGGAGAACCATAGATTCCCGCAGTGCTGTCTGTGCCTTCGAAATCTTCGGGGCCTAAGGCTATGATTCTTCACAGGCCTCACCCGTGCCAGCCCCGCAATGGCCTTAGTGAGAAGGAAGGCTCTTATGACCTGTGGGGAGATGATGATTCCTCGGAGTCTTCATCCAAATTCTTGGACGACCCTCTTTCCGACCTTCTCCTCCAGAGGAAAGGCGTCAGTCTTCCCCAGAGGACCTCTCCTTTGCTGGGTTTGTCAGGGCCATGGGCGAAGCTATTCCCTTCCAACTCTTCACGGAGGAGGATGCACGATATAAGATGTTGGAAGTACTCCAGTTTGTCGACACTCCTAAGGAAATTGTGGTGGTTCCCATCCACAACAACTTTAAGGATCTTCTCCTTCAGATGTGGGAACATCTGATCTCCATATCTCCAGTTAATAGGAAGGCGGATGCCACCTTTTTGGTACAGCAGGCCTTGGGATTCGAGAGGTGGCACTTCCCTCACCAGTCTGTGGTCGTGGAGTCCAGCCTAAAAAAGGCCAAGCACTCCTGTACCCATGCCTCTGTCCCTCCGGGGTGAAAATATAGGAAGATCAAGGCTCTGGGCAGAAAGGTCTTTAAGGGCGCTGTACTCATCGCCCATATTGCCGCCTCCCAGTTGTATATGACCCAGTACAACCGGAACCTGTGAAAGTAGGTCCAGGACCTCGCAGAGAGCTTGCCGCATCAGCAACAGGAGTTTTTCTCTGCCCTTGTCCTGCAGAGTCTAGAGGCGGGCAAATACGAGATGAGATCCACATATGAAGAGTTTGAGACAGTGGTCTGAGTAGCTGCCGTGGGCATGGGTGCCCGTAGAATGGCCTGGCTCCGGGCTTCTAACTTTCGTCCAGAGGTTCAGGAGAAGCTGGCTGACCTCCCATGCACAGGTGACAACCTTTTTGGGGACAATATCAGAGATGCGGTAGCTCTGTTGAAGGACCACCACGAAACCCTCCAAAAGCTCTCCATTAGCGCTTCAGGCGCTCCTTCCTCTGCCAAGAAATCTTCCAGGCCAAGCTCCAGGAATTCCTTCTACAGGCAGAGGAAATATTCTGTCCCTGCTCTCGGGCTCACGTGCCATGCACTAGCTCCAGGGGCTGCTCCTGTCAACAGCGAGCATCTAGGCCTTAGCCAGCTATAGACTTTTGACTGGCGGTGAGGGAGCACGAGTCAGCAAAACGTACCCCCGGTACCAGATGCCCCAGTAGGAGGCAGGCTTATCGACTTTGCCCACCACTGGAGGGCCATCACTTTGGACCAGTGGGTCCTTACCATAGTCCGTCAGGGGTACTGGCTCAATTTCAGACGGCTTCCAGAGAACTCTCCCCCATGTCCATCGTGGGGTTCATCTGCCCAGCAGGTCATACTTCAGACAGAACTCATCACCCTTCTCACAGCAGGAGTGGTAGAGCCCATTCCACACCCTCAGCAGGGCAGAGGATTTTATTTGAGATATTTCCTCATACCAAAGGGAAACGGAGGCTTGCACCCCAATCTCGACCTCAGGGCTTTGAACAAATTTCTCTTAAGAGAAAAGTTCAAAATGGTTTCTCTGGGCACTTTGATCCCCCCTCCTCAAAAGAGGAGACTGGCTCTATTCCCTCAATCTCAAGGAAGCTTATGCTCACATAGCTATATTCCCCGGCCACAGAAAATACCTCTGCTTCATGATGGGGAAAGTTCACTACCAGCACAAAGTACTGCCCTTTGGGTTGATTTCAGCCCCTCGCGATTTCACCAAATGCCTAGTGGTGGTGGCTGCATACCTCTGGCACCGTGCGGTGCCCATCTTCCCATATCTAGACGACTGGTTGATCAAGAGCGACTCCCGCACAGTGGCCCTGAACATGCAGACATGCAATCCTTGGGGTTTGTTATCAACTACCCAAAGTCTCACCTCTGCCTGTTTCCCCAACTGGACTTTATAGGAGCCAGGCTTGACACGGTGCAGCATTTCTGCACTGCGATTGGGCTCTTGCACTCGCCTTGTTGGCAACTTTCGTGCACAGCAGCCCTTCATGTGAATGCCCACCTTCTGCTCTGTTGTTGGGCCATATGGCGGCTTCAGTCCATGTTACCCCTCTCACCCACTTGTACATGTGAAGGGCACAATGGACCTTGTGGTCGTAGTGGCAACCGACCTCCCAGGACCTCAAGACCTGTCTCTCCGTCACGGAACCTCTGAGGGCATCTCTTTCCTGGTGGAGAAACCTCTCCAATTTGGAGTGGGGAATTCCCTTCCAGGCTGCCCCTCCTCAAGTGGTCTTCACCACTGTCTCCTCTCCTCAAGGCTGGGGAACCCATGTGGATGGCCTCCACACGTGGGGTCTCTGGACCGCTCAAGGAGCCTGCTGTCAGATAAACCTTTTAGAGCTTTGGATGATCTGTTTTGCCCTCTGGGCATTCTGAGACCATTTGTCACACAAGAAAGTCATGATTCAGACGGACAACCAAGTTGTGATGTGGTATATCAACCACGTGAATTTTGAGCGCCTAGTTCTTCAGCCCCTGGACCTCTCAGACAATGTCTCCTAGGTGCCGGTGGCTTCTAGAAAGCCTTCCACAAGGAAGTCTTATAGTTTGAATGGAGAAGATTCTCCACCTGGTGTGCAGGGCGTGACTTGGATCCATTCACATGCCCATTTCCCAAACTGTTGGACTATATGTGGCACCTTTCAAGTCTGGGCTTCAAACCAGCTCAGTCAGGGTTCATCTTAGCACCGTTAGTGCATACCATTGAGGTGTTGCTGGCACACCCATATCGGTGCAGCCTTTAGTGGGATGCTTTATGAGGGGTCTGCTTCAATTGAAGCCCCCTCTTCACCTTCTATTGCGTTCTGGAACCTCAGCATTGTCCTGGCGTGGCTCATGTGTCCTCCCTTTGAGCCGTTGCGTTCCTGCGACCCGAAGTTCCTCACCTGAAAAGTTATATTCCTAGTGGCGATTACTTCGGTTTGTAGAGTCAGCAAGCTTCAGGACTTGGTTATGTACCTGCCTTACAGAAGGGTTTTTCATGATCGTGTGGTCTTTCCTATGCACCATAAATTCCTACCTAAGGTTGTGACTGGTTTCCACATCAATCAGTCCATTGTTTTACCCACGTTCTTTCCTAGGCCTCATTCCCATCCAGGGGAATGGGCTCTTCATAATTTGGACTGTAAGAGGGCTTTGTTTTTTTTTTATTTAGAACGCATAGACGGTCACAGGCATTCCACTCCGATCTTTGTATTGTTCGATACCAATAGATTAGGAGTAGCGGTGGGTAAACAGACTCTATCCAACTGGCTGGCGGATTGCATCGCCTTCTGCTATGCGCATGCAGACCTTCAGTTGACAGGCTGTATCAAAGCTCACTCTGTGCGTGCCATGGCAATGTCTGTGGCTCATCTGCGAGCGGTTCCCGTTGCCCAAATTTTCCATGCAGCAGCGGGGACCGCTACTGCTTGGACAAAGATGGTAGACATGACAGTGCCTTTGGCCAGTCCGTCCTGTACGATCTCTTCCAGATTTAAACTCAACTCTTCCGACCTAAAGCCCCTGGTCGGAACTAGGCTGTCCTCTGCTGACTAATAGTACCGCAGTTGTGCCTGTTGGCAATTTGTTTCGGTATCTGTTGGTCGCACCTGGCTGATGGGGACAGCCTGGAGCTTGGTATTCACCCATATGTGAGGACTACCATCCTGCTTGTCCTAGGAGAAAGCGCAGTTGCTTACCTGTAACAGGTGTTCTCCTAGGACAGCAGGATGTTAGTCCTCAGGAATTCCGCCCACCACCCCTGCGGAGTTGGGTTCTCCTTCTGTTTTGTTTTATTTTTTTTCACTCATATTTTTTCTCTGTTACAAGGCTAAGGGAGACCTCACTAGGCATGCTCAGTGTGCCAGTCAAAGTTTTCCATGCTGGGCTCCATCAGATGTCACCCATATGTGAGGACTATAACATCCTGCTGGCCTAGGAGAACACCTGTTACAGTTAAGCAACTGCGCTTTCTCCATACTCGCCCCAAGTTCTGGCCTAAGGTGGTATCGGACTTCCATCTAAACCAATTTATCATCCTCCCTACCTTCTTCCCGAGACCTCATTCACACCCAGGTGAACAGGCCTTGCATACATTGGATTGTAAGAGGGCCTTAGCGTTCTACCTTGAGAGGATGGCAGGCGATAGGCAGTCCACACAACTCTTTATCTTGTTTGATAAGAACAGAATGGGGGTGGCTATGGCTAAGCACACGCTGTCTACCTGGCTAGCAGACTGCATCTCGTTCTGCTATGCGCAAGCAGGATTGCAGCTTGAGGGCCATGTTAAAGCTCATTCCATTCGGGCCATTTCAACTTCGGTGGCTAACTTGTGTGAAGTTCCTGTGGTGGAGAACTTCAGAGCTGCAACGTGGAGTTCTCTCCATATGTTCGCAGCTCACTATTGCTTGGACAGAGGCCGCCAGGATAATAGCTTCGGCCAGTCTGTCCTCCGTAAACTTTTTCAGGTCTAAACCTATCTCTTCCTCCTAGGGTCCTGTTTTTCGGATTCAGGCTGCCTTCCTCCGTTACCAACAGCATCTAGGTTGTTGTGCCCATTGGAACTTGTTTGGCATCTGTTGGTCTGCTCTGTTCGGAAATAGCCTGCAGCTAGGTATTCACCCATGTTTGAGGACTGTCATCCTGCTTGCCCTAGGAGAAAGCAGAGTTGCTTACCTATAACAGGTGTTCTCCTAGGACAGCAGGATGTTAGTCCTCACGAAACATGCCCGCCACCCCGCAGAGTTGGGTTTCTACTATGTATGTTTTATTTTTTGTAAATCTCTGTATAGAGACTGAAGGTGGAACTCCTGTGGCCGTGCGGATAGTGGCATGTTGGGCATGCTCAGTGTGCCAGTCAAAGTTCTAGAAAGTTTGTCAGAAGTTTTCCATGCTGGGCTCCATCTGATGATGTCACTCCATGTGTGAGGACCAACATCCTGCTGTCCTAGGAGAACACCTGTTACAGGTAAGCAACTCTGCTTACTGTAAAGAAACTTGCTATTTTGTTGTGAGAATGTTTTAGCTTGCACGCAGGGAAAAACAATGTGGGGATTCACTATCAAGTTACAAACTGTAAACTGACTGGGATCTCAACCTGGATTTGGGGAAAGAGTATATACACAGAATAGGATCACAAACACAATTTTAGGTGTTTGATAACAGTGGAGAGTGGTCCATGTTGCCTTCTACTGGAGGGAGTTCAGTGTTTAGAGTAGGGTCTGAACCTTTCTGAGGGAGGCTGGCAAGTGGGGGTTGTAAAGATGTACTTGGTTAATTATTGATGGAAAATAAATATATCCTTATTTTGCTGTTCAGTTTTAGTAATTTATTACTTTTGTCATATCCAACAGTACATTGTATGTTGCAAATTCAACACAATGCTAAATGTAGTAATGGATTTTAGTGATTGTGCAATAAACTGAATAATGCATAATGATGTTAGGCTTTTGTATGTGCCTTTTCCTGTTTAAATATTTGTGTTTAATTCAAGAAATTAATTTTCATTTGCTTTGTTTTAATTGATTTTTCCTTTCTAGATGCTGGCTTTCCATTTGTTTCTAGGACAGGAAAGACTAATGATTTCACTAAAATCAAGGGATGGCGAGATAAATTTACCACAAGTTCAGTCGCTTCTGGATCTAAAACTGAAGGTACATTTTTAAATCAAAGATCAGGGATCTGAGAATAGGTGAGAAAAGGGCATTTTTCTTCTTTTCTCCCTTTTTACCTTAATGACTTGAATGTATTTCGTTGGCTTTGGCTATTAGGAACTTGATAGATAGGCAAATGTTGAAAAATACTTATTTATAAATGCATCAAGGATAGATTTTAAGGGTTCATAAGTCCCCTTTCTTTTCATAGACAAAACGTCCATGGTCTTTTCACCTAGCTACCAATCTGTACTGGACCTTGATTTTCATTTTTTATTTTATTTTTTTCTGGTAATTTCCATGTTAAAACAACAAGAACATCTGTGGAAAATTGCTTTCTCAGATTTTTCTCTTGTGTCATTTTCCACTGATTTTTTTTTTTATGGACTACAACATTGAAATTCCAAGGAAAAATAAAATCTGAAAATGAAAGTTCCTACCTTTAAGTTATGGTGCTATCTACTGACTAATCACACCAATACCAGTCTTCTTCAAATAGTTGATGCCTGTTCCTTTCCAGGATCTCTTCCTTTGCTCCCTATCCCTCAGTCTTTATTGGTGTTCAGAAGCAGGATTTTCAAGTTCTAGGCATCAGTTCTACACGTGAGCCAACCAGTTGTTCCTACTGTGTATTTAAAACCTATAATTGCATGGCAAGTCTGTCTGGGTAGCGGACTGCATCAGTTTGAAAGAAACCATGATACTGTAATCCCTGGACCGAAATTTCTGAGTGCACCTTCTCTCATTTCCAGGTTTTCTTGATTTTAAGACCTGGGTGGGAGTGCCAGGTGGACCACATGTTGAGGATCCATGCCTGAAATAGCAGGCAGGGGGCTAGTAAAGTTATCCTGGGTTATTCCACTGAGGAAATGAATTGTCTGAACACAGAAAAGACTATATATCCAGTGGAAGAATGACCTGACCAGCTGCAGGGATGAGTAACTGCCCACGTTCAGAGCACCATGTTGTTCCTTCATGGGGAATAAATCTTCCAAAGAAGACTGGTGTGTGTTTGTATGCTAAGTTAGCAGTAGACTGAACCCTTGATTGTCCAGTCTGGCATGAAATTAGGAGAAAGAATTAGCAGTTTTGAGAAATTCCTCTGTAGTTGATGTTGCCATTGAATAATATTTGAGGAAAGCTGGTCTCTGGAAGGTTCTTTTTTAGTGCTTGTGTGCTAATTATCAAAATTTGTTCCAGACCACCATGATTGGTTTCAGTTGGTAGAGTAGTAGTGATGATGAGATTTCACTAAAGTCCTGTTAGTGGGCTTTGTTAATATGTGGTGTTGATTGGATTCTATATCTGCATGCCAGGTAACAACTTGGAGGCCTCCTTGAAGAATCGCTCTGCTTTCTGCAGTGATAAGCTGGATGAGTACCTAGAGAATGAGGGAAAACTCATGGAAGCCTGCATGGGAATCTCCCCAAGTTCTTCTGTTTCTCCTGTCACCTATCAACTTCCTACCAAAAGCACCAGCTATGTGCGAACACTTGATAGTGTATTAAAGAAGCAGTCAACTCCAGCTCAATCCTCCACATTAAAGCCCCTTTCCATGCCCTCTGCTCAGAAAAAAGGGAAGGCATCTGGCAAAGCATCTACTCCACACACTAAAGCAAAACCTTCCTACAAACCTATACTGCCGTCCCCTATCACTGTGAAGCAGAAACCTATCCAGCTACCCACAGTGGAGAAGACCACAAAAACACAAAGTACCACCCAATCGAGTCTGTTGGACAAATTTATAGTGCCAGCTCTGGATGAGAACATGTTGCCCAAGCAGATCAGCCTGCGTCAGGCACAGCAGTACCCACAGCCTGGTCGTCCCCCAGGATTGTCCAAATCTCAGTTGAAATTGATGGACTTAGAAGATTGTGCTGTGTGGGATGGGAAAACACGGACATATATTACAGAGGAGCGAGCTGATATATCCCTGGCTACTCTTCTTACTGCACAGGTAGGAAACTGCTGTCATTTGACTTTCTACAAAGCATAAGTTTTGAATAGGGTTGTGCTCCAGTAATTTACTAAGTAGCTGAGGACTAAAGGAAATTAATAATTGTTGAGGAAAGGAGCCTGGCACAATTGGTTAAGTTCTATATTCATCTAAAAAGCTATTCAGTTCTTCATCTAAAAAAAGGTTCAGTTCTTCATGCTAGTCTGAAGGGAAGAACAGAAACATAAGAGTTGTAATCAACTGTAGTAACCATATAAACATCCCTGCTTCATCTTTGTGTACCCTTCATTTCATCACTGATTTGCTAAAAACCCAGATTTCCTAGAGTGTAGCCAGATGGACTCAGGACCAATGGGTTATGTGCTCTCCTGCTAGCAGATGGAGACGGAGTCAGGTTCCAAAGCTGACATCACCCTAGATATACCCCTGCAGTGATCTCAGCCATTCAGTATCTCTCTCTGTCTCCTAGCAGATATGAATTGTCTCCTATGGGGAACACAGTACCCTTTAGATGAGGAAAATTTACCTTCAAATTTCTACTTTTAAAATGGAGAAGATCGAGCCCCGCTCGCCTGTGGTGATTCCTAAGGGTTCCTCTCCCAGTTGAGAATTCCTGAGGCGATTTCTGAGATCCCTCAGAAGTTTGCCTTGGTCCGGTAGCCGGTTCTCGGCGTGGACTTTGCTGTTGAAGCAGCTGAAAGGCAGTGGGTCAGGAAGCAGAGCACAGCAGTGATGGCCTAAGCCCTCTCCCCCTGCAGCCAGAGACTCTCTGTACTCAGCCGGTAAGCGCTTTATTCAGGTAAGTAAAGAAGAACTCCTCTTATCCAGAGTCATGGAAGGGCTTCGGTAAGTCTTTCCTCCGGTCTCCTTGCTCGGCGCGCCATACTGACATCGTTCCTGACCCCGATAGGGCAAAGGAAGGGGGCTTCCGAGCGGGTTAAGTAGCCCCCCAATGGGCTAGACCCCGCTTCAGACTCAGTGGGCACTCCATGTGGCGGGCTGTGGTGGCACCATCTTGCACATGCTTTTGTTGCAGTGCCATTTCCCCCATTTCCCATCTGTATGCGTGGTGCGAGCTGGCCCTTGTGCGCCTAACATGAGTACTCCTGTGCGCTTATCTACATGCATAACTAAGCGCACAGGAGCACAGCGGCACCTACCCCAATTACTCCTGGGCTAAATATGTACCCGGCGGCATTCTCTTGGCTGGAACTCTTTTAGGGCCTACAAGCCTTTGTTCAGGCGTAGTTAGCTACTGCCCCTGCCCAGCCAGAGCCCCTGCTAGGAAGGCCTCACCTTCCCAGCCCTATCAGCATGCCTTGGGACGTGTCTCGCCTCACCAAGGGTATCCCTGACAGGGATCCGGACACCACGGACGACGAAGGGGATGCGGATTCATTGGAGGATGGGAAAATCCCTCGAGGCCTGGAGCCATACCGGACCAAGCTTCGATTTTTCCACAGAGATGAATTACCGGCCCTGAAGACCCTGGGAGTTCCTGGCATGGACCCTATTCTGAACCAAGGAAGAATCTTATCCTGGTGTCTCTACGGAAAGCCTCTTGCTATTTCCCAATGCTGGAAGCCATCCAGTAGTTGATTGACCTGGAATGGGATTCCCCATAAGCCAGTTTTAAAGGAGGTCAGGCCCCGGAGGCCTTATACCCTCTGAACCCAGCGACTAAAGAACACCTGGATTGGTCCTTCTGGTGGCCCCGGTTTGGCCCAGATGCCCGTGGTACGCAGACATGCAGAGACTTCTCGTGGAGAGTCCCCTTCGCCTCCCCCCCCCCCCCCCCCCCCCGGCATAAGAACCTTCTCTAACACGATCTGGTCCTTCATGAGGACCATCTCAATTCTGTCTTATGGTCTGGCCCTTGAGAGGGCTCGCCTGACGAAGCGGGGATATTTGATGGCTGTAATCGCCACCTTCCTCCGCCAGCGAAAGTTCTCAACGTCCCTGGCATAGGTACGGATCTGGAGAATATTTGAGGCCTGGTATGTGGACCGCGGGCTGCCCCCGTGAACGACCAATATCCCCATGATTCTGGAATTTTTACAGGATGGCCTGAATAAAGGATTGTCCCTCAGCTCCTTCAAGGTCCAGGTGGCGGCGCTCTCCTGTTTCAGGGGAGAGGTGAACGGAACCCGCCTGTAGATGCATCCAGACTTGGCCTGTTTCCTAAAATGGCTGGACCCCCTATGGAACCTCAATCTAGTATTGAACTTTTTAGCAGGACCTTCCTTTAAGCAACTGCGCAGTCTGTCTCCTACGCCTATTAACACTGAAGACTGTATTCTTGGTGGTGATATGCTCAGCGCTGTCATGTCGGGAACCATTCCTCTGGTTCACTCCCGGAACGTTGCAGCTTCGCACCGTCCTTTCCTTCTTACCAAAGGTAGTCTCGGAGTTTCACCTGATCCAGCCCATCTCCCTACCCTTCCTGGATGGACGCAAGACACGGAAGACTATTGCCTACTATGCCACTTAAACGTCAGTAGCTTCTAGTACGGTACCTGGAATGCTCAGAACAGGTGCACAAGACAGACTGCTTGTTTGTCCTTCACAGGGGAAGAAAATAAGGCGAAGCGGCTTCGTGAGCTACCTTAGCTCACTGGATCAAGGAAGTGATCACGGGAGCTTATGTGGAGGCAGGGAAGCCTTTACCCCCCTTCAGGTTAAAGCTCATTCCACTAGGGACCTGGCCGTATCCTGGATGGAAGCTAAGCTACTGTCTCCCGTCGACATCTCTCGAGCAGCGACATGGTCTTCCTTGCACACTTTCTCCAGGTTCTATCGCCTGGACGTCCAGGCCCGAGATGACGCAGCCTTTGCGAGGGTGGTGCCATCTGGACTGTGGGCAGCTTCCCGCCCCGTTCGGGAGTAGCTTTTGTACATTCCGTTGGTCCCAAGTCCATCTGGCTACATGCTAGGAAATGGAGAAATAACTTACCTGATAATTTATTTTTCCTTAGTGTAGACAATTAGACTCCGCATCCAGCTCACAGCTGCCCAGGAGAGGCACGAAGGAATCGCCCATGAGGAAAATCTCGATTCCATGGGGAACAGGTAAGCCATTACCCTATCCCTAGTTCAGGGCATCTATAATATTGCTGGGATTCAGCACTTATGTTGGTTGAGTACAGTTGCGGTCTCCAGTTTTTAATCAAGTTGTATCCAAATTCTAATCAAGTTCTTCAATAATATGTCCACAATGGCTTTTTGAAGAGAATACTGAATGGCTGAGGTCACTGCAGGGATGTCTCTAGGGTGACATCAGCTTTGAAATCTGACTCCGTCTCCATCTGTTAGCAGGGGAGCACATAACCCATTGGTCCTGAGTTCATCTGTCTACACTAAGATAAACGAAATTATCAGGTAAGTAATTTCTCCAATTGCTTCACTAATGGAGATCATGACAATATGTAGTTTTTATGTATCTCTTATTTTTTTCATTTTCATTTATACATATTTATACTCCATGGTGAATTGTAAAGATAATAGCACAGGTGAACAATAAATGCTAGTTTTGAAAGAGTTTTTATTTTCAGTGTACATTTTACATAATTATACAATATAAGCATTGTGTTTAAGTGAGTTATTGCTTTCCATATCTTGATAAAATTAACACTTGGGGACCAGCCCAATGGCCCAGGAGCACTACATGCCTCTTTGCATGAGACATGGGTTCAGCATGGACTGGGGAAATTGTGGAGGCCGGGACAGGAAGTCCTTGTCATTGTGCAACAGCAACACTTAACTGGCTGGCTCATGTACTTGTGCTGGCTTCTTGAAGCAATCACAATCCATGCTAGTCATCCAGTGTTTTTACTACCCTTCTCTCTCTCGGATTTGTTCTCAGCTACGATAAATCTTCTCTATAACTCTCTCACACCTGGAATTTATAGGAGTACCATTAGATTCTTGAGCTGAGAGGGCTTTTCTAACTCTCCAGAGAATGAGCAAACTATTAAAACTTGTTTGTTTATTGCTCAGCCACATGTATGTATCAGCCAGAAGGTTCATGGAGCTCCTTTGTAATTGAGCAAAGGAGGTTCACATGAGCTGTGGCTGCCAAATGACCAAGACAGAATAGTTCTCAGAACTCATTCTAGATTCCTATCTAAGGTTATTTCTCAGTTCCCTGTACGTACTAGGATCAGTCCAGACCGTGGGTTATGTCCCCCGTCCAGCAGATGGAGTCAGAGCAAACTTCCGAGGGTGCTGACATATAAGCAGGTGCACCCTCTAGGGATCCTCAGTATCTCTCTGACTCCAGCAGATGCGAGTGGGGGAACCTTTGCTTCCCCAGTTGGTGGCTTCTGCCCCACTATTTCTATCTTTTCTTTTCAGGACAGGATCAAGCAGGCCTGGGTTCTAAATTATTAAATAGAGTTTTAAAAAAAAAAAATAAATTTTTTTTTCTCTTCTCAGGGAGTCTCTCTGAGCCCCTGCCCGGGTCTCGCAGCCCTGGTTAGCTTGCCAGCGGGACTACTTTCTCATTTGTCTGCCTTCTGTTCTTCTGTTGTTTCCTCCTCTCTCCGGCGGTAAGTTTTTGTGTTGCTGTTAATTTTTTCTTCACAGCTTCGCCGTCGGACGGCTCAGGGGCACGCTGGTGGAGCCAGTCTCTCCCCTGTTCGGAGCGCCGCGATTCGAACCCCTCCCCCTCGGCCCTGCGACGTTTCATTCCCCGGGGCCGCGGCAGCAGGGAAGTCCCATTCTCCTGCTGCTCCTGAGGGGAGGGTTCGCGGAGTGGAGCCTGGGCGGACGAGCCCGCTCCTCCCGCGGCGCGGTTTCCCCGGATCCGGCCCCAGGGGCGGTCGCTGAAGGGGTTCTCCCTCCCGACCGGACGCCATGCAGCGTTTTCAGGGGGCTCCCGGCGCCGACCCGGGGCAGGGCGGATCGCGGGATGTCTCCTCCGGCGTCGCTCTCCCCGGGGGGGAGTCCGAGCCGACTTCCCCGCCTTTTTCGCCGTCAGGCTCGGAGCGCCGCGGCTTGAGGGGAAGGGCCCCGCCCCCTCCTTTGGCGGGAGCGGCGGCCATCTTGGAGCTAGAGAGCGCTGCTGACTCGGAAGCTGAGGAGTCACAGCATGGGTTTTCGCCGCGCTTGAGGCCGATTCGAGCCCCATCCTCCCCCCCCCATCGCTTCGGGCCCCTCCACGGACCTTGCCCTCGCCGTCCCCCCACCGGCAGGGGGGTTTACGGCGGATTTTGTTCTTCTAATGCACCAGGCGTACCGCCAGAGCCTGCAGCCGGCGGGGGGGTCGCCCGGCGGTGGCCAAGCGAACCCCACGCCCGCGAAGATGCCCCGGCTGGTGGGGGTGGGGGGGGCCAATCCAGCGCCCTCGGGGGGCGGCCAGAAGACGCTCCTGGCTCTTCCACCCAGCGGAGCGACCCCACCGCAGGACCCTGGGAGTGACCCGGCTTCGACGGCTGATGAGGATTCGGTCCTGGTAGCGCACCTGGAGTGTGACGACCCACGGGTGCTCCGGATCTTCCGAAAGGAGGAGCTGTCTGACCTCATCCCACACGTCCTCCAGGAATTGGATCTCGACCCGCCCGTCGAACCGCCTGGGCCTCCGGCTCCCTCCGTAGCCTCAGCAAGCTCCAAAGGGGACCCTGTCCTGGCGGGCCTACGTCCCCGGGCGCGAACGTTCCCGATTCATGAGTCTTTCCTACACCTTTTGGTACGGGAATGGGACACGCCGGAGGCGTCGCTCAGAGTGGGCAGAGCCATGGACAAGCTCTACCCTCTCCCCGGAGACTTCTTGGACCTGCTTAAAGTACCCAAGGTCGACTCGGCAGTCTCTGCCGTCACCAAGAGGACCACGATTCCCGTTACAGGGGGAACGGCCCTCCGCAATGTCCAAGACAGGAAGTTGGAAGTCTGCCTCAAGAAGATCTTCGAGGTCTCTGCGCTGGGGGTCCGCGCAGCTATTTGTGGTTCACTCACCCAGCGTGCGGGGCTACGGTGGGTGCAGCAGCTCCTTACTTCACAGCAATTGCCACCTGAGGAAGCGGCGCAAGCGGACAGGCTGGAAGCCGTCATTGCCTACGGGGCCGATGCTCTCCACGACTTGCTGCGGGTCCTGGCGAGGACCATGGTTTCGGCTGTTTCCGCCAGGCGACTGCTGTGGCTTCGGAATTGGGCGGCGGACGCCTCGTCCAAGTCCAGCCTAGGTTCTCTACCCTTTAAGGGTAGGTTCCTTTTCGGCGAGGATCTTGATCAGATCATTAAATCCCTGGGGGAAAACGCCGTACATAGGTTGCCCGAGGACCGCCAGAGGTCATATCGTCCGTCCAATTCCTTCTCCAGGAATCGGTCCCGCTCTCAACGGCGATTTCGGAGCTCCAAGCCCCAGGGTCCGAGAAACCCCTCGAACAGGTCTCAGTCTTGGACCCGGTCCTTTCGTGGCCGCAGACCACCAAGGGATTCCTCGGCGCAGGGAGCTTCCGGCAAATCCAACCAATGATGTCAGGCCGGCCCACTCCCCCCTCCCAAAGATCGGTGGACGACTAGCCTGGTTTTACGAGGAGTGGGCCAACATCACCACGGATCAATGGGTCCTGGATATTCTAAGGCACGGTTACGCGTTGGATTTGCGGCACCGCCCCAAAGACAGATTCGTCTTCTCGCCCTGCGGGTCAAGTCACAAACGCCTGGGAGTACAAAGCACGCTGGACCGGCTCCTAGCTCTGGGGGCCATCTCACCCGTCCCCTCCGGAGAGGTGGGCTCGGGTCATTATTCCATCTACTTCGTGGTGCCCAAGAAGGATGGATCCTTCCGTCCCATTTTAGATCTCAAGGAAATCAACAAGGTCCTCTGGATACCCCGGTTTCGCATGGAAACCCTCCGCTCGGTCATAGCGGCCGTCCATCCGGGGGAGTTCCTAGCTTCCCTGGATCTGACGGAAACATACTTACACATTCCGATATGTCCGGACCATCACAGGCTCCTCCGCTTCAAGATACTGGGACAGCACTTCCAGTTCCAGGCCCTCCCCTTCGGGTTGGCAACGGCACCCAGGACGTTCACCAAGATCATGGTGGTGGTGGCGGCTGCGCTCCGACGGGAGGGCATTCTAGTACATCCTTACCTGGACGATTGGCTCATCCGAGCGAAGTCCCTCTCGCAGGGGCAACAGGCGGTCGACCGGGTGGTCGAATTTCTGCAGTCTCTCGGCTGGGTAGTCAACTTCGGCAAGAGCAGTCTCCTTCCGTCTCGGCAGCTGGACTTTCTCGGAGCACGCTTCGACACAGCTCAAGGCAAAGTCTTCTTGCGGCCGGACAAGGCCCAGTCGCTGAGGGAGCAAATCCTCCATTTTGCCGCTCTCCAGGTCCCAACAGCGAGGGATTACCTGCAGATCCTGGGTTCGATGGCCTTCGCAATCAACCTGGTACCTTGGGCCTTTGCACACCTGAGGCCCCTACAGATGGCGCTACTCTCGCGGTGGAAACCGGTCTCGCAGGACTATCAGGCGATACTACCTCTTCCGCCGGCGGCCAGACTCAGCCTTCGTTGGTGGCTAGACCCCAGGAACCTGGCGCAGGGCTGCCCCCTGGAGTCGCCGGAATGGATTGTGGTCACAACCGATGCCAGTTTGACCGGCTGGGGGGCCGTGTGTCTCAGAAGCTCAGCTCAGGGGCAGTGGACACAGGAACAGGCGTCCTGGTCGATCAACCGCCTGGAGACCAGAGCAGTCCGATTGGCGCTCATCCAATTTCTGCCTCTCATCCGGCAGCGTGCGGTCCGGATTCTCTCGGACAATGCGACCACGGTAGCCTACATCAACCGACAGGGAGGCACCAAGAGCCCGGGGGTGGCCCTCGAAGCGGCCCGCCTCATGGCCTGGGCAGAGCGGTTCCTCGACCGCCTGGCGGCCTCCCACATCGCAGGCGTGGACAATATTCAGGCGGACTACCTGAGTCGGCAGACTTTGGACCCGGGGGAATGGGTTCTCTCCGACGAGGCAATGTCGCTCATCACTCGGCGCTGGGGAACTCCTGCCATGGACCTCATGGCAACGTCGGGCAACGCAAAGGCTCCGCGGTTCTACAGTCGGAGGAGAGATCACGGGGCGGAAGGAGTGGACGCCCTGGTGCTACCCTGGCCACCTCATGTTCGGCTGTACGTCTTCCCGCCGTGGCCTCTGGTGGGCAAGGTGGTGCGAAGGATAGAAGATCATCCAGGGCAGGTCATTCTGGTGGCGCCAGAATGGCCGCGGCACCCGTGGTTTGCGGACCTACTCAACCTGGTGGTGGACGGACCTCTGCGATTGTCACACCTTCCGCGGCTACTCCATCAGGGTCCGGTATTTTCGGACCAGGCGGAACACTTTTGTCTCGCGGCCTGGCTTTTGAAAGGCAGAGTCTCCTGCGCAAGGGATACGCAGTAGCCGTGGTAGACACTCTTCTCAAGGCACGTAAGACATCCACTTCAGTCGCCTATGTACGGGTCTGGAAGGTATTTGAGGTCTGGTGTGCTGGACATGGGGCCTCCGCGACGGCGCCTTCGCTCCGTCAGGTCCTGGCCTTCCTCCAGGAGGGCCTGGAGAAGGGTCTCTCCTACAACTCCCTGCGTGTGCAAGTCTCGGCTCTAGCCTCCCTGGCTCGTACCATGGGACATCCAGACCTTTCGTCTCATCCGGACGTCTCGCGCTTCCTCAAGGGAGTCAAGCACCTGCGGCCGCCGGTGCGTCATCCCTATCCCTCCTGGAATCTCAACCTGGTTCTCCGTCTCCTTGGACAGGCTCCCTACGAACCACTACGGCAGGCCTCCCTCAAAGACGTCACACTTAAGACGGTGTTCCTGGTCGCCATTGCCTCGGCGAGACGCATCTCCGAGCTTCAGGCGCTCTCGTGCCGGGAACCGTTTCTCCGCTTCATGGATTCGGGAGTTTCTATACGTACGGTGCCTTCATTCCTACCTAAAGTGGTGTCGTCCTTCCATTTGAACCAGTGGGTGGAATTGCCGGCCTTCCCGTCGGATGCGCCTCAGGCCCTCCGGCGTCTCGACGTGAAGCGCTCTCTGCTGCACTACTTGGAAGTGACCAATGAGTTCCGGGCTTCCGACCATCTCTTTGTGCTTTGGTCCGGTAATAAGAAAGGCCAGCAGGCGTCTAAGACGACTATCGCACGTTGGCTCAAGGAAGCGGTTTCCTCAGCCTACATCGGCGCCGGGAAGGCGCCCCCGGAGGTAGTCCGGGCTCATTCGTTGCGTGCCCTGGCCACGTCCCGGGCAGAGTCTCAACATGTTCCCATTCAGGAAATCTGTCGCGCGGCGACATGGAAGTCGCTGCATACCTTCTCGAAACATTACCGGTTGCAACTACCGGTAGGTGATTCGGGTTCCTTTGGGGACAGGGTTCTTCGAGCAGGGTCTTCAGGGACCCACCCGGTTTAGGGAAGCTTTGGTACATCCCACGGTCTGGACTGATCCTAGTACGTACAGGGAAAAGAAAATTATTCCTTACCTGCTAATTTTCGTTCCTGTAGTACATAGGATCAGTCCAGACGCCCACCCGGGTTTCTTAAGTAATGGTCAGACGCCTGCTCGTGTACGTTCTATCTCCTGTCCCTCCAACTCCTACATTCTGAGGTTTTGTTGTTGTTCTTCACAGTTCTCCTTGCAAGTTGCATTGGTTAGATGTTCTGTGGTTACAATTTGATTGGTGCTTGATCCATCCTACTTTTCTGTCTAGTGTTGTTTTCTCTGGGCTTTGATATTCTCGATACTGAGGATCCCTAGAGGGTGCACCTGCTTATATGTCAGCACCCTCGGAAGTTTGCTCTGACTCCATCTGCTGGACGGGGGACATAACCCACGGTCTGGACTGATCCTATGTACTACAGGAACGAAAATTAGCAGGTAAGGAATAATTTTCTTTTCCACCTGGATCAATTCTTAGTTCTTCCTATTTTTTCCCCAAGATCTCATGCCAGTAAAGCAGAGCAAACATTCACTACTTTAGACTGCAAAATAATCTTATTTTCCTAGTTAGAAAAGGTTAAAGCTTCACAGAAAGTTTTCTCAATTCTTCATCTCTTTAAGATCCCAACAAACACGACCAAGCAGTAGGAAAGCAAACACTTTTTCCACTTGGTTATCAGATTGCATTTCTTTTTGTTATAAGGATAAAGGAATAAACTTTCCAAGGAAAGTTGAAGCTCATCAGGTTCGATTGACAACAACTTCAGTAGCACTGCTTTGCTCAGCATCCATCCAAGATATCTGTAAAGCAGATACATGGTCATCCATTCACGCTTTTGTAAAGCACTATTGTCTATAAGTGCCTTTGATTAAGTGGTACTAATAATCTCTTCAAATAATAGCTTCAACTTACCTTTCACGTTTCCTCAGGTTCTATAAAAACCAAAGCTATTTCATGCAGCATTCAGCTAGGGAGTTCCCACTTGTGTGGGTGAATTTCATCCTGCTTGTCCAATGATAAAACAAAGTAGAGAGCAGGACAAATCAGCCATACAATCCCACTCTCTTCCCCTTAGAATTAAAGCTCAGCTAGGAAAAATACTGCGAAAACTCGCATAGTGCCAGTGAGTGGGAATTTGCACGCATGTTTAGAAAGACTTTTCTTTCTGAGCTCTGAAAGAGTATGTTTGTCAGCACCGTCAGGTGATGTCACCCCACTTGTGTGGCTGATTTGTCCTATTGTCTGTGGAGAACACTCATTGCAGGTAAGCAACTTCACTTTCTTTCAATATAGTGGCAATGGCTGATCTCATGTGTTAGCCATAGCTTTTTGTCACACATGACTCATATTCAAGGCTTCCATTAAGCTGGGCTCAGGCACGTTGAAATTGTTTTATTTGCACCTGATTAGCGGCAAAGATGATTGCCATTAGTACAGCAACCTTGTTCTGGCAACTAAGAGGCATAATTTGGGAAGAAACTTTCTGTTAAATACTTAGCTAGTGAGAGAACTTGAGTTGTTCATGGATGCCGTCTGAGCTGGTAGATGTTTACAAGTGGGAGAAATTTGGAGAGATGGAGGAAATCGCATTTCCTAGCGTGTAGCAGATGAACTCAGGACCAATGGGTATAGGGTGCTCCTGATAGCAGTTGGAGATGGAGTCAGATTTCAATCTGACGTCAGCACTACATATACCCGTGCAGGAAGCTCTGCTCTTCAGTATTTCTCAGTCTCCATAGCAGTTCGGGACTCTACACACGCTTGCACAGCGTTAGAAAATCCAAATCAAAAGAAGAAAGAAAATTCCAAAACAAAGAAGAAATAATCTTACCTCTACAGAGGAGCCCCGCTCTCCTGCAGTGATACCTAATGGTCCCTCCCCCAGTTGAGAATTCCTGAGGTGATTTCCGAGATCCCTCAGAGGTAAGTCTCTGTCCGGTAGCCGGTTCCCGGCGTGGACTCTGTATCCTGCCCACGGCTGCCTCAAAATATGGAAACCTCGGGTGACAATCCCCAGGAGCAAGACAAGCACGGGTAAGCCACGCTTTACCCTTAGTTAAGACCATCATAGTTACCGGGTGTCGGTGTTTCTTGGTTGAGTGCATTGGCGGTCTCCAGCTATAATTCACGTCAACCAGTTCAAGTTAATCAAGTTATTCAAACACACACATATCCACATTTGCTTTTTGAGGAGAATACTGAAGAGCAGAGCTTCCTGCACGGGTATATGTACTGGTGCTGACGTCAGATTGAAATCTGACTCTGTCTCCAACTGCTATCAGGAACACACTATACCCATTGGTCCTGAGTCCATCTGCTTACACTAAGGAAAACAAAATTATCAGGTAAGTAAATATTCCATTCCTGTTCATACCCCAGAACAGTCCAGACAAGTAGGTTTTGCATCCCTACCAGCAGATGGAGGCAGAGAATAAAACATTTCAGGCACTGCTACTTAAGCGAGAGTGCCACCTGCAGTCCCTAGGTATTTTTCTCCAGCAGATGGTAGAGGTACAGTCTTGCAGTCTGGAGTTTAATTAAAAAGAAAAGAGAACAGTTGGTAGAGAGTGGTGCTTCCAGAGGTATTAGGTTCCTTTGTGGGCCATCCCTCGGGTAGAGCAGAGTGTTGGAGATCTCTGATCTGACTCGGCCCTTGTCTTCCAGAGGGAGGGAAAGTCAGGGGTCCTGGTTTCCTCGCTCCCTCTGAGGCCTTCTCACAGTCAGCTGACAGCCAGAAGCAATCAGAAACAGGGAACTATATCTTTCTCTTTTTCTGGGCCTCTTTGGTTGCTGTGTCTTTAAAAAAAAAAAAAAAAAAAGGTGATAAAGTAAACAGAGTGGAGCAGGTCTGATTGAGAGTCTGTATCAGTGCGATAAGGCCGGTAATAAGGGTGAGAAGGGCCGCACACAATTTGGCAGCAACACCAGGGTTCTGGGACAGTGCCATCTGGAGTTACTCAGCGATTGCGGCACTCGATAGGCTATTTTTACTGCTGACCGCAGCAAAAGCATGGCACCTCCCGCTGGGCGTGGGAAAGTGTGTATTTCCTGCAGAGTGAGGCAATTGTGCCATTTCCAAGTGGGAGAAAATTGGAGAGATGGAGTAAATGGCAATATGCTGTCTTCCTTGGTAAATTATACGATGATGTGATAGCCTGACTCCCTTGCCACTTTGTATTGTTTGGCCTTTGTACTAGTGCTGTTTTTAAGTTATTTGATTTCTATATTTTGTTTGAAAACAGGCATCTCTGAAAAATAAACCTATCCATAAAATAATCAGGAGGCGAGCACCCCCTTGCAATAATGACTTCTGCCGTCTTGGATGTGTCTGTGCCAGTTTGTCCCAGGAGAAGCGTCAGCCTACACATTGCCGCCGACCTGAATGCATGTTTGGATGTAGCTGCTTGAAGAGGAAGGTCCTGCTAGTAAAAGGGTCTAAACCAAAGAAAATTATGAAGAAGACAGTTGACAGAAATCTTGTTTTATATGGAGCAATAGAAGAGCCGTCACTGCATCAGGAGAAAAAGGAGGAAGAGAGTAGAGGGCATGCTATCAGTACAGGTGATGTGATGCCAAAGAAGAAAAATAAATTGGAATATAGTAAGTATTGCCTGTGACAGGCAAGTTAAAACCAATTCTGTGTGGGCCTGCTCTGACATGCAGAGAAACATGGGTTTGCTTCCTTGCTCAGGTCTTCTGTTCCCTGGGTCATCCAGAGCTGGAAATGTTGCAGAGGCAGCAGTCATATCCCTTGGGGGTGGGAAGGAGGGAGTCATAGTCATCACAAGGTGGTAACACATTTTGTTTTTCTAGTTTGATTTTATGCTTTTATTGGGTCAGTTTTTGTTAACTTGGATAATTCCTTTAGATGATATATCTGTGTTAAATGACCCTTATAATTCAAAAAATGATAATTCTGCGGACCCTTGTACATGGCTACCATACAACGTGATTTGAGGTGCCTTCATATGATTATCGGTCATCCTAAGTCCATTCTTGTCCCGGACATACATTTTATAAATTTTAGTTTAAATGCAAATAAAATGTCCAGCAATTATCATGATGTAACTCTTGGGAAAAGTGAATCATGATTTTTACGAAGTCTATGCTTATCTCAATGTGGATCTACATTTCTGAAGAATCTGTCTTGTGGTTACTTTGCGCCATCAAGGGACTCCAGTAGTGATCTTGTACAAAAAGTAACAACCGTTTCCTAGCGTGTAGCCAGATGGACTTGGGACCAATGGGTATTGTGCTCTCCTGATAGCAGATGGAAGATGGAGTCAGATTTCAAAGCTGACGTCAGCCTACATATACCTGTGCAGCGTGCTTAGCTCTTCATTATTTCTCAGTCTCCATAGCAGAGGCGGACACGATCCCAAACAGAATAGTGTAACATTTGCAGCAAGAAAGAAGAAAGAAAATTTACTTTAAGAGAGCCCTGCTTCTCCTGCGGTGAAACCTAACTGTCCCTCCCCCAGTCGAGACTTTTCCTGAGGTGAATTCCAATATCCCTCAGAGGTGAGCCTTGGTCTGACGGCCGATCTGGCGTGGACTTAGCCCCTAGGGTGGCTGAGAGGCAGCGGGTGCAGATTCGAGCATGGTGGTGAAGGTATTTCCCTCTCCCCCTGCAGCTGGAGAAGGTCCGGCACGCGACCGGTAAGCGCTGAGACCAGGTAAGGTAAATACCTTTACTTCTAAGTCTCCGGTCTCCAAAGCTCAAATAGCCATACCGTTCTTCCTCTGACGAGGCTTTAAAATCGGGTTGAGCAGCCCTCCTTGGGCAGGCCCTGATTCGGTGCGAGGGTCCACACACGTGGAGACCCTCTGGGAGGTTCGAAATCTTGCCTTCGGGGTCGTCGGCGCCATTTTTCCCCCCTTGACCGGCGGTACACGTGGGGCAGGCCGGAGGCCCGAAGCGCCTAACTTAAATGCTTATCTACAGGGTGAGCGCACAGCAGCGCGCACATCTGAGTTGTGCACACAGCGAAGCGCAAAACTAGGCCACACGCACAACTGTGCGCATAACTGTTCCATGCGCGCAAACTCCGTTACCTGCACGCACAACTTGCATGCACTTCATGCGCATAACTTCCACACACCCGACGCTCGCAACTAAGAGCATCCGCACGCATAACCCCACGCACGGATGAGTTTTGAAGACCCACACATGCACGAACAATGGCACCACCATCCAAGAAAGCCAAGGGACCTTTTCTTTGCTCAGCCTGCCACTTAAGAGCCGGGCAGCC